>NW_023596136.1:19912333-20054910 GCF_011947565.3 Pollicipes pollicipes | reverse complement strand
TCGGGCTGTTTTACTCATGACTGGCGCTCCCGCAAATCGGTTTGGACGTCTCGTGCACACCAGCGTCAGCGCATGTGAAGAGCGGTCCGCGAGCGAGGCGAATGTCCGTGCTCGTGATCTCCCCCGCTCAGCAACTTCGATTTTAGTAGATCACTGCATTACGTTCTTGCCCTGTTGGCTCCATTTGTTGTACAGGATTTGGCGCTCCGGCGTTCACGGGACTGGGGCGCGCTACCCGCGGGCGCTCTGGCAGAGAGATTGTGCCGTGTTTCCCGTCCTCCGATGGTCTCTGCTCGTGTTCATGGTCTCCATGCCCCGTATTAAGTGCTGGTGAGGACCGTCGACAAGCTACTTCAAGTCTGCTGTCGTTTTCGTGTTGTCAGAAACGTTTTGCCGGAGGCGGCTTCCATCCAACCTCTTGGTGTTCGAGACGACCTGTTGCGTTTGTACTGTTGCACCACCGCTGCCTTGTGTTGGAGACTGCAGGACGTTGATACAATAAAGTGCGCAAATCAGAATCTGCAAGTGCGGAAGCTGGAAGCTGAAGGAAACTTTCGTTAGCTGATACCGGTTCGCCAAGTCGATAGGAGATAACAAAAGGTGACCAGAAGTGGCCAATGGGGGGAGGGGGGGGGGGGCTTATAGAAGGAAGCCCCATTGATTTGCCGCTGCCGGCTTTGGTACTCCCAATCCAGGGCCCAGGTGCCGACAGCGTCATCTGTCAGTTCAAACGCCGACTGCCGGGATGGACAAGAAGTTGATTTGACATGAAGCCAGGGCGTGGTGGGGCAGGATGCCGACGGCAGGATATGGGACGGCATTTCTGGGCGCGATGCAGCTCAACGATAGCGCCTGTTGGTCGTCAGTAGTTTCCGTGCCGAGCGGACACCCGACTGACTGTGGCCGTCGCTAACAGCGCAGGACTCATGGTTGGGCTGTGTGGCATGGGTAAGGAGACAGTGAGAAATGGATGAAATGCGACTTTTTTAACATGCACACCGCCAGTTTGATGGCTTTGACAGAACCTTGCAGTCGTCATCGTCACTGGGCTTTGCGATGCACTCAGCTGCTGGGGCTATATGGCGTCGCCTGCCTTTGACTCTGGCAGGAAGGGCGGGCATCGCGAAGCATCAAGCCTTGCCCATGCTGCCACTTAACCCCTCCGGAGCTACCATTACCATTACCAGCTACCCTGCACCCTGGGATACGGCAGGGTGACCACTACAGCAGCTACACTACCGCGGCCTGATGGCAACCAATGCACTGCCGCGGCCTGATGGCAACCACTGCACTGCCGCGGCCTGATGGCAACCAATGCACTGCCGCGGCCTGATGGCAACCACTACGCCGCTGCGGCCCGATGGTAACCACTACACTACCGCAGCCTGATGGCAGCACAACACTACTGCGGCCTGATGGCAACCACTACACTACCGCGGCCTGATGGCAACCACTGCACTACCGCGGCCTGATTGCAACCACTGCATTACCGCGGCCTGATGGCAACCACTACACTACCGCGGCCTGATGGCAACCACTACGCCGCTGCGGCCCGATGGTAACCACTACACTACCGCAGCCTCGATGGCAGCACAACACCTACCGCGGCCTGATGGCAACCACTACACTACCGCGGCCTGATGGCAACCACTGCACTACCGCGGCCTGATTGCAACCCCTGCACTACCGCGGGCCTGATGGCAACCACTGCACTACCGCGCCTGATGGCAACCACTGCACTACCGCGGCCTGATTGCAACCACTGCACTACCGCGTCCTGATGGCAACCACTACACTACCGCGGCCTGATGGCAACCACTACACTACCGCGGCCTGATTGCAACCACTGCACTACCGCGGCCTGATGGCAACCACTGCACTGCCGCGGCCTGATGGCAACCACTACACTACCGCGGCCTGATGGCAACCAATGCACTGCCGCGGCCTGATGGCAACCACTACGCCGCTGCGGCCCGATGGTAACCACTACACTACCGCAGCCTGATGGCAGCACAACACTACCGCGGCCTGATGGCAACCACTACACTACCGCGGCCTGATGGCAACCACTGCACTACCGCGGCCTGATTGCAACCACTGCACTACCGCGGCCTGATGGCAACCACTACACTACCGCGGCCTGATGGCAACCACTGCACTACCGCGGTCTGATTGCAACCACTGCACTACCGCGGCCTGATGGCAACCACTACACTACCGCGGCCTGATGGCAACCACTGCACTACCGCGGTCTGATTGCGACCACCGCACTACCGCGGCCTGATGGCAACCACTACATTACCGCGGCCTGATGGCAACCACTGCATTACCGGCCTTATGGCAGCACAACACTACTGCGGCCTGACGGCAACCACTGCGCTACCGCGGCCTGATGGCAACCACTACACTACCGCGGCCTGATGGCAACCACTGCACTACCGCGGCCTGATTGCAACCCCTACATTACCGCGGCCTGATGGCAACCACTGCACTACCACGGCCTGATGACAATCACAACACTACTGCGGCCTGATGGCAACCACTGTATCGCTGCGGCCGGATGGCAACCACAACACTACCACGGCCTGATGGCAACCACAACACTACCGCGGCCTGATGGCAACCACTGCATTACCGCGGCCTGATGGCAACCACTACACTACCGCGGTCTGATGGCAACCACTACACTATCGGGACCGGATGGCAACCACTACACCCACTACACTATCGGAACCGGATGGCAACCACTACACTATTGCGATATCGGACGGCAAACATTGCACTACCTTTACTTGTCTAGTTCAACCATCAAATTCTTGCGACGGTTCGCGATGCTACGAATGCCAATCTAAAAATAAAAGTAAAAATCAAAAAATCGCACAGATGAAACATACTTCCGGAACACCTTCCAAGCGTTCTAAATGACATCCTAAAACGTTCAAAGATACTTCCTTCAGAAGCGTTTTCGGTTTCGTCCGCCCGTTGGCCACCGCGTGGCGGCCGCGCGGGACCCATGCGGCTTCTAGAGACTGCAACGCCGGGAGTTGGGATTTTTGCTGAAGACTTGCGAGCTCGCGTAGCCAAAACATGGTTGTGTAATTCTTTCCCTACTTAATTCTGAACAAAATTGAGCATACTTTCCCCAAAATAGGTTCATGTGAAGGCGAATTTACGACCTCATTTCGATTTAAGATCTACATTCACTATGTCCCTATACCATTCACGATGTCCCTGTACAACCCATAAAAATCCTGATACGGCCGCTGAGTGCTATGGGCTTAGAAGCAGTCCACAGGAACATTGTAAAAGAAAAGTACGGATGTGTTTCCTTCAGTCTATCAATCTCAAAATGCAAACTGCATTGTATCTACTGGTGACCCCTGGCTTTTAAAAAGAGCAGGGCTCCCCTCGAAATCGACTGGCCACATCCGATGACGTCTGTTTTTGGGATGGGGGCCTTTCCCCAGGGGGGAGGGGGCCTGGTCAACCCTGTGTCCCACCCCACAATTCCAGACTGGTTGCGCCCCTGCGTCAGTGCGCTCATTGAGCATCGCGTACGCGTACGTAAGAAGCACCGCATGGTAAATGAAAACCCAGCCCAACTAGCGACACCGTTACAATCAACCTGCATTACGTATGACGCTGACAGGACGACTGCTTCATTTTTCACACGCTCCAAGTGAAACGGGTGAGCGTTGCTTTCCCTTCAGAGGCACAACAGCTGGAAGCAGTGTACCCCAGACGTGTAGCCGGCTTGCATTCCGTTTTTATTGAAAAGAGCGGGGAAAAGGGGATTCTCAGCAGGATGACATATGTCTAAGCGCATTTGCGGAAAGGTTGAAAGCAATGCTCTCAACTTAGGTGTGGTATGTCCATTAATTGTATTTCATTTGAATTCGTTAACATAGATATTCATTCAAATGCATATGCTTTACGGACGAAATTTGGGTGAAATAAAAACCAGCGTATAAGTGGGTTATCATAGCCACATATATTGTAGACACTGAACACTCGATTCTTGTGAACGGATGAATAAGTGCAGAAAAAAATAGAAATCACATAATAGTAAGCTATGCACCTATTCCATTTTTCAGTATACAAGAGAGAGCTGCAACTGCATCCCTTCAGCTTCACAAAACAGATGCCTTTGTAAGAAGCAGATACAATCTGCGAGGCTTCCATGCATGACTGCTGTGGCTACGCACATGAGCGCTAAAAAGATACGTAAGCATAGCATACGTACACACACGCATACGCACATACGCACACACGCATGCGCACACATACAGAGAGAGAGAGAGAGAGAGAGGGAGAGAGAGAGAAATATAAGTATATAAATATATATATATATATATATATATATATATATATATATATGTGTGTGTGTGTGTGTGTGTTGTGGTGTGTGTGTGTGTGTGTGTGTGTGGTGTGTGTGTGTGTGTGTGTGTGTGTGTGTGTGTGGTGTGTGTGTGTGTGTGTGTGTGTGTGGTGTGTGTGTGTGTGTGTGTGTGTGTGTGTGTGTGTGTGTGTGTGTGTGTGTGTGTGTGTGTGTGTGTGTGTGTGTGTGTGTGTGTGTGTTGTGTGTGTGTGTGCTGAAAACGTGACACCCACGCCGCTTGTGCTTATGCGTATGCTCGCACATTGCACAACGTCGCACTGTGTGCGTGCTGTCCGAGGTCAACGGCCGTCTGCCACGAGTGGATTTCAGTACCCAGCGGAGCCTGACGCGCGCTCCGAGTCCAGGTTGCCGTCTCTTTGTGAAGACGGCTGCGTGACGTCACGCCAAGCCGGCGCCGGGACAGCCGAGTGTGTCAGCTGGGACACAGTGTCAGCTGGGACACAGTGTCAGCTGGGACACAGTGTCAGCTGGGACACAGTGTCAGCCGGGACAGCCGAGTGTGTCAGCTGCGCACGTGCTGCCCCGAACACTTGGGGTCCTGCCAGCACTGCTGCCTCGCTACACCGCTGCCTCAGGTCTGGGGCGTAGAAAACAAAGGTCGGGTGGCAAACGGCGCAAGGGCTATTGATGGACTGATTTGCGTGCATCAAATGCACACATAATGGCTTTTTCTCCAGTTGGGTGAAAATGTCTCGGGTGGAGAAGGGCGCCTCTCACGCTGGGCACTGTCGCATGCTGACGGCAATGCCAGATGTAAGTTATGCCTCTTGCACTTCATGCAATATCAGGCTGGGAGTAGCGGAATGGAACAGCGGATTGAGAAGTGTCCCAAATGAATTATTACCGTATGTATTTGTGCCGGCCAGGGGAGATCGCATCATCTGCCAGTCAGTTGACTGATGTCTGGGAAATGCGTTCCCCAGATCAACATTTGAATGGGTGCGTCATGCTCAGTGAGTTTCGCACTCTTATACGGCCACCAAGAGCTCGCTGCTGGTGTGCGCCCCTCCCCTTCCTGCCCAGTGACGTCACTCGCCTGGCCTCGTGGGCTCGGCCAGGGTGGTACCCCCCCCCCCCCCTCTGCCAGCAGACTTCCGGCGTTTAAAGCGGCAGCGCAGGCTGATTGGCGTTAGTCACCCGCCTGCCTCCCGTATCAGCCACACCAGGTAAGGCGGAGAGTACTGGCCATCGCAACAGTGCCAGGGCATCTGCCGCCCCGCCCCCCCCCCCCCCCCCCTCCCTCGGCAAGGATGTTACAGATTGGCGTGGCGATGTTTAGAGCATCGCAGCCGGCTGCCGGACGGCGGGCCGGCGGCAGGCCCGTTCCCCGGCGTCGGGTGGTGCTGCCCTGGAGCTGGGTGGCAGAGTGGCCGCGAGCGGTCAGGTCTGGTAGGTGGCTCTTGTTCGACATACGCTGTCCGAGGATCGGTTGGCGCTAGCTTTAACGCGCACGTCTGCTCTGCCACAGGCCACCGCGTCATGAGGCAATTCACAACTAAAATGACTGTAGTGCTCGTGCTGAGCTGACCCTTGGTGCCTGCATCAGTCTGTAGAAAGTACTATGGGACTGTATTCCATGCCGAGCCATGTGCCTCTTGTCCACGACAACAGCCACTTCTGATGGAGCTGTGGAGTTTGAGACGTCGCTGTGCGGCTTGCCCCTCCTCTGAACCTGACGATGTTTGCCAGACGTGTGCGGTGAAACCGAATTCATTCTTTGCAAACCGATTCTCAGCCGCCGCTCCATTTCGCAAACAACCGAAAGCCGCTGTAAGGTGCTGTGCTGTAACTCCCTTACATGCACGATGCCAGCAATGCTCACGGATCCCTGCACTGGTATGCAGCGCGGCTATTGTGCCCTATTGACGAGCGAATAGGTGGGACCTGAGCGTGTGCGAGACCGATGTATATGGCTGCCGAAGGTACACAATTGCGCACAAGTAACTCTGCACATCCGTAAATTGTGACCGCTTGCTAGCATTCTGTGAGCACGCACTGTGCGAAGCACGTCCCGCATCTCAAGAGGTCCCAGCGCGCCCCATCGCCCGGCGGCCCCTCTGCCCTCAGGATGACAGTATCCACAGCGCTGCTGGTGCTGGTCGGCCTGCTGGTGCCCGCGCAGCACGTGCTGGCCCGTCCGTCAACATTCGCCTGGTTGCCATCTCCTGGAACCCCCGCCGTCGTGCGACACCAGTGAGTGACCGGTTATTCCGGTCAAAATGAAATGATCGAAAAATGGGTCGTAAAGCCGCCTTAGAGCTTCAGCTCCACGAATGGTCCAGCCCGGGTTTCCGAAGCTTAACGGTCACATCCATGAGGCTGCGGTCGCTTTTCACCCCGTGCTCAGCCGTGCCCACCGGCGGCCATGAGTGAGCGGCCCGGCGCGTACCCACTTCCCGGCAGTGTTCGGCCGCTCCGAGCGGTAATGGCCCGTGACCCAGGCCGGCGGCCGGCGGCCGGCGGCAGCGCTGAGCGCAGCTGCTCGCCCGGGACGGCCGGCCGCGAACCACGCCAACTGGCTCTGTTCACGGCCCGGCGGTGCGGCGCTGCTGGCGGGTGGACACGGAAAATTAGTTTTGGTAACAGACGTCACGAACTGTACAATTTAGTCGGTATGTCCGCTGTCAATTGATCCATGGCCTTGCTATTGGCTTGTCACGAACATGAATGGAATTCGTACTTGGTTTTTTCAGTGAATTTCGTTCTAGCAATCTTCCCAACTGCCTAATTGTTCCTCACGCCTTTGTTGCTGAGCGTTCCAAGAGACGCCGACACTGTTCTCTATTCTCTGATGACTTGTAAGCGGCCCGAGTGCTCAGCGGTAGACACCACTGGTAGAGGGAGTTTTGAGCCCTGGCTTTGATGGGAGCGTTTTGAGCACCTGTTTTGATTGGGAGGATTTTGAGCCCTTGTTCCTTCCGAAAAACAGCAGTATCGAAAGTAAGCACAGCTCATCCACACAGCTAGCGCATTCTAACATTTCAACGCCACACGAGTCAGCGGCTGACCTACGCGTAAACAAGCCCCGCTGCCGCTGACTGTTCCATCTTCGGCCCCGCGGCAGGCGCGAGGTCTCGCTGCGAGGCAAGATCGTGAACGAGGTGGACCCGACGCGTCTGTTTGAGCTCATCAACCGGATCGACGTGAACCGGTGCTTCGCCAAATGGGCGTGCGACATCATGGCCCGTGACGACGAGCAGCTGGCGCCCGAGGAGCGCGACCTGGCCGCCCTGTTCACGTGAGGTCGACCGCGGACTGATCGGACCGATCACCACATGGATGGCCCTGAATCTCACGTTCTCATCGGAGAGGGCCGTGTTCTACACTCACAGAACAGTCTGTTGATTCACTTTCCCGTAGCTTCGGTGCTTTCCGTTCTTCATGGAGTGGGAAGTTCAGTAAGTACACAGGCTTCTCATCATCACGGCACAAGGGCTGAGGTACTAGAACAACGGTATGATGCCTCATAAAACGTCTGAGTGGCGACCAGGAATCTTTGACAACACGTGGTCGACTATCTCCCGCGCAATCGTTAGATGACCCGACAGGTTTTACTGGCATGATGTGGCGACGCCGGCGGAGCGCGTCCACGGTCGTGACGCCGCCACTGTGTGTGTCCGGCAGCGATGACCAGTTCGACGACGAGGCGGCGCCGGCCGACTCGCCGCGCCTTCTCTACCTCAGGGCGGCGGCGCGCGGCCGCCGCTTCAAGGGCAACCGGCGCGCCTGCGACATCCGCTCGTGCAGAGCGCGGCCGGAGGCAATGCTGCTGCTGCTACGGCGCGCCCAGCTGCCGGGCAGCGACGGCCACGGCCCCGTCCGCCGTCCGTCGCCCCAGCCGCGGACGGTCATCTTCGCGGTGGAGGAGGGGGAGCCCGAGCCGCTGAGTGGAGATGGAGGCGCTGACCGGGCCACGGCGGCAGAGGAGACGTCTGCTATAGACGGGAAGCAGGAGGACGGCCACGGCGCCGTCCGCCGCCCGCTGCCCCAGCCGCGGACAGTCGTCTTCGCGGTGGAGGAGGGGGAGCTCGAGCCGCTGAGTGGAGAAGGCGGCGCTGACCGGGCCACGGCGGGAGAGGAGACGCTTGCTGTGGACGGGGAGCAGGAGGACGCGCCTGCGAACGGCGAGGACAAGGGCGCCGCCGAAGACGACGGCCGCGTCGAGCCGACAGAAGAGACGGTGCAGGTGGAAGCGGCCGAGGTCGTGACTGAGGCGAGCGGGGACAATGAGAAGCAAGGCGACGGCGAGGCGACGACAGATTCGGAGGCGAAAATGGCTACGACGCCCGCGGACGTCGTAAGGGCAGCGAACACGGATAGTGATGGTAGCAAGGACGACGCGACGCAGCCCACCGAGGCACCTAGCAATGCCGAGGTTACAACGGACGGCGTGGTCACCGCAGAAGACAACACCGAGCTCACGTCAGAGGAGCCCTGAAAACTGCAAATACGCGCAGTGGCATCGCGGCTAGCTCAAGTAAAAACACACTACGGCGAAGGACATCAACTTTCGCGAAGAAACACAAATTGAGACCGAAAGTTATTTGGAGAAGCTTGGAATAACTTAACTTGAAATAACATGCACTGGCAGGAAGGCTACCCTAGCGGTTTGCACTGACTCCCGTAATAGGAAGAGGACTGGGGTTGGTGGGAGTAAGTCGAGCATGTTTTCTGCTCATTCGGTCATACCTCTTTTGCTTTTTGTAGATCGGTTCGTGGTTTAAGTGGCAACGGTCACAGGGCGTACTGACCAGCGAGTGTGCAGGCAATGGCTGTCCCTGCGTGGGCGGCGCAGCTTCTGCTTCATTGGTTATTTATATGGTTCGTTAGTGCTCGCGATCATGAATACAAGTGCGTGAGACAAATGTAACAACATATTCAGTTCGGAGGGTCGCAGCTCAGGTTGTCGCCACCCAACAGTATTTTCTTAAGTGTCTTCGTCTTCGTCTTCGCTGTGTACGCGGTACAGTTCTGATGCATTATCACACATAAACGCCAGACGTTACAAAGGTGTTCGATCATTGGCTCTGAGGAATATATGTCAGCTTCAAAAGATGTGTGTGATGTGCACCGAGTGCGACAATAGACGCACAGACATGCTGTCCAAATAGACTAAAGCGACCTAAGGGGTGGGGGGGGGGGGAGGCCATGTGAAGGGGAGCCGTTCGAGCGAGTCATCGCAACCAGTTTCAAACCATCACCGAAGCCGATGAGCACACCGGTCGAGACGGTGCGGCCGGCTGAGCCCGGCGACTCGCCTCAGCGGAGTCATGACTCCGCGCTGTGGACGGGCGCTGACTCAGAGTCGGTGGTGCGGACCGGAGGCGGCGGGGCGGTGGCCAGCTCCGAGCGGGCTGCGCCGCCGAGCGAGACACGACACCGGAAGGTCCCGGCAAGGCCACCGCCGGCCCGGGCCGGACGGCCCCCCCCCCCCTCCGATTTTCCGCCACCGCATACCGCGAAAGTCATTTGGCACGCCGACCGCACTGTTGCTTCCGAGACACTGCGCCGGAATGGTTCCACGCGCCGCCACCGCTACGTGGCCACGACCTTTGCAAGACACTGGTATGTCAAGGATTTACAAAAACGGCTATATTCGCACGCACTTCCAACGTCTAGAAGATAGGGTAGCTGCCCATCTAACAAGTGAATTACAGTACTGTTTTACCCCCATTTATCAGTCCAGAGCTGACCAGTTAGGTCAGGACATGGACTGACGCTGCACTCAAGCCTGAATATACTGCCGGAAGCACGAGTCCTGTTCAGCGTCTTCTTCACCAACAGAAGACGACATAACAAAATACTCAAATACAGACATGGCCAGGAACGTGTATATTCACAGCGCTCCGTGCCATCAGAACAATTAAACCATAACCGTGTAACGCGAACGTTCCAGTCGCACTCCAAATATCACCACAGATGCCACTGACGCCCGTCCAACCACTCAACGGTACACGAAAGGCAGCCAGCTGACGAAGCCGAATCATGAGAAGGGCTTCTGCTTCTGCTACGGTAGCTAACTCCGGAGCCTTTTTACACGCACCACGCGGCCGCCGCCTGCCCGTCTCGCTCTGCCAAGCGGCGCTCCCTGGGCACCCGAGTCCACACTGTAAGGAAGTTCTGTTGACCGGTTGTCCACGCTGGTGGTCTCACCTCCCGGAGCAGCGCGACATCTGGTGCCGCCCGCTGCCGCTACTGCTCGGCCGGCGGCGCCGCATTAGGAGACGGCGTCTCCTCAGCCGCCGGTCCGGCTTCAGATGGCCGACTCCGCGCAACGGCCGGGCCATCGTCACCGGCAGCGCCTGGCTCAGCGGCTGCAGCATCCGAAGCCTCATCAGCGGCGGCCTCTCCGTCAAACGGAGCCTCCGCCTTACCCGGGGTCTCATCTGCGGGACCTATTTCGTCAGTGGCAGCCTTCCCAGATGTCGGCGCTCCTGTCCCCTCTCCTGCTGCCGGCGTGTGCTCAGCAGCTGGGGAGTCAGCTGGTTCGGGAGGCTCCTTCGTTGGCGCGGTGTCCTCCGCTGTCGACACCACCTCAGGGGGCGCTGTGCCGTCGGCAGCAGCAGTCTCGCCCGGATCTATCGCTTTCCCGACGGAGTCGAGCCGTTTGTCAGCTTTCGCCTTCACCGCCACAGGGGCAGTTGGCATCGAGGACGTCCGTGGTGACACAGACGTCCTGCCTCCAGCCGAACCGCTCTCTGGGTGCAGCAGCACCGCAGCTCCCGCCACGCTGTTTGGAATGCCTACCCCTGCCGATAGATGCCTGGGAGACGCGGAGTCCGGCACTGGGCTCGTGGGCTCCTCTGCCGAGTCGGACGCCGATTGTTCCTCTGCATCAGCCGGCCAGTCCCACTCGGCTTCTGGCAAGTCGTCAGGCGGCGCCGGCGGCTCTGCCTCTTCGGGCGGAGGGGGCGGCTCGGCGGTCGGTGAGTCCTTCAGTTTCACAGAAGCCGTGCCTCTGGCCCGGCGTTTGGCAGACGGGGCCCTGCGCCCCGAAGCGGGCCTCGGCTCGGCAGCGGGCGGCTTCGCCCGCTCGACAGGAGCCGCGTCCTCGTCCTGCTCAGTGGGAGCAGAGACTCTCCGCGCCACTCCAGCTGTGCCCATGCCCATCCCTGAAATAGCGAAACCACTCTCCCCCATGGCACCTGCGCCCTGGGCCGCCTCGTCGTCAGCAGAATCGGACGCCGCCACACCATCCGCGGCCGACAGCGACGCGGCAGGTGGCAGCATCGCCGTACCGCCAGACGGCGACGCCGCCGCACCGGCGCTGGCGCGCGACCCGACTGACGGCGGCGACGGCGCCACCTGACCGTCCCCGGAGCCGCGTTGGGAGGGTCCGGCTGGGTCCGGCACGATGCCCATCTGCACCAGCATGTCCTCCGAGCACGGAAACTCCAGGAACTGTGCGGTCGGACGACGCGGGTTAGCGGCGAGCGGAACGACGCGTTGGATCGCGGCGGCAGCCCCGGGAGACCGCAGCAACACGAGCGATGCCAAAACAAAACGTACACGCACGTGTCTGAGGTGACAGACATCCAAAACAGGACCTACGTGGATGTGAAAAGGGGAGAATATGACATGAACTATTTTGAAGCACGCATCACACGGGTCTTAGACGATTAGACATCCTGAAGTCATGACAATTTTGCGCGTTAATGTACTTCAAATAACCACATCAATAAGCTTCGAAACAGAGGACGAGAGAACATCTCAGATTCTGCTGTCCTTGCTGACAGAGCACGGGAGCAGCCTACGAAAAGTGACCGTTGACCATCGTTGCAAACGGAAGGCGTTACGGATGACAGGCAATAGGCACAAGGTCCAGCGCGATGATCAAGCCTGTCAGTATAGCACAGTTACTCGGCCCGGTCAGCTGAAACCCACGGCTTGCAAGGACGCTCGCAACACGCCAAGGACGCATAAAGGTGATACCAGCGCTGGCAGAAGTGGGTCAAATGCTTCACTGGTGGTAGCCGGGCCCGACGGTTCGTCAGGTTTTCCCGAAACAGTCAGATCGCGAAGTACCCGCTGAGACAGCGCCGCTCCCACCGGGCGTTGTTTGCGGTCACCACGGGACACTTGCACAGCAGTTAACGGGGAAAGTATCCCGCATGACACACACCGGTAATTGTAGGCTATGTGCAACCGGGCCTGGGCGCTGGGTCTCGGACGTTATGCACGCTGTCAATTACAGACAGTGCGTTTTGGCCCGACTCTCGCTGGGACTGTTTTTCTATAGCATGCTCAATATGCTGGCATTCCATTGAATAGGCCTGATCGGAGCATTTCCTTTTTTACAAAACAGGCGTAAAGCCAAGCCAATAGACCCTTGTTCCGTGGTGCGGGTCTGCTGGAATGCGTTTGAGTTCCTGAACATCCGTTCCAATTCTGCACCAACGTGGGTGGCAATTGTCTTTAATTTGGTGCAACATAATACACCACAACCTTTGTATCACATTCAAACCAGGTATTACGAACATTTACCTTAACTTCCACGTGTTAATCCTATTGCACCATACTTAGAGTTGCAATACCCACAGTGATATTCCCCATCGTACGAAACCATTCCTGACGGGTTCGCGGTTGCCACAGGGTGCGAATGGTGCAACTCTTCGCGGACTGAATGAATGCATGGATTTAAAAGGTGATTCGTGCAGCGGACTGAACTGCGCCGGGAATTCCCCAAAACTTCGCTTTGATGGAATCAGGAGTTGAAACAGACTGAAGAGCAAGACTGGAAATGCTCTCATGCCTGCTCATACATGTCAACCAAGACTGAACCATCATATATTGATGAGGGTTGCTAAGAGGAGTGCATTTGCTCCGAGTTGTAGGACCGGAACACTCGGAACGTGTGAAAATGATAGACTTGTGGGTTAACCGAGTGCAAAACTCATAATGTCTGGATTTAATTGGGTCCTGACAATGTAATCCGGGGGAGCTGCCGTGCGCGACCACCGGCGCTCGCGGTGCGGCGCGGCGCCCCTCCCCCCCCCCCCCCCCGGGGTCGACAGCAGACGGAGCCCGTCAGGCTTGCGTCAGCAGCAGTGCCAGGTGAGCGCACCGGACCGCCGCTGACGCCGTGGCTGCCCAGTCCCGCCCGCCCCTCACAGGACAGCCGCCGCACACCCCGGGCGCCAGCCGGGCACCGGCCTCACTGCACACTGACGAGGCGTGGGGCTCACGCGGCCGGTCAGCGGGGTCGCGCGAGAATGCGGTGACAGAAAACGGGGCTTAAGCTGTGATGATGCTGTCATCCTGTGCAGAAGAACACCTTTGCCCGCCCTTCGTCATTCGCGTAACGCTGTGCGATTTCAAAGGCAACAAACTTCCAGTCCCCCCCCCCCCCTCCCAATCCGAGCCCAGCTCGTATCCCGCTAACCGGACGGGCGTGTGGAGCGGCCGGCTGTGAATGGCGGTAACTGTAGCGGGGTGCGGTCGGCCCCGACCCGGCATGTCGGCCCCCAGCCGGGCCGTGACACACCGCCGCCGGCCAGCGGGGACGTGCGCCGTTACCGGGGCCGTAACGACGACGGCGTGACGCGGCCGGCGGCCAGCCGGGCCCGTCGGCGTCACGGAGCGCCTCGTCCGAGGTCGGCCCGTCTCGGACGGGGACTCGACCCGGCTCCCCGCCCGCCCCCGGCTGGCACGCTTCCCGGCCGGCGGCGGCGCCAGGCGACAAGACGCGACCCGTCGACGTCTCCCAGTCATGGGTGGGGCGGGGCGGGGCAGCGCGGCCGCCGAGCCCGCCGGCCGGTGAAAGTGTCTGCTGCGGGCTGAGCGGGGGTACGTACATCTGGCTCTTCGGAGGACGAGGTGTGGTCGGAGACGGGCCGCCGGCACGGGTCGCGGTACGGCCGGCTCTTGAGGCTCAGTGCCCAGATCTCGTGCTTCAGCTCCATGATCTGCCGGCGCGCGGCCGCACGCGGCGGCGCCGTCACACACGCGTCCGGCGGCGGCACACCCGGCCGTCGCACCGCCAAAGCCGCCCACACAACTGACCAGTTACGAGACGGACAATCTTCACACCGTCGCAGTTACAGCGGGAGTGATCGATGTGTCCATGCATGGTACAGCCATCACGCCATATCACGCTTAAGGGCTCCACGCGTCACGGTGTCATGCAACACCTGTCATACAACACCTCGCCGAGTGCAAACTCATCCAGTGCACTCCGCTGCCGTGCGACCCCGTGTCACCCTCAGCTACACAAACTGACACTGTCGCGCGAACCGCTCATCAGCGCATGCATGCATGCCCTGTGCACTATCCCAGCATGAATTACTGCCCCCGTACGCAGGCGTGAAGGGCTGGACTTTACGCCAGAGCCGTCATCAACCGTGATCAGCTTATGAACGCCGACCACACTTGCACAACGTCCCCGCCGCCGCCACCACATACGTAGCACCGTTCACCGGTCGGACGAAAGCCCCGCATCCGCACCATTTCATCGGTACAACCAACGGCGCGCGCTGCCACCGGCGGCAGCAGAGCGTATGACCGCGCGACACGCAACGGCGCCGTTAGAGGCACCGGCGGGCGGCGGCCGAGCCCGCCGCCGGCCAGCGCACCTGGGTCTTCTGCAGGCTGATGGTGTTCATGAGGTGATCGATCTCCACGGCGTCGTCCAGCCGCTTGTCGTGTGGCGCCACGCCCTGCGACAGCGCGGGTCAGAGGTCACAGGTCAGGTCACACGGTCGCCGGGAACAGCTGACGAAACCCTGGCAGGGGTACTGCGCAGAAGCGCCGATGAAAGGGCTCATGCTCATTCCATTGACGAATTGTTCCCATAAATGGATTGTTAATAGATTCGACACAAATTGGCAGTACAATGGTGAAATAGCAAACACGCCGGACGTGTACAGCATCCTTGCTTTGGTGGAAGGGATACGATGCAACGCTTCCACTGCCGCGGCACGGACACTTGCGCCCGGCAATAAAGCGTGTCCCGAGGCTCCGAGGCTCTACGGCTTATACGCTGCTGTGAGAACCGCATCATCCAAGGGTGGGAGGCGTCATGCCAATACACAGACGGGACAGAACAAGTGGAAACTCATTCAAGACGCATCCAGCTGACGTTGCCCGTCCAATACTGGGGAAAGTAAAACTGATTTAAGCAGTGAAATATAAAAAGCAGGCCACTTATTCGAACCTTCTGCATTCTAATGTCCTGATGGATGAGATGCTTTCGACAAAATGGTGGCATTTCTCGGTGAAAACTGTCACTGATGAGGCACAGCTGACGGTGCTTCAACACACACAACACACATTCCGAAATGCCGTGTGGTTTGTCCAGCAGCGCCAGAGCAGATTCCACTCACCGCCTTACGAACGAAGTTGAGTCCCTTGTCCAGGTGGCGCTTCTCATCCTTGAGCATCTGAATGACGCCCACCTTGTTTGTGTTCTCTACGATCACCGCGATCAGCTCCTTCCGTATCTCAGTGATCCGCTCCTGCGAACACAACACCGGTGCCATCAGGCGTCAGCGGTCCACCATCACACCAGGAAGGACACGCAAAGCACGGTTCCACAAGACCATCCACACCAGGCGGAGTGTTTTTGTTTTAGGGAATGCGATACACGTTGCGTCGCATCCATCCGTAGGCAACCAGTGGTTACGGAGGCGGAGGCTGTGTGAACATCCAGGGACCATAGCCCGATAGCTCAGCCAGGATTCGAACCCGGGCTGTCCATGTGGGGGTCGAAAGCGCTAACCACCCGGCGTCGGCGTCGTAACTAACCACTCCCCTCAGGCGTCGGCGCCCCACCATTACAGAAGAAGGGCCCTGAAGGGCTTCACGACAGGGGCGACACTCCACCAACACCAGACCACACCACACAACACGCTGCACTGTACAATATGGCACGGTGTCCGGGAGCCCGAGCCCGAGCCCGAGAGAGCCCGGTGTCGAGGAGCCTGACGCCCGCCGGCGGGAGCCGTCGGACGCCGGGGCTCGGCGCGCCCGCCGCCGGCGGCGGACCCGACCTTGCGCTCGGCGCGCTCGGCGTCCACGCCGCACTGCTCGCTCTCCAGTCGAATCGTCAGCTCTTCCACCGTCTCGTTGACGCTGAGCGACTCCAGCTCCTCCAGGTCCACCCGGCGTCCGAACTTCTTCTTCATCTCCGCCTGCGGACGAACGGGTGGCTTAGCCCGGCCAGAGTAGCCGTGCGGTGCCAGGCCTGGCGTCACTAACGGCGCAAGCTTTAGAGGCAACGTCTATCACCTGACTGCTATCGTGTATGGGGTCAGATCTGTTGTCTGCTGATCGTTTTCGTTCGGTCCGCGGCGCGTGACCGACAGATCTTTGGCATCAGGACCGCACACGCCGCCCAACTTGGCGTGTTATGCCCAGCTCTACCGCAAATGACTTGTTGTGAGCAGAAGGTTACCGCCCCGGTTGATCAGATGCGTGCAGTAGCTGCAAGCCTGCCCCAGTAGCGATCCACTTTCGCTCGCCTCGGATTAGCCGGATCTGCTCATGCATGCAGCGACTCACTGTGTTTCGTCATGTGACCAACTAGTCGAGACAGTAATTGTTTAACTGAAGCGTGCCTTTGCCGCGCCGCACCAGCAACGCCGATACCACTGGGTCTGCACATCCGTTACGGGGCCACACCCACCAGACTCGATTTTTGCAGCTTGACGATGTATTGCTCCATCAGACGGCAGTCTTGTTTCAGCCGTCGTTCCTCCTTATAGCTGGCCCTGGAGCAAAACAAATTGAATTGTGTACTTGCTGAGGTGCAGGACACTACATGTCGTGAGATTGCTCTTAGTACATGATTCATGGCACAATTGATGATATTGACTGTACACGAAATCATTATATTTGTGCAAGAGCTTGAATCACATTCCATTCAAATTAAACGTGGCCGCATTATCTCTCATCAGCGCGATGAAATGCACAGGCCTACTTCTGAGCTGACGAACGAAAACGTCTCCCAGGTACAAAGTATACTACGAGCGCGAAATGCAAGTTGCCTTCTCATAATACTCGGGAAAGTGGGCTGACTCGATCAATCTTACTTTGCATGGAAACGCGGCCAACGATGAAAAATCACGCATCACAAAAACAGGGGAGAACGATTGGGCAACTAGACAGCTGACAACAGACTAAATCAATAACAGCAAACGATGCGTTACCCCGTACAGCTAACACAAGATAGTGCACTATCGCTGGATCAAAGCCTGTACGGCGGCTGGACAGAACGCCTCAAGCCAAGCACCGACTATCAGCGGCGCGCAGCTACAGAGCGCCGTCGTCACGGGGCGTCAGGTGGCAAGCGGCCGGCGCCGCGCCGCGCCGCCGACCTGCGTCGCGCCTTCTCCTCGGCCGTCTCCGTGTAGAGCTCGTCGATGCGGACGGCCAGCCGCTCCAACTCGGCTTCCCGGAAGACGAGGCCGGCGGACGTGTCGGCAGGCAGCCGACTCTCCTCCAGCAGCTGCAGCTGGCTCAGGTGCAGCGACACGGCCACCTCCAGCTCGTTCAGGCGCGCCAGTTTCTGCAGCTGCAGGGGAAGGAGCGCACCATGTCAGCCCACCAGCCTGCGGGCAGCTGCAGACGCCCTGGGGACGCCAACCACCGCCGGACGCTGCCCAGAGGCCACGGAATGCACGGCACGTTCGGCTGCTTTACGGAACCCGAATGCCACACAGAACAGTGAGCTATTTTAAGACACCGTTTCACGAGTGAAAATCACACACGCCTCTTGGCGACTTGGGTTCGCATCGCGATATGCAAGTGGAAAGACCGAACAAGTGAAAATGAGCGCACATAGGCTTACACGTTTTGCCTATGTCAAATAGACAGCGCAACAGGACCCACGCATGTATTTATGTATACAACACGGCACAGTGAAGCATGCGTCAATGCGTAACAGGTCGCAGTTGGCTGCGACCTGTTAAGTGGCCTTACTTGGAAAGCATGTATCTCCTCCTGGCTCTCTTGCAGGACCTGCGTGGCGCTTTTGGACCTCTTTTGCGCCGCGTCAAACTCTTTCTTGACGCCCTCGAAGGTGAGCCGCGTGTCGGCAAGCTCCAGCTCCAGCTCGCCCCTGCGGCACAGGCGCAGGGCGGGTCTGGTGAGGCCGCACGGCGCTCCACAGCCAGCCAGCTCTGGCGGCCGACACGCGGCACTCAGCCGTTAATGGTACTAACCCCGGCACGATGACACGGAGTGCTGCAAGCGGTCGGCAATCTGAGCAGGCATTAATCACCGGCAACAACGGCGATCATCTCTGAGGATCGGCACACCGCTGACATATATCCCACAGCCTTTCGTCACGTGCCGTACTGTTTTGTTCGCGTACATGGACCGCCGAGATAAGAGGTCGGTGCATTTGGGAGCGCGAGGAAATGGGCACAGGACCTATAATTTCGAAACTTGAAAAGCTTGCATAGAGGCCAAAGTGGGTGGAGAGCCATGAGACTCCATGTCCATGGATCTTAATGCGGCCTGTGTGGTAAGCATCACAGCTCACGAGGCGCGGATTTTTTCGGGCGCGTCGACTGCAGTGGTCATTTGCGGCTCATAAGGCGCGCGTCACGTAAACCGCTGACAACGAGACCTCTGTTTGTGAGCATGTTCACTGCCCCATCAGCTGCAGCTGGCCTCGCTCTGGCAAATGGAAGAGAATGGCGCAGCCCGCATGGAACCGATGTCGTGACGTCACGCCGTAAATTCAGCAGCAACTGGGACATGCATGCTTTAGAACCGAGCCCAAAGGCACGCGTTGAAGTTACTTGTCGACCGGTCATGGAAGATACTGTCACAGGAGAAAATACCACACTATGTGCACACAAGAGATGAAAACCACAGTCATTACAGTTTGGCAATACCATGCTGCTGGTAGAAACAAGCGCAGGAGAGGACGCAATTGCACGTAAATAGTGCAGGGATAATTCCACACCGCAGCAATCTCGACAGCTATGCAAGGTCCCCGCACTAAAGATTAAAAATCACACAGATTCGAGATGAATGTGGGAAATCAACGGCCGGCCAACGCAGCGGTGTGTTCAGCAGTCGGCATATCGCCGATTCAGCCCATTCTGCCGACTGCTGTATTCCATGCATGGGAACATTCCAGGCGGTGTAAAGACTCACAGTCATGTCCACATTATTGCGACCTCGTGTTGTTTGGCAAACGGAGAAAACTGACAGAGCGTATGAGCTTCCTGAGTCGTGAGCAAAGCCTGGCACGCTCACTACTGGCCGCAGGCAAGCGCATGTCCGGTTTTTAGCGACGCATTTTGCTGTTCTCCTGGACGCTTCAGTACTGGCGCCAACGAACATAAACAGAAATGCGCGACACGGGAACGAGGCAATGATCGCAAAATGGGGCTTCTCTGCGGGCCATCACATTCATACACCGCATTTAAGTGCGCGCCATGGACGTGAACAACAGACTGTCAAAGGCCAGCATGCCGCCATTATAGAAGGACGCAGTCGTGAAGCCAGCACATCCGCCCAGCATTACCAAACCCCATCGTCATCGCGAAACTCCCGCCAAACACAGGTCCCGTCCCCCGGCCTACGAAGTTGGAGCGCCGAACGTCCGTCCTCCAGCTGACATGCGCCGCTTCCGGTGCAGGCCAGCGCAGTGGTACCGCGTGCCCGGGCGGACAGGTCGCTGGCTCGGGTCTCGCAGACGGCTGCCCATGGACGGACATCATGCCTGCCGGAGCGACACACCGCAGCGCCGCAGGCCGCGTCTCTTCCCAGAGCCGGAACATTGTCTTGCCAACTGCCGCGCCCACGGCCTACGCCGTGCAGACTGAGCCGCCCTGGCCGCCCATTGTCGGCCGTGCATACGCAGCAGCGCGCTGCTAATGCGACCCGCACCGCAGCCGGCGTGACCGCCGGTTGCCGCATACGAGTGAGCCCGGCGAGCCGGTCCCGGCCGACCGTACGCGCGCGCCCAGCACAGACCCACCGCCCTCGTTAGGCACCTCCGTTCACCGTCGGCACAGGGGATCTGGTGGAGTTCGGAAACGGGGCCGCTGTACCCTGACCAGTCCACGGCATAAAGGTCGCTGCCAAACTGGCAATGCCGAGAGATTTAGTGAGAACAGACTGGGATGATATCCGTTCACAGTGTTCCAGGCGGAAAAGTTAGCCAAACACTGGTCAGCGGAAAGAAGCACCGAAAATCCCCGGGAAAAGAAGATACCCGGCAGGCATAACTTGTAATGCTACCACGTATGTGTCAATACCATCTCTCACCGCTTCTTGCCTTCACCGCAACTAACACGACACCAAATTGTCTTCGTCAGAACTGACTTTTGATTCGTTCGACTGCCTCACCGAAATCGCTTTTCTTCGGCATTTGCAAGCTCTTGCAACCGTGGAACATGAGACAGGGCAGTGGAGACAACCCCCAAACCCGCAACTCGCGTCTGGGTGACACCTGACACGGCTTGTGACTCGGTCGACCGTGACCCCATACAATCAGCCACCCCGGAGACCAGATCGCAGAACACGGACCAGACGCAAGGGCCTTCATGGCACAAACTGGGATTGCGATTCCCACAAACTCGGCGCCAGGCTCGCCATTTAAAGACATGGTCTCCTGAAAGGCCCTGACCTCTGTGCGATCACAACCCAGCCATACCCACTGGCGGATAACGCATCCCTCACGCCCGTCAGCGGTGACGGAGCGCGCTGTTGCGACTCACTCTGGCAATACTCCGACAGTTGTGTATTACCTCAGTGACGTTAGTCACTGTGCTATGAGCAGCGCATGCAGCAGAGCATGGCCGGGCACCCATGGGGCACAGCCATTGTCGTGTTCTCTACACATGCATAGATGGAAAGCACTCTCGGCTTGATGGAGGCGACGGGTTAATTATATCCCTTATTCCCCATGAACTTATCCTGTCGTCACCGTCGCCCACGGCGCCTTTACAGCAGGAAAGAGCTGGGCGCATGGTTTCTGGGGATTCTGCCACACAAACGCCCGTGGAGGCTGCAGAAACTTTGGCCGAATGCTCTGGCAGGTTTATCAGTGCATCGTGTGTGCATGCAGTGCACGTGTGACGCATGGGACGTCTTGCACGAGATGTTCTATGTCCAAAACGGCGTCACTTTCAGTTGTAAGTCACTTGTTGGCTAGGGGGACGTGCAGCTTTTGCAAAAATCCGACGCTGTGAGTGACTTAATTCCAACCATGAATATTCATAAAAAGCCGAAATATTTCAAGCGGGATACATGGGCCCTCGAATGCATCAAGGATAACCAGTGCAGAAAGCAAACAAAACAGCTGATTTTGATGTCAGACGGACAGCGGCCGGCTCAGATGCAGCGTCGCCGGCAGCATCGCCGCCAACGCCCAGCTGCGCGAGGCCGACGTCCACCGACTGTGCGAGAGGTGGTAGGAGGGTGGCTCACCAGCACCAAGAGGTGGTAGGAGGTGGCTCACCAGCACCAAGAGGTGGTAGGAGGTGGCTCACCAGTACCAAGAGGTGATAGGAGGATGGCTTACCAGCACCGAAAGGCGGCAGGAGGTGGCTGACCAGTATCAAGCCGCGGCAAGAGATGGCTTACCAGCCCCGAGAGACACGGACAGCAGCGGCAATAGACAGACGAAGAAGAGGGAGAGACTGCCGCACACCGGACTATATGATGGCTACCGTCAGCGGGAGAGAGAACGACAAATGGCAGGGGCGACATGCCCAGCGACGTGCGCATCCGACCGCCGCCACTCGCCACACGCCCCGAGAACGCTGCTCCCAAGACAGCAGAAGGTTTGGATGCATCACATCCCAGCACTTCCAATCCAACACCTTAACTCATTGTTATTCAAGAAGCGATGCTCGCCATCTTATCGAGATGAGTGCGAGAGAAAGCCACGTGTTTATGGGGGCATTATAATTACAACACAACGTAGCCCCGATGGCGTATCATCTGTTTGAGACTCCACCAGCTGGAGGCCGTGGTCAGCCGGCGGTTCGGAGCAGCATCCCTTCGTGACCTATGCAGCGCAACGACGCGAAGCACATGCACATTGTGCAGCCCTTCCAGAGGACCCTGCGCGGCGCTACGGCACAGCCATCTGTCACAACAACCCCGCCAGAGGACCCTGCGCGGCGCTACGGCACAGCCATCTGTCACAAAACCCCGCCAGAGGACCCTGCGCGGCGCTACGGCACAGCCATCTGTCACAACAACCCCGCCAGAGGACCCTGCGCGGCGCTACGGTACAGCCATCTGTCACACAACCCGCCAGAGGACCCTGCCGGCCTACGGCACAGCCATCTGTCACAACAACCCGCCAGAGGACATCGCGCGGCGTTTTCTGCCACGAAAACCCTGCCAGAGGACCCTGCGCAGCGCTGTGAAACAGCGTTCTGCCTCAACAACCCAGTCAGAGGACCCTGCGCGGCGCTGCGGCAAAAACAATCTGCCACAACAATCCCGCCAGAGAACATTACGCGGCGCTGTGGAACAGCCTTCTGCCACCATAACCCTGCCAGAGGACCCTACGCAGCACTGTGGAACAGCCCTCTGCCACGACAACCCTGCCAGAGGACCCTGCGCAGCGCTGTGGAACGGCCTTCTGCCACGACAACCCTTCCAAAAGACTTTGCGCAGCGCCGCGGCACAGCCTTCTGCTACAACAATCCTGTGGAAGACAGCAAAGTGCAAGCCCCATTACTGCCGACATGAAAGACAACCGTGCAAAAAGACAACGTAGACAACCGTGCTAAAAGGCAACGTAGACAACCGTGCAAAAAGGTAACGGCGTGCAAGACGGCAATGTGCATGTTATCCGGTAAAATCTTCATAGACACCTTGTGGTAGAATACGACGTGTGATATATCAGAGTAAAACCTTGAACCAGAATGCAGTGCAAGAGCACGACGTGCAAGACAACGTGCAACGTTGCAGGACAATTCTATGAAATATGACTTTATGTCAGAGCACTACGTGCAGGACAGCCACCGCGCAATCTAGCAAGACAGCCAAGAGCAAGACGATATGCAAGAACCTGGTGTAACCCTGAAACAGGACGGCGTGCAAGATACGCTGAGCGACATTGAGGCAAAACCATGCGACCTGGCGAGACGAAAATGCTAGACGAGGATGCGTTAAACACCTTGAATAACATTGGAAGACAACTATGAGCAGCATTGCGAGACACCCCGTAGCACCTTGTAAGACAGCCGTCTGTAAGACAATGACGTGCAAGACACTCATTCAAGCCTCCCCGGGCAACCCTGTACAAGCAGCCGACGCACACAATCCCATGACTAACTGAATGGCAACGCACTGCTAAACGGATGCAAGACATCCCGCGCAGACATGCCAGTCTACCGGGCAAATACATGTCAACGGCAAACAAGCCAGGGTGCCAGTCAGAGTCACAGGGTATCGATTCTCCGCGATGATCTCACCCTTCCAGCGGGGATGACCTGCAGGCGACGTACAACCATTTTTGGCAGGTGTGCGTGAATTGGCGCGTATTATATATATATATATATATATATATATATATATATATATATATATATAGATATAGATATATGTCAAAATCTCTCTCCCCTCCCTCTCCCTACCCCTCCTTCTCCCTCTCCCCTCCCTCTCCCTCTTCCTGCCTTTCTCTCTTTCTCTCTCTCCCTCTCTCTCTTTCCGCGGCTTACACTGAATGATCAACCCCATCACCTTTTCTGGATCCGACCCCGGACCAGCACCAGTCCTGAATCCTATCGGTTACGGCTGCTGCCCTGGCGCGGCACTACGTCCAGTGATGGCTAGCATCCCGCTCCTTCGCCGCCGGCGCACCCCGACCATCGTGCCACCGCGCCGCCGCCTGCCAAATGGCGTGCAACTGGTGACCTAACGTGGCGCCAACCGCCAGGGCCGCGCCCAACCCCAGCACCAGAGTCAAGGTCACGCACCGCCGCCACGGCGCGCCAATTCCACTCGTCTCGCGCCATCGGTGCCGCCAATCACGACGAGCGGACGCAGCGAATTGCGAAAATGTGGTGCACCTGACCCGGAGTCAACGGCCGTAAACTGACCGAGGCCAATTAGCTGTAATGGCCGCATGGTCACGCCGTTCCCGTGGACGCGCGGACCAGAGACGTAATGTGTTTTAGGGACCTAGTACCAACACCAGACACATGAGTGCTGGTCTGCAGCCGGCAAGCTTTGTCTAGATCACCACCGTCACCAGCCTTCCATGCATCCAACACCGCCCGGCATTTTCCGTTAACTACGGGTCAAGTTTCGACATTGCCAGCTCGGGTCCCGTTTTGGCGCCGTCGGTACTGATTTAGCACCCCGTGTCAGCGCCGTGGCACTGTCATATTGCACGTCTTAACTAGGCTGCTTATAGCCGCTGCATAGACCGTTTAAATAAAAGAACATAACTAACTGGATGTTTTCGTTCCAGCTTCGCAGAAGTAAAACATGACGCGTGTGCCACAATGAGAGACAAACTTCATGTCAACATCATGTTCTGAACTTCTGTGATTCTTGATTTATGGCCTGGTTTAAAAATCTTCAGATTTTATGGGGAAACTGGCGCCAAAATTGCCCCAAGACGAGGCGGGGAAAGTAAGAGGAAGTTGAGCAAAAACATAAACAAAACCCTTTCGGCCAATTCAGACATGACGGAAGGACACCAAAACAGCAGTTGCTAGGAAGTGGCAGCCCGATCTCCAGAGCAGACGGCGCCAGTTTTGATACCTGGGTCAACGGGCCACGGCCACAGCGAATAAGACGGCGAGACGCACACATTCGGATAGCATCCAGCAATCGGCGGTCTTCTCACGCCGAAGAGCCGCGCCAGTGCCCGAGCCGGCCGGGGGTTGTGCAACGCAGTCCCGTGCGGGCGTGTCGGGGCGGGGGCGCCCGCTGCGCGTCGCCGGTACGACGTTTTACCCATTGCAGGCTTCAATTCTGGTCATTTTAGAGGCCGCTGTTTGGGCACTCCCGGGGCTGGCCGCAGTTTGGCAATACCACGACCGTGCAGCTGTCACATTGTTGGAGACACTGGGGGGAACAAGTGGAACACGGAAACAATGGAGATGGAGAGGCAACTTGGTTTCGTCAGCAACCAATTGGCACAGCCCTGTCTACAAACAACAGAATACCACGGTCTTCTGGAAGGCGGCGATGTGTTGGTGACAGCCAACATATGACCGAAGGCAGGCCACAAACCACAAATAATTCCACGAGTGGGTGAAGTGTACGGTCTACGCATGGGCGATTGGTCATCCCGGGAACCGTTGCTATAAATTGGGAAGCGACACCAAAAAAACCCTACATAAATAGCGTAAGCGACTGCAAAAAAAGAACCAACACAGGAGCGTCTCTGAACAGTTAAAGCCTAACGACACGCCAGTGGCGTTCTCTGCTTGGCGTAGCAGAGGTCCGGTCGATCAGCACATTTTTGCGATAAAAATGCGGTGTGAGCCATGGTGCCCTCCGCACGGCCATGCGTGTGTCCGTACCCGCCGTCTTACGGTCAGGACCTTCGCGGCTGGCTGATGTGAGCAGTGCATGCCATGTACCGTGACACGGCGTCCGGTCGTGTGATACTGCTCAGAAGACCGGCTACTGTTCAGTGCACACAGCTAACAGCCGTCGGGAGAACACGCGGGACACCTTGGCCTTTCTTCCCGTTCTGTCGAGAGTTACATGTGCGTTGAACATGTTGTACGGTCTGGGATTGGGGTTCAAGGAAATCTCCTTTCACGTGGTGGCTTTCCAACACAAAACAGGCACCAGGGAAACACAAAATTACGGTTGTCACGAGGGCCAGAAGATAACCGATCGCACCGTTCTTTCATCCTCATCATCTCGTTGGGTTTTCTTTCATTGCAAGTCATTCGGCAATCGGACAGTTGTTCCGAAGATGAGCTTTGTCGCATCATCGCATTGTTTCTTTGTCCATCCGCCGTTGTTTGTGTGGTGGATAACACATCACTATAGGGGATGTTTACATGTCATGACATACCGCGACCACAAACGATGGCGTTAGCGGGCGTGAGCCGGCCACCACAGCCGTGCCAGTGAGTGCTCATGCCACGCCGTGCTATGCTCCTTAAAAGCAGTAAAGCACATCCATTATAATCCGGCGACTGTGCCATGGCCATATAACAACATATAATTACGCCAAGTCATGTATCGTCGCACTGCATGTGCCCTAAACGGTAACATCTCAGCAGCATCCCTTCCTGTGGGTGACCAGTACGACAAATCGAGCTGACGAGCACATGCCACCGCTATGAAGCGGGGTGCCAGACCAGCATCGGCAGTGTGCACGGCGGATGGGGCAGTTGTTGATGCGTTCGTGACTCAAGCCAACGCTCACGGCCGGTATATCGAGGGCCGGACGCATACCTCCGCAGACTTGGCTTCGTGGCACGCTGCACAAACCAAACCAAACGAGGGTCGGACGCATACCTCCACAGACTTGTCGTGGCCCGCTGCACAAGCCAAACTAAACAGTTTGGTGCCATAAGCTTGTTCTGTTGAAGTATATGCTCTCGTCAGGCTAAAAGTGACGATAACTCCATCCCCTGATTTAATTGGATTCCAATATGTAATATCTGCACACGCTCTTTAGCACGTCACGAAAAGCGCGTAACTAAAACGTGGACGAACAAGCCTTCTTTATAAGAATGCATTGAGCGTCGTTGAAAACCTGTAACCATGACCTTCCAATATCAATCGGAATGTGAAAGGCGCCCGTTCCTGGTGATACCGTTGCGCGAAACATACTGCAGAGTACGTCCGTTATCGAATCCGACAGCATACAGCGTCTGCTGCCTTCCCAGACCGGGCCATTTCCTTGCGAACCATCGGCTGGTGTTCGCTTCCGCAGCGGTGCCGCCCCATCGCCGGCTCCCGCCTTCTCGGGAGCGGCGCTCACGTGAGATCGGTGGAACGGCGGCCGTTTGTGGTCGGGTCGTCTGGCTGGACGAGGGCGCCCGCTGCCGAGGGCGTGGGATCGAGACGATAGTCTCTCAACTAGTCCGTCGTGAGACTTATCGCATCAAAGACATCCAGCCAGCATGGACCCCGAGAAGAAGAGGAGCAAAGACTGTCTCATGTCGTTACGGACATCTAGGAGCCCCTGACTTGAACGAGAACTGCAGCGTCAACTCTTGAGTCTCCTAAAAAGTTGCCCTCCATCTTGAGCTCATAAACGACCCCATATCTACCCTTGCGCACAGAAAGACGTTGGATTTCCCGAGGACTTGCAGGTAATGTTTCGTTCTGGTACCAAAGGCTGGTTACCAGAGGCAAGAAGCCTTGCATTGGAATTCTGCTTATCCCTGGTGAGTATCTCACCGATGGGATGGTCGTGGCTAACATAGCCACCTGCCATCCCGGATCGTTCTTGTCATGTATCGGAACACTGGCCACAGAGAGGCTGGGAACTAAGCCGTTTCCGGGAATTACGGCCAGCGCCATCAACACGACTCTGACTTACGTTGTTAAGCCTTATCAGCTCCTCTAAGTATAAACTTAAGACATCTCTGGGACATCAAGAGCTGCCTCCACTGTGATCGCGCTGCACACGTCACAACCTCCCTCGAATATTCAAATCTCTCACGCGCAGGGAGGCGGAGGAGCACGGGAGCCTGACGAAGAAAAATGACGGAGCCCGTGCGGCCCCTATATTTCTATGTCACTCTCCCCTCAGCTGCTGCTTGCCTTCTAGGGTACGGACTGTGGATAGTTAGGAGGTCACATCACGGTCTGTCGCCTCAGCTGCTGATTGCCTCCTTGGGTATGGCTAGTCCGGAGAGGATCACGGACCAGATTCGGATCCGCGTGAGCGCAGCCTACGCGGCCCTGGATCTGGCAGCTCGCGATTGGACACACGTGAAGAAGCCTGCCTCTGAGCCCCGTGCCTGAGATAGCCGGCCCGCTCCACAACATCAACGGGGAGGTGACAGCTCTTCTCGGCAGGGTGGTGGCTGTCCATTGTGCAGGGGTTTATGACTTCACGGCCCACAAGGCTCACCTACCCGATGTGTAGCAGGTCCCGAGCCTCCCAACCCTGCCAGCTATCTTCCGAGAGCTTCGAAGCCAGATGATGCTGATCAACCAGCTGCACCAGAGCACAACTATGCACTGTGTCCCGCATGTTGTACACTGTGTCCCCCATGTCATAGATACCCCGGACTCCAACAACCTGACAGCAGCCCCGCGCATTGAATCGCAGGTGCGTCACCTGAAGGAAAACCGTGGGCCGGTGGAGGGTGGTCCATACATCGGAAAGGACGTGAAGGTTCCTGAGGGTGATCACAAGCAAGATTCCTCATTCTTGTCTACCTGGGCGCTCATTACCACGGCAGGCATCTGGGCACCGAAGACAAACGTCAGGCCTTTTGAGATTTCAACCTGGAAGGGGTGTCGCGGAAGATGGCGTCGGCTCAAGGTCAGCCACTCGTGTCGAAGCTGCTTGGTCTTCTCCCGGATCTATCGGTGGAGGTGACATGTGATCTGCTGTAGGATATGATACCACGGGGATAGATCATGATATCCGCCGTCTCCCTTCTGCA
This sequence comes from Pollicipes pollicipes, assembly GCF_011947565.3. NCBI lineage: Eukaryota > Metazoa > Arthropoda > Thecostraca > Pollicipedomorpha > Pollicipedidae > Pollicipes > Pollicipes pollicipes. Next base: position 20,025,987 of record NW_023596136.1, on the reverse strand, counting down.
GAACAGAACGCAGTGAGATCCCTTCTTCTGAACAAGCATCCGGCCTGTCTCTGGAGCACAGAGCAGTGCGATTGAGGGTATGCGAAGACGAAGGCTCAATTTTTGGCCTCCGCCTCCGCTGAGCTCAGGAGGCAGATTGCTCAAGCGCGGGAAGAAGCCTCGGCCCTGAAAGACGACCAACAGGGAAATTCGACAAACTGAGAAGGCACGCCTCCAGGGAAGCACATTCCTCATCTCATCTCCACACATACCTCGCAGCAGTCGAGGAAGACCACATCAGTGCGGCGTCATTCTTTCAGCGATTAGGACTCGAAGAGACCGCCCAACTCACTGGGTTCTCGACCCGCTGGTCCGATCTGATTGATGAATGAGAGCCCCTCTTTGCCCAGCGCATAAGAAAAAACCGAAACAACAGTCAACCATGTTGTGACCGAGGCTCCCGATGATCTGCCCAAGCTCCTGTCGGATACCTATGAATCCATTCAAACTCGAAAGGGTCCTGACGTTGACCCCGTGGAAACCCCGGATGCTATCAAGACTCTCCTCCCTTCGCTGAGAATATTCCTTCCTCTTACGCTATTCCCGGAGCACTTTCTCTTTGCTCCCCTCCCAGCCCTTTTTGGACGCCGAGCTAAAACTCCTCTAGTGGATCCAGAAATATCACTTCACCAGACCACGGCGAAAATCAAGCAATGCTCGTATTCCCCTTCTCGCGGGGCCCCAGTCCCGTGATCCTGGAGCATCCTCGGTAGAGCCAGTGTCGAGAGATGGATCCCTGTCTCCTCCTGGGCGTTCCCGCGGGACCCCAGTCCCGTGACCCTGGAACATCCTCGGTAGAGCCAGTGTCGAGAGATGGATCCCTGTCTCCTCCTGGGCGTCTGGTCTGGTCTGGCGTCTGCAGGAAATCAGGCCTGACGGAGTCTTAAGAGGCGTGGTTACTTAACGACACGCCGAAGTGGGAGTGCATTCAGAACTGGCACCGGTCCCAGCCTGCCCTTCCAAATATCCCTGGCAGGTCTGGGGAGATTTCATGAGATTTGTTAGGGAGACTGTAGTCCATTTGGCAAAGCGGTCCAAATCGAAGACCCCCGCGTGGTATGTCCTAGCGGCTACCGCTGCTCAGAAACAGCGTGTCAGCGTAACCAGCGTGTCAAAACAACTTAGACACTGATTTAGTTATTTGCTGATTACTGCTTGAGCATTAGCCAACAGCACCTGCATCCTGGCCAAGCATCACTCAGATCTTTCGGAAGGGCAAAGGAGCTCTATCGACACAATATCCCCACTCGACTGCTCTCAAGTGGAAGGGAATTGGCAAGGTCCATGCGGACCTGCCAGACCATGCTGCATGACGGCACGGTACATCTTCGTGCAGTCATGGATATAGCTCAGAACCAGTGTGTCTCCGCAGCATGACATTGCTCCAAGATCCGGGCCCACACAGCGCAACTATTCATTATCTTGATGGAAGTAGCGGCCAAGACCACAGATGTGGAGTCAAATAAGATAGCGTCTGGCTCCTCTCCTTCCTTGCTAGACGGATGTGGGCGGCTTAGCTCCGCCTAGAGCTACTCTCGACCCCACCCCCTCCCTCCTATGTACCGTCCCATGCCTCCAGGAGGTTAAATTCTGGTCGAACGAAGCCTAGTTTGTCGTTGGTCGCGAGAACCATTCAGGGATGAGAATCTAAAAAAAAAATAATAAGAGGGCGTTGCGTCAAGTGGGGCAGCGCCGCCTGCGGCAGCGTGGCGGCCAACCGCGTCGCCCTCCCGCGGCAGAATAAAAGCCCAGCCGCACAGACACCAGACACCAGTCACTCGCCAGCGGTGGTGTTCATCTCACAACGCCACGGCAAACATGAAACTGGTGAGTACGGCCAGCGAGGTCGGTGCTTCATATGGCGGTTGCCCATCGTATTACAGCGGGCGCCTGTGCAGCCACTTGGGCGTCGTGGTAGGTCTAGCAAAGTCGATGTCGATGGGCGTCCGTTTCTTCACGTGTTCGGGTTAGTCAAACAGTCTTCAGTGTAAGAGTACTTTTAGTTTGGTACCATGGAATCTAAACGATTGCGTATGAAGCTATTTTGGCAAACAACAAGGATATTAGGACTGGCTGAATGTTATCAACGTACCCTCATGTTAACCCGAATGTTATCAACGGAAGGGAAATGTGACATCCAAAACTTTCGCACCATACCCCATTGGCCAGACGCTATCAGGGCAGACGTGCGGACGTCAGGCTCCAATTTCAACAGTCACTGGATCAGTCTCAAACGCCACGTCGCCAGTTATGGCGCTGTCAGATGCTGCACACATTCCATAGCTATCCATTGCCAACCCTGCATCCACGGGAGGAGCTTAATGAAAGAAGCTGGTCTGGCAAAAGGTGCCAAACTGCGTTTTGTCACGGTAAAATAATACGCCGCAATCTCACCCCTTGCTGCACCGCTGGGTCGGCACTCCTCTCACGTCAGTTGGGTGTGTTTCCAGTTGATCGTAGCCTCGCTAGCGGCTCTGGCCTGCGCTGATGGCCCGCGGCCGCAGCCGGCGCCCGCCTCCTACCAGCGGCCGGCGGCCCCGGCACCAGCCTCCTACCAGCAGCCGGCGGCACCGGCCGGCTACGGCCAGCCCTTCGCCATCCTCAGCGAGGAGAACGTCCACCCGGGCGACGGCACCTACCAGTTCAGCTTCCAGACCGAGAACGGCATCTCACGTAACGAGAACGGCAACCCCAAGGCCGGCTACGGCAAATCCGAGTACGGTCAGCCCACCGGCGGCTACGTCCAGCAGGGTGGCTGGAGCTACAGCGACGACTACGGCAACCCCATCCAGGTAACGTTTGTTGCCGACGAGAACGGCTACCAGCCGTCTAGCGACATCCTGCCGACGCCGGTGCCGACAGAGTACCCGCTGCCGGTCGTGCCGCAGGTGTACCAGGGCGAGCAGAGCTATGGCTCTGCCCCAGCCCCCGCTCCTGGCCGCTACAACGCCCCGGCTCCTTCTGCCCGGCAGTACAACGCTCCCGCTCCTGCGGCTCCTGCTCCTGCTCCTCGGCAGTATAACGCCCCCGCTCCTGCTCCTGCCCCCAGGCAGTACCACGCTCCTGCTCCAGCCCCGGCTCGTTACAATGCACCTGCCCCTGCTCGCAAGTACTGAAGAGGATGGGCGGGGAGTGCTGAGAGTGTTGCAAACGAGTGTGAGAGGCTGTGAGGCTGCATGAGTGATATATTTATGCGCCGGTACTGCTTAAAATACATGCGCGTGCAACATGAGATGTGTTCACCGCACCTTTATAACCATGTGCAGCTGAGGCATATTATATTAAAGAAATAAATGGTCAGCAAAATGATGGGCTGAAAAGACAGTTTTTCCATCCAGTAGTTCGCATCCCGACCAGATCCTCGGTCGGGCTGCCAGGAACCCCTAGGTGATGGATCGACAACGCCGGGCTGGTAGTCGCCTTGCATGGCTGGCCCTGTCGCACAGGTTGTACTTGATGATGAAAAGTGTAGAAAATTAAGACAAGTATATCATTCAGATCACCCTATAAAGCCTTGATGATCAGGCCTGGTATCATGATGAAAAGATTACTGGGAGATCTACGGCGTGAAGGAACTGGAACACTTAACCATACTCGACAGCACGCGAACAATTCCCTAAAAAGTGACATAGCGTGCGACCCTAGACGTTGTATCCGAAAAACTGCACTCTTGTTGCAGTAAGGTGACGGCAGGCCACGGATGCGTGTTGCACGGTAAGCGGGTCAGAGCATCGACTGCGGCGTGGTCTGTCGCCAGCCAGTAACAGGTGACGGTGCGTAAGATATGTGCGTCCTATGCGTAACCGGCAAATGGCAACTTACTCCCTTCTTTTGTCGCGAAAACACGACCGCCATAGTCCAGTACGGGGTTTCACTGACTTAAGCTTGTTGGCGCCCAGCGAGTTCCAGTGGAACTGCCATCGCTTCTGCATAAACGACGACACTGCGGGGTACATGTCTTGAACTGGCAGTGGTGTTATAAGAATGCGGGTCCCTGTCGTAGCGCGTTTTGCTGCCGCGTAAGTAAGATCATTCCCGTGGATCTCCACGTGAGTTGGGATCCAACAGAGCATGACCGTTGTTCCTGCTCGATCCAGCGAGCAAAGACGCGATTGAATGTCCTAGACTAGTGGATTCGACGAGGAGAAGCCACCAACAGCTAGCAGGAAAAAATCAAGTACAAAGTGCTATCGTCTATCTCAATAAAACAGAGATCTTCGCTGATGACTATGAGCTCGAAAGTGAAGACCGCCACGTGTGCAGGCCGTGTTAACGACCGTGATGCGGATGCACGGTCAAAAGCCCCCTTGACACCTGCATCCACCTTTGAACCATCCGTATGAGTCATCACGTATCCGTCAAAGGAGGCCATAGGCTGTAAGGCTGCGTCTTCAACTTCCGTCATGAGAACGCGTTGGTTTTGCATGTTTGATAGCAAAGCATCCAATCTTGGCGAAACTAGCTCCCAAGGAGCAGCCGTAATGAGTTTAGGTCTGATGACACGTCGTAGGCTGAAGCCGCTCGCGTCTGGAATTTCTTGCATTCGTGCACAAAAGGGAGAAGTCTGTGGCGACCTTTGAAGTAGAAAAAGCCTTTGTAAGCTACGCGAAAACACTGCTTTGTGGTGGAATGATCTGGGAACTGCGCCAGCGTGATCGCCTAGCGCAGTCCTACCATCAGCCTTCGCAACGCTAGTAGGGGCCCGTGAGCTTCCACGAGACGACTACCTATGGGCGATGTTCGAAAGCCCCTGTGGCGATGCCTAGTGCTGCGTGGCGCACCGTGTTCAAAGTACGTTTGATCAGGTCTGAAGCACCGTCATACATAACACAGCCGTAGTCAAGTTTTGAACGAATCAGGGAACGGTACAGGAGTAAGAGCGTCCTCCTATTAGCACCGTTTGATGTACGGCACACACACCTTAGGATGCTAAGAGATTTTAAACACCTGTCGCAGAGATTTCTTATGTGCTCTCGGTATGCTAGGCATCGGTCAAACCGTATACCGAGAAATGTCACGGTATTCCCATTTGCGACGCGTTGCCCATGCAGTCTGATTTCCATTTCAGGACAGTGACGGCGACGGCGACAGAAATGAACTGCAGTTGTCTTCGATGCGGAAAACTAGAACCCGTTGAGCACACTCCACTTCTCCGGACGTGTGGTAGCCAGCTGCAGCTGTCGCTCCGCTGTGCAAGTGGTCGATGACCTGCACTAAATAGCGAATTCCTCTACGAACAGAGAACGGCTGATCTCATGTGGAAGCGTGTCTGTCCTCTATATAGTTAATCATCACTGTGAAAAGAATGGCACTTAATACGATGCCCTGAGGTACACCATTTTCCTGCGAATACCTGTCAGAGGATAAGAACCAACACGCACCCGAAAAATATGTCGGTGTAAAAGCTTTGCAAAAACTTTCCCATGTGACCGCGGATACCACGATCGAATAACTTCATCAAAATGCCATGTCTCCATGTGGCATCATAAGCCTTTTCTATGTCAAAAAAGATGGCGCCGGTATAAGGTTTGCTAACAAACCCGGCCCACACTGGGGTGTCAACAGTTAAGATGCTAGTCAATCGTGCTCCTGTTCTCACGGAATCAACACAAGCATTCGTAAATAAGTTTTGACGTTCTTAAGTCCATGAGAGTCGCATATTCACCATCCTTTCTATGACCTTACAAAGCGAAGATGCAAGGGCGATCGGGTGATAGTCAAGGGCGTTTGTTCCACTTTTCCCGGGCTTTAAAATAGGCACTTCTGTGGCCTCTCGCCAAGTTGGCGGGAAGTTACCTGACTCCTACATCCAGTTGAAAAGTGCCAGCATCGCTCGTAGTATACGGGGAGGAAAATGGCGTATCATGCCATTGTGGATGAGGTCGGGCCCCTCCGCTACTCTAAGCAGTGAGCGAATGCCTGCTTGAAGTTCCATCATAGTGAAACGCTTGTTGTATGTCAGTACGTCACCTGTATAAAAATAACTTGCGAAGCAACATCGCGTCCTGTGCCGCAGAAATTGTGGATCGCAGGTGCCATTTCGGCAACGGTCCGACAAGGCTTCCCCAATGGCTTCTGCGACATCACTTGGGTGAGTGACGTCTTGAATTCCCAGTCGCAGTACGGGAAGTGAAACTGCTGGGTGCGATACAGAGATTACTTTAATGCTGCCCCATACATGTGACGTCGGCGTGTGATGATTCAGTGAGTTGAAGTAGCTGCTCCATGATGCACGTTTCGCCTCCCGTATGGTGCGGCATGCGGCCGCGCGTGCTTGCCTGAAAGCCATGAGGTTGAATGTAGTGCGGTGCCGGTCAAAAGCCTTAAAAACTCTCCGACCTACGCGAATGGCGTCATGACGCTCGTCGTTCCACCAAGGTACAGGGATACGACGAGGACATCCAAAGGTACGCGGAATGTATTAGTTCGCCGCGCCAAGAACAAGAGGCGTGAATTCCTCCCCACTGGGCGTCGCAGAGTCGAAATCGTTGGAAAAGATTTCCTCCAGGCGGGTCTCAAGTCCGCTCCAGTCCGCCTTCTTCAAATTCCAATGCTGAGGTTGAGCACCAAGAACAGTACCATAACGGTACCGAACCCAAACTGGAAAATGGTCACTTCCGAGGGGTCCTCTGAAGCATCCCAAGTGAAGTCTGGTACCAACTGCGGACTACAAATGCTCAGATCTAGCACTGACGATCGTCCTGATAGCAATACCAAATGAGCTCTTGCTGCTGTATTTAAAACACACAAGCCTTCGTTACGCACGAAAACCTTATATAGCTCACCGCGGGTGTTCGTGGCAGCACACCCAAATAAAGTATGATGTGCATTAAAATCGCCTAAAACCAGCAGATGTGGAGGAGGTTGAGAGGCTAACTCTCGTAGTTCCGCAGATGGAAACGGGGCCCCAGGTGATAAGAAGGGAAGGCAGACAGCTCTGGTGCGGAGGTTAAAATTCACCGTTGCTGCGACGGCTTGCAAGCCTGTTATTAACACCAGTCGCTGTGTAGGTACGCTTTGGTGTACAGCTAACAGAGCGCCACCGTAAGCAACGGTGTGTGTGTGTGTGTGTGTGTGTGTGTGTGTGTGTGTGTGTGTGTGTGTGTGTGTGTGTGTGTGTGTGTGTGTGTGTGTGTGTGTGTGTGTGTGTGTGTGATTGGGGCTTTACGACGCACTCAGCTGCTGAGGCTATATGGCGTCGCCTGCCTCTCACCCTGGCAGGAAGGGCGGGCACCGCGGGGAATCGAACCCCGTACCTCTGGTTTCCCAGACGCGCAGAGTCTTGGCATCGCAGAGTCGAGCAACGGTGTCTGTTGCCATGTCAATGCGGAAGGTGGTGTAACCTTTCAGGCTGGAGCCCGCACCAGGCGCCAACTTTGTCTCCCGGAGACACACGGCTATCTGGCAGTGCGCGCTTAAAACTGTCTGCAAGTCCTGGGTGATTGAACTTACACCTCTACAGTTTCATTGTAAGAGAAATTGAACGAGGAGGCTTCAAAAGCACCGTAATGTTTTAAAAGAACTCAGCAGCGCTAGAGCCCGGCCGATGGATGTTGGTCCTGTCTTCAGAGCCCGTTGCCAAAGAGACCGGGCGGATCCTGACGCGGATTCGGGAACTGCCTCCATCTGGGGTCGGAGGGGCCTGCGGGAGCTTCCACGCGCTTTCGGGGCGGCGGGGGGCCTCCTCCGTTGGAGCGGTCACCTGGTCCGCTCCAGACAGCCGGTTGGCTGTCTTGGCACGCCCTTGGTCTGCCAGGCGTGCCCGCTTCGCCTCACGGGCGCGCCGTCTGCCTCGTAACGCCTTAGCGTCTCTGCCGTTCGCGAGCACGCGTTCGCCAAGGTTGCTTTAGTCGTCGGGCTGGCAGACAAGAGGGCAGCCAATAGCGCCTGGTTACCCCGGCCACGCCGAACTACCGTCCATCCCCGTTCTCTGCCACCGACGGCGAACCTCCCCCGGGGGACGAGGAGGTTGGCAGCACGGTCTCCTTCGACCGCTCCAGCGGGAAGGGTGAGCCAGGGCTGCCAGATTGGAGTTCAGCGCCCAGTTCGTCCAAACAACATAGTTCCGTTATATAATTTCGTAGCATAGTTCCGTTGTGTGCTCGGAAGAAGCGCATTTCCCACAGGCAGACTTGATGCGACAGTACGGTTAGCTATGGCCAACGTGGTCCTTCTCCCTTTCGGGGGTCGGGTGTTTTTTTTGGTTATAAGGTACTATGCAAATTTCAGTGAGGCTTCGGCACCGGGGCTCCCTACCCACCACGGCGCCCAGCTGGAGGACGGTCCAACACTCCCTCGAGAAGTGGTCGCTGCAAAGGCTACCCCAGTGCTATACAAGGCGAACGACGCCTCCCACACGGCCAGGTGTAACCGGGGAGACCCCTCCCCGTCCTGACCGTGGTTCAGCGCCGCCGTACCTTGACCCCTTAAGCCGCTGCGCACGGCCTGGCACCCCAAGCGGAGACCCGCACGAAGCACCCAGCCGCAGCACGAGCAACACGCCGCTAGACCTGTGTGGGTCCCCACGTGCCTCCCATGCCCCCGGATATCCTGGCCAAAGTGGAGTGTTGGGGAGCGCCATGACTGGCCCGCACGAGGCGTCCCTCAGCCACCAGGATCCGATCAACCCGGGGACGTGGGTGAGGGGGCACGGCGACCCGGATGAAACGAGCATTAGGAGTGATGAGTGAGCCGGATGCGGGAGAGCGGGTATGGAAAGAGAGCGGGCGGGATAATGAGCAGGAGCTCACGTACCGGCAGGGTCACTACGCCCTGAGAGGAACAGCTCGCGCTGTCCACCCGTTACCGGAGCTGAGACCCGAGGGGGTGCTAGTTCCCTACACCGGCCGAAGGCGGTACCCCTGCGGGGGCACAGATTGTACTTGCATGGCGCTTGTCCGGCGGAGTTGGGCGTCAGAATGGGAGGCCCTGTCGCACAGGTTGTACTTGCAGGACGCCTTTCAGGCGGAGTCGGGCGAGAGATTCAGGCCACTGACGGAGAAATTTACAATAACATTGAGCTGGCCTTTCGACTTCTCTAGCAACGCCTTCTCTAGAAAACCGCTTAAGAGGCGCCACCAGGACGTGCGGAAGCGTCCGAGTCGAGAGGCTCTTGATGCAGATCTTGCGCTTTAGATGCTTTCGAGAGCGCGGGCTTTTTGTCTCTGTGGAGCGTTTCCGTCTTGGCGAAGAGGTCAGGGCAGGCCTGCAAATGCACTGGCCCGTCTTGGATGATATCGGAGGACCACTTTCCCCGAACCTGCTGAACGTCATGGACGCGTGGACCCACGTCGTAAACGGCAGCGTGGTCTTGAGCTCTCAGACAAACGGATCAATACACTTTTAGTTCACTACACTACAAGTTCTTCAGACGCAGGAAACGCCTCCAGGCCTCCGTCGGCTTCTGCGACCGTCAGTCATCGAAGTCAGTAGTGGTATGGTTTGGTCGCCTGGTGACAAGGATGAGGCCCTTGCGCACAATATGTTTTTTTAACATAGCTAATGATACAACACATTTTCTGCTACCAACATTGCAAGCGTATCATTGTTTATTGCCGGACGTTCTCTGGCATTCTGTCAATAACCATTGCGTGACTCGGGCTGACCTGTATAACTGATCGTCTTTCTGAACTCTAGCTGACGTGCCCCGAGCCTGAAAGCTTTCCATCCTTCCAAATCTTCCTCATGGAACAATGTAAGAGCATGGCAAAGGGGGCATGTACCACCTGCCCAAAGACCAAGAGGAAGCTTGGAACCCCGCGCAGTGGTCACCACAAATTTGTAAGTGAAGATAAAGGAAGGAGTAACTGTGACCAAATGCATGCAGATATCCGTGACAATCACGGAAATCAAGTTAATCTATGAAGCTGTACGTGCCAGAGCCCGACTACTGCAGCCGCTGGACCGCACAGGACTGGCGCTCCGCGTGCCTGTGCCATTGTTCGCCATGCTTTTGTCCGTGTGCCTGCGCCATTGTCCGTCTTGCTCTTGTCCGCGTGTCTATGCCGTTGTTCGTTGTTCGTCGCGCTGTTGTCCGCGTGCCTGCGCCGTCGTCCTTCGTGCTCTTGGCCACGTGCCTGCTCCGCTGTCCGCCGTGTTATTGGCCGCGTGCTCCATGCCGGCAGCCTTCCACACTCACTCATCGTCAAGGCCGACCAACCGCGTGTTCGGCCCCCTGTGCGATATGCTGTACCGCTAAGCACCGCTCCTCGTCCGTGCCGCTGCGCCAAGCCGGCAACAGCGGATGCTCCAGCATTTCCACGGGTGTCCATAGCTATTGTTATTGAGGGGAACACCGTTTCTATCGTGAGGGCGGATTCTAACTCCACCAATGCACCACACCAACTAAGATTCTACCGAATCTAGTAGTAGTTGCCGAGGCAGATATGCTTCCAGCAAGACTACCGCGCAGCAGAAAGCGGGTAGCCCGCACCGGCCATCCAATCAGTGGGACATCGTGACGAAAACCTATTTAAGTTTTGGGTAGCACGAGTAGTTTTATTGTTGTATGAAATTGAAATGTGAAGACAGTATATAGGTTAAATATGCATCCCCGTACCCACGCCCAGTGTCTAGGAATTGCCGACTTCGAGTGTAAAGCAACACCCTACGAGGAGACATTTTCCACCCCCTTTCCCGATATTTTATGTTAATTTTCAGTCCTACCTGATATTGCCCAACCACAGATGCCAAACCCATAGTTCCCTTTCAGAGGTTCTAAGGTGCCACCCAAAACCGAGCTTACTTGAAACCATAAAGCACACACAAGGCTACATAGAACCTGGACACCCATGGCTATATCTTGCCTCACCTACATCTGAATCATGCCTATGTATGCACAGAGCAAGGGCATCAGGTACCTTCAAGCTCGAGAGTGTCAGCGACTCCAGCCACTTCCAGATATCAAGTTTGGTTTGTTCACAAAATGCATAACAATCTTCAGCTGTGTGTCAAATGCAAGGTTTTCACGCACCCTCAGTTTTTGGGGGTCACAACACAACAATGAAAAGCCTGATACAAACACCAGCAAAGCGTGGTAGGGAATTTACCCCACGTATTTCTTTTACCCGAAGCAACTTGACCACTGAACCACCACTACACTAAACATCACTCACCACCAGTCTCAACAGTGGTCACACGTACCACTCCCAAAATGCAAGAGTGAAAAAATTCCGGAATGCCTTCTAAATGCAAACCAAAAGCTAAGTATCTCAATTTGAACACTGAGTTTCAGAAATTTTTAGTCGAGTTAGTTGACAACAAAATTTGACCAAACAACTCTAAGTCTATCTTTATGTAATTGCTTTCATTTTTGTTGGTCCCATACGATTGTGATACAACTTCATTTTGCCTTCCTTTCTGATCATCTTTATGAACACCACCTATCGCTTAAAATGCTGACCAATTTCTCTGCAAAATGTTCCAACTGCAAACTTGCTTATACTTCATACACAAATTTGATTCCTTCGCCAGCCACCCAAACCTACTTGATATGCACCCAAGAGTAAACACTTCGTAGGAAATGAAGGTAAAAAGCAAGTTCTATGCTAAAAATTGTCCCCTGTACGCAGCATAATAACCAACAAGGTGAATTTACCTTATGCTGTTGAATGATGCGTCCCTCTAAGCACATCAGACACAACATATAAGATCCCGAGTTTGACACTCCAATACGAATATGGCATCGCCGCTGTTGCTGCACATTCGAAGGTTGTGAAATAGAAGGAGTAAAACTGTCGAGTTCCAGTGGCTGTATGGGAAGAAATGTGCCTGCACTTTCCTAGAACTGTACATATATTAGCTGGCCCATGCTCAATGTAATGAGCTAAGCAGACTTCCCACGACTTGAAATATCCAAATTTATTTACGCTTTGCCAGCACAAAGGCATGAGCTGATGCAGGCTATTTAAGAAGACTATGCCTTTGTCTTGCCGACATGAGGTACAACCGTAAAATCTCTGTACCTTTTATTTATGTGCTGTTTCAAATTTCAACCTCTCCTTTGCAATTTGCCTTCAGAAACTGGCACTGCAGTGATAACTAAGATAACCTTCATCTAACGTTTGCAGGTGAACGCCGTGTTAGATCTGTCGAACAGCCGGCTTTTGCCGGTGAGATCACTAGCTGGCTAGGGCGGGCCGGGATACGGAGGACATTTTGCAAGAAAGTGACGTTTCTGAACCGTCTCCACCGTCTTAAGGTCGTGGCCAGCCGGATCTCCGCAGCTGGAGAATGCGGACATCACATACCGTGAACCGTGACAAGGTGTCAGGCCGTGTGACACTGGTCAAAAGGGCCTTTCAGCCTGTTTGGTCGAGAGTGACACGTACCCCAACACTACATGGCTTAGGGCTGGGTCACAAGTAAATATTCTTTCACATGATGGCCTTCCAATTGAATACAAACACTAGTGAAAAACAAATTTGCAGCTGCCGCCAGGACCAGAAAGCAGTTGAGGAGAACTGACCGCATCGTAATCTTCAATATCTCGTTGACCTTTCATTCACTGACCATTGACCATACGTTGACCATACGTTAACGGAGCATTGTTGCGCAGTCGAAACTTATCGCATCATCGCGTAGTTCTTTGTCCATCCGCCGTTGTTCGTGCGGTGGCTACCACATCCCTCCAGGAGATATCTACATGCCATGACACACCGCGACCACAAACGGTGGCGTTAGCGGGCGCGAGCCGGTGACCACAGCCGTGCCAGTGAGTGCTCATGCCACGCCGTGCTATGTTCCTTCTTCTCAAGAGCAGGAAACTTGCAAAAGTGCCGGCAACTGTTCAATGGCAAATTGTTCATTCATTACCACACCCGGCTCTGCCTACCATTGCGCCACGATTTCCGAACATAGTGGCATCTAGGTGTCTACCCTGCCCGTGAGCGACGAACACGACAGGGGAAGCTGGAGAGCGTGTATTGCGGATAGTACGGATAGTTTCATTCTTATATAAAACTGAAAGGTGAAAGCAATAGACAGGTTAAGTCCGAATCTCATGCCCATCTTCAGTGTCCTAGCATCGCCAACTTAACCCGAAGAAACTTGACCACTTAATTGCACCACTCCCGAAATGTGGGCGTGAAAAATTCAAGAAATGCTTTGTTAATGAAACTTATGAGGTGAATATCACACCTTGAGCACCCGTTTTTACAGTTTTTTAGTCAGTTAACTGATAACAAATTTTGACCAAACATTTTCCAGTCTCTATCTTTATCCAATTATTTTGGCTTTTCTTGGTTCCACTCAATTGTAATACAACTTCATTTTTCCTTTTTTCCGATCATGTTTAAAGACACCATCTATGGCTTCAAGTGCTGATCAATTTCCCTGCAAAATGTTCCAACTGCAAGCTTGCAGATAATTTATACCTAAATTGGATAAATTTGTCAGCCGCCTGAACGTCTTTGAGATGTAGAAGATTTGTTGTCTTCAATATCTGTCTTTAATATCTCGTCGACCTTTCTTTCACTGCCATTCATACGCTAACCGAGCATTACTACGCGGGGGAAATTTATCGCATCATCGCGTAGTTCTTTGCCCATTCGCCGTTCTTTGTGCAGTAACTAACGCATCACTATAGGGGATATTTGCATGTCATGACATACGGCGGACACAAACGATGCCGTGAGCGAGGGTGAGCCGGCGACCACAGCCGTGCCAGTGAGCGCTCTTGTCACGCCGTGCTATGCTCCTTCTTCTCGAGGACAGGAAAACCGAAAAAAGCGTCGGCAACCGTTCGATAGCAACTTATTCATTCATCATCACACCCGCCCATGTCTACCATTGCGCTACGTTTTCCGAACCGGTGATATCTAGGGATCTACCCCGCACGTGAGCGATGAACACGGCAGGGTAAGCTGTAGAGCGTGTGCTGCCGCCACGCAGCGGGATGGCAGCCAGTGTGCACTGCACGCGGCGGATGGCGTTTCGACCTCATTGGGATTACGAGACAAGTCAAAACTCAAGGCCGACATGTTAAGGGCACGCACAACGTCAGCATTTTCATGGCATCACAAAGCACACGCAATCGGCCATGCCCACGCAGTTCGCGTAAGTGGCGTGTTTTCCTCTCGTTATTTACTCTCCCCATCTGGCTTAAAGTGATGAAGAATTGACTAAGTGTTTTATCGCATTCGTCCATGTGATGCTTGTAGGCACTGTTGGGCCACGCCGTGGCTACGTGTGTTTTAAATATGCCCGGGCAATTAGCTATCTTTGCATAATCGTTCCCTAAATTGTGCAGCATCTTCACTAGCCTTTCAGCATCAGTCACAACGTAAAAGGCATCCGTCATCGGCCGCTTCCCTGCGAATCATTGGCTGGTGTTCGATTGCGCGGCCGTGCCGCTCCGACGCCGACCTGAAGGTGGCGCAACCCAGAGCGTCAGCCTGTCGCCTGTACCAGAAAACCTAGTAACTTGCTAACCGTTCTGCTTCCAACCTGAACATGTTTCTGTGCGTGGTCCGTGCCGCCGTCCCCGCCCCCTTGGAAGCGGCGTTGGGTCGGGCCGGCTCACGTGAGATCGGTGGACCGGCGGCCGGTTGTGGTCGGGTCGCCTGGCTGGACGGGTCGCCCACTGCAGAGGGCGTTGCGTCAGGTGGGGCAGCGCCGCCGGCGGCAGCGTGACGGCCAACCGCGTCGCCCTCCCATGGCCGAATAAAAGCCGGCCGCACAGACACCAGGCACCAGTCACTCCCCAGCAGTGGTCTCCATCTTACAACGCCACGGCAAACATGAAGCTGGTGAGTGCGGCCAGGGAGATCGGTGCTTCACATGAGGGATGCCTTTCGTATTCCAGCGGTGTCTGTGCTGTCAGTTGGGGCGCCAGGGAGGGTCTTTTAGATAAGGTCGTTGATCATCTTTCATTTTTTCCGTGTCTTTCCAAGCCAAAGTGTGTTTAGTAAACAGGTGGGTATACAGCCCTTCCGGTGAACCGCAATATTACCATGGCTTGCTTAAATTGGTCACCATAAAAAATCAGGAGCGTAATTTGACGTCCCAAACTAGCTTGGATGGCAGATTGGCACGATACCACTCTTGTCAGAAGAGATCAGAACAGGCGTGCGGACGTAGGCTGCAATTTCAGCAGTCCCTCAATCGGTGTGAAAGGCCACGTCGTCAGTCAATGCGCTGTGAGATGCTGCATATATTCCATAGCTATCCCTTGATCCCTGCATCCACTGATGAGAGAAACTGACCTGACAAAGGCGCTGAACTACGTCTTATCACGGTAAAAAGGTGCGTCGCGATTTCAGCCTCTGCATGCACTGCCAGATCAGCACTCGCTCTGACGTCACTTGGGTGTTTTTCCAGTTGATCGTAGCCTCGCTGGCGGCTCTGGCCTGCGCTGATGGCCCGCGGCCGCAGCCGGCACCCGCCTCCTACCAGCGGCCGGCGGCCCCGGCACCAGCCTCCTACCAGCAGCCGGCGGCACCGGCCTCCTACCAGCAGCCGGCCGGCTACGGTCAGCCCCTCGCCATCCTCAGCGAGGAGAACGTCCACCCGGGCGACGGCACCTACCAGTTCAGCTTCCAGACTGAGAATGGCATCTCACGTAACGAGAACGGCAGCCCCAAAGCCGGTTACGGCAAATCCGAGTACGGCCAGCCCACCGGCGGCTACGTACAGCAGGGTGGCTGGAGCTACAGCGACGACTACGGCAACCCCATCCAGGTGACGTTTGTTGCCGACGAGAACGGCTACCAGCCGTCTAGCGACATCCTGCCGACGCCGGTGCCGACCGAGTACCCGCTGCCGATCGTGCCGCAGGTGTACCAGGGCGAGCAGACCTATGGCTCTGCCCCAGCCCCCGCTCCCGCCCGCTACAGCGCCCCGGCTCCTGCTCCCCGGCAGTACAACGCTCCCGCTCCTGTGGCTCCTGCTCCTGCTCCTCGGCAGTACAACGCTCCCGCTCCTGCTCCTGCTCCCAGGCAGTACAGCGCTCCCGCTCCTGCCCCCAGGCAGTACAATGCTCCTGCTCCGGCTCCTGCTCGTTATAATGTTCCTGCCCCCGCCCGCAACTACTAAAACGGATGGACGGCGAGCGCTGGGAATAGCGCATATGTGTGTGCGAGGCTGTGAGGCTGCATGAGTGATATATTTATCCGTCCGTATTGCTAAGAAATACAGGCGCATGTAGAATAAACTGTTTTCACCGCACTCTTATGATCATTTGTACCTGAGACAAACGATGCCAACGATGTAAATGGCCGGCAACATGATGGACCGACGAGGCAACCTTTCAACTGAATAGTTCACATCCACACCAGATCCCTGACATGGCTACCAGGAGCCCAAAGAAGAGGGATCGACAACGCCGGGCTGCTAGTCAGGTCGCAAGGCACGATCCGGAGTGCCGTGAAGCGTCCCTGGTCTTTTGAGAGGTGGTGCCCAAATCGTCGTTTTAGGAGTGCTGCTTCATTGGATTGTTTTTCTTGTGATGAGAATATCTGCACGGCAATTTAAACTTTTCAGATCCAGGAGCTGTCCACACCAATGCACACAAAGTTTGTGTTAGTAGTTACTCAGCAGATCAAGTGAAAGCGGCTCCGGTTCATAATTAACCGCGGTGTGAGGATTTTTGAGTGGGTCAGAAACTACCTCCGCACTCGGCGAGGGGGGGGGAGACATTGGAACATCCCAATGACATGACCGATCCCAAATCGGGATTCACCTAACCAACCCTGAAATTTGGATTTCCCACTGAACTTATGCCAATTTATCTTCACGGTCGGACGAAAAGTCACAAAACATATGGAGAATATCATGTGAAATGTGGTGGGGCTAGGGCGTGGTCAGAACACTCCGAGAGCGAAGGGGGTTAGGGTGGGATTGGCTGGGGTGCGGTATCTGGTAATTTCAAGAGGTAGCTTGTGCGGGGAAGGTGGCGTTGTAACGAAGGGCGCGTTGCACAACAATGCCTTTGTGCCGAATTTTCCACTTTTTCTATCACTGTTTCTTAGGGGTCTGTTGGCCCTTCCGAGGAGATTGGAGGGGACCTGGAGCTCTGTGACGCTTTGTTTGGACACGCCGCTGTTCCTGAGCTGGACAAGCGAATCATCCTGAGCTGAACACGCGACTCCTAAGTTGGACACGCGACGGCTCCTGTGCTTGGGTTATTGCTGCTCCAACGATGGGCTCAGCGACACCGGACTGAGCTACGCATGCGTTTTGTTTTGGCACACTTGATGTGATGCGCTTCACCGTTACCGAAATGGGCATTAGTTTTCAAAGTATACTTTTAATTTATATGTGCTTTCCATTTACGTTGCCATCTCCTTCAAAACAGGTATATGCGCACAGGTCTATGTAAAAGATACAGTTCAGCATATGACGTAGATTTTATTGCGGTTAAGATCCGAAAGCTGGTCAGCAGGCTATGTGAGTCATAAACGAAGGTCTAGATATCAGTTGCCAACTATTTTTTTCCGCGATCATTTTGTGGCAACAGAAATTTGCTCAATGAGATATTGATAAATACGCCACGTTGTTTTGCTGCTTTGCTAAGTGCGCATGTCAGTGACACAGCAGCATTTTTGAACAGCTTATTCTTACTACCCTTGCTTGTACGCAGCATAACAAACAACAACGTAAAGTTATTTTATGCTGTTGAATGACACGTCCCTCTAAGGACAACAGACACAACATATCAGATCCCGAGTTTGATACTCCAATACGAATATGGCATCGCCGCTGTTGTGGCGCATTCGGATGTTGTGAAAAAGAAAGAGTAAAACTGTTCAGTTCTGGTGGCTGTATGGGATGAAATATGTCTGAACTTTCCTAGAACTGTTTAGCATTTGTTTCCATGTACAATGTAATGAGCTCAGTAGACTTTCCACAACTGGAAATATCCAGATTTCTTTACGCTTTGCCAGTGCAAAGTCATGAGTTCGCTTCGTTAGCGAGATGAGATGCAAGCGCGAAATCTCTGTTCCTGTTGTCCATGTGCTGTTTCAAATTTCATCATCAGATCACCACCTCGCCAGGGTGAGCCGGGATCCAGCATGGCATTTTGGAAGAAGCCGACCTCTCTAAACCGTCCCCACCGTCTTACGGTCGGAGCCAGGCGGACCTCTGCAGCTGGAGGATGCGGATATCTCATAACGTATACCCTGACAGGATGTCAGGCCGTGTGACACCGCTCAGAAGAGCTCAGAGTTGTTCTGCCCGTTTGGTCCAGAGATACATGTATGTCGAACACCATCCACGGTTTAGGACTGGGGCTTTAGTAAATCTCCTTCCACATGATGGCTTTCCAACCACATGCGAGCACTACTTGAAAAAAATTAAGTTGCCACATGGACCAGAAAGCAGTTAAGGAGAATTGAGCGCATCGTTATCTTCAATGTCTTGTTGACTTTTCATACATTAACAATTCATTATACGTTAACCGAGCATTGCTGCGCAGTCAAAATTTATCGCATCATCGCATAGATCTTTGTCCATCCGCCGTTGTTCGTACGGTGGCTAACACATCACTATAGAGGATATTTATATGGCATGGCACACCAAGACCACAAACGATGCCGTGAGCGAGCGTGAGCCGGCGACCACAGCCGTGCCAGTGAGTGTTCATGCCACGCCGTGCTATGCTCCTTCTTCTCGAGAGCAGGAAAACTTGCAAAAGTACCGGCAACTGTTTAATGGCAACTTATTCATGCATCATCACACCCGGCCCTCTCTACCATTGCTCACGTTTTCCGAACACAGTGATATCTAAGTGGCTACCATACCCTTGTGAGTGATGAACACGACAGGGAAGCTTTGGAGCGCGTACGGCCGCCACGGAGCGGGATGTGAGGCCAGTATGTCGTCTGCACGGTGGATGGCTGTCGGCCTTAATGGGATTACGAGCAAAGCCAACACTCGAGGCTAGGCTGCTAAGGGCACACGCACAGTTAGCTTTCTCATGGCAGCACAAGGCACAAGCAATTGACTATACCCTCACAGTTCGCGTCATTGGCGTGTTTTCCTGTCGGTGTTTAGTCTCCCAATCTGGCTAAAAGTTCCGGAAAACTGATCAAGTGTTTCATCGGATTACTCCATGTGATGTTTCTAGGAACTCTCGGCTCACGCCATGGTGACGCGTGTTATTAAAAAACGTACGGACAACGGGTCATTTTTGCATAACCGTTTGAAACATGGTTCAAAATCTTCAACAGCCTTTCAGTACCAGTAGCAACATAAAAGGCCTCCGACATCGGCCGCTCGTCTATAAATCATTGGCTGGTGCTCGATTGCGCGACTATACCGCTCCGAAGCCGACCTGAAGGTGACACGGTCTAGCGCGTCAGCCTGCCGCTTGTGCTACCAACCTTGCCAACCTGCTTTCTTCTTCTTCTGCTTCCAACCTGAACCTGTATCTGTGCGTGCTCCGTGCCGCCGTCCCCGCCCTCTCGGAAGCAGCGCTGGGTCGGGCCGGCTCACGTGGAATCGGTGGACCGGCGGCCGGTTGTGGTCGGGTCGTCTGGCTGGACGGGGACGCCCGCTGCAGAGGGCGTTACGTCAGGTGGGGCAGCGCCGCCGGCGGCAGCGTGACGGCCAACCGCGTCGCCCTCCCACGGCCAAATAAAAGCCCGGCCGCACAGACATCAGGCACCAGTCACTCGCCAGCAGTGGTGTCCATCTCACAACGCCACGGAAAACATGAAGCTGGTGAGTGCGGTCAGGGAGATCGGTGCTTGACATGAGGGTTGCCTTTCGTAGTTCAGCGGTGTCCGTACTGCCAGTTGGGGCGCCAGGGAGGGTCTTTTAGATAAGGTCGTTGATCAGCGGTCATTTCTTTACGTAGCAGACGAAGTCAAAGTGCCCACAGTCGCAGCGCCTCAGTGCTTTTTTATATGCGTCCCAAGTAGTCTACACGGGTAGGTATATAGCCATTTTGGTGAGTCGCAAAAGTAATCTGACTGGCTTAAATTGGCCCACTTAAAAACTTAGTATTTCATTTGACATCCAAAACTTTCACATGATAATGCACTGGTCAGAAGAGATCAGAACAGACGTTCAGACGTCAGGCTCCAAATTCAACAGCCCCTGAATCAGTGTGAATCGCCGCGTTGCCAGTCAACGCGCACAGATGCTGCACACATTCCATAGCTATCCCTTGATCCCTGCATCCACGGGCGGAGATCGATAACAAAGAGTGGCCTGGCAAAGGTGCTAAACTGCGTCTTGTCATGGTGAAATCATGCGTCGCAATCTCAACCCTTGTCTGCACCGTTGAGTCGGCATCCCCTCTGACGTCAGCTGGGTGTGTTTCCAGCTGATCGTAGCCTCGCTGGCGGCTCTGGCCTGCGCTGATGGCCCGCGGCCGCAGCCGGCGCCCGCCTCGTATCAGCGGCCAGCGGCCTCGGCACCAGCCTCCTACCAGCAGCCGGCGGCACCGGCCTCCTACCAGCACCCGGCCGGCTACGGCAAGCCCTTTGCCATCCTCAGCGAGGAGAACGTCCACCCGGGCGACGGCACCTACCAGTTCAGCTTCCAGACCGAGAACGGTATCTCACGTAACGAGAACGGCAGCCCCAATGACGGCTACGGTAAATCCGAGTACGGCCAGCCCACCGGCGGCTACGTCCAGCAGGGCGGCTGGAGCTACAGCGACGGCTACGGTAACCCCATCCAGGTGACGTTTGTTGCCGACGAAAACGGATACCAGCCGTCTAGCGACATCCTGCCGACGCCGGTGCCGACCGAGTACCCGCTGCCGATCGTGCCGCAGGTGTACCAGGGCGAGCAGAGCTATGGCTCTGCCCCAGCCCCCGCTCCCGCCCGCTACAGCGCCCCGGCTCCTGCTGCGCGGCAGTACAACGCTCCCGCTCCTGCGGCTCCTGCTCCTCGGCAGTACAACGCTCCCGCTCCTGCGGCTCCTGCTCCTGCTCCTCGGCAGTACAACGCTCCCGCTCCTGCTCCTGCTCCCAGGCAGTACAGCGCTCCCGCTCCTGCCCCCAGGCAGTACAATGCTCCTGCTCCGGCTCCTGCTCGTTACAGTGCTCCTGCCCCCGCCCGCAACTACTAAGACGGATGGACGGCGAGCGCTAGACATAGCGTCTATGAGTGTGCGAGGCTGTGAGGCTACATGAGTGAAATACTTATCCGTCCGTATTGCTAAGAAATACAGGCGCATGTAAAATAAACTGTTATCATCGCACTCTTATGATCATTTGTACCTGAGCCAAACAATGCCAACGATGTAAATGGCAGGCGACATGATGGACCGACGAGGCAACATTTCAACTGAATAGTTCACATCCCCACCAGATCCCTGACCTGGCTGCCAGGACCCCACAGAAGAGGGATCGACAACGCCGGCTGCTAGTCACGTCGCATGGCTGGCTCCGTTGCACAGGTTGTACTTTTAGGGCGCCTGTCTGGCGGAGTCGGGTGTCAGAATGGTAGGCCCCGCAGCACGGGTTGTACTTCCAGATTGCCTGTCCTGCGGAGTCGGGTGTCAGAACGGTAGGCCCCGCCGCACAGGTTGTATTTGCAAGGCACCTGTCCGGCGGAGTCGGGCGAGAGGCTCAGTCCGCTGATGTAGAAGTTCACGGTAATGTTGATCTGGCCGCTCGTCTTCTCCAGCGACACCTTCTCTAGCAAACGGCTTAAGAGGCGCCACTAGGACGTGCGGGAGCGTCTGAGTCGAGAGGCTCTTGATGCAGATCTTGCGCTTTAGATACTTTCGAGCGCGCGGGCTTTTTGTCTCTGTGGAGCGTTTCCGTCTCGGGGAAGACGTCAGAGCAAGCCTGCAAATGCACTGGCCCGTCTTGGATGAGATCGGCGGACCCATTTTCCAGAACCTGCCAAGCGCCACGGACACGTGGCCCACGCCGTACACTGCAGCGGGGTCTTAAGCTCTCAACAAACAGATCAATGCACTTCTAATTTAATACACTGCAAGTTCTTCAGACGCAGGAAACGCCTCTAGGCCTCCGTTGAATTATGTCTGGAACTGAAGCCATCGGTCATCGATGTCAGTAGTGGTGGGGTTTGGTCGCCTGGTAACAGGGTTGATGCCCTTATACACAATATTTTTTAACAAAGCTAATGATACAGCAAACTATTTTGCCGCAAACATCGCAAACACAGGACTGTTTCTTGCCGGACGTTCTGTAGCACCGTGTCCATGCCTGTCGCGTGCCTCAGGATGGTATTTAACCTATCGCCTTTCTGTACTCCAGCTGGCGTGCCCCGAGCCTGAAAACTTTCCCATCGGTTAGGCAGGGCATAGGGGACATGTGCTACCCGCCCAAAGACAAAGAGGAAGCATGAAACACCGCGCAGGGTTTACCACAGATTTGTAAGTGTAGGAAAAGGAAAGAGTAGCTCTAAACACATGCATGGAAATGTTCGTGAGGATGACCCAGGCCAAGTCAATTTGTAAAGTTGTACGTGCCAGTGCCTGGCTACTGCAGCCGCTGGACCGCACCGGACTGACGCTCCGCGTGCCTGTGCCATCGTCCGCCGTGCTCTTGTCCACGTGCCTGCGCCGTTGTCCATCGTGTTATTGGCCACGTGCTCCATACCGGCAGTCTTCCACACTCACTGGTCGCTACGGCCGGCCAAGCGCACGTTCAGCCCCCCGTCCGATATGCTGTACCGCTAAGCAGCGCTCCTCGTCCGTGCCCCTGCGCCAAGCCGGGGACAACGGATATCCCAGTATTTCCGCGGATCCCCTTAGCTATTCCCTGATCTCCTGAGGAAAGCACCGTTTCTCTCCAAATGGTGGGTTCTAATTCAACCAATGTCCCACACGAACTAAAACCCTATCAAGCCTGTTGGTATTTGCCGAGACAGATATGCTTCGAGCACAACTGCAACGCGGCAACAAGCAGGTTAACCCACAGTGGTCATTCAATCAGCAGGCGCATCGCGACTAAAATCTATTTTTGTCTTGGGTAACACGGGTAGTTCCATTCTTATATAAGAACGGTAAGGTGAAATCAATACGCTGATTAAATGTGCATGCCCATACTTATGCTCAGCGTCCTAGAATCACCGACTGCGTGTTAAAGGGCACCCTATGAGGCGGAATTTTCACTCATTTTCCCCCATACTTAATGCGAATTTTTCACTCCTACCTGATATTGCCCAACCACACATACCAAGCCCATGTTTCCCTTTCAGATGCTCTAAGACGTCATCCAAAACCGAGCTCACTTGAAGCCATCAAGCATAAACAAGGGTCAACAGAACCTGGACACCCATGGCTATATCTTGTCTCACCTACGGGTGTTTTATGCCTATGTATTTACAAAGCAAGGACACCAGGTACCTTCAAGCCCAAGAGCCTCAGTGACTCCAGCCATTTGCGTGTATCAAGTTCGGGTTATTAATCACATTTATCACAATCATCAGCTATGCGCCAAATGCAAGATTTTCAGGCATCCCCAATTTCTTGGGTCACACCACCCGAACACCACAGCAAAGAAAAGCCTGATACAAACACCGCAAAGCGCAGTAGATAATTTTCGCCAGGTACTTCTTATACCCAAAGAAACTTGACCACTAAATTGCACAACTCCCGAAATGTAGAAGTGAAAAATTAACAAAAACCTTCTCGATGAACTCTAAAAGCTGAATATCACAATTTGAGCACCCCTTTTCACAGATTTTTGGTCAAACTAATTGATAACAAAATTTGACCGAACATTTTTGACCGAACACCGAACAAATTTGCCTGCCAACACGCTCTTGTCACAGTGCTCCCAAAAACCAGTGATTTGAACGATCCTACCAAATTTAGGCCAATCTCTGTAGTGCCAGCGATAAGGAAGATGGTCGAGCGTATTGTTCATCATCAACTAAGTTCATATTTTAACGAGCATGATTTCTTTTCGCATACACAACACGGATATCGTGCGAATTTTTCAACAGAGACCGCACTTACTGTAGTGACTGATAACATACCGCGATGGATGCTGGTGAGATCGCTCTGCTTTTTTGAGAGATCTGTCAAAATGTTTTAACGTTGTGGACCACCAGCTTCTCTTATCCAAGCTTAAGATATACAATATCGACACGAAATGGTCTGAAAGCTACCTTTGCGGGCATACCCAACAGGTTCAGGCCAGATATCCTTCAGGGCATACTGTGCGCTCTCGTACTCTTCCGAATGGGATGGGGGTATTTCAGAGTACCGCCCTCGGGCCGCTCCTATGTTCCATTTTCTCGAACGATCTAGCGTTATATTCAGAGTGCGCTACAGTGATACAATATGCCGATGACACACAGATTTTGGTTACTGGAAAGAAAAGTATAACGCAACAGCTTGTCGCAAACATGGAGAGTACCTTGTCAATTGCATTGGACTGGTTTAACAACCACTCTATGAAAGTCAATGCAACAAAAACACAGTTAATGGTTTTCGGGACGAAGGCTATGCTGCGTCATATGCCTCCCGTGCATGTCAAGTTCGGGTCAGCTGTCATCACTGAAAGCAGTACTGTCAAAAACCTTGGTGTGGTGATGGACAGAAATCTCTCATTTGTACCGCACATTGATCAGCTTGTTGCCGGGTCGACGGGCGCTCTGATGGCCCTGTCCCATGTCAAGCATGTACTCTCAAGAGATACCCTCGTTCGCATTGTCGGAGCTCTAGTTCTTTCTTCCATTAGATACTATATAGCACTATGTGGTACTCACGGAGCCACCCAGTTCCATCGGGTGCAAAAACTCGTGAACTTCTGTGCGCGGGTTGTGAGCGGAAGGAGAAGGTGTGACCATATATCGGATGTTGTCAGGGATCTACGATGGTTAGTGCTGATCAGCTCGTCACCTATTACATGTTGTGCCCGCCCAAAAATGTCTTACGTGTCAGCCACCAGATATGGTCGCGATGTTCACACGTGCTGAGCACGCTCATGAAATGCGACAGGCTAACCAGCTGAGGCGCCCCCGAGTGGTGAGCAACTCTGGCACTCGCCGATTTAGCTACAGAGCATCGGATTGATTTAACTGTCTACCGCCCGACTTGCGCAATATTCAGAGTCTAGGCCGATTCAAGCGCCATTTATGGAGTTTCTAATGAGTGAGGCGAATGTTGGCACATGAGTGGGTGCGTGTGTGAGTTCGATTGTGTGATGCGACAATGTGAATGCAATAGTGCAATCACCGAGATGGTCCCTTGACCGATTTGTGATGTGTTAGGCTATTTTTACTAGGTTTCCAACTGTCTCTTTTATGCCCGTTTTTACTAATGATGAATTGTAACTTTTAAAAAGTCACTGACTCGTGGAAAGTTACGAAATATATGAGCATGAACTCTAGGGCTCTATCTTTATTCAACTACTTATATTTGTATTGGTCCTATATGTTGTGATGCGACTTCAGTTTTTCTTCCTACCCGATTATCTTTAAAGACACCATCTATGGCTTAAAATAATGACCAGTTACTTTGCAAAATGTTCCAACTGCCAATTTGCATTTCATTCATATAAGAATTGCATTAATTCACCAGCCGCCAAAACATGTCTGATATGCTCCCGAGAGTGAACAGTGCGAAGGGAATTAAGGTAAAAAATACATTCCATGCTTTGCATTGTCTCCTTCATTCCCTACAGATTGTTCACTGTTGAGTGCATACCAGACATGTTTGGGTGCCTGGTATATTGATGCAAAATAGGTATGAAGTGTATGCACGTTCTCAGTTGGATTATGCTGCAGAGAAATTGTACAACATTTGAAAAGGAATGTTCCCCATTTAAATATAATGAGATAAGCGTCAGATATGATGCGAAAAGTTTGCTTGTAACTATTGGTAAACTTTCCAGGCTCAAAAACGACTCTAACTAGCAAAATTTCAAAGCTTGAAAAAGGCGCCTCATTACGCCATTGTTTGATGACGTCATGGAGTGGTTTTGTGACGCCAGCAATACCTGGCAGCATGTGGCAGCAAGAACTAAAAAATACGTAGAAACGCACGAAAACTGACGCCAACCGGCCATTCTCGTCGCGGGCGCTGTGTTGGGCGGTCGATTAGTGAATGGCTTGTCTGGGGATTTTTTGTCTTGGTATTGGTCGTAAGAAAAGCCTTGGCGGACTGTTTGACATACGTATTGTACTGTCAACTTATCCCTGCCTGCAGTGCTGTAGTCCTGACATTGATATTATGTAATGTGCGCAGTAGTTACTAATTAATGTAATTATAACACAGTTCCGCGCAAAAATTCATAAATCTGTAACGTTACTGTGAATTGATTGCCAGAACACTGCTAATGCCGTGGCAAAGATGGTAGGGTTGAGCTACCATGAATGTTTTTCTTGCTTAGGATTATTTATGTAATTACTAGTTAACCCTGATATCACCATTGTGGTGGAATAGCATCCTCGCTGATAATAGTCATTTAGCGTGGTTAAGTGAGGTATTACAAGTTATTCATAAATTACAAACTGTTGTCTCAAAGGCTTCACATAAGCTTGTCAACCAATGCGGTACATTGCATAATGGCACGAGTTAACAGTGCCATCGCAGCACTACCTCAATACTGTACTGTGGCATGACATAATAAACAGTGGTGTAGTTTTTGTTCTGTAATCCCTGCAAAATCTGTGACAAAAATGCAGTCATGTCTTCTGCTCCACAGCTATGCAACATGCTACAGCCATCAGACTGCTTCACTTAGCACGCGCTCGGGTAGGGGTCAAATTGACCCCTCCGAGGGTTTCCCGAAATAATTTCCAAACGGCCCGGTAAAGCCGCGCTAAATTTTGCATGGCTGTAGACAATTAAATAACAAAATGTGTGACAATAAACATTTAGAAGTACCTTGTAAGGTCGCTGACCTATGGTAAGTACGAGTCAGGTCATGGTTCCAGCGAAGGCACGTTCTAGAGAATCGTTCAATCCGACCAAACAACGGAGTGTTAGACGAATCCGTGCATCACTGAGATCTTTTCTTAGGCAACACAACAATTGAATACACAAAAAGCATTGACCTAGGGTCAGGTATGAATGTCTGACCGAGGTAATACCAAACTGTTCTATTACTCTAGAGCTTGCTGTATGGGCTTGTTTCTGGTGCTCATTTCGAACATATTGATGGCAGGAACCGTATTATACACCTTCCATGGACTTCATATAAGTCAGAATAGGTCACTGACCTAAAATGACCCAGGTCAACATTTTGTTTTTAGGAACATACTGCCTAGCGTAATCTTTGTCGCTTATTCAAATGCACAACTCAAAACCCTTTTGTATCATTCTGCTCATCATGACTAGGGGTCCTTTGGAGACTAATCTGGAATTTAACCTTGCTTGACCTTATCTGACCCGGAGGTCATGACCTAAGGGCTTTAAACTTTGACCTAAGTGAGTTCACATACAGTTCAACACACGCTGTGAATTTTGTCTCTCTAGCGCTCTTCATTCCGGGGATCTCAGGGGGTCAAATTGATCCCTTTCACCCGAGCAAAGATTGACCAACCGGTGACCCTGGTGCGTGTTAAAAGGTCAAACAAGGTCACTGACCCTTACTGAGTGCGTGAAATTTTTCTTCAAACAGTTGCCTAGGTTCTAGGGTTCTTTTGGACACCATTCTGGAATATGACCTTGTTTGACCCTGTTTGACCCGACGGCCATGACTTACGAACTTCAAACTTTGACCTAAGAAATTACGTGCAGGTCAAGACACTCCATGAATTTGGTGTGTCTAGCTCTCTTAGTTCCCGAGATCTCAGGGGGTCAAATTTACACCCCACCCGAGCGAAGGGTATTCAAATGACTACCTGGGAGCGTGTTAAAAATGCGGTTCACACAAGTAATCGCACATGCATAACAAGAAAACATTCATTGTCGTGAAAAGACACTGCGAACCGGCTGACCTTGCTCAATGATGGAGGCCTGACAAGTGCATGTGGTAACAGTTAGATGGGCAAAATGCAAAGAAGTGATGAAGCTGCCAGTGCACACAAGGCACATGATAAAAATACTATGAAGCGCTGTCCAAGAAACCAACTACAACACTGCTCCGTCTTCCTCCGTACCCAGCATCTCACACAAGTGAAATGCTCAGAGCAAGCATGTGCATTAATGAGCCGCACTGACCTGTCCCCGCTGCCTAAATGAATTGCTAATATAATGGCGTGCAAGGGATTAACTACATGGTGGAATACCCCAATGGGTTCAAAATTATGGCAAGATCATAATGAAACAGCAAATTGCCTTTGAGCACCCCTGAATCATAGATGCCAGTGTTTCTTTCAGTTTGACGCCATCATAACTTTGCCATGTTAAATCGCAAACCTAGAGCAGGTATCAAACCATACCATTTTATT
Source organism: Pollicipes pollicipes (assembly GCF_011947565.3). Taxonomy (NCBI): domain Eukaryota; kingdom Metazoa; phylum Arthropoda; class Thecostraca; order Pollicipedomorpha; family Pollicipedidae; genus Pollicipes; species Pollicipes pollicipes. The sequence goes on along the minus strand of NW_023596136.1, from coordinate 19,997,673 downwards.
GGGATTTATTAGATTTAAAGGATACCAAAATAATGTTCTCTGTTAGAACTACAAACCTTGCACGCACCCTTCCCATTACATCAAGATCAATACAAGCCATTGGCACGTCTCATCAGCGATCCCGACCATTTGAAACGCTCGATTTACACTCGAATGTCAAATCAGTGTAATCCCATACTTGCATAGCCCGCGGGGCTATCAAATTGCAGGTTTTCTTGCAATGTCCGCACAGGTTTTCGGTTACAACACCGCATTTCGCTCTGAGCTCCCTTCAAAAACAAAGTCCCAAAAAGGGTTCATAGTAACACAACTCAAGAGTTCACACTTGAAGGACACAATTATTTTGTTCAAGATTTAAACTTGTCATTCGACATGTGACGAATATTTAGCAAAAGCTATATATCTAAAATTACTGTAATATTTCTCCAATGCTACAATGTCTGGCTTACCCATAAAACCATGCAGGGCACCTTAATCCCGTATACAAGACGCTAACTGAGCTGTCTGTAAAAAATACGTCAGTAAAACAACAGAAAACGTCAGTACGAGAAAAAGGTGGATTTGCCGTCGCGTCTTGTCTTTTTTCTAACATTCGGAAGCGTGCCGTTCTTCGGTATTGCACTATCTTTGCAGACAGGGGCAGTGGTATTTCCTTAAATGCCCAGTTGACCACAAGTGCCAGACAACCTGAAAGTGCTCGCATTTAGCTCGCGACGCGCATTCACAGCGAATTTTTTTAACAGCCAATCACCTTCCGCGGATTGTACCATGCGTGCCGCATCATCGCTCGTGTTCTCTTTTTATAACCTTTATAACCTCTATAACGACGATTGTATGACGTTATATGGCGTCATCACTGCCAAGGTGACTTTCAAGTAGTCTCCCAACAAACTTTTTCGCACTTTTGCAGGCCTTTAACTCAGGAACCAGAGAGCTTCATGTCTTTTTTGGGTCTTCGCTGGCCTTTCAGCATCAGTCATGACGTAAAAGGCATCCCTCATCGGCTGCTTCCCTGCGAATCATTGACTGGTGTTCGATTCCGCGACCGTGCCGCTCCGACGCCGACCTGAAGGTGGTGCAACTCAGAGCGTCAGCTTGTCGTCTGTACCAGGAAACTTTTTGACCTGCTAACCCTTCTGCTTGCAACCTAAACCTGTCTCAATGCGTGCTCCGTGCCGCCGTCCCCGCCCCATCGGAAGCGGTGCCGGGCCGAGCGGTCTCACGTGAGATCGGTGGACCGGCGGCCGGTTGTGGTCGGGTCGTCTGGCTGGCCGTGGGCGCCCACTGCAGAGGGCGTTACGTCAGGTGGGGCAGCGCCGCCGGCGGCAGCGTGACGGCCAACCGCGTCGCCCTCCCGCGGCCGAATAAAAGGCCGGCCGCACAGACACCAGGCACTCGTCACTCCCCAGCAGTGGTGTCCACCTCACATCGCCACGGAAAACATGAAGCTGGTGAGTGCGGTCCGGAAGATCGGTGCTTCACATGAGCGTTGCCTGTCGTATTCCAGCGGCGTCCGTACTGTCAGTTAGGGCGACACAGAAGGTCTTGCAAATAGGGTTGTTGATCATCTTCCATTACTTCCGCGTCCGAAAAAGTCAAAACGTATTTAGTTTTAGTGCCCTTTTCATTCCTTCCAAGGAGCCTAAACAGGTAGGCATGCAGCCATTTCGGTGAACCGCAATATTAGCATGACGTGCTTCAATTGGTCACCTTAAAAATCAGGAGCGTAATTTGACATCCAAAACGCTGCTATCATACCACACTGACCAGAATAGATCAGAACAGAAGTGCGGACGTAGGCTACAATTTCAACAGTCCCTGGATCAGTGGGAAAGGCCACGTCGCCAGTCGTCGCTGTCAGGCGCTGAACATATTCCACAACTATCCCTTGATCCCTGCATCCACAGCCGGAGACTGATTGCAGAAACTGACATGACAAAGGCACTGAACTAAGTATCATCACGGCCAAAAGATGCGTCGCGATTTCAGCCACTTCTTGCAAAGCTGGGTGGGCACCCCCTCTGACGTCAGCTGGGTGTGTTTCCAGCTGATCGTAGCCTCGCTGGCGGCTCTGGCCTGCGCTGATGGCCCGCGGCCGCAGCCGGCACCAGCCTCCTACCAGCGGCCGGCAGCCCCGGCACCAGCCTCCTACCAGCAGCCGGCGGCGCCGGCCTCCTACCAGCAGCCGGCCGGCTACGGCCAGCCCTTCGCCATCCTCAGCGAGGAGAATGTCCACCCGGGCGACGGCACCTACCAGTTCGGCTTCCAGACCGAGAACGGCATCTCACGTAACGAGAACGGCAACCCCAAGGCCGGCTACGGCAAATCTGAGTACGGCCAGCCCACCGGCGGCTACGTCCAGCAGGGCGGCTGGAGCTACAGCGACGATTACGGCAACCCCATCCAGGTGACGTTTGTTGCCGACGAGAACGGCTACCAGCCGTCTAGCGACATCCTGCCGACGCCGGTGCCGACCGAGTATCCGCTGCCGATCGTGCCGCAGGTGTACCAAGGCGAGCAGAGCTATGGCTCTGCCCCAGCCCCCGCTCCCGCCCGCTACAGCGCCCCGGCTCCTGCTGCCCGGCAGTACAACGCTCCCGCTCCTGCGGCTCCTGCTCCTGCTCCTCGGCAGTACAATGCTCCCGCTCCTGCTCCTGCTCCCAGGCAGTACAGCGCTCCCGCTCCTGCCCCCAGGCAGTACAATGCTCCTGCTCCGGCTCCTGCTCGTTATAGTGCTCCTGCCCCCGCCCGCAACTACTAAAACGGATGGACGGCGAGCGCTGGGAGTAGTGCATATGCGTGTGCGAGGCTGTGAGGCTGCATGAGTGATATATTTATGCGCCCGTATTGCTAAGAAATACAGGCGCATGTAAAAAAACTGTTTTCACCGCACTGTTATGATCATTTGTACGTGAGACAAACGATGCCAACGATGTAAATGGCCAGCAACATGATGGACCGACGAGGCAACCTTTCAACTGAATAGTTCACGTCCCCATCAGATCCCTGACCTGGCTGCCAGGACCCCACAGAAGAGGGATCGACAACGCCGGGCTGCTAGTCAGGTCGCACGGCACGGTCCGGGGTGCCGTGAAACGTCCCTGATCTTTTGAAAGGTAGCGCTCAAATCGTCGTTTTAGGAGTGCTGCTTCATTGGATTGTTTTCCTTCTGATGAGAATATCTGCATTGTAATTGAAACGTTTCAGACCCAAAAGCTGTCCACGCCAATGCACACAAAGTTTGTGTTAGTAGTTACTCAGCAGCTCAAGTGAAAACGGCTCCGGTTTATAGTTAACTACGGTGAAAATTCTTGAGTGGGACAAAAACTACCTCCGCAATCGGCGGGGGAGGGACACTGGAGCATTCCAATGACATGACCAATCCCAAATCGGGATCCACCTAACCATCCCTGAAATATCGGTTTCCCCTTGGACTTATGCCAATTCCACTTCACGATCGGACGTGAAGCCACAAAACGTGTAGCGAATATTATGTGAAATGTGGTGGGGCTAAGGCCGAGTTAGAACACTCGAGAGTGAAGGGTGTTGGGGTGGGATGGGCTGGGGTGCGGTATCTCTAAATTGAAGACGTAGCTTGTGCGGGGAAGGAGGTGCTGCATGGAGTGCGCGCTGCACAACAATGCTTTTGTGCCAAAGTTTCCATTTTTTCTATCACTGTTTCTTAGGGGTCTCCTGGCCCTTGCAAGAAGATTGGAGGGGACCTGGAGTTCTGTGACGCTTCGTTGGGATACGCGACTGCTCGTGAATTGGACAAGCGACTCCGCCTGAGCTGAACACGCGTCTCCTAAGTTGGACACGCGACGGCTCCTGTGCTTGGCTTATTGCTACTCCAGCGATGGGCTCAGCGACACTGGACTGGGCTACGCACACGTTTCGTTCTGGCACACTTGATGTGATGCGTTTCAGCGTTACCGCAATGGGCATTAGTTTTCAAAGTATACTTCTAATCTATATGTGCTTTCCGTTTACGTAGCCATCTTCTTCAAAACAGGTATCTGCGCACAGGTCTATGTAAAAGATACAGTTCAGCAAATGACGCAGCTTTTATTGCGACTAAGATCCGAAAGCTGCATTCAGCAGGCAATGTGGATCGTAAACGAAGGTCTAGATAACAGTTGCTAACTATTTATTTTCGTAAACATTTTGTGACAACACAAATTTGCTCAATGAGATATTGATAAATATGCCACGTTGTTTTGCTGCTTTGCTAAGTGCGCATGTCAGTGACACAGCAGCATTTTTGAACAGCTTATTCTTACTACCCTTGCGTGTACGCAGCATAGCAAACAACAACGTAACTTTATTTCATGCTGTTGAATGATACGTCCCTCTAAGGACAGCACACACAACATATAAGATCCCGAGTTTGATACTCCAATACGAATATGGCATTGCGGCTGTTGTGGCGCATTCGGATGTTGTGAAATGGAAAGAGTAAAACTGTCGAGTTCTAGTGGCTGTATGACATGAAAATGTCTGCATTTTCCTAAAACTTTCCAATATTGGTGTCCATGTACAATATAATGAGCAAATCGGACTTTCACAACTAGAAATATCCAGGTTTCTTTACGCTTTGCGGGTGCAAAGTCATGAGCTCATACAGGCTATTTAAGAAGACCAAGCCTCGGTCTTACCAATATGAGGTACAAGCTTGAAATATCTGTACCTTTTATTTATGTGCTGTTTCAATTTTCAGCCTCTCCTTTGTAATTTGCATGCAAAAATCGGCACCGCAGTGGTAAATAAGATGGCAATTATATGACATCTTGTTGGCACATTTTATCTGTATGTGAAAAATTACAGAATACCGGGAAAATACAGATTGTACTTAACGTCAGATAAGATTTGTAGCGCAGTCGGTTTTTGCGGGTCAGATCGCTAGCTGGCCAGGGCGGACCGGGATACGGGAGGACATTTTGCAAGAACGTGACGTTTCTGATCCGTACCCACCGTCTTACGGTCGGAGCCAGGCGGACCTCTGCCACTGGAGAATGCGGACATCACATACCGTGTACCCTGACAGGGTGTCAGGCCGTGTGACACCGCTCAGAAGAGCTCAGAGTTGTTCTGCCCGTTCGGTCGAGAGTTACATGTATGTCGAACACCTTCCACGGTTTAGGACTGGGGCTTGAGTAAATCTTCTTCCACATGATGGCTCTCCAATTACATGCGAACACTACTTGAAGACAAATTTTCAGTTGCCACAAGGACCAGAAAGCAGTTCAGGAGAACTGACCGCATCGTTATCTTCAATGTCTTGTTGACTTTTCATACATTGACAATTCATTATACGTTAACCGAGCATTGCTGCGCAGTCGAAATTTACCGCATCATCGCATAAATCTTTGTCCATCCGCCGTTGTTCGTGCGGTAGCTAACGCATCACTATAGGAAATAATTACATAGCATGATACACCAAGACCACAAAAGATGCCGTGGGCGAGCGTGAGCCGGCGACTACAGCCGTGCCAGTGAGTGCTCATGCCACGTGCTATACTCCTTCTTATCAAGAGCAGGAAAACTTGCAAAAGTACCGGGAACTGTTTAATGGCAACTTATTCATGTATCATCACAACCGGCCCTCTCTACCACTGCTCACGTTTTCCGAACACTGATATTTAAGTGGCTACCATACCCCTGTGAGTGATAAACACGACAAGGAAGCTTTGGAGCGCGTACGGCCGCCACGGAGCGGGATGTGAGGCCAGTGTGTCGTGTGCACGGCGGATGGCTGTCGGCCTTAATGGGATTACGAGCAAAGCCAACACTCGAGGCTAGGCTGCTAAGACAACACGCAAAGTCAGCTTTGTCGTGGCAGCACAAAGCACAAGCAATTGACTATACCCTCACAGTTCGCGTAATTGGCGTGTTTTCCTGTCGGTATTTAGTCTCCCAACCTGGCAGAATGTTGCGGAAAACTGATCAAGTGTTTCATCGGATTACTCCATGTGATGTTTCTAGGCACCGTCGGCTCACGCCATGGTGAGCCGACAGTGTGTTATTAAAGTACGTACGGACAACGGGTCATGTTTGCATGACCGTCTGAAACATTGCTCAAAATCTTCAACAGTCTTTCAGTACCAGTAGCAACATAAAAGGCCTCCGACATCGGCCGCTCGTCTACAAATCATTGGCTGGTGCTCGATTGCGCGATCATGTCGCTCCGAAGCCGACCTGAAGGTGACACGGTCTAGCGCGTCAGGCTGTCGCTTGTGCTACCAACCTTGCCAAGGTGCTTTCTTCTCCTTCTTCTGCTTCCAACCTGAACCTGTCTCTGTGCGTGCTCCGTGCCGCCGTCCCCGCCCTCTCGGAAGCAGCGCTGGGTCGAGCTGGCTCACGTGAGATCAGTGGACCGGCGGCCGGTTGTGGTCTGGTCGCCTGGCTGGACGGGGACGCCCACTGCAGAGGGCGTTGCGTCAGGTGGGGCAGCGCCGCCGGAGGCAGCGTGACAGCCAACCGCGTCGCCCTCCCACGGCCAAATAAAAGCCCGGCCGCACAGACACCAGGCACCAGTCACTCGCCAGCAGTGGTGTCCATCTCACAACCCCACGGCAAACATGAAGCTGGTGAGTGCGACCAGGGAGATCGGTGCTTCACATGAGGGTTGCCTTTCGTATTCCAGCGGTGTCTGTACTGTCAGTTGGGGCGCCAGGGAGGTTCTTTTAGATAAGGTCGTTGATCAGCGGTCATTTCTTTACGTAGCAGGCGAAGTCAAAGTGCCCTCAGTCCCAGCGCCTCAGTGCTTTTTTATATCCGTCCCAAGTAGTCTACACGGGTAGGTATATAGCCATTTTGGTGAACCGCAAAAGTAATCTGACTGGCTTAAATTGGCCCACTTAAAAACTTAGTATTTAATTTTACATCCAAAACTTTCGCACGATAACGCACTGGCCAAAAGGGACCAGAACAGACGTGCGAACGTCAGGCTCTAATTTCAACAGTCTCTGAATCAGTATAGAACGCAATGTCGTCAGCCAATGCGCTGTCAGATGCTACACACATTCCATAGCTATCCCTTGATCCCTGCATCTACAGGCGAAGATCCATAACAAAGAGTGGTCTGGCAAAGGTGCTAAACTGCGTCTTGTCATGGTGAAATCATGGGTCGCAATCTGAACCCTTGCTGGCACCGCCGGGTCGGCACCCCCTCTGACGTCAGCTGGGTGTGTTTCCAGCTGATCGTAGCCTCGCTGGCGGCTCTGGCCTGTGCTGATGGCCCGCGGCCGCAGCCGGCGCCCGCCTCCTACCAGCGGCCGGCGGCCCCGGCACCAGCCTCCCACCAGCAGCCGGCGGCACCGGCCTCCTACCAGCAGCCGGCCGGCTACGGCCAGCCCTTAGCCATCCTCAGCGAGGAGAACGTCCACCCGGGCGACGGCACCTACCAGTTCAGCTTCCAGACCGAGAACGGCATCTCACGTAACGAGAACGGCAGCCCCAAGGCCGGCTACGGCAAATCCGAGTACGGCCAGCCCACCGGCGGCTACGCCCAGCAGGGCGGCTGGAGCTACAGCGACGGCTACGGCAAACCCATCCAGGTGACGTTTGTTGCCGACGAAAACGGCTACCAGCCGTCTAGCGACATCCTGCCGACGCCGGTGCCGACCGAGTACCCGCTGCCGATCGTGCCACAGGTGTACCAGGGCGAGCAGAGCTATGGCTCTGCCCCAGCCCCCGCTCCCGCCCGCTACAGCGCCCCGGCTCCTGCTGCCCGGCAGTACAACGCTCCCGCTCCTGCGGCTCCTGCTCCTCGGCAGTACAACGCTCCCGCTCCTGCGGCTCCTGCTCCTCGGCAGTACAACGCTCCCGCTCCTGCTCCTGCTCCCAGGCAGTACAGCGCTCCCGCTCCTGCCCCCAGAGAGTACAATGTTCCTGCTCCGGCTCCAGCTCGTTACAGCGCTCCTGCCCCCGCCCGCAACTACTAAGACGGATGGACGGCGAGCGCTAGGCATAGCGTAAACGAGTGTGCGAGGCTGTGAGGCTGCATAAGTGAAATATTCATGCTTCCGTACTGCTAAGAAATACAGGCGCATGTAAAATAAACTGTTTTCATCGCACTCTTATGATCATTTGTGCTTGAGACAAACGATGCCAACGATGTAAACAGCAGGCGACATGATAGACCGACGAGGCAACCTTTCAACTGAATAGTTCACATCCCCACAATATCACTGACCTGGCTACCAGGAACCCACAGATGATGGATCGACAACGCTGGCTGCTAGTCACGTCGCATGGCTGGCCTCGTTGCACAGGTTGTACTTTTAGGGCGCCTGTCTGGCGGAGTCGGGTGTCAGAATGGTAGGCCCGCCGCACGGGTTGTACTTCCAGAGCGCCTGTCCGGCGGGGTCGGGCGTCAGAATGGTAGGCCCGCCGCACGGGTTGTACTTCCAGAGCGCCTGTCTGGCGGGGTCGGGCGTCAGATTGGTAGGCCCCACCGCACAGGCTGTACTTCCAGAGCGCTTGTCCGGCGGGGTCGGGCGTCAGAATGGTAGGCCCCGCCGCACAGGTTGTATTTGCAAGGCGCCTGTCCGGTGGAGTCGGGCGAGAGGCTCAGTCCGTTGACGGGGAAGTTCACGGTAATGTTGATCTGGCCGTTCGTCTTCTCCAGCGACACCTCTATGACACGGCTGAAGAGGCGTGCCCGTAGCACTAGGACGTGCGGAAGCGTCTGAGTCGAAAAGCTCTTGATGGAGATATTGCGCTTTAGATACTTTCGAGCGCGCGGGCTTTTTGTCTCTGTGGAGCGTTTTCGTCTCGGGGAAGACGTCAGAGCAGGCCTGCAAATGCACTGGCCCGTCTTGGATGAGATCGGCGGACCCATTTTCCAGAACCTGCCAAGCGCTACGGACACGCGGCCCCACGCCGTACAGTGCAGCGGGGTCTTAAGCTGTCAACAAACAGATCAATGCACTTCCAATTTAATACACTGCACGTTCTTCAGACGCAGGAAACGCCTCTAGGCCTCCGTTGAATTCTGTCTGGAACTGAAGCCATCGGTCATCGATGTCAGTAGTGGTGGGGTTTGGTCGCCTGGTGACAGGGTTGACGCCCTTATACACAATATTTTTTAACAAAGCTAGTGATACAGCAAACTATTTTGCTGCAAACATCGCAAACACAGGACTGTTTCTTGCCGGACGTTCTGTGGCACCGTGTCAATGCCTGTCGCGTGCCTCAGGATGGTATTTAACTTATCGCCTTTCTGCACTCCTGCTGACGTGCCCCGAGCCTGAAAACTTCCCCATCGATTAGGCAGGGCATAAGGGACATGTACTACCCGCCCAAAGACAAAGAGGAAGCATGAAGAACCGCGCAGGGTTTACCACAGATTTGTAAGTGTAGTGAAAAGGAAGGAGTAGCTCTGACCACGTGCATGGAAATGTTCGTGAGGATGACCCAGGCCAGGTAAATTTATAAAGTTGTACGTGCCAGTGCCTGGCTACTGCAGCTGCTGGACCGCACCGGACTGGCGCTCCGCGTGCCTGTGCCATCGTCCGCTGTGCTCTTGTCCACGTGCCTGCGCCGTTGCCCATCGTGTTATTGGCCACGTGCTCCATACAGGCAGTCTTCCACGCTCACTCGTCGCTACGGCCGGCCAAGCGCACGTTCAGCTCCCTGTGCGATATGCTGTACCGCTAAGCAGCGCTCCTCGTCCGTGCCCCTACACCAAGCCGGGGACAAAGGATATCCCAGTATTTCCGCGGAGCCCCTTAGCTATTCCCTGATCTCCTGAGGAAAGCACCGTTTCTATCCAAATGGTGGGTTCTAATTCAACCAATATCCCATACAAACTAAAATCCTATCCAGCCTGTTGACATTTGCCGAGGCAGATATGCTTCGAGCACGACTACGACGCAGCAGCAAGCAGGATAACCCGCAGTGGCTATCCAATCACCAGGCGCATCGCAACTAAAATCTATTTTAGTCTTGGGTAACACGGATAGTTTCAAGCTCATATAAAAACGGTAAGACCAAATCAATACACAGATTAAGTATGCATGCCCATACCCATGCTCAGCGTTCTAGAATTGCCGACTTCTCGCGTTAAAGAGCACCATATGAGGCGGAATTTTTCATTCATTTTCCCCATACTTCAAGTGAATTTTTCGCTCCTTCTTGATATTGTCAAACCACACATACCAAACCCATATTTCTCTTTCAGATGTTCTAAGGCGTCATCCAAAACCGAGCTCACTTGAAGCCATCAAGCATAAACAAGGGTCAACAGAACCTGGACACCCATGGCTATATCTTGTCTCACCTACAGTTGTTTTATGCCTATGTATTTACAAAGCAAGGACACCAGGTACCTTCAAGCCCAAGAGCCTCAGTGACTCCAGCCATTTGCGTGTATCAAGTTCGGGTTATTAATCACATTTATCACAATCATCAGCTATGCGCCAAATGCAAGATTTTCAGGCATCCCCAATTTCTTGGGTCACACCACCCGAACACCACAGCAAAGAAAAGCCTGATACAAACACCGCAAAGCGCAGTAGATAATTTTCGCCAGGTACTTCTTATACCCAAAGAAACTTGACCACTAAATTGCACAACTCCCGAAATGTAGAAGTGAAAAATTAACAAAAACCTTCTCGATGAACTCTAAAAGCTGAATATCACAATTTGAGCACCCCTTTTCACAGATTTTTGGTCAAACTAATTGATAACAAAATTTGACCGAACATTTTTGACCGAACACCGAACAAATTTGCCTGCCAACACGCTCTTGTCACAGTGCTCCCAAAAACCAGTGATTTGAACGATCCTACCAAATTTAGGCCAATCTCTGTAGTGCCAGCGATAAGGAAGATGGTCGAGCGTATTGTTCATCATCAACTTAGTTCATATTTTAACGAGCATGATTTCTTTTCGCATACACAACACGGATATCGTGCGAATTTTTCAACAGAGACCGCACTTACTGTAGTGACTGATAAAATACCGCGAAGGATGCTGGGGAGATCGCTCTGCTTGTTTTAATAGATCTGTCAAAATGTTTTGACGTTGTGAACCACCAGCTTTTCTTATTCAAGCCTAAGATATACAATATCGACACGAAATGGTTTGAAAGCTACCTTTGCGGGCATACCCAGCAGGTTCAGGTCATATACCCTTCAGGGCATACTGCACGCTCTCATAGTCTTCCGAATGGGATGGGGGTATTTCAGAGTACCGCCCTCAGGCCGCTCCTATATTCCATTTTCTCGAACGATCTAGCGTTATATTCAGAAGGCGCTACAGTGATAAAATATGCCGATGACACACAGATTTTGGTAACGGGAAAGACATGTGCAATGCAACAGCTTGTCGCAGACATGGAGAATACCTTGTCAGTTGTATTGGACTGGTTTAACAACCACTCTATGAAAGTCAATACAGCAAAAACACAGTTAATGGTTTTCGGGGCGAAGGCTATCCTGCGTCATATGCCTCCTCTGCATGTCAAGATCGGATCAGCTGTCGTCACTGAAAGCAGTACTGTCAAAAACCTTGGTGTGGTCATGGGCAGAAATCTCATATTTGTAGCGCACATTGATCAGCTTGTTGCCAGGTCGATGGGCGCTCTGATGGCCCTGTCCCATGCCAAACATGTACTCCCAAGAGATACCCTCGTTCGCGTTGTCGGAGCTCTAGTTCTTTCCTCCATTAGATACTGTATAGCACTATATGGTACTCACGGAGCCACCCAGTTCCATCGCGTGCAAAAACTCGCGAACTTCGGTGCGCGGGATGTGAACGGAAGGAGAAGGTGTGACCATATATCGGATGCTGTCAGGGATCCACGATGGTTAGTGCTGATCAGCTCGTCACATATCACATGTTGTGCCCGCTCAAAAACGTCTTGCGTGTCAGCCACCAGATATGGTCGCGATGTTCACACGTACTGAGCACACTCATGAAATGTGACAGGCTAACCAGCTGAGGCGCCCCCGAGTGGTGAGCAACTCTGGCACTCGCCGATTTAGCTACAGAGCATCGGGTTTGTTTAACTGTCTACCGCCTGACTTGCGCAATATTCAGAGTCTAGGCCGATTCAAGCGCCAATTATGGAGTTTCTAATGAGTGAGGCGAATGTTGGCACATGAGTGGGTGCGTATGTGAGTTCGATGGTGTGTGATGCCACAATGTAAATGCAATAGTGTGATTCACCGAGGTGATCCCTTGACCGATTTGTGATGTGTTAGGCTATTTTTATGAGGTTTCCAATTGTCTCTTTTATGCCCGTTTTTATCAATGATGACCTGTAACTTTTAAAAAGCCCCTAGATCTTGGCGAAAGTTACGAAATGTGTGGACATGAGCTCCAAGGCTCTATCTTTATTCAATTACTTTTATTTTTATTGGTCCTATACGTTGTGATGCGACTTCAATTTTTCTTCCTTTCCGATTATCTTTAAAGACACCATCTATGGCTTAAAATGAAGGCCAGTTTCTTTGCAAAATGTTCCAACTGCCAACTTCCATTTCATTCATATATAAATTGGATTAATTCGCCAGCCGCCAAAACATGTCTGATATGCACCCGAGAGTGAACAATGCGTAGGGAATTAAGGTAAAAATACGTTCCGTGCTTTGCATTGTCTCCCTCATTCCCTACAAATTGTTCACTCTTGAGTGCATACCAAACATGTTTGGGTGCCTGGCATACTAATGCAAATTAGGTATGAAGTGTATGCAAGTTCTCAGTTGGATTATGCTGCAGAGAAATTGTACAACGTTTGAAAAGGAATGTTCCCCATTTAAATATATTGAGATTAGCGTCAGATACGATGGGAAAAGATTTCTTGTAACTATTGGTAAAATTTACAGGTTCAAAAACGACCCTAACTAGCAAAATTTCAAAGCTTGAAAAAGGCGCCTCATTACGTCATTGTTTGATGGCGTCATGGAGTGGTTTTGTGACGCCAGCAATACCTGGCAGCATCTAGCAGCAAGACCTAAAGAATACGTAGATGCGCACGAAAGCTGACGCCAACCGGCCATTCTCGTCGCGGGCGCTGTGTTGGGCGGCCGATTAGTGAATGGCTTGTCTGGGGATTTTTTGTCTTGGTATCGGTCGTAAGAAAAGCCTTGGTGGACTGTTTGACATACGTATTGTAGTGTCAACTCATCCCTGCCTGCAGTGCTGTAGTCCTGACATTGATGTTATGTAATGTGCGCAGTAGTTACTAATTAATGTAATTATAACGCAGGTGCATGCAAAAATAAATCAATATGTAACGCTGCTGTGAAATGGTTGCCAAAACATTGCTAATGCCGTGGCAAAGATGGTAGGGTTGAGCTACCATGAATGTTTTTCTTGCTTACGATTATTTATGTAATTACTAGTTAACCCTGATATCACCATTGTGGTGGAACAGCATTCTTGCTGTTGATAGTCATTTAGCGTTGTTAAATCAGTTCATAAATCATTCATAAATTACAAACTGTTATCTCACGGGCTTGACATAAGCTTGTCAACCAATGCGGTACGTTGCATAATGGCACGGGTTAACAGTGTCATTGTAGCAGTACCTCAATGCTGTACTGTGGCATGACATAATAAACAATGGTATAGTTTTTGTTCTGTAATCTCTGCTGCTTTCACAATAAATTTCATCTTGAAAAGATGGCTCAGGCTTGTATTTTTGTACTAACTCCGCATTTGGCATACGAGTGACCGAAAACACGTGATGCAAAATACAAATCCCTTTCAGCAAAGCACACAACCAATAAGTGACATCACTTGCTCAGCATGTTTTGGGAATCCACAAAACATAGGTGACAAAAATTCGGTCATGTCCTCTGCTCCCACAGCTCACAACATGTTACAGCCATCAGACTGCTTCACTTAACACGCGCTCGGGTGGGGGTCAAATTGACCCCTCCGAAGGTTTTCCCAAAATGATTTCCAAACGGCGCGCTGTAGCCGCGCCAAATTTTGCATACTGTAGGCAATTGAATAGCAAATTGTCTGACATTAAATAATAAGAAGTACCTTGTAAGGTCGCTGACCTATGATAGGTAGAAGTCAGGTCATGGTTCCAGCGAAGGCACGTTCTAGAGAATCGTTCAATCCGATCAAACAACGCATTGTTAGACGAAGCCATACATCACTGAGATACTTTCTTAAGCAATACAACAATTGAATAAACAAATAGCATTGACCTACGGTCAGGTATGAAGGTCAGACCAATGTAAAACCGACCTGTTTTATTACTCTAGAGCTTGCTGTATTGGCTGGTTTCTGGTGCTTATTTCGAACATATTGATGGCAAGAACCGTATTATACACCTTCCATGGACTTCTTATAAGTCAGAATAGATCACTGACCTTAAAGGCCCCAGGTCAACATTTTGTCTTTAGGAACATACTGCCTAGCGTATTCTTTGTCGCTTATCCAAATGCACAACTCAAAACCCTCTTGTATCATTTTAATCATCATGACTTTAAAAAGTCAAACAAGTTCACTAACCTTAACTGAGCGTGTGGTATTTTGCTTAGAACAGTTGCCTGGGTTCTAGAGGCCCTTTGGAGACTCATCTGGAATTTAACCTTGTTTGATCTTATCTGACCCGGAGGTCATGACCTAAGAGCTTTAAATTTTGACCTAAGTGAGTTCACGTACAGTTCAACACACGCTGTGAATTTTGTCTCTCTAGCGCTCTTCATTCCGGGGATCTCAGCGGTCAGATTGCCCAACTTACCCGAGCATAGGTTGACCAACCGGTGACCCTGGCGCGTGTTGAAAGGTCAAACAAAGTCACTGACCCTTACTGAACGCGTGAAATTTTTCTTAAAACAGTTGCCTAGATTCTAGGGCTCTTTTGGACACCATGCTGGAATATGACCTTGTCTGACCCTATTTGACCCGACGGTCAAGACTTTCGAACTTCACACTTTGACCTAAGAAATTACGTACAGGTCAAGACACTCTATGAATTTGGCGTGTCTAGCTCTTTTAGTTCCCGAGATCTCAGGGGGGGGGGGGCAAATTGACACCCCACCCGAGCGATGGGTATCCAAACGGCTACCCGGGCGCGTGTGAAAAATGCGATTCACACAAGTAATCGCACATGCATAACAAGAAAACATTCGATGTCGTGAAATAACACTGCGAACGGCTGACCTTGCTCAATGCTGGAGACATGACAAGTGCATATAGTTACGGTTAGATGGGCGAAATGCAAAGAAGTGATGAAGCTGCCGGTGCACACAAGGCAGATGATAAAAATGCTATTAAGTGCTGTCCAAGAAACCAACTGCAATACTTATCCACCTCCCTCCGTACCCAGTATCTCACACAATTGAAATGCTCAGACCAAGCATGTGCATTGATGAGCCGCACTGACCTGTCCCCACTGCCGAAATGAATTCCTAATATAACGGCATGCGAGGGATTAATTACATGGTGGAATATCCCAATGGGTTCAAAATTATGGCAAGATCATAATCAAATAGCGAATTGCCTTTGAGCATCCCTGAGTCATAGATGCCAGTGTTTCTTTCAGTTTGACGCCATCACAACTTTATCATGTTAAATCGAAAACCTAGAACAGGTCTCAAACCATATCATTTTATTGGGATTCATTAGATTGACAGAATACCAAAGCAATGTTCTCTGTTTCAAGTACAAACCTCGCACGCACCCTCCCCATTACATCAAGATTAATACAAGCCACTGGCACGCCCTATCAGTGATCACACCAATTTCAAAGCCCTAATTTACACTCTAATTTCAAATAAGTGTAATCCCACACTTGCATAACCCGCGAGAGTATCAAATTGCAGGTTTTCTTGCAATACCCCACAGGTTTTCGGTTATAACACCGTGTTTCGCCTTGAGCTCCCTTCAAAAACGGAATCCCAACAGGGGTTCATGGTAACACAACTCAAGAGTTTGCACTTGAAGGACACAATCATTTTGTTCATGATTTAAACTTGTCCTCCGACATGTGACGAATATTTAGCAAAATCTATATATCTAAAATTACTGTACTATTTTCCCGATGTTACAATGCCTGGCTAACCCATAACACCATGCAGGGCCCCTTTCTCCGGTATACAAGACGCTAACTGAGTTGTCTGTAAAAAACACGTCAGTAAAAGAAAAGAAAACGTCAGTACGAGAAAAAGGCGGATTTGCTGTCGTGTCTTGTCTGTTTTTATGACATTCGGAAGTGTGCCGTTTTTCGGTACTGCGCTATATTTGCAAACAGTGGCATTCTCTTTTTATAACCTTGACCTATGGCGTAAATCTAAGGAAAATGCCCAGTTGGCCACAAGTGCCAGACAACCTGAAAGTGCCCGCCGTTAAGTTCGCGACGCGCATTCAGCAGCGAAATTTTTAACAGCCAATCACCTTCCGCGACCATGCGTGCCGCATCGTCACTCGTGTTAATGTATTAGCAGCAATTATTTTTGGACCATAAGCAGAAAACAGCCTGAAATATAACGACGATCGTATGACGTTTCTATGATGTCATCAATGCCAAGGTGACTTTAAAGTAGTCTCCCATTAAACCCTTTCGCACTTTTGCAGGCCTTTAACTCAGGAACCAGAGAGCTTGATGTCTTTTAGGGTCTTCACTAGCCTTTCAGCATCAGTCACAACGCAAAAGACATCCGTCATAGGCCGCTTCCCTGCGAATCATTGGCTGGTGTTCGATTCCGCGGCCGTGCCGCTCCGACGCCGACCTGAAGGTGGCGCAACCAAGAGCGTCAGCCTGTCCCCTGTACCAGAGAACATTTTAACCTGCTAACCCTTCTGCTTGTAACCTGAACCTGTCTCAATGCGTGCTACGTGCCGCCGTCCCCGCCCTCTCGGAAGCGGTGCCGGGCCGAGCCGTCTCACGTGGAATCGGTGGACCGGAGGCCGGTTGTGGTCGGGTCGTCTGGCTGGACGGGGACGCCCGCTGCAGAGGGCGTTGCGTCAGGTGGGGCAGCGCCGCCGGCGGCAGCGTGACGGCCAACCGCGTCGCCCTCCCACGGCCGAATAAAAGCCCGGCCGCACACACACCAGGCACCAGTCACTCGCCAGCAGTGGTGTCCACCTCACAACGCCACGGCAAACATGAAGCTGGTGAGTACGGTCCGGAAGATCGGTGCTTCACATCAGCGTTGCCTTTCGTATTTTAGCGGTGTCCGTACTGTCAGTTAGGGCGCCACAAAAGGTCCTGCAAATAGGGTTGTTGATCATCTTCCATAAATTCCGCGTCCGGAAAAATCAAAGTGTTTAATTTTAGTGCCTGAACGTTTTTTTTCATTCCGTTCCAAAGAGCCTAAACAGGTAGGCATGGAGCCATTTCGGTGAACCGCAATATTAGCAAGACGTGCTTAAATTGGTCAGCTTAAAAAGCAAGAGCGTAATTTGACATCCAAAACGTTGCTACGATACCACACTGGCCAGAAGAGATCAGAACAAAAGTGCGGACGTAGGCCACAATTTCAACAGTCCCTGGATCAGTGCGAGAGGCCACGTCGCCGGTCGTCGCTGTCAGGTGCTGCACACATTCCACAACTATCCCTTGATCCCTGCATCCACTGATGAGAGAAACTGGCCTGACAAAGGCGCTGAACCACGTCTTATCACGGTAAAAAGGTGCGTCGTGATTTCAACCTCTGCATGCACCGCTGGGTCGGCACCTCCTCTGACGTCAGCTGGGTGTGTTTCCAGTTGATCGTAGCCTCGCTGGCGGCTCTGGCCTGCGCTGATGGCCCGCGGCAGCAGCCGGCGCCCGCCTCCTACCAGCGGCCGGCGGCCCCGGCACCAGCCTCCTACCACCAGCCGGCGGCACCGCCCTCCCACCAGCAGCCGGCCGGCTACGGCCAGCCCTTAGCCATCCTCAGCGAGGAGAACGTCCACCCGGGCGACGGCACCTACCAGTTCAGCTTCCAGACCGAGAACGGCATCTCACGTAACGAGAACGGCAGCCCCAAGGCCGGCTACGGCAAATCCGAGTACGGCCAGCCCACCGGCGGCTACGTCCAGCAGGGCGGCTGGAGCTACAGCGACGGCTACGGCAACCCCATCCAGGTGACGTTTGTTGCCGACGAGAACGGTTACCAGCCGTCTAGCGACATCCTGCCGACGCCGGTGCCGACCGAGTACCCGCTGCCGATCGTGCCACAGGTGTACCAGGGCGAGCAGAGCTATGGCTCTGCCCCAGCCCCCGCTCCCGCCCGCTACAGCGCCCCGGCTCCTGCTGCCCGGCAGTACAGCGCTCCCGCTCCTGCGGCTCCTGCTCCTCGGCAGTACAACGCTCCCGCTCCTGCTCCTGCTGCCCGGCAGTACAGCGCTCCCGCTCCTGCGGCTCCTGCTCCTGCTCCTCGGCAGTACAACGCTCCCGCCCCTGCTCCTGCTCCCAGGCAGTACAACGCTCCCGCTCCTGCGGCTCCTGCTCCTGCTCCTCGGCAGTACAACGCTCCCGCTCCTGCTCCTGCTCCCAGGCAGTACAGCGCTCCCGCTCCTGCCCCCAGGCAGTATAATGCTCCTGATCCGGCTTCTGCTCGTTATAGTGCTCCTGCCCCCGCCCGCAACTACTAAAACGGATGGACGGCGAGCGCTGAGAATAGCGCATATGCGAGTGCGAGGATGTGAGGCTGCATGAGTAATATATTTATGCGTCCGTATTGCTAAGAAATACAGCCGCATGTAAAATAAACTGTTTTCACCGCACTGTTATGATCATTTGTACTTGAGACAAACGATGCCAACGATGTAAATGGCCAGCAACATGATGGACCGACGAGGCAACATTTTCAACTGAATAGCTCACATCCCCACCAGATCCCTGACCTGGCTGCCAGCAGCTCACAGAAGAGGGATCGACAACGCCGGGCTGCTAGTCAGGTCGCACGGCACGGTCCGGGGTGCCGTGAAACGTCCCTGCTCTTTTGAAAGGTAGCGCTCAAATCGTCGTTTTGGGAGCGCTGCTTCATTGGATTGTTTTCTTCTGATGAGAATATCTGCACTGCAATTGAAACGTTTCAGATCCAGGAGCTGTCCACACCAATGCATAAAAGTTGTATATTAGTATTCACTCAGCAACCCAAATAAAAGTGGCTCCGGTTTATAGTTTGCTACGGTGTGGGCATTCTTGAGTGGGTCAGAAACTACCTCCGCACTCGGTAAGGCAGGGACATTGGAACATCCCAATGACATGACCGGTCCCAAATCGGGATTCACCTAACCAACCCTGAAATTTCGGTTTCCCCTTGGATTTATGCCAGTTCCACTTTACGGTCGGACGAAAAGCCACAAAACATATAGCGAATATCATGTGAAATGTGGTGGGGCTAGGGCGGAGTCAAAACACTCGAGAGTGAGGGGTGCTGGGGTGGGATGGGCTGGGGTGCGGTATCTCTAATTTGTGGAGGTAGCTTGTGCGGGGAAGGTGGCGCTGCATGGAGTGCGCGCTGCACAACAATGGTTTTGTGCCAAAGTTTCCATTTTTTCTATCACTGCTTCTTAGGGGTCTCTTGGCCCTTACGAGAAGATTGGAGGGAACCTGGAGTTCTGTGACGCTTTGTTTGGACACGCGAATGCTCGTGAGGTGGACAAGCGACTCCGCCTGAGCTGAACACGCGACTAAGTTGGACACGCGACGGCTCCTGTGCTTGGCTTATTGCTACTCCAACGATGGGCTCAGCGAAACTGGGCTGAGCTACGCACACGTTTCGTTCTGGTACACTTGATGTGATGCGTTTCACCGTTACCGTGATAGCCATTAGCTTTCAAAGTATATTTCTAATTCATATGTGCGTTCCGTTTACGTAGCCATTTCCTTCAAAACAGGTATCTGCATGCAGGTCTGTGTAAAAATACAGTTCAGCATACGACGTGGCATACTGCGATTAACTGCATACTGCATACTGCATACTGCGATTAAGACCCGAAAGCTGCAGTCAGCAGGCAATGTGAATCGTAAACGAAGGTCTAGGTATCCAATGCTAACTATTCATCTTCGTAAACATTTTGTGACAATACAAATTTGCTCAATGAGATATTGATAAATATACCACGTTGTTTTGCTGCTTTGCTAAGTGCGCATGTCAGTGACACGGCAGCATTTTTGAACAGCTTATTCTTACTATCCTTGCTTGTACGCAGCATAACAAACAACAACGTAACTTTATTTTATGCTGTTGAATGACACGTCCTTCTAAGGACAACACACACAACATATAAGATCCCGAGTTTGATACTCCAATACGAATATGGCATTGCGGCTGTTGTGGCGCATACAAATGTTGTGAAATAGAAAGAGTGAAACTGTCGAGTTCTAGTGGCTGTATGAGACAAAATATGTCTGCATTTCCCTAAACTATATAATATTGGTGTCCATGTACCATATAATTTGCAAAGTTGACTTTCCACAGCTGGAAATATCCAGGTTTCTTTACGCTTTGCCGGTGCAAAGTCATGAGCTGATGCGGGCTATTTAAGAAGACCACGCCTTGGTCTTACCAAGATGAGGTAGAGGTGTGAAATCTCCGTACCTTTTATCTATATACTGTTTCAAATTTCAAACTCCCTTTGTAATCTGCATTCAAAAATCGGCACCGCAGTGCTAAATAAGATGGCAATTAAATGACATATTGTTGGCACATTTTATCTGCATGCGAAAAATTACAGAATACCGGAAAAATACAGATTGTACTTAGCGTCAGATAAGATTTGTAGCACAGTCAGTTTTTGCGGGTCAGATCGCTAGCTGGCCAGGGCAGGCCGGGATACGGGAGGACATTTTGCAAGAAAGTGACCTTTCTGAACCGTACCCACCGTCTTACAGTCGGAGCCAGGCGGACCTCTGCGGCTGGAGAATGCGGACATCACATACCGTGTCCCCTGACAGGGTGTCAGGCCGTGTGACACCGCTCAGAAGAGCTCAGAGCCCTTCTGCCCGTTCGGTCGAGAGTTACGTGTAGCCCGAACACTACACGGCTTAGGGTTCGGGCTCAAGTAAATACACTTTCACACGATGGCCTTCCAATCGAGTACGAATACTAGTGAAAAACAAATTTGCAGTTGCCACCTGGGACAGAGGGCAGTTGAGGAGAACCGACCGCACCGTTATCTTCAATATCTTGTTGACCTTTCCTTCATTGACCATTTTATCATACGTTAACCGAGCATTGCTGCGCAGTCAAAATTTAGCACATCATCGCGTGGTTCTTTGTCCATCCGCCGTTGTTTGTGCGGTGGCTACCACATCCCTCTAGGAGATATATGCATGCCATGACACACCGCGACCACAAACGATGGCGTTAGCGGGCGTGAGCCGGCGACCACAGCCGTGCCAGTGAGTGCTCATGCCACGCCGTGCTATGCTCGTTCTTCTCAAGAGCAGAAAAACTTGCAAAAGTCCCGGCAACTGTTCAATGGCAAATTGTTCATTTATCATCACACTCGGCTCTATCTGCCATTGCGCTACTTTTTCCGAACACAGTGACATCTAAGTGGCTACCCTGCCCGGTAGCGATGAACACGACAGGGTAATCTGAAGAGCGCGTACTGCCGCCACGCAGCGGGATGGCAGGCCAGCGTGCATTGTACGCAGCGGATGACGGTCGACTTCATTGGGATTACGAGCCAAGTCAAAACTCAAGGCCGGTATGTTGAGGGCGCGCACAACGTCAGCCTGTCCATGGCATCATCAAGCACACGCAATTGGCCATACCCACGCAGTCCGCGTAATTGGCGTGTTTAGTGCCATAGCGCTATTCCTCTCAGTATTTAGTCTTCCCATCTGGCTAAAAAGTTGCGAAGAATTGACTAAATGTGTCATCGTATTCCACCATGAGCTGCTTGTAGGCACTGTTGGGCCACGCCGTGGCCCAACAGTGCCTACGTGTGTTTTTAAAACATGCACAGACAACGACTCAGTTTTGCATAATCGCTTCCAATATAGTTCAAGATCTTCACCAGCCTCTCAATATTAGTCACAACATCAAAGGCATCCGTCATCTGCCGCTTCCCTGCGAATCATCGGCTGGTGCTCGATTGCGCGGCCGTGCCACTCCGACGCCGACCTGAAGGTGGTGCAACTCAGAGCGTCAGCCTGTCGCCTCTACCAGGGAACATTTTGACCTGCTAGCCGCTCTGTTTGCAACCTGAACCTGTTTCTGTACGTGCTCCGTGCCGCCGTCCCCGCCCTCTCGGAAGCGGTGCCGGGCCGAGCTGGCTCACGTGAGATCGGTGGACCGGCGGCCGGTCGTGGTCGGGTCGCCTGGCTGGACGGGGGCGCCCGCTGCAGAGGGCGTTACGTCAGGTGGGGCAGCACCGCCGGCGACAGCGTGACGGCCAACCACGTCGCCCTCCCACGGCAGAATAAAAGCCCGGCTGCACAGACACCAGGCACCAGTCACTCGCCAGCAGTGGTGTCCATCTCACAACGCCACGGAAAACATGAAGCTGGTGAGTACGGCCAGAAAGGTCCGTGCTTCATATGAGAGCTGCCTCTCGTATTCCAGCGGCGTCTGTACTGTCAGTGAGGAGGCCAGGGAAGGTCTTGTAGATAGGGTCGTTGATCATCTTTCATTTCTTTCTGTGTCCGGCAAAGTCAAAGTGTGTTTAGTAAACGGGTAGGTATGTAGCCATTTCGGTGAACCGCATTATTAACATGACGGGCTTTAATTGGTCACCTTAAAAAGTAAGAACGTAATTTGACACCCCACAGCTTTGTGTAAGAAATCAGAACAGAAGTGCTGACGTAGGCTACAATTTCAACAGTCCCTGAATAAGTGTGAAAGGCCACGTCGCCAGTCAATGCGCTGTCAGATGATACACATATTCAACAGCTATCCCTTCCCCACCCTGCATCTACGCCCAGAGACTGATGACAGAGGATGGCTTGGCAAAGGTGCCTGCACCGTTGGGTCGGCACCTCCTCTGACGTCAGCTGGGTGTGTTTCCAGCTGATCGTAGCCTCGCTGGCGGCCCTGGCCTGCGCTGATGGCCCGCGGCCGCAGCCGGCGCCCGCCTCCTACCAACGGCCGGCGGCCCCGGCACCAGCCTCCTACCACCAGCCGGCGGCACCGGCCTCCCACCAGCAGCCGGCCGGCTACGGCCAGCCCTTCGCCATCCTCAGCGAGGAGAACGTCCACCCGGGCGACGGCACCTACCAGTTCAGCTTCCAGACCGAGAACGGCATCTCACGTAACGAGAACGGCAGCCCCAAGGACGGCTACGGCAAATCCGAGTACGGCCAGCCCACCGGCGGCTACGTCCAGCAGGGCGGCTGGAGCTACAGCGACGATTACGGCAACCCCATCCAGGTGACGTTTGTTGCCGACGAGAACGGCTACCAGCCGTCCAGCGACATCCTGCCGACGCCGGTGCCGACCGAGTACCCGCTGCCGATCGTGCCGCAGGTGTACCAGGGCGAGCAGAGCTATGGCTCTGCCCCAGCCCCCGCTCCCGCCCGCTACAGCGCCCCGGCTCCTGCTGCCCGGCAGTACAACGCTCCCGCTCCTGCGGGTCCTGCGCCTGCTCCCCGGCAGTACAACGCTCCTGCTCCTGCTCCCAGGCAGTACAGCGCTCCCGCTCCTGCAGCTCCTGCTCCTCGGCAGTACAACGCTCCCGCTCCTGTTCCTGCTCCCAGGCAGTACAGCGCTCCCGCTCCTGCCACAAGACAGTACAACGCTCCTGCTCCGGCTCCTGGTCGTTACAGTGCTCCTGCCCTCGCCCGCAACTACTAAGACGGATGGACGGCGAGCGCTAGGCATAGCGTATACGAGTGTGCGAGGATGTGAGGCTGCATGGGTGAAATATTTATGCGTCCGTACTGCTAAGAAATACGGGCGCATGTGAAATAAACTGTTTTCACCGCACTGTTATGATCATTTGTACCTGAGACAAACGATGCCAACGATGTAAATGGCCAGCAACATGATGGACCGACGAGGCAACATTTCAACTGAATAGTTCACATCCCCACCAGATCCCTGATCTGGCTGCCAGGAACCCACAGATGATGGATCGACAACGCCGGACTGGTAGTCACGTCGCATGGCTGGCTCCGTTGCACAGGTTGTGCTTGCAAGGCGCTTGTCCGGCGGAGTCGGGCGTCAGAATGGTAGGCCCCGCAGCACGGGTTGTACTTCCAGAGCGCCTGTCCGGCGGAGTCGGGTGTCAGAATGGTAGGCCCCGTCGCACAGGTTGTATTTGCAAGGCGCCTGTCCGGCGGAGTCGGGCGAGAGGCTCAGTCTGTTGACGGAGAAGTTCACGGTAATGTTGATATGGCCGCTCGCCTTCTCCAGCGACGCCTTCTCTAGCAAATCGCTTAAGAGGTGCCACTTGAACGTGCAGAAGCGTCTGAGTCGAGATGCTTTTGATGCAGATCTTGCACTTTAGATACTTTCAAGCGCGTTGGCTTTTTGTCTCTGTGGAGCGCTTCCGTCTTGAGGACGACGTTAAAGTAGGCCTGCAAATGGACTGGCCCGTCTTGAATGAGATCGGCGGAACCATTTTCCAGGACCTGCCAAAAGCCACGGACACGTGGCCCCACGCCGTTCACTGCAGTGGGGTCTTAAGCTGTCAGCAAACAGATCAATACACTTCTAATTTACAACACTACAAGCTCTTCAGACGCGGCAGACGCCTGTAGGCTTCCGTTGGCCTCTGTCTGGCGCTGAGGCCGTCGGTCACCGATGTCAGAAGTGGTAGGATTTGGTCGCCTG
The DNA here is from genome assembly GCF_011947565.3 of Pollicipes pollicipes. Taxonomy (NCBI): domain Eukaryota; kingdom Metazoa; phylum Arthropoda; class Thecostraca; order Pollicipedomorpha; family Pollicipedidae; genus Pollicipes; species Pollicipes pollicipes. Next base: position 19,972,987 of record NW_023596136.1, on the reverse strand, counting down.
TTGACAAGGTTGACGTCTTTACACACAATGTTTTTTAGCATAGCTAATGATACGGCAAACCTTTTGCTGCAAACATTGCAAGCTCATGCCTATTTATTGCTGGACGTTCTGTGGCACCGTGTCGATACCTGTTGCGTGCACCAGGCTGGTGTTTAACCTGCCGCCTTTCTGCACTCCAGCTGACGTGCCCCGGGCCTGAAAGCTTTCCCATCTTTCCAAGTCTTCCTCATGGGACAATGTAAGAGCATGGCAAAGGGGACATGTACCACCCGCCCAAAGGCAAAGAGGAGGCTTGAAACCACCGGCCGTGGTCGCAACAAATTTGTAAGTGAAGGTACAGGAAGGAGTAACTGTGACCACACGTATGCAAACGTTCGTGGCAATCACGGAAGTCAAGTAAATCTATGACGTTGTACTAACTAAGTTGTACGTGCCAGAGCCTGACTACTGCAGCGGCTGGACCGCACCGGACTGGCGCTCCGCGTGCCTCAGCCATTGTTCACCATGCTCTTGTCCGCGTGCCTGCTCCGTTATCCTTCGCGCTCTTGGACACGTGCCTGTGTCGTTGTCCGTGGTATTATTGGCCACGTGCTCCATGCCGGTGCTCTTCCACCTTCACTCATCAAGGCCGACCAAGCGCACGTTCAGCCCCCTGTGCGATATGCTGTACCGCTAAGCAGCGCTCCTCGTCCGTGCCCCTGCGCCAAGCCGGGGACAAAGGATATCCCAGTATTTCCGCCGAGCTCCTTAGCTATCATTACTGAGGAAAGCACCGTTTCTATCCAAATAGTGGGGTCTAATTCAACCACTGCCCCACACAAACTAAAATCCTATCCAGCCTGTTGATATTTGCCGAGGCAGATATGCTTCGAGTACGACTACAACGCGGCGACAAGCAGGTTAACCCGCAGTGGCCATCCAATCAGCAGGAGCATCGCAACTTAAATATGTCGTCTTAGGTAACACGGATCATTTCATTTTTATATAAGAACTGTAAGGTGAAATCAATACGCAGATTAAGTATGCATGCCCATACCCATGCTCAGCGTTCTAGAATCACCGACTTTGCGTGTTAAAGAGCACCCCATGAGGCGTTATTTTTCAGTCATTCTCCCCATACTTAATGTGAATTTTTCACTCCTTCCTGTTATCGTCTAACCACACATGCCAAACCCATATTTCCCTTTCAGAGGTTCTAAGACGTCATCCAAAACCGAGCTCACTTGAAGCCATCAAGCATAAACAAGGCTAAACAGAACCCGGACACCCATGGCTATATCCTGCCTCACCTACATTTGATTTATGCCTATGCATTTACAAGGCAAGGGCACCAAGTACCTTCAATCCCGAGAGCCTCAGTGACTCAAGCTGCTTGCTTGCATTAAGTTTGTGATAAATTTTATTCATAAACCAAACTTAATGCAGGCAAGCAGCTTGAGCCTCAGTGACTCAAGCTGCTTGCTTGCATTAAGTTTGTGATAAATTTTATTCATAAACCAAACTGAATGCAGGCAAGCAGCTTGAGCCTCAGTGACTCAAGCTGCTTGCTTGCATTAAGTTTGTGATGAATTTTATTCATAAACCAAACTGAATGCAGGCAAGCAGCTTGAGCCTCAGTGACTCAAGCTGCTTGCTTGCATTAAGTTTGTGATAAATTTTATTCATAAACCAAACTGAATGCAAGCAAGCAGCTTGCATTAAGATAAATGCATTGTGATAAATGAGTATTATATAATATCATATCATAAGATAAATAAATGCATTGTGATAAATTTTATTAATAAACCAATCATCAGCTCTGTGCCAAATGCAAGGTTTACAGGCATCCCGAATTATTTGGGTCACACTACACAAACACCGCAGCAAAGAAAAGCTTAATACAAACACCACCAAAGCGTGGTAGATGATTTTGCTCCACGTATTTCTTGTACCCGAAGAAACTTGACGACTCAATTACTACTTAATGAAGTATAAAGCTGAATATCAAAATTTGAGCACTCGTTTTCACAGATTTTTGATCAAGCTGATTGATGACAAAAACTGACCCAACAGCTCTACGTCTCTACCTTTATTCAATTACTGTTGTTTTTCTTGGCCTCATACGGTTGTAATACAACTTCATTTTTTCTTCCTTTCCGATTATCTTTAAAAACACCATCTATGGCTTCAAATGTTGACCATTTGTCTGCAAAATATTCCATCTGCAAGCTGGCATTTAATTTGCACATGAATTGGATTAATTTTCAAGCCGCCCAAACATGTTTGATATGCGCCCGAGGGCGAACAATGCGTGGGAAATTAAGATGAAAAGCAATTTTCGTGCTTCACATTGTCTCCTTCATTCCCTACAGATTGTTCAGTCTTGGGTACAATCTCCTTCATGTTTGGGCGGCTGGCAAATTAACTCAATTTAGGTATGAAGTATATGCAAGTTTTTGGTCGGAACATTTTGCAGAGAAATTGCACAACACTTGAAAGGGAATGTTTCACATTTAAACATATTGAGATAAGCATCAGATATGACGGGAAAAGCTTACTTGTAACTATTGGCAAGCTTTCAAGGTTTACAAGTGACCCTAAAAAGCAAAATTTCAAAGTTTGAAAAAGGCGCCTCATTACGTCATTGCTTAATGGCGTCATGGAGTTGGTTTGTGACGACAGCAATACCTGGCAGCATCTGGCAGCAAGACCTACAGAATACATCGAAACGCACCAAAGCTGACGCCAACCGGCCATTCTCGCCGCGGGCGCTGTGTTGCGTGGCTGATTAATGGACGGCTTGTTTGTGTATTCTTTGTTTTGACATTGGTCGTAAGAGAAGCCTTGGTGGGCTGTTTGACATACATATTGTATTGTCGACTTATCCTTACCTGCAGTGCTGTAATCCTGGCAATGATATCATGCGATGTGCACAGTAGTTACTTACTTATGAAATTGCAACGCAGTTGCATGCAAAAATCAGTGAATCTGTAATCGTTGCTGTGAACTGATTGCCAAAACATTGTTCATGTCATGGTGAAGATAGTAGGGTTGAGCTACCATGAATATTTTTCTTGCTTAGGATTATTCATGCAATTACTAGTTAACCCTGATATAACCGTTGTGGTGGAACAGCATTCCTGGTGATGATAGTCATTTAGAGTTGTTAAATCGGTTAATACCAGTCAGTCATAACTTATAACCTGTTATCTCATAGGCTTGACATAGAGTCGCTAACCAATGTGGTACAGTGCATAATGGCACGGGTCAACAGTGCCATCGTGGCACTACCTCAGTGCTGCACTGTGGCATGACATAATGAGCAATGATATAGTGTTTGTGCTGTCATCCCTGCTGCTTTCACAATAAATTCCATCGTGAAAAGATGGGCCAGACGTGTATTCTTGTATTACCTCTGCATCTGACATATGACTGGCCAAAACCACATGATGCAAAATACAAATCCCTTTCAGCAAAGCACACAACCAATACGTGACATCACTTGCTCAGCCTGTTTTGGGAATCTAAAAAACATGGGTGACAAAAATGCAATCACGTCTCCTGCTTCCACAGTCATGCAACATGCAGCCATCAGGCTGCTTCACTTAGCACACGCTCGGGTGGGGTTTAAATTGACTCCTTCGAAGGTTTTCCCGAAGTGATTTTCGAACGGTGCGGCGTAGCCGCGCCAAATTTTGCAAAGCTGTATACAGTTGGATAGCGGATTGTCTGGCAACAAACATTTAGATGCACCTTGTAAGGTCGCTGACCTATGGCAGGTCAAAATCAGGTCATGGTTTCAGCGAAGGCACGTTCTGGGGAATCGTTCAATCTGATCAAGCAACGGAGTGTTTGACAAACCCATACATCTCTGAGATACCTGTTTAACCAACACAACATTTGAATAAACAAACAGCATTAACCTAGAGTCAGGTATGAAGGTCAGACCAAGGTCAAAATCAGCCTAATTTGTTACTCTCAGGCTTGTTCTATGGGCTGGTTTCTGGTGCTCATTTCGAACATATTGGTGAGAGGAACCGCATGGTACGTCTTCCATGGACTTATTATAGGTCAGAATAGGTCAGTGACCTAATATGACCCAGGGCAACAATTTTTTCAGTAACATACTGCCTAGCGTAATCTTTGTCGATTATCCAAATGCACAACTCAAATCCCTCTTGGATCAGTTTGATCATCATGACTTTAAAAAGTCGAACAGGGTCACTAACCTTAACTGAGTGTGAAGTTTTGCTTAGATTGGTTGCCTAGATTCTAGGGGCCTTTTGGAGACCAATCTGGAATTTAACCTTTTGACCTTTTCTAACCCGGAGGTCATAACCTCGGAACTTTAAACTTTGACCTAAGTGAGTTCACGTATAGTTCAACACATCCCGTGAATCTTGCCCCTCTAGCTATCTTCGTTCCCGAGATCTCAGAGGGATCAAAGTGACCCCCTCCGCCCGAGCGAAGGGTATCTAACCGGTCATCCGAGCGCATGTTAAAAGGTTAAACCAGGTCACTTACCTTAACTGAGCGTGTGAATCTTTTCATAAAACAGTTGTCTAGGTTCTAGTGGCCCTTTGGAGACCAATCTGGAATCTGACCTTGTTCGATCTCATCTGACCTAAATATCATGACCCTATGAACTTTAGACTGTGACCTAAGGGATCTCACGTACAGGTCAAGACACTGTGAATTTGGTGTGTCTAGTTCTCTTACTTCCCGAGATCTCAGGGGGTCAAATTGACCCCCACACGAGCGAAGGGTAGCCAAACGGCTACCCGGGCGCGTGTTAAAAATGCGGTTCACACAGGTAATCACACATGCATAACACCTGCTGACCTTGCAGAATGCTGGAGCCATGACAAGTGCATGTAGTTGTGGTGAGATGGGCGAAATGCAAGGAAGTGATGGAGCTGCCGGTGCACACAAGGCACATGATAAAAATGTTATTAGGTGTTGTCCAAGAAACCAACCACCGTACTTCTCCACCTTTCTCAGCACCCAGCATCTCACGGAAGTTGCAGTGACTAAGACTATATAACAGTGTCAGTGACTATATATGAGGATGGTGACCCACAAGCAATGCTTGCCTGCATATAAGATTCGTTAAAACAGTGGTAGGTGCTTCCATGATAATACAGCACTATATTTTCAGAATTCTTAAGTGAAAGACAATTTTCAAAGTTGCACCATGCAAGCTTATACCAAGCATGTGCATTAATGGTCCACACTGACCTATCCCTTCTGCCTAAATGAATTGCTAATATAATGGCATGCAATGGATTAATTATATGCTGAAATATATCAATAGGTCCCAAATGTTGGCAAGATCATCATGTAGTGGCAAATGGCCTTTGGACACCCCTGCAGCATGGGTGCTTGCGTTTCTTTCAGTTTGACGGCGTCAGTACCTTGTCATATTCAAACGCAAGCCTAAAGATAGAGGTAGGTATTAAACAATAACATTTTATTGGGAGTCAATATATTTAAAGAATACCAAAACAATGGTCTCTCTTAGAAGTATGAACCTTGCACGCACACTCCCCATCACATCAAGGTCAAAACAAGCCACTGCCACACACCTCCAGTGATCACACACATTTCAAACGCCTGATTTATACTCTAATGTCAATGAAGTCTAATCCCACACTTGCACAACCCGCGGGACTATCAAATTGCTGATTTTCTCGCAATATCCGCGCAGGTTTTCGGTTGTAACACCGTGTTACGCCGTGAGTTCCCTTCAAAACAAAGTCTCAACAGGGGCTCATGGCTGTATAAGAGGCATCAAGAGGTTGCACTTGAAGGGCGCAATTCTTTTGTTCCAGATTTAAACTTGTCCCACAAGATGTGACGAATATTTAGCCATATATATACATATATATATATATATATATATATATATATATATATATATAAGGTCATATATATATATATATATATATATATATATACCATTACTGCAATATTTCCCAAAATTTGATATGCCTGGCTGACCCATAAACCCGTACAAGGCTCTTTGCTTCGGTGCACAAGGCGCTAAACGAGCTGTCTGTAAGGAATACGTCAGTAGAAGAAAAAACGTCAGCACGAGAAAAACGCGGATTTGTCGTCGCGTCTTGTTTGCTTTGTAACATTTGGGAGAGTGCCGTTTTTCGGGTCTGTACTTTCTTTGCGAACAGTGGCATTCTCTTTTTATAACATTGAACCAGGGCCTAGAACTAAGGAAAAATGCCCCGTTTGCGACGAGTGTCGCACAACCTCAAAGTGCTCACGTTTACGTTCGCGACACGCATTCAGCAGCGAAATCTTTCTAACAGTCAATCACCTTCCGCGGATTGCATCACACGTGCCACATCATCGCTCTTGCAAATGTATCAGCGGCCATGCTGTTTTGACCATGAGCAGAAAACCGCCTATAATATAACAGCAATCTTATGGCGTTTCTATGACGACATGAATGCCAAGGTGATTTTAAAGTAGTCTCCCCAAAAAACTTTTCACACTTTTTCGGGAGTACAACTCGGGGACAGAGGATTTTGGGTCTTAAAAAGGGCATGGCCGTGAACTGCATCAAAAGCTCCTCAACACGTCTATTTCAGTTCAAAACCCTATGTAAAGGTGGAACGTTGCCTTTAAGGACAGCAGACACAACAGTTTGAACAGATCAGATCTTGATTTTGATCAGGTCTTGAGTTTGGTCTCTTTTTGGTTTGGTTTGGTCTTTTTTATCAGATCTTGATTTTGATCAACATATCTTGAGTTTGGTACTCTAATACGAATATGACACCGCAGCTGTTGTGGCGCATTCGAATGTTGTGAAAAAAAGAGTAAAACTGTTGATTTCCAATGGCTTTGTCGGATGAAATATGTCTGCACTTTCCTAGAACTGTATATCATCTGTGTCCATGCACACCGTAATGAGCTAAGAAGACTTCCCATGGCTTGAAATATTCAGATTTCTTTACGCTTTGCTAGCGCAAAGTCATAAGTGGATGCAGGTTATTTAAAAAGACCAAGCCTTTGTCTTGCCCAGATGAGGATCAAAGCGTGAAATACCTGTACCTTTTATTTGTCCGCTGTTTCAAATTCAACATCTTCCTTTTGACTTGTACCCAGAAACTGGCACCACAGCACCTAATAAGATGACGCTGAGATGACATGCTATAGGAGCATTTTATACACATGCGTGAAATCGCGAAATACTGACCAAATCTAGATTACCCTTCATCTAACGCTTGCGGGTGAACGCCGTGTTAGATCTGTCGAACAGCCGGCATTTGCTGGTGAGATCACTAGCTGGCTAGGGCGGGCCGGGATACTGAGGGCATTTTGCAAGAAAGTGACCTTTCTGAACCGTACCCACCGTCTTACAGTCGGAGCCAGGCGGACCTCTGCGGCTGGAGAATGCGGACATCACATACCGTGTACCCTGACAGGGTGTCAGGCCGTGTGACACGTGTACCCTGACAGGGTGTCAGGCCGTGTGACACCGCTCAAAAGAGCTCAGAGCCCTTCCGCCCGTTCGGTCGAGAGTTACGTGTAGCCCGAACACTACACGGCTTAGGGTTCGGGCTCAAGTAAATATACTTTCACACGATAGCCTTCCTATTGAATACGGACACCAATGAAAAGCAAATTTGCAGTCGCCAACAGGGCCAGAAGTAGTTGAGAACCGACCGCATCGTTATCTTCAATATTTTGTTGACCTTTCATTCATTGACCATTTTATCATACGTTAACGGAGCATTGCTGCGCAGTCGAAATTTATCGCATCATCGCGTAGCTCTTTGTCCATCCGCCGTTGTTCGTGCGGTGGCTAACGCATCACAATAGGGGATATCCACATGCCATGACACACCGCGACCACAAACGACGGCGTTAGCGGGCGTGAGCCGGCGACCGCAGCCGTGCCAGTGAGTGCTCATGCCATGCCGTGCTATGCTCCATCTTCTCAAGAGCAGGAAAACTTGCAAAAGTGCCGGCCACTGTTTAATGGCAACATATTCATGCATCATCACGCTCGGCTCTGCCTGCCATTGCGCTACGTTTTCCGAACACAGTGACATCTAGGTGTCTACCCTGCCCGGAAGTGATGAACACGACAGGGGAAGCTTTGGAGCGCGTACGGCCGCCACGGAGCGGGATGTGAGGCCAGTGTGTCGTGTGCACGGCAGATGGCGGTCGGCCTTAATGGGATTACGAGCCAATCCAATACCCAAGGATAGCCTGCTAAGGGCTCACGCACAGTCAGCTTTTTCATGGCAGCACAAAGTGCAAGCAATTCGCCATACCCTCACAGCTCGCGTAACTGGCGTGTTTTCCTGCCTGTATTTAGCATCCATATCTGGTTAAAAGTTGTGAAGAACTGATCAAGTGCTTCATCGGATTCCTCCATGTGATGCTTGTGGGCACTCTTAGGCCACGCCATGGTGGTGTGGTTAAAATATCACGGGCAACGAGTCGTATTTGCATAATTGTTTCGAACATTCTTCAAGATCTCCAACAGCCTTTCAGTATCAGTAGCAACATAACGGGCCTCCGACATCGGCCGCCTGTCTGTAAATCATCGGCTGGTGCTCGCTTCCACCACGGTGCCGCTCCGACGCCGACCTGAAGGTGACAAGGTCTAGCACGTCAGCCTGCTGCCCATCCCAGCGAACCAATCAACCTGTTTCCTTCTGTTTCCTTCTAACCTGTTTCCCCCTGCTTCCAACCTGAACATGTTACTGTGCGTGGTCCGTGCCGCCGTCCCCGCCCCTTTGGAAGCGGCGTTGGGTCGGGCCGGCTCACGTGGAATCGGTGGACCGGCGGCCGGTTGTGGTCGGGTCGCCTGGCTGGACGGGGGCGCCCACTGCAGAGGGCGTTGCGTCAAGTGGGGCAGCGCCGCCGGAGGCAGCGTGACGGCCAACCGCGTCGCTCTCCCACGGCAGAATAAAAGGCCGGCCGCACAGACACCAGGCACCAGTCACTCGCCAGCAGTGGTGACCATCTCACAACGCCACGGCTAACATGAAGCTGGTGAGTGCGGCCAGGGAGATCGGTGCTTCATATGTGGGCTGCCTTTCGTATTCCAGCGGCGTCTGTATTGTCAGTTAGGGCGTTAGTATACGCCTAGCAAAGATAGGCCCATTGGCCAGCGTCCGTTTCTTTACGCGGCCGGCTTAGTCGAATAATCTTTAGTCCTAGTGTCGTTGCGTTTTTTTTTATCATTCTGATCAGTCTTGGCGGACGGGTATGGAGTCATTTTGGCGAACGACAGGGCTACCACGACCAGCTACAATTTTTCAGCGTGAATAATAAGCGCGTGCTTTGAAACCCAGCACCTTGGCATGATGTCCCAAAGGCCAAAAGAGATCAAGCTAGACGTGCGGACGTCAGGCTACAATTTCAGCGGTCCCTGAATCAGCGTAAAACGTCATGTCGTCAGTCAATGCGCTGTCAGATGCTACACACATTCCACAGCTATCCCTTAATCCCTGCATCCACGGGTGGAGATCGATGACAAAAGCTGACCTGACAAAGGTGCTAAATTGCATCTTATCATGGTAAAATAATGCGTCGCAATCTCAACCCTTGCCAGCACCGCCGGGTAGGCACCCCCTCTGACGTCAGCTGGGTGTGTTTCCAGCTAATCGTAGCTTCGCTGGCGGCTCTGGCCTGCGCTGATGGCCCGCGGCCGCAGCCGGCACCCGCCTCCTACCAGCGGCCAGCGGCCCCGGCACCAGCCTCCTACCAGCAGCCGGCGGCACCGGCCTCCTACCAGCAGCCGGCCGGCTACGGCCAGCCCTTCGCCATCCTCAGCGAGGAGAATGTCCACCCGGGCGACGGCACCTACCAGTTCAGCTTCCAGACCGAGAACGGCATCTCACGTAACGAGAACGGCAGCCCCAAGGCCGGCTACGGCAAATCCGAGTACGGCCAGCCCACCGGCGGCTACGTCCAGCAGGGCGGCTGGAGCTACAGCGACGGCTACGGCAACCCCATCAAGGTGACGTTTGTTGCCGACGAGAACGGCTACCAGCCGTCCAGTGACATTCTGCCGACGCCGGTGCCGACCGAGTACCCGCTGCCGATCGTGCCACAGGTGTATCAGGGCGAGCAGAGCTATGGCTCTGCCCCAGCACCCGCCCTCGCCCGCTACAGCGCCCCGGCTCCTGCTGCCCGGCAGTACAACGTTCCTGCTCCTGCGGGTCCTGCTCCTGCTCCCCGGCAGTACAACGCTCCTGCTCCTGCTACCAAGCAGTACAGCGCTCCCGCTCCTGCGGCTCCTGCTCCTGCTCCTTGGCAGTACAACGCTCCCGCTCCTGTTCCTGCTCCCAGGCAGTACAGCGCTCCCGCTCCTGCCCCCAGACAGTATAATGTTCCTGCTTCGGCACCTGATCGTTACGGTGCTCCTGCCCCCGCCCGCAACTACTAAGATGGATGGACAACGAGCGCTAGGAATAGCGCAGACGGGTGTGCGAGGCTGTGAAGCTGCATGAGTGATGTATTTATGCGTCTGTACTGCTAAGAAATACAGGCCGATGCAAAATAGACTGCTTTCATAGCACCTTATCACCATTTGTGGCTGAGACAAACCATGCCAACGATGTAAATGGCCAGCGAAATGATGGACCGACGAGGCAACCTTTCAACTGAATAGTTCACATCCCCACCAGATCGCTGACCTGGCTGCCAGGAACCCGACCCACAACACACGTCGCATGACATAGTTCAGAGTGCCGTGAAACGTCCCTGATCTTTTGAAAGGTAGTGCTTAAACCCTCGTTTTGGAAGCGCTGCTTAATTTGATTGTATTCTTGTGAAGAGAATATCCGCTTTAACTGAAAGCTTTCGCATCCAGGTATTGTCCATACACTTGCGCAAAAAGCTTATTTTAGAACGAGCGTCTGAGCAACACTGCAGGGCCCGAGTGTTGCTCAGACGTTCCAGCACCGAGTTCAAGCACGCAGTGCCATAATGTGTTGTAGTCGCGGTCTCGTCCTGTCCAAGCCTTTTTCACGGGATAATGTATGGACAGGGCACAGGAGGCATGGACCACCCGCCAAAGACAAAGAGGAAGCTTGGAGCCCCCGCAGTGGTCACCACAAATTTGTAAGTGTAGGTAAAGGACAGAATAAATGTGACCGCATGTATGCCAGTGTTCGTGACAATGAGCGAGATCAAGTCAACCTGTGAAGTTGTATGTGCCAGAGCGTGGTCACTGCAGCGGCTGGACCACACAGAACTGACGCCCCGCGTGCCGGCGCCGTTGTCCGTCGCGCTTTTGTCCGCGTGCCTGCGCCGTTGTCCGCCACGCTCTTGCCCGCGTGCCTGCGCCGTTGTCCGTCGTGCTCCTGTCCGCGTGCCTGCGCCGTTGTCCGTCGCGCTCTTGTCCGCGTGCCTGCGCCGTTGTCCGTCTTGCTCCTGTCCGCGTGCCTGCGCCGTTGCCCATCATGTTATTGGCTACGTGCCCCATACCGGCAGTCTTCCACGCTCACCCGTCGCTACGGCCGACCAACCGTACGTTCAGCCCCCTTTGCGGTATGCTGTACCGCTAAGCAGCGCTCCTCGTCCGTGCCCCTGCGCCAAGCCGGGGACAGAGGATACCCCAGCATTTCCACGGATCCCCTTAGCTATTATTATCGAGGAAAGCAGCGTTTCTATCCAAATAGTGAGTTATAATTCAACCAACGTCCCACACAAACTAAAATCCTATCCAGACTGCTGGTAGTTGCCGAGGCAGATATGCTTCGAGCACGACTATGGCGCGGTGACAAGCGGAGTAACCCGCAGGTAACCTGCGCTCTAATTCAAACGTCTCAGATGCAGGAACTGTCTGTATAACGGCATAAAAAGTTTACTTTAGCATTCACTCAGCAGGCCAAGTGAAAGCGGCTCCGGTTTATAATTAACTACGGTGGGAGGATTCTTGAGTGGGACAAAAACTACCTCCGCACTTGGCGGGGAGGGGCTTTGAAACATCCCGATGACATGACCGATCCCAAATATTGATTCACCTAACCAACCCTGAAATTTGGACCTCCACTAAACTTATGCCAATTCCACTTCACGGTCGGACGAAAAGCCCCAAAACATGTAGCGAAATGGATGCGATGTGATAAGGCTAGAGCGGAGCTAGAACACTTGGGAGTGAGTGGGGGCGTGAGGGAGAATGTGGTGTGATGGGTGGGAGGTGGGCGGCATCTGATTATTTGAAGAGGTAAGTTGTGCGCGGAAGATAGCGTTGAAACGGAGTGTGTGCTGCACAACGATGCTTTTGTGCAAGATTTTCCATGTCTTCTTTCAGTGCTTCTTAGGGGGCTCTTTGTCCTTGCGAGAAGATTGGAGGGGACACACAGTTCTGTGACGCTTTGCTTTACTGTATACTGCCTTTGCAACAGTCTGCAAATTTTTCAACATCTCAAAATCATTATATGTGAGCGCTTGTACGGAGACCACCGAAGATGGTTTTAGGGTGTTAGTCTGCTTTGTTGAAACCAAATATTACTAAGACTTGCCACAACAAGGTATCTTCCAACGGCGGCAAGATAGGATTTAAGGTGTCGCTTTTCTCCAGCTCTTTAGTACATCAGAATGGAATTCAATAACGTTAACACCACGCGCCCGAAGCATTATAACTGGTGCCGTGGTCAATGGCACAGGTCACATGTGCCATCTTGCATTTGCACAACCGAGGTACATAGCAATGCAGACGGCCGTGGCGCCTGTAAACTTTCGTGGGACGATTGAACCACTAGCTCAAGATGCGTAGAAAATGCACAGAGAGGGGAGTTGGTGTTCTCTTTTCCATGCAATATTCTAGTCAAATTAATCCGCGAGTATACGGGAGTATGCCCATTTGAGCCAAAACCAACTCCAGCGCTCCAGCAGGTATACACGCATGGGTGAGCTGACATGGATCACCCCTGGTGGCAATAGATATCATCCTCCCCAAAATTTAGCCATTTTCGTTAACATATGAAAAAAATGTCGACAGCAGGTCTAAGAAATCCTAGATTTAGCAGACTTAAGTATTTTGTAAATTGAAAAGGTTATCCCCATGGGACAATATAAGAGCAGGGCAAAGGGGGCATGTGCCACCAGCCCAAAGACAAAGGGGAAGCTTGTAATCCCGCGCAGTGGTCACCACAAATTTGTAGGTGCAGGTACAGGAAGGAGTAACTGTGACCACACGTATGCAGATGTTCGTGACAATCACGGAAGTCAAGTTAATCTATGAAGTTGTACGTGCCAGTGCCCGACTACTGCAGCGGCTGGACCCCATCGGACTGGCGCTCCGCGTGCCTGTGCCATCATCCGCCTTGCTCTTGTCCGTGTGCCTGCGCCATTGTCCGTCTTGCTCTTGTCCGCGTGCCTGCGCCGTTGTCCGTCGTGTTATTGGCCATGTGCCCCATGCCGGCGCTCTTCCACGCTCACTCGTCGTCACGGCCGACGAGGCGCACGTTCAGCCCTCCGTGCCATATGCTGTACCGCTAAGCAGCGCTCCTTGCTCGTGCTCCTGGGCCAAGCCAGCAACAGCAGACACCCCAGCGTTCCCCGGATCCCCTATTACCATAAAGGAAAACACCTTTTCCATCCTGATGGCGGATTCTAACTCAATCAATGTCCCTCACCAACTAAGATTCTACCGAACCTGGCAGCAGTTGCCAAGGCAGATATGCTTCGAGCAAGATTACGGCGCAGCGGCAAGCAGGGCAACCTGCACTGGCCAGCCAATCAACAGTGGCATCGCAACTTCACGCTAGTTTAATCTTCGATAATACGAATAGTCTTACTAGTATTGAAATCCTGCAGGGTGAAAATAAAGTATATGTTAAGTATACATGTTCATATGTATACAAACATGTATACACGCGCACACACACACACACACACACACACACAGACACACACACACACACACACACACACACACACACACACACATATATATATATATATATATATATATATATATATATATATATATATACATAAATATATATATATATATATATATATATATATATATATATATATATATATATATATGTATGTATGTATGTATGTATATATTACGCTTTGGGGAACACTGCCCAGACAATTAATTGAAGACGTTTGTTTCGCGTGCCAAAGCATGCACTGAGAACAGCGTGTCCCAATGGGAAACGTAGTCGCGATTCTAATTAAATGAGAACGACGGATTATCATATCAACATCCGTCAGTTTCCCCAAAATGCATGTATATATATATATATATATATATATATATATATATGTATACATGTATATATATATATATATACATATGTATACATGTATTTTGGGGAAACTGACGGATGTTGATATGATAATCCGTCGTTCTCATTTAATTAGAATCGCGACTACGTTTACAATTGGGACATGCTGTTCTCAGTGCATGCTTTGGCACGTGAAACAAACGTCTCCAATTAATTGTCTGGGCAGTGTTCCCCAAAGCGTCAAAAACGTCACGATTACTCCCCTGTTACGACTGTATAGTAAGACATACTGTTTCTGCACTCCTGTTTTGCCTCAAAAGCGTTAAATGTGATGGAAAAACATAACGACCCGATTTTTTATGAAACAACACGAAGGTTATGATATTTACATATATACATATTATATATATATATATATATATATATATATGTGTGTATATATATATATATGCATATGTTTATATACATCTATCATATATGTAAATTCATATGTAGCGTCTTTCGGTGTTCACATGTAAGTACCATGGCCTTGTACCCAGTGCGGGGCCACCGCGAGAAGTACTTTTATCTTTAAGAAGGTTGGGTTTTTGTTGTGGAAGAGAGCTATAGCTAGTTAGAATGCGACCCTGATAGAGTGTGTGATTTACATTGCCTAGATAAGGAGTTATGCGTTGTAATTCTGCATTCGTACTGTAATAACACGGAATATTGACTTTAAAATGGTTATTATATTAACACTCCGATGGCTTGGTTTTGTTTTGGCTTCAAGTCCCAAAATCGAAATGAAATCGAAGCATCCGAAGCACATATCCAAATCAACTTAACGCGATGTGTTTCAGCCTCATGGCTCGGTCGAGGTTCAGCTATATATGTATACATATACACGTAATATATGAATTATCTATGGAAAATACCAACGCCAGGAAGAAACAAATAGACCTGAAAATATCGGTAAACGATAACGCAGATAACACTAAGCGAGTAAAACGTGTACAATGGCATGGCATCTTAGCTAAGTTTGGCAACGAACTGTTCATGAAACGTGCCTCGCAACTTGCTCATTCACCTACTTCCCGACTTACTTTGCGCTTGACCTATTGCATCATTATTCAGACACCGGACGAAGCAATGCTCTCCGAAACTATGACGTTCCTTGTCATGTTTTGTATTTCTGGAACTGTTTTGAGCCCTCAGTCAACGCGTCTCATTCAAACTAGTTTTATCACTGATTTAAAGCCAGGTCAAAACTCGGTAGATGTAGTCATCAAACACGCCGCAAGAGCCAATCTAATTATATTTGTGATCCTGATTGTCTAGGTCAGATCATCTGTCTGTCTAACCATATATGTGATACCGTGAGCATGTCGGAGCCTAACCTGTCGATGCCGTAAAACTTTGTAATGTACTTGAGAAACTACACTAGAGAACTCTTGGTCGTAGAACCAAAACAGGCCACCCACATGGGCGCCCGTCAGTCCGCCGTCCATCTCATCGAACCGGTCGCTCCACAAACACTGACGCCGGCTCCAAATTGCAGGACAACAACACACTCTTCAAGACGGCCCACCCACCGAAACATCCCCGTGGTCCTTTCTGTGCGTGGTCCGTGCCGCCGTCCCCCGGAAACGGCGTCGGGTCGGGCTGGCTCACGTGAGCTCGGTGGACTATTTGAGTGGTTGTGGTCGGGTCGCCTGGCTGGACGGGGGCGCCAACTGCAGAGGGTGTTGCGTCAGGTGAGGCAGCGCCGCCGGAGGCAGCGTGACGGCCAACCGCGTCGCCCTCCCACGGCCGAATAAAAGCCCGGTCGCACAGACACCAGGCACCAGTCACTCGCCAGCAGTGGTGTCCACCTCACAACGCCACGGCAAACATGAAGCTGGTGAGTGCGGCCAGGGAGATCGGTGCTTCACATGAGGGTTGACAATCATATTCCAGCGGCGTCTGTACTGTCAGTAAAAGTGCCAGTATACGCCGAGCAAAGACAGGCCCATTGGCCGGCGTCCGTTGGCCCTTGGCCCTTGCCTTCTCAACCCTTGCCTGCATTGCTGGGTCGGCACCCCCTCTGACGTCAGGTGGGTGTGTTTCCAGTTGATCATAGCCTCGCTGGTGGCTCTGGCCTGCGCTGATGGCCCGCGGCCGCGGCCGGCGCCCGTCTCCTACCAGCGGCCGGCGGCCCCGGCACAAGCCTCCTACCACCAGCCGGCGGCACAGGCCTCCCACCAGCAGCCGGCCGGCTACGGCCAGCCCTTCGCCATCCTTAGCGACGAGAACGTCCACCCGGGCGACGGCACCTACCAGTTCAGCTTCCAGACCGAGAACGGCATCTCACGTAACGAGAACGGCAGCCCCAAGGACGGCTACGGCAAATCCGAGTACGGCCAGCCCACCGGCGGCTACGTCCAGCAGGGCGGCTGGAGCTACAGCGACGACTACGGCAACCCCATCCAGGTGACGTTTGTTGCCGACGAGAACGGCTACCAGCCGTCCAGCGACATCCTCCCAACGCCGGTGCCGACCGAGTACCCGCTGCCGATCGTGCCGCAGGTGTATCAGGGCGAGCAGAGCTATGGCCCTGCCCCAGCTCCCGCTCCCGCCCGCTACAGCGCCCCGGTTCCTGCTCCCCGGCAGTACAACGCTCCCGCTCCTGCGGCTCCTGCTCCTGCTCCTCGGCAGTATAACGCTCCCGCTCCTGCTCCTGCTCCCAGACGGTACAGCGCTCCCGCTCCTGCTCCTGTCCCCAGGCAGTACAGCGCACGCGCTCCTGCCCCCCAGCAGTACAATGCTCCTGCTCCGGCCCCTGCTCGTTACAGTGCTCCTGCACCAGCCCGAAATTACTAAGAAGGATGGACGGCGAGCGCTAGGAGTGTCGCACACGAGCGTGCGAAGCTGTGAGGCTTCGTGAGGGATATATGTACGCGCCGGTACTGCTGGAAAATACAGACACATGCAAAATGGACTGCGTTCATGTCACCCTTGTAATAATTTGTGGCTGAGGCAAATAATGTCGACGATACAAATGGTCATCAAAACCATGTACTGACGAGACAACTTTTCCATTGAATAGTTCGCATCCTGACCACATCCATAATCCGGCAGCCTAGAATCCACAGACGATGGATCGACAAACCCGGGCCGACGCTGTCTTAACTTGAACAGCAACTGGACTTTGAAGAGTGGATAGAACGCCTGTCATAAAGTATTGGCACGGGTGTGAGGATGGAGTGATGTCTGGCATCATCCTCGATGGATCATCTTTAGCGGTCAGACTCCTCATCACCTGCAGCGTGAGGACGCCCGTCCAGTGAAACCACGGACCCGGTCCACAGGGTTTGTTTTATACTGTTGCCGTGCTCGGACACCTCCATGCCCATTGCCTGGACGACAGGGTTCTCGATCCGCTCATATCGCCAGTGCGATATTCCAGTGTAACGTCATATTCACGGGCATGCTGTCAGGTTTAAGAGGAGTCCAACGATTGCGCTTGACTTCGTCTGGAGACCATGCCGCTCCGAGCTTGCGACACTCTATCTGCATCTGAATGCAGTTTGGACCTCTCCGCACTGGCAGAACGTATTTTATTTTCACCTGACGTCGGATAAAGTTATTTGTAACTACTTAGGGTACTTGCATTTGTTAAGGCGTCATTCCTCAGCACTACAAACGCACCAAACCCTCTAAAACTAGTTGTGGGTATAGTAGCAACTTTGCATCTGAGCACACAGAGCAGCAGAGTCATGCTACATAATATAATCAGTCGTAAAATTCATGTCATTCCCCCGAAGAAACGCTGGCGATATTGCCAACTTCGGTTGGAGCGTCGAAGCCTTCACTTTGCTGCTCCTGCTACTGCCGTCTAAACAGCAGCAGGAGCTTCCGAGGCGCTCGGGGATGTAGTGACCTTGTACTTCCGAGGCGCTCGGGATGTAGTGACCTTGTACTTCCGAGGCGCTCGGGGATGTAGTGACCTGCTGCTGCCGTCTCAACAGCAGCAGGTACTTCTGAGGCGCTCGGGGATATAGTGACATTGTACTTCCGAGGCGCTCGGGGATGTAGTGACCTTGTACTTCCGAGGCGCTCGGGGATGTAGTGACCTTGTACTTCCGAGGCGCTCGGGGATGTAGTGACCTTGTACTTCTGAGGCGCTCGGGGATGTAGTGACCTGCCGCTGCCGTCTCAACAGCAGCAGGTACTTCCGAGACGATCAGAAATGTAGTGACCTGCTGCTACCGTTTCAACAGCAGCAAGTACTTCAGAGGCTCTGCGGGACGCAGAGATCTGCAGCTGCACCATTAAAAGCAAGACATGCAGCGTTGCACGCCGCAGCTGCAACAGCCACAAAGCAGGCCTTTGGCGTGCAGACTGCTGCCAGTCTTAGGAGGAAATCGCATGCTCTAGCCGTTGCACCAGCAAGCAGATGAACATCGAAGACAAGGAAGGGGAGTTAGATGTACATAGTGATGATGCCTTTAAAAAGTAGTGGGGCAATGTGACGGGTGCTGTCTGGTTGTACTGCATTCAAACTTTTTCTGGATATTGTAACATGGTACATCGGAGGTTTTCTACTCTTTTGATATTTAACATCTGATTTGACGTTAGATTAGGTCTTGTAGCCCAAAAATAAGTCCAGAAATGGACTCGTAATAGTGATAAACCCGATAAAGATATGTCATACGGCCATCTATGTCATCCAGATGAACATGAGAAAATTGGTTATCATTCAAGATAGCGATGGCCACCACCTTGAATTCTGAGAAGTGCTAAGGTTGCACAAATAGCAACCAAGCTATTTGGCTTGCCCCATTGTAGAGGACATATTTCCGCGAAAAAGTAGCATTGCAGCGTAAACATTGCAGGGTCAACCTTTTGCCAGCTTGAATAATGGTGATTCAGAAAGTTTGGGCAAAGAAGGGCTAAACAAGCTGCTCTGTTTATTCGTGATCCAGTTGAAGGAGACAGACGGTGGTGGGTACGACACCACCTCAATGTATTCTTCTGTCTCAGTGCTTGGCCGTTATGCTAACGATATGGGCATAACGGCCAAGGGGATATTGAAAAAGACAGCCAAGGCCTGGGCCTGATCGGCATGAAGGGCCCAAGGCCTGGACGATTACCAAGACCTGAAAGATGTGAAGAAAGCCAAGGTTGAGCTCCTCGAGTCGACAGGAAAGGGCAACCGCCAGAACCAAGCGCTTGCAATCAGCAAAGAGGAAGAGAAGATGCTATATGCCGCAGGCCAGCTTGGGTGCTGCGGCCTCGAGACTCTTCAACGCACGTTCTGGCGGCACCTAACAGTGCTGTTCGGACACAGGGCTGTGGTGGGAGCCGCCAGCTGAAATGGGACGATGTCCAACTGAAGACCGACTCAACAGGTGACCAGCACTTTTAATTTAACGAGCGGCCCACCAAGGCCTGTGACGAGGGATCTGTCTCAGGTAGTCGGGCTTTGAAGCTAAAAGCCTTCGCTGACAAAGCACTGAAGATACCCAAAAATGCACAGTTCAGACATATGAGCTGTTCGTGGCTCGCCGCCCAGCCAAGATGCTCCAGACCGGGAACCCTTTCTTCCTGACATTAAATCACTGCTGGTACCCTGATGACGCCACAGAAACCCAGAGGTACAAAAAAGTCGCTGATGGGAAAGAACAAAATAGCAGGCATGCTCAAGACGGCATGTGAAAACGCGTGGATCCTGGGCAGGAGAACAAACCATTTGGCCCGCAAGACCTGCGAGAAGAGGACATTGGACACAGGTTGTCCAAGACATACGTAGCCCAGTTGACAGGTCAAAAGTCTTTGACGAGCCTGGAATGCTATGCAGTGACTGATATCAACATCCAGAGGACCCTCTGTACTGGTGTAACGAATGGATCTCGGTTCAGTGGGGCCACAAAGAATAGAATGTCATCGATGTCAACAACAGAGGTAGCAGCGAAAGCGGCAATTATTTTTAGCATCACTAACTGTCAGAACGTCAGAGCGTCAAGCAGCTAAATGAAGCAAAAAATGGGAAATTGTGTTTATATGCATAACAAATAATATTCAACTCTGGAGCAAAATGCAAGCTATATTTAACTGCACTCTATACTATTGTTTACATTGCTCGTCGCACTTGATCGTTAATTGGCGAGATATTTGATCTGAGGAAAACGGTGTATCTATATAATCAATTGCGGTTATCTCCGTTCAGGAACTTACGTCAAAAATCGATAAAATGTAGATACCCGGCGGGCCGAAACCTTTGTCCCATTGACCTAACATAACATCTCAGACATCCGAGAACCTTTTACCGCACATTCGCGCTGA
Source organism: Pollicipes pollicipes (assembly GCF_011947565.3). NCBI lineage: Eukaryota > Metazoa > Arthropoda > Thecostraca > Pollicipedomorpha > Pollicipedidae > Pollicipes > Pollicipes pollicipes. Next base: position 19,952,477 of record NW_023596136.1, on the reverse strand, counting down.
CGTTAAAACATCCCCCCCCCCCCATGTGGTAAAGACTGAGTCACTGGCGCACTGAGCCGACGTCCACGTGCATGCGAACCATCGTGTTGTTAGCTTAGTGTTGTCTCACAATGCGCTCATTTCCCGTCGCCTGTACGGAGAGACGCGTGGGAGATTCTGAGCCGAGGTCGACAGCGGATGGCGCAAATGAAACGCAGCCCCTTTTTCTGACACGGCTGCCAAATCTTTCCAAGTCCATAACTATCTTTTTGGATTATGAGGTTCCAACTACGCACTTTTACATTCAAATGAAAAAAGCTTCAAAATCGCGTAGGAAAATTGTTTTGCATGCATTACAAATGTTCATAAGAGCACAATAAGCGCCTTGCGTGAAATGACTCCAGCCAAGGCCTACACGTAGTTTGGAAGGTTTTGAACCAGTTTGCCACCTATATTTGTACGGTTCTCTTTCATAGTAGTGAAAAATTGCCGCCGAACGTAGCCATTTAATCACAAAATAAGAAAATACCAGAGACTGTCATTCCGAAACCGCTCATTTGAAAAACCTGAGAATATCACGGGCGTCTTCAGCGCCACTGACATCTCCTGTGGCATATTTTTGGCAACATTCGAGAGATGAGGGTGTAAAATTGACCCTTTGACCTGTCGAGTTGTTGAGGAATGCCCCGCTTACCAACTCATCCAGAGAGACGCGACGAGCAAAGTAAACAAGCGGGTTAAAGGTATCGTCGGCGCCATTTACCAAAAGGGCTACACAGGGCAGATCCAGCGTAGGCACATGGTGGCGGACCAGCCGAGACCTGGCCAGCTGCAGGGCAACCCAAGTCTACAAGTGACATTTCTCTGCGACTTGTCTACCTCACGAACGAGTGTCCACAGAAAAACAAGGCGGACAATCTACAGAGACCGACGGAGTCAGGAGGGCTGTGGAAAGGAGTGTGTACTATGCAGGCGCGTGTATGTACATATATATATATATATATATATATATATATATATATATACGAATATCTGTATCCATATTCAACAACAACCATCTCACTCAGTATACGCATCACGATGCACGTCCAGAACGTCTGCCCAAGAACGCAAACGGAATCCAACTATGACCAGCGACCTAACCGGCAACAAACTGCAGATAGCGCCACTGTGGTAGGCAGTTGCCACGGCATGAGACGGCAATATGTGATGGAAGCCGTATACATGCGAGACATGGACCTATCCATCAAGAGACAGCTCAACACGCGGGGAACCCTAGCCCTATACGAAGGAGTTCCTATCCGTTGGCCCACGGATAGGAATTAAGATGCAACTGAATTAAGACAGTCCAACTGAAACCACTTAATGGGAGACAGGTTAGCTCTTTAGAATTGGCTTCCGTGAGCTTTAGCTTTAAGATAGTTTCTAATACCTTGCTGGTACCGCGCTTTCGTGAAAAAAAGAAGAAAAAGCACGCTGGTGTTTTATATTTTTCCGCCAAGTTTCGGTAATAGATTAGACTATTTGTTAGATTTTTTGGTAAGTTCATCAATTATTCACAACCCATGGTGGGTGTTACCTGTTAATATTGTGTGTGATTACTGTGATTTCAAGCTAATGTCTTGCGTCTTGAGGACGTCAAAAGTTTAACGAACATCGGCGGGGTTTAAAAGGGGACAGAAATGTGGTTCGCCTGAGAATGTGCTCGCAATGAGTTTTGCTTCAGGACTTACAAGCACAGTCCAGAGAGCAAGAACTTAATGCGTAAGATTGAAAGTACATCGCGGAGGACCACAACAACGAAATCGCTGTTATTTTCAACGGCGCTGTTATTTTCGCGAAACCCCCTTTGATGTCTGCAAAGCCTACATACAACACGTTTCGTGAGAGCAAAATCGACGCTGATTGAACTATCAAACGCAAACATCACCACACACGCACAGGAGCCACGGTCATTTTTCATTATGCGCCTTTTGTGGAAAGGAAAGGAACAAACATGACTGGAACAAAGGCCCCATTGTTGCAAGGGAAGGTTGGACATGGTGAACTGCCTATATGCATTTTCTGAAGGAGGCATTTCTCAGGTGAGCACTCCCTCCGACCGTCACCGCTGGGGTCGCCCAAAGATGTGGCCATCGCACCGCTCCCAAGTACTCTGAGCGCACAGTGAAAATGCTCTTACGATCATTGTTATCTCATCGCCTCGCTATCCGTCACGTAGCTACAGTATCGCAAGTTAGTTATTTTCTTTACTTCCATATTTTCTCCAAAACATATATCCCAATGAGTTAAATATCATCACGCTGACAGTCTCTCCAGTCACAGTAAGAGCCAAACAACATGTGTGTTTAATGTTTCCACTGTTATGAGACCGTTGCATTTCCTAGGGTATGCGCCGAAGAGGCGCCGAGCACTTCAGCGCGCGGTGCCGATGCTTCCAACGCCTCCTCCTCCGTCGCCGCCAGCGGCAAGCAGCGACTACCCGTCCGCCGCTGGAGGCGCCTCCACCTCCGCTGCGGCCACCGGTGACGGCGGCGCCACGTGCGCTGGCGCCGTCCGCGGACGGTGGGTGGCGCTCGGCACCGAGGGGGCTCGGGACTGCACGTGAGCAGGCTGCGCCGGAGCTCGGCAAGGCCGTGAGGAAATGGACGACTATCGAGGCAGCTTTGCCAGCACATCATCAGCCAGCGATGGTTAGTCGGTCTTCGATATGTTGACGCCTCACCTCTTAGTCTCGTCTATTGTTTCAGGCGGCGGCGTAGGCCGAGCGAGCTTGTCTTCAAAAAATACATTTGTTCTGTGCATGATAGGCCAAGCCCGACCTGACGCGACTCTCGGGCTCTGGTACGCTAATAGCCCTGCAACCATTGTATGATGCCGGCTTCTTTCATCGGCCCTTGGCAGCATTCTGGCCTTGTCCCGTTAGTTAACTGTAGCATCACTGTTTTATATCACCACTGCCTATCGGGTTCTCGAAGCATTTGTTTGATTATTCCGGGAAAATATGGTAGGTGCACGGCATCATGGTCTGGTCCTTTGTGATGGCACTTAAACACCAAACCTGTTGAATCTTGTAAGGTCTCTTGTAGTGACTGAACGTTTTGTCCAGATACCGTTATCAAGGGGCTAATAATTTGGGTGATTTTGCTCTTTGGAAACCGATCAGCTGTGTAGCGCGTGGCAAGTTTATATGAGAAGCTTCTGTAAATGTGTTTAATGCATGTGCTGAGTCCAATTTCAAATGGTGTTGCCCATGCGCACAACCATGACAAATCATCGACGTTATTAGAAAAATAATTACGCCCACCGCACCTATGTGTATCTTTGCTCAACGACAAATCACCAGCCAGCAAAAACGTGGTGGGGCATCGACTGGAAGAAAACAGTATTCCTACCCTGGTTGAACAGTCCCTGAGTCATGCAAAAAGTGTGACGTATCCGCGAACCTTTCCATCCTTCTCCACTTCTGGCATGGAATGCGTTTTCTGTATAAAACTTAATATTGCGTTGGTGTCGGTGATGCGTTTTCATGCGTGCGGTACGACTTTGCATCAACATGCACCTACGGTATAGGAAATTTGACTTACAAGTTCGACTGAGGAGGCCGGCCAGGAATACCGCAGACAGCGAGACTGGAGCCTACGTCCCATGGCCGTCGCGGACGTTCAGTTCACGTTCAGGGTTTTGGGAGACATGTGGTGGCCTGGGCTGTAGTGCACTTCGCCAAAACTGCCTAGGTACGTGATCGCCAACATGAGAAAGTCTAAAAACGGCGCCAAGAGTGCCGCACCAAAGTGCGCCAAAATTTGGAAGCGCCAAAGACCAAGTCAAAGCGCAAGTTTCCCGCTAAGAACATTATAATATTTGCAAAGCTTTCAAGTTTTTGGAATCAAATGTTGAAAGACCATTGTACCCCCACATCTGACACACTCAGACCCAAGCTCAGAAATCGTCCGAGGACGCAAGGACAACGCCACACTGCGAGGCAAGTTAGCCCTCGTAGCACGAGTGGCGGCGGACTGGCTCCTGTCTAATGCCGCGACATTTTTCTCACGCCACATGCATGGCACAACGCCGCAGTGATCTGAACGGCCGACGACGCTGTCACTCCCACAGCACGGCAGACCCGCGGCGCGGTCACTCCCACAGCACGGCAGACCCGCGGTTCTGTCACTCCCACATCACGGAAGACCCGCGGTGCTGTCTCTCCCACAGCACGGCAGACCCGCGGTGCTGTCACTCCCACAGCATGGCAGACCCGCGGTGCTGTCTCTCTCACAGCGCGGCAGACCCGCGGTGCTTTCACTCCCACAGCACGGCAGACCCGCGGTGCTGTCACTCCCACAGCATGGCAGACCCGCGGTGCCGTCACCCCCACAGCACGGCAGACCCGCGGCGCTGTCTTTTCCACAGCACGGCAGAAGCAGCCCGGCCTCCGGCAGCGGCGCGCCGGCGGTCGGCCGGCGGGCACTTACCTTTTAAGCCGCGTTTGGGCGACCCAGTCGTAGAGCTGCTGGTCGCAGCCGGGTGGGCACACGCTGAGGTCCCAGGTTTCCTGGATGGCGTCCTCCTCGTCCTCATCCTCATCGTCCGAGTCCGAGTCGTCGTCCGAGTCGGACAGGGAAGAGGACGAGTCGCTGTCGTCCGAGTCGTCTGTGGAGGACGGGCGGCGATCATGTGGATGGTGTCAGAGCCCGGTCAGCCTCCCGACCCCTCGGAGGAGACGGATCACCGACGAGACATATGATGTCGTGCAGGTCCCGGGGATGATCCCGAGCCCCTCCCCACAGCGCATCTGGCATGTGTCCCGTCACTGGTGGCGTAGCTGTCCTGTACACGTGATCATGTCGGGCTAGGACCGCGCCACCCAGTTCGACTTGGAAATACGGAAGGCACGAGTGCGGTACGAGTCCCGTTTCCCAGCAGCAAGACTTTTGTCCGCTGCCTTCTTCAGCACTGCCCTCATGCTGTCATCTACCATCGCCAAAAATGCGTTTCCGGGGTGAGCAGGCCTAGCTTCATAGGGCTGCACACAGTAAGATAGGTTCTCGTACTAAAGATACATATACATTTATTACTAAATTTACCATTACTTCATACACACACGCACACGCACGTACGCACGCACGCACGAACGCACGCGCGTGTGTGCGTATGCGTGTATTTAGTCATGATAAAGTTAGTACTAAATGTTTGCATATGTTTGACGCGGGAACCTATCTTACTGGGCGCAGCCCTATGGAGCTAGGCGTGTTATGTGTGCACACACATGGAGCTCATTTATTTTCTCCAGGTATGTTAAATCCTGAAATTTTGAGGTCAAATAGTTCAGAAAAACATGCCAAATAAACTCGAGTTGGCTTCTCAATACCATCAAAACAAAGCACGGACTTGATTCCTAAGTTATTTACGGCTAGCCGGCTGAGCGATTTAATTACCTGATGGTTAATGACTAACGCAAAATTTGTCATTTGTTCTACAGGAGTACAAAATATCCTAGCATTTAAAACGTGTTAAGAACGTCATGTACAAGTATGCTAAGTGCCAACATTCAAAAGCAAAGGAAATGACATCTACGACGCAGGCGGCACACAAAATTACGTTCGAAAGTTGTGCGTACAAATTCATCGGCGCATAGCCGACTGCTGCCCTGAGGCTAAAGCACCAAGACCAGTAGCGACTGAGCCTGAGCGATCATGGGTGCCGCGGGAGGCCAATAGAGACTGAGCCTGAGCGATCATGGGTGCCGCGGGAGGCCAATAGAGACTGAACCTGAGCGATCACGGGTGCCGCGGGAGGCCAATAGAGATTGAACCTGAGCGATCACGGGTGCCGCGGGAGGCCAGTAGAGACTGAACCTGAGCGATCACGGGTGCCGCGGGAGGCCAGTAGAGACTGAACCTGAGCGATCACGGGTGCCGCGGGAAGCCAATAGAGACTGAACCTGAGCGATCACGGGTGCCGCGGGAGGCCAATAGAGATTGAACCTGAGCGATCACGGGTGCCGCGGGAGGCCAATGGAGGCTGATCCTGAGCGATCATGGGTGCCGCGGGAGGCCAATAGAGGCTGAACCTGAGCGATCACGGGCGCCGCGGGAGGCCAGTAGAGACTGAACCTGAGCGATCACGGGTGCCGCGGGAGGCCAATAGAGACTGAACCTGAGCGATCACGGGTGCCGCGGGAGGCCAGCAGAGACTGAACCTGAGCGATCACGGGTGCCGCGGGAGGCCAGTAGAGAATGAACCTGAGCGATCACGGGTGCCGCGGGAGGCCAATAGAGACTGAACCTGAGCGATCACGGGTGCCGCGGGAGGCCAATAGAGACTGAACCTGAGCGATCACGGGTGCCGCGGGAGGCCAATGGAGGCTGAACCTGAGCGATCATGGGCGCCGCCGGGGACCAACAAAGAGGCTCCCTAACCTAACCCACCTAACCTAACCTACAAATATACAACAAATATAGGACCTTCAGAGCAAGCAGTAAGAACCCAGGGCTACGGTGGCGGGCCCCTAAACAATCGGGAGCGCTATGGCAGGCTGACATGTAGGGCCCGGCCAGAGCACAGGGTCCTCTGAACAAAGGGGCATCACCCAACACCATGAATTAATACCCCCTTGCGATCAAGAGTGCCCGAGCAGGTTAAAAGAAAGAGCCCCGATAAGATTGAAGGGTCCTCCGCGAATGAAATCAAAGGGAAGTGGCCCTCGGTCATAGTAGAGGGCCCCTGAGCATCGAGTGCCGCGGTGCCTCACCATATATGATGGACAGCAACAGCACACGGCCCTCCGAGCAAGTGGAAAGCATATGTATGACTAGTATGAAGGGCCCCTGAGCAACTGAGCGTACCTGGGCATATCGGGCCCCGGAAAAGGCGTTTGGAGCCTTTCGGGCAAATTGAAAGAATCGTGGAGGAAAACCTGATTGATCAAGATTACCAACGCATGGAAGCAGATAGCGTCCCAACAGCAGCGTTGGGCTCTTCCAAAAAAATGCAAGGAGATCAAAGGCAACGTGGAAAGCTCCTTAATGATCAGATCGACCTGACAAGTGGACATATAGGGCCCGGGCAACAGTGTAAGACCTCTGGACAGCGTGATGAGCCCAACAATTTCCCCCAATCAACAAAACACGTTAACAGATGGGACCCCGTCAAGAGCGTAGGATCCTCCATTCAGATAGGAAGTACCCAAGACCCAACGTACAAGCTCCCCAACGATCGGATGTGCCCGTGCAGCTCATCAGAAAGGGCCCCGACAAGGGCTTATTTAATAATTTATATAAGACAAGGCTATTCATTCAAATAAGGAGCACCAAAAACCCAGTGTGGAGGGCCCTCTAAAGATGGAGCGTACCTGAGCAGGCTATCAGATGGCTTCGATAGGACTGTAGGGTCCTAAATTCAAACACCAAGACGCAATGCCCAAGGCTCCGATCAGCCTAGTATGACCACGGAGACGAGCTGAGGGGGCCCCGACAAGTGCGTTGGACCTTCTGTTCAAATAGAAGGAACCCAAGACCCAATTTGGAAGGCCCAGAACGACCGAGTGTGCCCAAGCAGGTTAACAGATGGCCCCCGACGTGAGCATAGGGCCATAAGCCTGCAGAGCCTTTCTGATCAGTGGAAAGAATCCGTGGAAGGCCCCTGATTGACAAGACCGTCCCGACACGCTAGCAAGGAGTATCCAGCAGCAGCGCAGGGCCCTTCGAGCAAGTGTAAATAAATCAATGGCAACATGGAAGGCTCCTTAGCAATCGAGATGACCCTGATCGGAATCCCCCGGAAGCAGCGTAGGGTCCCTGTAGGACCCCATGATACGCAAAATTATCAATTAACAGCTTTTTCGATCATTGAATACATTTTGTCTGCTCGTGGGCCCCTCATTTTTGCTTGCGACTGTTCTTCCCTGCTCACCTGTAAAACCAAAGACGTCCAATTTTGTCAAGTTTTGTGTGATAGCAAACTATACTTGTTCAATTGGCGGCTATGGGCCGTTCGGAGCCTAAGGGCTCCTTCGGGATCAGGGGAGGCATGAGCGTCAGGGAACATCAGGGGCCCACCACGGATCCTTTCCATTCACTCAAAAGGCCCTACGCTATTGCCGGGGCCACACATGTTAGGCTGCCAGGGTCGGTTCCTCAGGGGCCCTTCACATTGGTTTCGGCTTCTTTCCACGTCTTCGGCGGGATCAGCGCTGTTGCTGGGGGCCATATAGGTTATTGTACCGAAGCACTCAATGCCCAGGGGTGCTCTACACTGGCATAGGGCTCTCATTTGCGGGTGGCCATACACTATTGCTGGGGTTCTTTCTGTTAACCGGTCCGGAAACTCTTGATCGCGCAAGGGTCAGCAACATTGGTATTGGGCATTTCAAATTTACTCAGATGACCCAACACTGCTGTCATTAGCCCTATACGTTCATGTTTCAAGGTACTCCCGATCGTGTAGATGGCTTGCGCATTGATCATGGGTTGTTTCCCGTTTGCTCGGAGGGCCCTGCGCTCTGACCGGGCCCTATGTGTTCAACTACCGGGTACTGTCGATTATTCAAGGGCCCACAATTTTGGTCCTGTTTTTTTCATTTGCTCGTAAGACCGTTTACGGTTGATATGAGCCTCTGTGTTGAGCTGCTGGCTCACCTTTCGATCCGTTAGATGACGACCCTGCTGGTCTTGGGGTTTTCTTATTTATCGGAGGACCTACGCTGTTGACGGAGCTCTACGTGTTAGTCAGCTGGGGCACTCTTGATTGCTCTGGGGCCTCCCACATTCGTTTTGGGCTCTTTCTATTAGGTCAAAGGGGCCTTATTCTGTTGCCAAAGGCTCAACGTGTGCTTGCGAGCGCCAGCACTTCCATCATTCATGGTGTTCTGCCAGGTCGGGTATACGCGTCTGGCTGAATTATTTCAGATAAATAAGTTCGAGATCTACACGATGACAATGTTCCGCGGGGTTTTAGCTGCACATCGTAGCAGCCACATCTGTTCCGACAATTTTTACGCGCAATTACCTAAGAACTTCAAGCGCCACCAGCGAAATATATTGCAGTGCCCTTGATTGTTCATTTGTGCCTCTCATTATGGTGTGCATTCCACTTCTAACACAGTTTATATGCTAACATATTTTATATTTCCATCATATCCAAAACAACAACACGGCATTTGTTAATAGTCATTGGCTGTTCACAGCATCCACTAGCTGGCTAGCCGCCGGAAACCAGCTGGCCGCAGCCAACCCTGGGATCAAGTGTCGTGCTGGACTTTGATGGTATTTAGCAGCCCATATGAACCTATGTTGCCATATCTTCTCAACAACATTGAGCCTTAAAATAGCGGTGCACACCATGATCTGAAGACAATGAACGCGCTCTATGTATACACATACGTCCGACACTTAGCCTTCTGGGGCCGCGCACAGAAATATTGTTCCCGCATGCAAAATGGTAGACATAAAAAATCTTGAAAATTAAAAGAAGAAATCTGAGGATTTTTGGAGAACGGACTCCAAGCTATAGAGTGGCCCACAATGTTGCGTGGCCACCTCCTTGACTCAATTATGGACCAGCCTCTGCCTGCGTAACGGCGGCAAAAGCCAATGCAATCATGCCATGCCGATTCTTGAGACGGTTCCAAACGTACGATTTCCTTCCAGGCGTCACAAGCAGTCAACGTTTTTTAAATGACGTAAATTCCGTCGTTTTGAGCTATAACACCATTCACTTTCATTTTAAAAGAAGTATCCCACCTTTTCATGCCTCTCACTTATTGTTTCATCGGACGCGTACAATTCATCAGTAGTACCAGTTTTCGAAATTCCTCTGAATATTTTAAACCTTTATTCGAAATAACCAATGATGCGGGAGAAACTGGTTTGACTCACTGTTCACCACTATTAAAGCAATACATTTAGTTTGCCTCGTTTTATCCAACGTATGTCACCTATAATGTTAGCAACGCACTAATGTGTCAAAACGCTTGTGTGATAAATGCTGCGAAAGCTATGAACACTTTGCTAAGATGAGCGAACATGAAGCCATTATTCCGAGACTTCAACGAAACGTCATATGTTGAATTTGGTTTCTCCCCGTATGGCGTTTACAGCAGTAACTCTTCTCGGGGCGCACTTCGGCTTTGGAAATAGCAGCGCTGCATGATCCGCGCGACGCACTGGTTCAAACTTTAACCAATGCGCTTCTAGGTAGCAGGCTCTTGCCAGCTGGGCCAATGACAAACGTTCTCTTATTCGCACTAGTAGAGGTGCGCACGGTGGTTGTCATGGTGAAGGCGACCGCGACTTTAAGGAAGAAGCGTATTGATTTTGCAAAGCGATGACAGCATAGCTAACACTAAAAAATAATTAAAATTGATATTCTGATTATGTTCTTATGGTGCTCCAGTGGCACTATCCAGTGCTATTATTGGACGTAACTAGTCTTGAAGTTTCACTGGATTATGTTTCTCTGAAATATTCCCCAAAGGTGGGACACCCCTTCAAGTTTCGTTGGGAGAGGAGGAAGGGTTACGCGGTCAGGGAGCCTTTCGCAGATGTTCTTGAAGACATGTCTCTGTGCAGGAGGATACACGAGAAATAATGGCGGACGAAAGCACAACTCAAAAATGTGTACTGAAAACGTTCAGCGCGCTTCAGGCGCGCGAAATTTCTTGCGTGACGTAAAACAACATCGCATATTGTCGATCTTGTCTTTACCTGTCCACCTGGCACTTTTAGCTGTCAACACTTAATCACACACGTATAAAACATGACATAGATTCAGGAAGGAGAGCGCACACCCTCAGGGGCTTGTACGTGTGCAAGCTCCTGTCTCTGTACACAGTGATCAGCGATTAAAGCTTTCCTACAGCAGTTAACGAGGCTCAAATCGTGCCTCGGCCGTCGTGTTCGCCGGGCCAAAAACAAACGCGTTAGCCCATTACTTGTTGTGGAAAGCTCTCATAACCATGCAGTTCGGACTGGGAACACTGAAACGCACAGTCATTGAAACCAGTCACCCGTGTTAAGTTAAAACGGCGGCTTGTGCTCGATTATCGGATGGCCATCACTGCGCCTTCTTTGGCATTCCGGAAACTTCAAGCCAGTCATGCTGTATCTAATAACATTGTTGTATTTCTGAACTACATTGCCGTGTTTCTGAACTACACTGCTGTGTTTCTGAACAACGTTGTTGTATTTCTGAACAACGTTGTTGTATTTCTGAACTACGTTGTTGTGTTTATATATCACCACTGCCGCAATGCTTTGATACAGTTCAGCTCCAGTCTGACAGGTCAATGTATTCAAGGCTTCCTTTACCTATCCACCCAAATCAGAGCACGGCTCATTGACAAGGACTTCCATTGCAGAATTCACGGAACAAAAAATATAGATACTTGATATCAATGAATCACACCTAGCATGCAACAATATCCAGAACGAACACAAAGTGCACGCCTCACCAGAGGCCCGCACTCACCATCTTTTTTGGTGTCAGATTTGCGTTTGATTTTCCTCTTGTACACCCGGAGCAGAAACTTGGCATACTTGTCACCGGGTATGTTGTTGGTGACCTCCTTAGCCAGTGCGACGATCCCCTGCTCCAGCTCCTCTTGTTCCCGTGTACGCGCCTCGAAGCGCTGGGTCACCTCGGCCAGCTGCCAGCGGACAGCCGACAATGAAGTCGAGGCTGCTGAGAGCCCAAGGCCCAAACCGCACCAATACGGCAGAACAGGGACAACGTGCGGTACACTAAGTCGCATGGACAGGGCGAGCTAGCGAAAGACAGTCATCCCTCAGAAACCTCCCGTCCAAAAGCTTAAGCATGCTCAGCTTCACACTGTTTATGCCCGCGCGGCCGCATTCGAAAAGTGACTGGCATGGATATTTCCACTCAGTTTGAAAGGGTGATTTCTTGCATGACCACCGTGCGTTCAAACAGCACGGTCGACAGCATCAGGCAAAACAACAAAATGGTTGCAGTTTGATGACTCATCTCACTCGACCGCGTGCGACCGCTCAGATCCTGTTTTGTTCAGACCAGCAGTCATGTTCAGTTCTGGGGCAAACCCCTCGCCCGCCTTTTTTGAAATCGCCGTGACATCTTACCGCCATCTGTGCCTCCGTGTCCTCCTGCATCTTTTCCTGGAGTACGCGGTTTAGCAATGCCTCTTGCTTTTCGAACTCGCGCACCAGCACCAGCTCACGGAACCTGGAGCACGGCGGGTGCTCTGCCTCACCAGGGTACCAATCGTTCACAGCCATCCGACCGGGCAGTCAGCCGGCCCGGGGACCCCGACCAGGCAGTCAGCCGGCCTGGGGACTCCGTCCAGGCAGTCAGCCGACCCGGGGACTCTGGCCAGGCAGTCGGCCGGCCCGGGGACCCCGGCCAGGCAGTCAGCCGGCCTGGGGACTCTGGCCAGGTAGTCAGCCGGCCCGGGGACCCCGGCCAGGCAGTCAGCCGGCCCGGGGACTCTGGCCAGGCAGTCATCCGGTCCGGGGACCCCGGCCAGGCAGTCAGCCGGCCCGGGGATTCTGGCCAGGCAGTCAGCCGGCCCGGGGATTCTGGCCAGGCAGTCAGCCGACCCGGGGACTTTGGCCTGACATAGCCGATCGCTTACCGATAGCTTCCAAAACCATGGGCGGATCCAGGACTTCGTCAAGGGTGGTACACGCTTCATTGCTAGTCCCCCTGGAACTTGGCGCCCTCCTCCCCCCCCCCCCCCCAACAAAAAGTCCCCGAATTTCGACCACTTCATTGTGCAATTCTTAACTTTTAATCGGCAAACAATCTTCTGCTTGAACGGCCCACCGGATTTAACTCACTTTGATTTTGGAGGTAAATTTTCTTCTATGTAAAACCTGAAGATATGAAACACGAAACATGAAGCATGTTGGGCTTATTCAGCTGAAAGAGAAGCTAGAAGTTACCGGAAGAGACAACTCAGCACGTATTTAGGAACAAATGAAACCAAAGTAGGCAGGAATTAAATGACTGCATCAAATAAACGGCAGGCGCTGTTTAACTTACAATGGACTATTTGTTCCTTTCTATTGAATAATAGTATCCAAGAGCGTTGCCGGAGTTACTCGGGTTTTCCAAAGATGTTGAAAGGTCAGTGGAGTGAACGACAGCGTAGATGGAAACGACCAAATATTTACATGGATGTGCCTATGTTCCTCCTTGAACTATCCCTCGTTCCTTGGGATAGTTCAAGTTTTCTTCAGAATCCACCAGCGAAAAGCAAAATATTAACTAGTTTTGAGCAGTAGTGCTCTCCGCCTAGACAAAAAAAAAACACCGACGCCCGCGTTGTGGTCCGTACGGGCTGCGCGGAGCCGGCCTCCCAGTAACACACGGCGGCGGCCAACGGGCGGGTGAAATTGGTGACGTGGAGGACAGTGGCACTTCAAACGCTTCATGAAATAAGTTGCCTCGTGTTGCGGTAACTACAACACGACGGAGGGATACATTATACAACGGGCCCCTCTCTCAAGCGGTAGGCTCTCGGGCCAGGACATCTGGCAGCAGATCGACGCAGTGCCTTGAGTGTGCAAAAGGATCTTTTAACGGCGCGGGAGTCCAATAATTGGTACAGAGACAACACTGCCGCTTATCGGCCCCTGGTTGAAACGGTGCGGTGAATCCCTCGTTCGGTACTGGGGGCTGGGACTGACGCAGGGTCTGTCGATACTGGGGGGCTGGGACTGACGCAATGTCTGTCGGTACGGGGGGGCTGGAACTGACGCAGGGTCTGTCGGTACTGGGGGCTGGGACTGAGCGCAGGGTCCTTTCGGTAACTGGGGGCTGGGGACTGAAGCAGGGTCTATCGGTACTGGGGCTGGGACTGACGCGGGTCTGTCGAGTACTGGTCCCTTGGGACGGACGCAGGGTCTGTCGGTCTGGGGCCTGGGACTGACGCAGGGTCTGTCGGGTCTGGGGGCCTGGGACTGACGCAGGGTCTGTCGGTACGGGGCCCTGGGACTGACGCGGGTCTGTCGGACTGGGGGCTGGGACGTGGGACAGGGCCAGGGGTCCTTGTCGTGATTGGGGCCTGGGCCTGACGCAGGGTCGTTCATTACCGGGTCTGGGACTGACGCAGGGTCTGTCGGTATTGGGGCCTGGGACTTACGCAGGGTCTGTCGGTACTGGGCCTGGGACTGACGCAGGGTCTGTCGTACTGGGGCTGGACTGACGCAGGGTCTGTCGGATGTGGGGCCTGGACTGACGCAGGGGTATTTCAGTACCGGGCCTGGGACTGACGCAGGGTCTGTCGGTACTGGGCCTGGGACTGACGCAGGGTCTGTCGGTACTGGGGCTGGGACTGACGCAGGGTCTGTCGGTATTGGGGCCTGGGACTGACGCAGGGTCTTTCAGTACCGGGCCTGGGACTGACGCAGGGTCTGTCGGTACTGGGGCTGGGACTGACGCAGGGTCTGTCGGTACTGGGGCTGGGACTGACGTAGGGTCTGTCGGTATTGGGGCCTGGGACTGACGCAGGGTCTGTCGGTACTGGGGCTGGGACTGACGCAGGGTCTGTCGGTATTGGGGCCTGGGACTGACGCAGGGTCTGTCGGTACTGGGGCTGGGACTGACGCAGGGTCTGTCGGTACTGGGGCTGGGACTGACGCAGGGTCTGTCGGTACTGGGGCTGGGACTGACGCAGGGTCTGTCGGTACTGGGGCTGGGACTGACGCAGGGTCTGTCGGTACTGGGGGCTGGGACTGACGCAGGGTCTGTCGGTACTGGGCCTGGGACTGACGCAGGGTCTGTCGGTACTGGGGCTGGGACTGACGCAGGGTCTGTCGGTATTGGGGCCTGGGACTGACGCAGGGTCTTTCGGTACCGGGTCTGGGACTGACGCAGGACGCAGGGTCTTTCCACTTTATGATAGTGAATGCCAACTCTTGCCTCGTTATTTCCCACATATTCATTCATTGCCAAGAGGACCGTGACCAGCACAAGAGACGCATTGACGTTCGTAGTTCCATCCCTGAGCCTATTCCGAAAATGTGCCCCCGGTCTTTCCCATGCCCTCCCCCGGCCCACCTCCATCTCGAGATATGGGCACACACGCAGCTCGACGAGCCAAACGGGGCGCGGCTATGAAGTTAATAATCTTCCGCAGAAACACATCGTGGCTCCATGCGGCATTCGGCGGGTGCTAGGGATTTAACGGGACTGTGCCAGGACCTCCGCTTATCTATAAAATCCTGTGAATTGCCACCTGACGGCGGAACTTGCGTGGCATCAAAAACTGAAGTCCATCGCAAACTCTCCTGCGATGCAGACGCGTGCCTGGTTCTCATTTCGTCTCCATTCAGCTGCCACCATATGAATCTCATTTGGAAAACCTCGTGTTGACGTCCAGAAACACGCCGCATGTCACAGGAGGTAACGGAAATCGCGTGGCGATCTGACCTGAATCTCATCAGGCAAGCCTAGTGTTGACGTCCAGAAACACGCCGCATGTCACATGATGTAACGAAAATTGCATGGCGATCTGACCTGAATCTCATCAGGCAAGCCTAGTGTTGACGTCTAGAAACACGCCGCATGTCACAGGAGGTAACGAAAATCGCATGGCGATCTGGCCGGTAACGCGTGGTGATATCTGTCTCTGTCATATCTATTGGAATGGGTCGATATAGCCGCAGTAGCCGTGACATCTGACTGAACAGTCCTGGCACTGGCACTACTTAGCCATGTGACCCGCCTGGCGGGTCACGGGCGCCTGGCACCAACTGACCTGGTGATGAGACGGAGGTCGGCGTTTTTCAGCTCGTACTCGATGCGCACCATTTCCTTCCACACTTCGTACACACACTCGTCAAACTCTTCAATCAGCTCGCTCATCTTGCGCAGCTCCTGGTCGCGCGCGAACGCCGTCCTGCAACACACGAAGCCACCTGGCAGTAAGTTGCGGAAGGATCACGGGGCGCAACGACGCAAACCTCTCTTAGTGCTCCCTGCGCTCCACAAAGTGGCACCTGTCAACTCCAAGGACAGGCTCCCTTGTTTCGCATCGGCTGGGCCTGGAGCGGGCTTTGTCTGAGACAGAGAACACAGATCATCCCCAGCTGATCTCGAAGTACCGTCGCCCATCGCTGCCCCCTAGTGTTCGCGTTCGCGGCCCCTTCCCCTCCTCCTCCGCGCTCACCGCATCTCGGCGACTTTGGTGAGCGTCTGGTCGGTGTCGGACCGCTGCACGACCGGGCGGGCGCGGTGCGCGCCCACCTCCATCGCCGCCTGGTGGCGGGCGCGCAGCAGGCTGCGCCGCCGCAGCGAGCCCAGTGGTGTGCCCGCGGCGCCCGTGCTATCGGTCGCCGAGCTCTCGGCCGCCGCCGCCGCCGCCGCCTGTGCCGCCGCCGCCGCCTGCGCCGCCGCCACCACCGCCGGGTCCTCGTGCGCGATGGCGGCGGCGGCCGCCGCCACCTTGCGGTACTCAGCCAGCGCCTCCTCCGAGATCTGAGCCGGCAACGGCAATACGGTAAGCCATTGCAACAGACGCCCGCTGCTGGTGTTCTTGACATACGCACACATTCACCTATGCTTTCGGAACGGCACCGGCTTCCACGGGTGGCTATGGGGGCATTCCGACGGCTGCTCTCGCAGCCGTCAGAATCTTACAGACCGCACCAGCAAGCTAGTTAATTCAAAACTAGCCAGACACTTTTGACCTTAGCGATAGTAGTATCGCCACCAATCCCCGGCTAAAGCCGCACAAAATAAGGTACACGCCATCGCACCTGGCCGATCAGATGCGTGACTCCGACGTCAGCCAGCCGGGACTGACCTGGTAGATGGCCTCGGGCGACTCGTCATCGGCCAGACTCGGCTGCTCCGGCAGCTTGACGTGCTGCGAGGGCGGCAGCTTCTTCTGCAGCTCCCCGGCCCTGGTGAGTGATGCGCAAATTTCGCGCAGCACCTCCTTCTTCCGGCGGCGCAGCTCCAGCACGCGGCTGTTGAACTCCGTCTTGTGCTTGCGAATCTGGCACGCAGAGAGCCAAACGGATAACAGTTGCGCGCACAGGTGTTCTGTCAAGTGCTGATTTAGTGTCCGGGCAACATTCAACGCATATTCGGGTGGGAGGTCAATCTGACCTCCGCTTCCTAAAGTATTTTTCCAGGACAACACCCGAATGGAGCGACGTAGTAACGCTTTACTTTGAACAGCTGTTGACGACTCAGAAGTTGAACTTTTTATGCCAAAATATAGACATATCTCTTAAGGTCACTGACCTGTAACAGAAAAAGTCAGGCCATGCTTGTCAGCGAAGGGAACATTCTGAGCTGATGCGACAATGGGGTTTAAGACGAAGTCATGCAACTTTAAAGCCTTTTGGGAGCAATTATACTAATAACATTAGAATTGGAGCTTATTTTTCTATCCTTGGGTGAGGTATGAAAACCAGGTCGAGGCTCAAACCAAAACACATCTTCTTACTTAAAAACGTGCCTCTGTGGATGGTTTTTGACAAAAATTCGGGATTTTCATTACAAGGTTAACAAATTGTATTTTGATTTCGTGAACGCCAGAGAAGATATTTGACATGAATTAACCTCGATCAACCTTTTCCTTTCACGGACATGCAGCTTAGGGTAGGTCTTGACGCTGATTTCAAATTCAGAATGATCTCGAAGTTTTTTGGGTTGTTTTGACCTTTTTAAATAAGATAAGGCCGCTGACCTGATATGACCCCTAAATACATTTTGCTTGGAAGCTGTTTCGGCTAAAGCACGGTTACATGCGGTCAGACGGCACGTTGAGTGCTGATCTCGATCTCAATCGTGTTTGACCCGAAGACCACGACATTAAGAAGTACAAAAGACACCAGCGAATTCACATCGAGCCCCACGTATTCTGCGCCTCTTGTCACTCTAGCTCGCTTAGTTTTTGAAATATCAGAGGGTCAAACCGGCCCCAACCCCTACCATCCCGAGTACCTTCTAATCAACTGACCACCCCGGTGCGTGTTAAACAACACTTGTTCCTCCCCGTGATTCATTGAAACTTTCCACTTTAATTTATCTAAGCTGAGAAGAACTCGATGCTTCGCCCATATTTCACATGCTACTAGTGTCCGTAACACGACTGCACCCATGCAGTTTCGTGCACCAGTCTAAAAAATGTATAGCCCCATGACATGTCTGCTACAAAAAAACCGGGTCGGAGCTGCGTGTTTCCCCTGCTTACTGCGAGCTCCTGCTCCAAAGCTGACCGCCTCACTTTATAATCCCAGGCAGTTCTGCGAACATCGGCTGGTCACGCCGAGGCGT
This sequence comes from Pollicipes pollicipes, assembly GCF_011947565.3. Classification (NCBI taxonomy): domain Eukaryota; kingdom Metazoa; phylum Arthropoda; class Thecostraca; order Pollicipedomorpha; family Pollicipedidae; genus Pollicipes; species Pollicipes pollicipes. The sequence continues at coordinate 19,934,228 of NW_023596136.1, read as the reverse complement.
TGTGAGCACCGCACTGTCTTATGCCGCCTGATCAGCAAGATAGATGAACCCACCAGCAGCTACAGTCTGCCCACCTCTTCCTTGACGGAGATGAGCTGGTGCCGCTTGAGGCGAGCCGTGTTCTGGCGCGAGTCGACTACCTTGAAGTCAGCGGCCGTTTTCAGCTTGAAGTCGCCCAGGCTGTCGAGCGCAGTCTGGATGGCGGCCAGGTCGGTCGGGTCGTCGCGGTTTTGGTCGGGCCGACGGGCCATCATGTTAGCCCACTGGCGGCGGCCGGCCAGGTCAGCTGAGAGCGATGAAGCCGCCCGCCGCCCGACGCGGCTTCTGTCGCGGCAGGCGGAGGTGGGGACGCGTGGCAGCCAGCCACCAGTCGCGATCACGCCGACCGCAGCTCAACAACGAGGCACTCCTTACCTTACCGTACGTACAGCTGCTGACGTCACTGACTCACGACGCCGACCCGGGAACCTGGACACAAGCGGCAGCAGGCTTCTAGCCCATCAACTGACGCTCCCGGGCGGACTTTCCGCAACCGTGCTGACCAGTCCTCATTCCAGATCACCGCACCAGACGCCCGTCGCCAGCATACCACGCCACCAGCGGCGCAGCTCCGCCCGCCCGCCCACCTGTGTTCTGCGGCGCCGCCGCCTGGTCTTCTTCTCCTCGAGCCGCAGGAGGGCGCGGTAGGCCCGGATGCCGACGCTCTTGCGCGTCTGGCGGCGCGCACTGACCGACATCTGCTCAAACCGATTGGCGTCCGGGTCGGCCGGGACCGCTATCCGGGAGCGGGAGGGGACCGCACTCGACCTGGGCCCAGCCAGAGGCGTCAGTGGAGGCGCAGTCAGCGGTCGGCTGTTCCAGCAGGCTCAATACGATCGCGTGCAAAAGCGGGCCACTAATTAACAGCGTATGAATGATGGTACTGATCAGTGGCATTAGTCTGACCAAGATGAGTTTATTGTTACCATTGCCAAATGAATAAGAAAGCACGCTTGTATGAATTGATTGGCAGAAAAACGTAATTGTTAAAGTGGCTACGTTCGTCCAGATCACGGCCACTTTTGTTTCTCCCCACCGGATCGGTCACGGTCAGACCCCGTTGTACAGGCCGACACTGAAGGACAGTGGTGCCCGGCATGACAGGTAAGCCGGACCTATCCGGTCCTAGAAACGGACGTGCCGGCCGGACCTACCAGGTCCTGGAGACAGACAGGTCGGCCGGACCTACCCGGTTCTAGAGACGGACAGGCCGGCTGGACCTACCCGGTCCTGGAGACAGACGGGTCGGCTGGACCTATCCGGTCCTGGAAACGGACGTGCTGGCCGGACCTACCAGGTCCTGGAGACAGGCAAGTCGGCTGGACCTACCCGGTCCTGGAAACGGACATGCCGGCCGGACCTACCCGGTCCTGGAGACGGACAGGCCGTCCGGACCTACCCGGTCCTGGGGACAGACAGGCCGGCTGGACCTACCTGGTCCTGGAAACCGACATACCGGCCGGACCTATCCGGTCCTGGAGACGGACAGGCCGGCCGGACCTACCCGGTCCTGGAGACGGACACCACCTCCAGCTGGCTGACGGCCGAGTCGCTCTGGTCGCGCGCCTCCAGGAAGCTCTCGGACAGCGTCTTGACGCGGAACGTCCACACCTCGCGGCAGTTCCTGTGGCGGGGCCGACACGGCGCCAGCCTCAGCGCCGCAGCTTATGTTTGGGGAGGGGATGGGCGCGCTGGCAGGGCAGCGCTACTCGTTCCGAGGTAAATGCACGTGCGGCACGTGTGGCTCGTTGCAAAGACTCAGCTCTGGACCACGACAGTATGAAAGCGTACCAAAGGAATCGTTACGCTCAAACAAGAAGCAGTGATACTGGCGATGCCACCTTCCCTGGTCGTGTTCTGTGGCGTCACGGATCAATTGCTGAACTGCAACTCTTTCAATGATCACGCCATTATCAGTAAAACAAGCAGAAAGTTCAAAAACGAATATTCATAAACGACGATGCGATCTCAGCCCTCACTCCACCGGCCACGTATCACAAGGTGTATTACGTTCTCCAACTTCTGGCGCGCTTCCTCCGATCGCTACCATTCAGTAGAGGTGTGGTCCACGGGTTGGGCTCATGATCGAGGGGCCTGGTTTGGGTCTCCGTCACGGTACACCACTGGCCCTAGTTTTCGCAACGGCGTGGCGCCGCTGGTGATGTCTTAACACGAGCCAGTCGTCAACGTAACGATAGAGCAAGACTGACGCTTACTTGAAACCTCGCACAACCACCCTGTCGTAGTCCACGGTGCTCTTGAACCTGTCAAACAACTTCTTGCGCCCCAAACGGTACTTATCAGCTTCCCATTCCATCTCCTTCCGAGCCTGTGAGTGGGAAAAATGTGCCTGAATAGGGAATCCTCTATGAGAAGACGGAGACGCTGATAACAAATTTCATGGAGGTAGGCCTGAAAGAAATGAAGCGGTAGAAGCTAACCTTGTTTGTCATAATTGTGTGGCGAAAGAACGCTGTAAATTTTTCCTGTGGATGCATTCGAAATTGAATTTTCAACTCGACGAAGCTCAAGACAAGTTGAAATCAGTGAGAAGACGACAAAGTCCGACGAAAACAGTTTTTGTGCTAAATAAACAAACAAAAAACCTTCCAAACGTCTCCACGTCCTCAGCTCCATCTCCATGCCCCTGCCCGGCCACTGACCGTCTCGAGGTTCTCCTCAGCTCTGCGTTGCTGCTCTGCCCTGATCCGTTCGTCCAGCAGCAGGTCTTCATGGCTGAGGGCTACCTCTTTCGGCAGAGCCTGATTCCTGAACGGCACCGGTGGCAACAGTCAACTGAACCATGCAGGACGCTAAGCTTGTTTGGAACGCCATAAAAGGTAAGCCCTGTCACAGCACAAATCGTGCTCGATGACTCCAGCACCGAGGAAGTGCACACTTAGCAAAATAGCCTGCTGGTCGCTGCAGCAATCCATGTCACACTTTATGTCGGCGCACTTCATGACGAAGCAGCTGAAGCACTCACAGGTTCAAAGCATCACCATGGCATAGTCTTCCAAGCGATCCATCGCACTCCTCTGCCAAACCAGCCTGTACTGTTCACCTGACTGCCAGCTAAGGACTCGCGTCAGCCGGCTATGACAGGGTGTCTCCACCAGGTGGCAGGTCGGTCGCGACCCCGGCACGGCAGCGCCGTCCTGTGGAGGACAGGCCGCACACTCCGTCCGCTCGGACATCCCCGCCCGGCCCTGGTGCGGGGCGCGACAGCTGACCCGACAAGGCCCGGTCGCCGACTCACTGGACGATCCACTGCTTGAAGTCGCGCCGCAGCTCGGCCAGCTCGGTCTTGACGGCCGCCTTACGCTGCTCAGCCAGCTGCAGCCGGGCGTCACGCGCCGACCGCTGCCGCTGCTCCTCCAGACTGTACGACTGCGGGTCGTCGATTTCGTCCACCCGCTCCTCCGGCTGATGGGACCAGACACCGGGCCCCGGTCAGCGGGACACGCGAGCGCACGAGCGACTGACGGGACCACATACCGGGCCACGGTCAGCGGGACACACGAGCACACGAGCGACTGACGGGACCACACACTGAGTTCCGGTCAGCGGGACACACGAGCGCACGAGTGACTGACGGGACCACATACCGGGCCCCGGTCAGCGGGACACACGAGCGCACGAGCGGCTGACGGGACCACACACCGGGCACCGGCCAACGGGATACGCCAGCACATGAGCGGCTGACGGCACCACACACCGGGCACCGGCCAACGGGATACGCCAGCACATGAGCGGCTGACGGGACCACACACTGGGCCCTGGTCAGCGGGATACGCCAGCACATGAGCGGCTGACGGGACCATATACTGGGCCCTGGTCAGCGGGTCACACGAGCGCACGAGGGATCCACGATTACCCCGATCGTGACAGTGCACATGTGTTGAATCACTTTTTTGCCTAGAGGGCAAGGTCTGTCCATCTTCAACAGCATTCTGGAAAAAACCGCTTGTCGTGGTGTCCCTGGGTCACGTAACATACCCTGGTGTACCTGCTGTCTGTAGATACTATATTGCTATGGGGCATCAAACGAAAAACAATACACATCTGTTCACATCATCTCAGCCGATACCGTACCGCCTCTTTACATTGTGGAATTTTTATGAGCCGTCAAGTTATCAGAGCGCGAGTCGCCTGGAGCATCAGCCCATTACTTGATTGGAGATGGTGGTGATCCGCCTGCAGTGTGGCCGCAGCCGCTCATCATCGTGGGCACTAGTTACCAGGATCATGGTCGGCAATGCCAAATATGATTGCGGGTTCAGCAGTAATGTTTTACGTTTTGAGGGCATGCTTTCCGGACATCGCCGTGACTTATTACCAAATCCGATGCAACTGAATCGCTCGTAATCATAATCTCCATGCAGTGCCCTGCAATGTTGATTCTTACATATCCGTCCACCTGGCAGCAATCAGTGCCACAATGCACGCCAGCACGCGGTTACGGCCGACCAGCCGCCGCCTCCCGATCCATCGACCAAACGGCGCGGCCGGGCGGGCCGAGGGCGGGCCGGGGGAGGAGGGAGACCGGTGGCGTGAGGTGGGAGCTGGCACGTCTACCTCGGCCGACACTCACCGGGCCGACCAGGGCGATCCTGGACGAGCGGGGCCGCGCCATGCCCTCCGGCGGATTGAAGTCGAACAGGAACACGTTGCCGTCCGCCCCGCATGTGATGACGTTCCTGAAAGCGTGCGACGCACTGCCCTTGTACGAATTCTAGTTTGCCTATGGTGCTCACTGTACGACAGAGCAGTTCATGTCAATTATCTGAGGACACAGCTCTCGTGGTTTACGAGACGACTTATGAAATCAACTAAACGCATTTTCGATCAACGTATGCCTTGCAAGCGTCGATTATTAACACGGGCTCATCATAAGACAAAAATAAACTGGTTGCAGGATGTCACATCTCAGGCAGTCTTTCCGTGCAATCTTACATGATTTGCTTTTATTTAGAGCAGTGCGATCCTACATGATATGTTCTCATTCTGAGTGGCATCCAGTGCACGGCTACATGCGGCGCAATTGTGATGATGCCAAAAATGTTGCCACTGTTGTCTACTCGAGAGTGTTGAGCCCGACGTCCATCAGCCATTGAGCCACAAAGCGGCAGTGACGGCTCACCTCTGGTCGTAGGTAAACTGGATATCGGTGATCCTGCCGTACGTGTTATCGTGCATGGAGAGCACCCAGTAGTCGTCCAGGTACCAGGGATTGTCCGGCTGCACCGCGTGCACCCGAATCCGGCCGTCGCAGAGGCCCAGCAGCAGGTACTGACCGTCGGGGCTGTAGACAGGGTAGCGGACGGCAGCTGTGATGTCGGCGCCCGCAGGCGACAGCGGTCAGGGAAAGTCGACAAACACGTCACGCAATGCTGTGCTGCAGAAAAACACACGCAGGAACCGGCCCGAAACCTTTTTGCAAACGCATCCGCCCTTTCAGAAAAGGGATTACTTCGATCAGTTTTTTTCCACCCCCACAGAATACTTTCAGGCATCAGAGTGTCCACAGTAGTTATGTGCGTTACCCATAACTCAGAAATAAGCCAACAGTCACATACTACTTGCCTACGTTCTTCTCAGCGAATCAGCACAGTGCAGCGCATGAAGTCACAATGCTGTACAAGCCTTACCCGGCCTTAACCGGCCTCCAGCCCGGCGTAGCTCCATACCCTGATAGTTGTCAACTGACGCATGCCGAGCCGCTGCAGGGGTCAGCGCCGCCACCAACGCCGGCTTCGCCGAGCCGACCTGGTCTGAGCGCCGCCCAGTCAGCGGATGTCACAGCTCCTGTCCGAGCTGGCCCAGACCCGGCCCCGGCCGCCCCACCGGCCCTCTATAGCGCTTCCCCCCCCCCCCTCTCACCACGTGGCGCCTCAACGTCGACACTGACCTGAAGCGGCGTACGCTGACGCCGACGTCCGAGGCGCCGGGAACGCGCACGGCCGAGGGGCGAGCCTCGCGGAAAGCGGCCGAGTGCACCCAGCCAGCGTCCCAGCCATCCATCAGCAGTGTGAAGCTGCCGTCGCCGGCCGGCACGCCCACCAGCACGGCCGACGGCGGCTCCGGCACCACCAGCGGGATCTCCGGGATGTCGCGGTCCTCCGCCGCCAGCCGCTTCTCCAGCTTGTCTGAAGACGGCCGCAGGAGGGGAGTCAAGGCACATCAGCGGCAGGCTGGCACACAAACCGAACAGGTTCCAACGCCCACGGCCCTAAAGAAGCGAAACTGAATGATGGGTGAGACTGATCGCGCGATTATAACTCTATTCTGCCAGATAATGGTGATACAATAAAGTGTCACAGTGACGGCAGCACAGCCACGACAAGATAAGACTGAACGAGTTATTTCCGATTCGACCGTCACCAACCCGATCGTCACCAATCCGATCGTCGTAAAAAATTATCACTAAATAGGACGTATTTACGAGAAGCCATCAGGACGGGATGTCTATTTATATTATCTAAGCATTCTACCTTCCCAAACGTCGATTCGTCTTACAGCTATTTCTGCTAAAATGTCATCAATGGCTCACAAGAGTTGATTACCATAAAAGTCTAGTCTGGGAAATATTTGATAGCCGTGACTGTGTAGCCGTGACTGCATGGCCCTGACTGCATAGCTGCTGAAATAACTATTTAACAAATGGTGCAAAAACAAAACTTAAGGCAAGATATCGCTCATGAAAATAACGTGGGCAAAATTTGTTAGCACGTATTTAGGATCAGGGTGTTCTCCTGGCCCTCGGCTCAGCCATGCGTCCGTCATTTACAAAAATCGACGCGCTTGCATGAGAAAGAACATCGACCCAAAGTTCAATGAAGCCAAGTAGCGGAGTCTGTTTTCGGCATACCTCATCCTTTTGGTGGAGCAGTCCGGAACTGTTTCATCGAAATCACACGAACTCCTTTATGATAGCGAAGTGAACTCCGACGCGTTTAACGAATTTTCATCTCCCGGAGAACAAACTGAACCCGTAATAACGCCGTTACTGCGTAGCCGTCCTGCCCCGTAAACTACTAGAGTACAAAGATCAACTTCCTCCCTCACTGGCAACGCGAGCACAGACAGTTACTACTGCACGCTGCGGATCCACACCAAGCAAACCCACCCTGACTGCTGCGTCATGCCCCACCGCCACCGCCCAGCAGTGCAGCACCCGACCACGTGACTGCCGGGCCGAGCTGGGCTCGTCCAGCACACCTACCTTTCTCCACCTCCTCTTCTACCTCGACGCCGACCTTCTTGCGCTCGTCGATGTCCTCCTGCAGCGCTGTCCGCTGTTTTTGTTTCTCCTCCTCGCGGGCGATACGCGCTTCCTCCTGCAGGATCTCCGATTTCACCTGACAGCGGAGCGCCCCGGCGTCGATCTCACGCGGCGCGGGGTGCAGCCAGCCCGGGCGTTTTGGGGGGTGGGCGTGAAATAGCTGGCAACAAGGACATCTATCGAAGTTAAGTGAGGACTCGGTGTCCTGTCAAACGCTTAGTAGATTCGCAAGTTTGCGCTGACTGGGACTGCCAGTGTTTATCCGGGGTCCAGACCGGGGAACCGGATATCGTGATGCACCTGCGTCATGCTTCCAACGCGTGCGAGCAGATAAAACCAGGGTAAAATAGTGGGGTGCCATTTTGAATACATTTCTACGAATGCATTTAGTACGGCGCTCGAAAGCGGGTGCCCACTTTTGCAGGCTGTTAAAACGCATCATGCAGTGAAGTATGCGAGCTGTCTGAACGTGTCACCAAAAATGCACCTGGCTTACACAAAACACGCGACAAGAAGCTCATTTGGACACATTTTAAACGTCAACATCTGGTCAACACTGTTAACAGCACGGTAGCACTCGAAGTTCAGTAGCCAACACGCGGCCAGCTAATCAGAATAAACAACTCAACGGGTCACCGCACACTTATTGGCGAGGCTTTGGCTCTGTGGGACTTTGATTTCGTTGACAATAAATTTTTATCAACATGAAGCATTCCAAGCTTGCAAATATAAAATGGCAAAAGCGACCAAAACAGCGTTATGGCAAGGTCTACCGCAAAAAATGTTTGCAGAGACGGGTATACACAACCGAAGCATATCATGTGGAAGGGGGCACGTTTGCGTTACTAATGAGCAAGACGGTCGATGAAAACAGTCAGCACAAATCTACAGTTTTAACCCGGAATCCGGGCCATTGAGGAAGACATTCACACAACGGGGTTTGCGGTGGGAACGGTACACACCTCATCTGGCTACACGGGTGCGAATTATAATTTTGAAATGGCTGAGCATACTTAACCACTGTCTACGCGCTTTGCACAGTACCCCCGCACAAGTAAGCGATCGATTGTTCAGATGCATTTTGAATGTGCAGTGATGTACACAATTTGGTGTGCTGCCAGGTATCTCGCGCCGTCCTGCCCTGCGGCACTGACCGTCTTGAAGATCCAGCTGCGGCCGCGCACGCCCTTGATGCCGTAGGTGGAGTGGTCGGTGAGGTCCTTCACCCCCGGCGTTCGCATCTCGACCACCCGACCACGGCCCGTGAACAGCGTGAACTTCTTCTGCACAGTGAGTAACAGTGATATAAAAGCGCAGCTCTGATAAATATCTCACTTCAAGTGACAGAAACAATTGTGTAAGAAAACTGACATCGCTTGCGAGAACCGTTAAACGTACGCATCAGTTGCTCATTCTCAGCCTAGCAGAGCTTTACAAAGAAGGTTATTCAACCGATCCAGAAACTGCCATATAAGTTCAAGCGCATTTCTTTCTTAAACGGTCTCCACACAGAAAGGTACTTGGCCTTTTTTAAAAAACACACTAGAATGCACCCTGATCTCGAACATCATAAAGATGTTGCTATTAACCGCGAACAACATGGCAGAAGCAAAAGCGTACCAAGGCCACGGGTACGACACGAATCAGCAAATCTAAACATGGAAATAATATCAGCCTGACTCTGAGAAGACCAACACAACAAAACACTCACGCAATCTTAATTGTAACGCTTGATTTGCAACATTAACACGCGCCCGGGTGGCCGGCTGGATACCCTTCGCTCGGGTGGGGGTCAATTTAAGCCCCCTAAGGTCTCAGGAACTAAGAGAGCCAGAGGCACCAAATTCACAGGTTGTGTTGACCTGTACATGAAATCACTTAGGTCAAAGTTTGAGGTTCCTAGGTTGTGACCTGTAGGTCAAATAAAGTCAAACAAGGTCAAATTGCAGATTGGTCTCCAAAGGGCGCCTAGAACCTAGACCACCTGGTCATCGCAAAAGGTCACATGCTCATTCAAGATCAGGGACCTTGATTGACCTTTTGAAGTTCATGGTAACCAAAAGCATACAAGACTGCATAAAGTTTTGAATTTGAACAAGCAATGAATATTACACTAGGCAGCATGTTTTTAAAAAACAAAATGTTGACCTGGGTCATTTTGGGTCAGTGGCCTATTCTGACCTTAAATACGTCCATCGAAGGTGTATAATGCGGTTTCTGTTATCAACACATTCGAAATGCGCTCCAGGAACTATCTCATACATCAAACCCTAGAGTGATAAATCAGGTTAGTTTTGACCTTGATATGACCTCCATACCTGGCCCTGGGTCCATTTAATATGTTCATTCAATTTTTGTCTTGCCTAAGAGAGTATCTCAGAGATGCATGGCTTTGTCTAATAATCCGTTGTTGGATCAGATTGAGCGATTCCCTAGAAATTGCCTTCGGTGAAACCATGGCCTGAATTTGACCTGTCATAGGTCAGCGGCCTTACAAGGTACATCTCAATTTTTTCTGTTAGACGATCTGCTGTTCAATTGCCTGCAGCCATGCAAAATTTGGTGCGGCTATGCCGCGGCGTTCAGAAACCATTCTAGAAAAACTTTCGGGGGGTCAATTTGACCCCACCGAGCGCGTGTTAGTGGAATGATCCATTAAATGAATCAATTATGACTGATTTAACATCATTGCACAGTTGGAGAGCAATGGCTCAGCCGTGATCAGCCTAGGATATCAGACGCCCCGGAGTGCCGCGGCCGCGCCGACTGACTGCGCGCCGCCAGGTGGCCGTGCCTCTCGGCGCGGCGGCTGGCCAGCGGCCCGTCACCTGCCTCGCTGCCGGGCACGAACTCCAGGCACGTGACTGTCTCGCCCGGCTCGCCGTACCGGGAGAACCCGAGCGGCGCCACCACAAACTTCTCCTCCTCCATCAGCAGCGAGAAGAACCAGACGGTGCCGTCGTCCGAGGCAGTCACCAGCATCCGACCTGCGGCGGCCGTACAGACGATGCTGTAGGCGGCTCGAATGCCGACGATGGCCAGCTTTGGGCGCTGACCGCGCGCCCATGTGGCCAACGTTCGGCGGGTGGCAAGCGACGGGCGCGCGAGAGCGACCACGTGTCAGGAAATAATGCACACTGTAGTAATATGTAGTAATGTAAAATAAAAATAACACAAAAAGCCAAGTAGTAATAAAGTAAATAATCAGACAATTTTAGCATTACACTGCACCGTTCAAAAGTTCGGTTGGGGTATTTCACCTGTATTATTTTGGGTTCATTCTCCGAACGGATTAGCAGTTACAGCAACACGCACAATAGAGATTTCATGGTTGCATAGTTAAGGATAATGAAAATGTTAATCCGCTCCTAGCATCAATCTGAAAACGACACAGGCGACGTTTACGGTCCGGAATGCCTCTGCCATATGCGACTTGATTTCATAAGTGTTCTAGAATGTTGTTTTCCAATACGTCGCCGTTCTCGCTCATCCGTGGACCGAGTCTAGTATTAGCTGGGGTGACTGAAGCTGCGCAACCTAGGACGCTGCAACGTCGGGACATAGTGTTTTTGCTCGCAGACTGCAAGAACACATGTCCAAATAGTTTATGTAATCTTTGTTACTAATTGGCTCTGAAGAAGCGATAAACACCTCTAGACGAACTTAGGTTGGACGTACAAAAACAATTTTTACGTTTCTATATGCATTGTTGTTCAATTCAGGTGGATCCTCAATACATCTATCTGTACTACGTCGGGAAAAAATGCCGGCAACAACTCTGACCGCTACGGTTTTAAAGCGTCCTTTGCCCTTTCCCAAGACTCTGGTTGCGCCTCTGGAGGAAAACTCATTCTTATCCCATCCAGAATTGCGCAGAACGAAAAAGCAGGTTGGCCATTGCCCTGTAAACGATTGGCTGCTCTTCCTGCCATGGTTTTACCGTCAATTTTGTGGTGATTCCCATATCAAGATAATTTTGCAAGAGCCTGCTGGTCAAACAGAGCTGGCAGTCCTTTATCACGCCAGACAGTATCACGCAATGTCCAGCCGTACTAAACGTCCCCTTCGTCGGTTCCCGTAATGGCACCCACACACTCTGAGATCATTATGCCAACGTTACAGCTGTATTCGAACATGGGCAATACAAAGTCCAAAAGACTTGCATGCAGAATAAAATTTTACATTTCAGGTGACTCTGACTTTAGCCATTTAAGCGGATGCTTTGGTAAGTTCTCCGTTAGCAGCGGCAGTTGCGCCTCACCTGAGGGACTCTGCTTGATGACGGTGATGGCGGCCGTGTGGGGCTTCTGGACGAACATCAGACTCATGCCATAGCTGCCCTTTTTGGTGCCGGCGTGCAGCTCTAGCAGCCGGATGCAGCCGTCGGCAAAGCCACCCAGTATCATGCAGGTTTGTTTGCACACCTAGGGAACCGCCGGTCAGTTCGTCGACACGCAGCATAGTGAGACAGAGACAAGGTACCCTGCAGCCCCTCAGGGTATTGCGCAAGCTAGGCAGTGTGGCGGTCGCCTGTCACACTTCCCTGTTAGACCAATTCAGATCCGTGAAACATCCAATGTGCATGTGTACATGGAACAACGAAGTGATCCTAACGGCTGTTGCCCGCGGTTCAGATGCACAGTTTCAGACGGACGACAGCTTCACTCACCGCCAGATATACGCCGAGTCACAGCGCACAGGCAAACGCGAATTGCCATATCACGCCCACAAGTTAGCCTACACATGCGACTATTATTACGTTGATAGCATCGCTCATGTCCGTATTTGTCTGGTCTTTCAAGGCCTTGGAAGCTGTTATTCACGCCGGTAAACGCGTGGTCTCTGTGTCTCAGTATCAGACAGTCCAGCCCAGCGACCGCACCTCCTGTGTGAGCCAGATGAGTGAGTTACCCCCGGCTGGGTGGCGGTTGCGGGCCAGCAGGTCCCGAGTCCGGTAGTTAAAGACGCTGACGTGGCCGTCGTCACCTGGGAAGGGCAGCACGGTCGCGGAGCAGCGTGAAAAAGTGCGAGTGGGTGCGAGATCCCACTTGGCGTACAATCGATGCGGCTTCAGTTCAGACATCCCAACACGCTGCCCGGCGCAAGGGACCACCGTAACAGCCATTCAAAGTGTTACAGTTTTAATTGGAACATGGCGTTACCTGACCACGGTAGGAATCACTGCAAAGCTAACTCTCGCGAAAGCAAGCAGAAAGTGTTTCCCACTGAAACTTCAAGTGGAATGATAAACATGAATAAGTTGGACACGGATATGTGGGATGTGGAGATATCCACCACCATGGCCGGATTCTGTCTATAAATGACGGCGAGACAGAAGTCTCGAAATTGACCGCTGCGTACGGAAAATGCTGCAAAGGCTGTCCGCACCTACTATCAACCCTGAGTTTTGTCTCGGATCTCGAAAAGAAACAAGGGAATCATCATCATGACTATTGACTCAGCTTTGGCAGGTCTGTGGTAGACCAAGTTTGCTGAGCCAACAGAGCGCACATTTGCCGTACGAAGTCGACCGCAGCACGGTGACTTACCAGTGACGGCCATGAGCGTGCCGACGGGACAGGTGGCCAGCGCCCGGGCGGGCCCGGCCGGACACTCGTACAGCCGCTCCGGACCCTTGCTCGTCATCGAAAAGCTCAGGTCGGCCCGCCAGATGCCGCCACACGCGTCCTGTGCCAGGCGGCCGGCAGGTGACGGACGGTCGGGACGAGGCCCAGTAGGGCGTACCACGCAGCAGACGGGTCTTACCGCCTCTGTACACTCAACGCGAGGAGAGTTAACGGTTGGCAGCGATGCATTTGGTATCACTTGCTCGATTTCTGACCAGAGACGGCCAGCTTGCCCTTCACAAGCAGTGGGTACACATGTACAGCCCAGGCACCGAGCTGACACTGACGCTCGGCAACAGGACAAGCAGACGCGGCAGCGATCTCGACCACCGGGCGGACACCTGTAGAGCGGTCAGCGACTGACCTGCATGAACCAGATGCTCTCCATCTCTGGGTCGGGGTGCGGCCACATGGAGAAGAGGCTGCTGTGAGGGGAGAAGCGCAGCTCGTTCATCGGATCGAGTGCAAACTTGCCGGCCATCTCCTCCGGCGCCTCTGCTTGGTCCACCGTGTCAAAGTCCCATGTGCGCACCCAGCCATCACTGCCTGCACAGTGGCGTGACGTCATAACGTGAAACGTGACGTCATGATGCGAAACAATCCCGACGGCATTGGCGGTGGACACGTTGGCTATGGTGGTGCTCGGTGGTGGGCAAAATGTGGTGCACTTCGGAGTTGCGGATCTGCAGTTACCGGGGCCTACGAAAATGCCTCTCAGTCTCGGTCCCGGTCTCCACCTCCGTCTTCGTCTTTGGCTCTGCCCCCGTCTCTATCTCTGTCTCCGTCAGAGGCAGAGACTGTTGTATCAGCGTCCACGCTGAGCAGTGGTTGTTGTGAACCCTGATCCCATAATTTGATCGTGAAATTCCGGGTCAACGGCAGAGTTTTGCGACACAAGCTTAGCGTTCCCGAATTCTCCGTACGGTTCGTTCTCTCTGACGTCACCTAGCCTTCAGTGTGGCCGCTGTCATTAGCCGCAGGCCACATCAGAACCACCCAACCACTTGCGGGTAAATCGGGAGGCGGGCGCTTTAACCAACTGAGCTATCGGGAAGATGCCTGAATGAATCGCACAAGTGTGATTTGGGTGGGCCTCAACACTATCTGCCGAGTTTGATTTAGATGCACCGACAAGGCATGATCAAAGGCTTTATATTGGATGGCACCGTATACACATGATTGCGATCAAGAGCCACGCATTTCATTCAATAATAGATCACCCACAGTATATTATGTGACACCACGTTACTCATACGGATTGGAGGGGCAGATGTCATACAACACGCGGCTTCGCAACGTATGCATTGATTTATGTCATTTAATCCCGGCGCCATTACGCAGCCAAACGCAGCAACACACAGGCCTTGGCCGATGCGCAAAAATGTAGCCACTTTTATTCAGTTTTTGAAAAGAGACACCTGTTTCCATCCAGTTTAAGTTCGAGTATTAGGTGGTTTAGCACCTAATGCAACGGTGCTTTAGGTACTTTAACACCTAATGCAAAGCAACGCAAATGGGCTTGACCTGAACCTACCTAGTGTTATCAATTCTCCTTCTTCAAGGTAAAACTTGTGGATGGTTCCGTTATGACAAGGCTTGTTGTCTCTCCTCGTTATCTCCACCTTGATCAAGGCATCGTCCCAAACGAGAATGTTGCCCCATTCACAACCAGACACCACCTGAAAGAATTAGTTTCATGTCAGCGACAGAGGTCAACAGCTGATTCCCTCTCGCCAAAAGGCGTTGCTTCAGAGCCGTGTTGTTATAAGACAAGACGGGGACGTAAGGCAAGGCAAGAGACCATACGCAAGCAAAATACAAAGGCAAGCTGGATCCATTCCACTATGCCAGCGCGTCACGTGGTCTCGCAACGGACAGCTTATTGGGTTCGCGAGACTGCCGTTCAATTCATAGCTCGCGTTCGATGGCAACGCAAACCCAAAGGTGCGTTTGATGTACATTTAGCAAGAAGAACATGCATCCTAGTTTTCCTTATAAAAATGAGCCCCTTGCCAGAGAATCTACCCGTTATGATGCCGGAACTATAGCTATACCGTGAGCGTGCATCAAGAAAGCAAGGCCGCATTTGTCCGTCAACAGAACACCGCGGCGTCCTGATCGCGCGTCCCCCCCCCCCGCGGCCACAGCCATCCGGAGGGGACGGCACCAGGCTGACGCAACACTTTCCGCCCCACCCCGGCACCGACTGTGATTGGTCGCCTACCGCCGCAAGGCAAATGGCGCCCAGCTGCCGAGCCCCTGGGCACGGACAGACGGGCCCACACTGGTCAACAAGCGGCTGGCGGCCTCATAGACCTGCAGCACATTGCTAGTAGTTGTGACGCGCTGTGGCTGCGGCTGACGATAGTCAAAATCGCCGTTTGTTTTGTTCAATCACAGCAATTTTAGCCTGAAGGTGAGTGGTCTTCTAAATGAGCCAGGAACGGAACTGGAAAGAACGTAACCATGAACGTAAAAGGTAGCAATTATCTCGATTATTCGACGACAGCCAAACTGAAGCCTGCATAGTGCGCTGTGCAATTATTTGGCTCTGTGTGCCGAAATGTTGAAGCGGAGCCAGTTTTAAAAGATGCCCTATCGGGCCTTGCGTGTCCTCGTGAAGATAGCGCGAGCGAGCATCTAACCGGCAACTGTCGTGAACTTCATGGTTGAGTTGGGAAGGCAAACATATCTCAATATTTAAGGAAATCATGTTTTCTTCATCATTCACGTTGCATCCAGCTGAAAAATCAATGTTTTATCCTTCGCATCGTGATCTACATGCTGTACTTTTGCGCCTAGCGAATTTCATTACACAGTGCGCATGCGCCGAGGACTTACCAATGGATGTGACAAAAACAGCTTGTAGCATATAAGTTTCCCCCCTGCTGACACCGCTTCTTGTGCTTGACCCTCTTAACACTGTTCCCTGTGTTGGCCTTTGATGGCACTAGTCCCTGTGTTGGCCCTTGTTGGCACCGCCCCCTGCGTTGGTCCTTGCTGGCATTGCTTTGTTGGCTTCCTGTTTGTCCCTGATGGCACTGCTCCCTGAGCTGGTTCCTACTGGCACCGCCCCCTGTGTTGGTCCCTGCTGGGACTATTCCGTGTGTTGGTCCCTGCTGGCGCTGTTCGCTGTGTTGGTCCCCGCTGACACCACTTGATACGCTCGCTTCTGGAATTCCATTTGTCCGTGCTGACACTCCTTCCTGGGTCCGTCCCCGACGATACAATTTTCTGTGTGCACCCACTATGACAGCCGAGCCTGCGTCATAACCACCGCTCATTGTTCTGAGCTAAGCGAATACAGCACAATAGGTACAAACACGCTCCGCTCCTCTCTCGCAGCCCCACGCCTGACACCGCTGTGTTCTCGGGCAGACATGTCGACTGTGCGCCTGTTCAGCGCGGCGACCCTCCGGCGCCATTACGCCCTGCTGCCTCTGGTCGGCATGCTGGCCGCGGCCGTGACCGGTGCCGTGGCCTTCTCCGTGCGGACGGCGGTCAGGGCGCCGGAGGCGGCGTACCGCAGGTCCGACGCTGCGCCATGGGAGAGCTACCGCCATCGGAGCTACAAACTATACAACCCCAGCGGCCTGCGTCGTGACCAGTGCCCGGCGCCAAGGTTTTGAAAGGTACGGCCACCGTCACTCATCTGTGGGTGTTGTGGAGGTGTGGAACTATGTGCAACCTAGGTCATGTTCGGCTGTTTTGGTGTCATCATGTCGCTACTTAAGTCAAATTCCCAGATCTCTGAACATCCTATTGGCAGTTTTACAGTGCGCTTTTCATACCTTTTTCTTTAGCATACTTGTATTTATAAACACAGGCACATACACGCACGTCTTAATCAAAAATCGTGTCACTGAGAAGTCCACGGGAACTTAACTGTCCGGACCTTCAAATCAACACCCAGACGCCAGCAGCATGCTGTACTATCGGCCATCAACAGGCGGCACGTTTTCTGAAGCGCGCATTCGCGCAGCTCTAACGGCGCTCGTCTTCTTCGTTCGCAGCTCACGTGCGGCGCCGTCGCCGCGTGGTGGTCGCCGAGGGCGACCAGCGTCTCGGCGGGAATCGACGCCGGCGTGATTGTCTTCGCCCATCGTCCGTTGCGATTGTCCAGGACCCCAGTTGTCCGACGTGACTTGCTCAGACCATTTCATTGTCACAAACGAATTGTCTGCGCATAGGCATTGCATTGTGTTTGGTTAACGTTGCGTTCCATTGCGTTTGGTAAAGCACAAAGCCCAGACTGTGGATCACTGTATGTATCGTGTGAAATTAGTTGCCGACAGATGTCAAATTTGCAGAAATGTGTAGAATGGTTCGGGAATTCAATTGCTTTGTAAAACTGTATTGTAAATTGTATTGTGTGACGTTGCACTGCATGGTAGATTTGCCTTGTTTTGTATCTTTGTTCTAGTATTCATGTAATGCTTTATTTGATTTTAAAAATAAAGCTCAAAAGCACCGTATGAGTTCCTAGTGGGGTTAAGCAGCACACAGACTCGGTAGTAAACATTTTCAAATGTGCATTTGTGTGGGTGCCATATCCTAGACAAGAGCTACAGTTCAGAACAGTTGTAAGGAGCCCATGCAGCTAGCTGGCTCACATTCGCAAAGACATGGTCTTTGCAAAATGCCTCAAAACACGCTGAATGTTTGCATGGAAATATTCATTGAAAGCACTGCTAGTGGACGTGTTACCTCGGGTCATACAGCTTTTCAGCATGTGCGCAATTTGCATCCACACAAAGGTGGACGTGGGAGGGAGGGTGTACTGCGACATCACGTTACTTCGTGCACTGTTATGTGCCTGATAATTCCCTTCTTCTAAAATTGTACGCGTGGTTGTTGACAATGGGATGAAAACCATTACTGGACAGGTTATACCGACCTGAACTTGTTTATATAGTTCAGTGATATTCTCAGCGCCCCTGTGGTGCCGGCAGTCACGTGCTGCTGCTAAGTTTCAATCCTATTGTGGTTAGAACCACTTTGTTCTCCAAGCGGTCGCGGCTGGGGATAGAAACATCTCACGGGCTGCTAGGATAATGTCGTCATAACGCACGAATACATATCCTAATCAAAGCATTCAGTGGCTATATGCTATATGAAATAAGCAGCAAGTCGTCATGCCTAACATCAGCATTGTATGTTGCACATGACCTAGGCGTGCCATCGATCACGATTTCCATGCAACACGTAATCGGCGAGGAATTTTTATCCAAATTCAAGTCGTCTTTGGACTCGGCCAGCGTGGTATGCGGCAGCAATCTCACGCCGCTGCGTTAATGGACATTATGGACGCTAATGGATGTTATGGACATTATGGAGTGGCCTGATTAAGATGCGCTATAGGTACTCTGTTGGAAACGACAGTCGAGCACCTAGGTTGGCCTATTTCTTGTTTCAGTTGTTCAAGTTCAGTTCAGGTCAGTTCATTGCTTGCTGAGTGGATGAGTGGAAGACGTGGGGACGTGTGGAGCCGGTACACACCTGCGGCTTCCTCGTCTGTGCGTACTCACCGAGATTGACGGCATGCCGTGCGACGTTAACGTGGACGCCATGATGTGTGACGCAGCAGCGGTGGGAAAAGCTTCTGATTTATCGGATATGATCCGTGACAAAACCGACACTTGCGAGCCAATTGGTGACAAAATTGTGGAAATGGAAACAAATTACAACAAACCATACCATATTACAACAGACCATCCCAGCTAGACGAAACCCATATTGGTGTGTGGCTTAGTACTGATCAGTACTCTCCAAGGCTTGTAACGTGATCATGTGTAGAGCACACGTCAGAAGCTTCACGTTTCGCGGTACAAGCAAGTTAAGCCACAGAATGCTGTCAAACATAGCAGCTTTAATCAGTATAGTTTTTAGCAGGTGACAAAAAGGTATTACAAACTATGCAGTATATCAGTGCTGACGTCACAGATCAGTGGTGACCCAGCGCTTTTCCGATGCAACTCAGACAACTGCCTTTCACAGATTTTCCAACTAAGACTTACTTCATATGCCGAACAGCATAAAACAGCAAATAACTAGGCTTATTACTAGTTGTAAAGTTGTGGCTGGCAGCGGTGTGTTGCCATGAACGCGACGAGCCTGTGACGCGAGTTTTAAACCGTCGTGCCATTTGAGACAGATGGGCTGGAATGCGCGCCACGCGGTAATGAAGTGGGTCCAATGCAAGGCTGTGGGCTGCTGGTTGGTTGTGTCCATGTCGTGAGAAGCTGGCTGGCCTGAAGAACGTAGCCAATCGTCAGCTTTGTGAGGCGCTCTGCGGCTTTTCTAAGGACCTACCACGGAGCGCGTCCCTGGTAATGGCGTTACTGGCCACATCCCTGCCGATCTAGGAGGCTTGTTTGTAAAAAAAGAATCGGACCTATAGCTTCAGAGGTCAACGGATGACGTCGAAGCGCCAGATGTCAAGGATTCATTCGGGGCTTTCCGCTGCTAAGAAGAACGACGGCCGTGAGATAAGATGCCGAGCATCACTGGTGTATGCCACTTACACTGCCGGTCGCGCCTCAGACTCAGCGTTCTGGCCGGTGGGCAGGCGTGAGATAAAACTCCTTCATTTTCATTATATTGTATACCAATATTGCATGGGTTTCGCACTAATTAGTTGGGATTATGTTCGGAAGTACGAGTTCTGCGCCGGTTATGATTATGGAAAGAAAGTGAAAGTCACCGATGCTTTCAGCTGATTGTACGATGACGTTACGGAACCAAAAGTAGCATTGTTTCAGGTGCCCGCAGAAGCATGTTGTCGGTTAATGTAGAGCTACGGAGATGCAGTTTTGCAAAATGCGTAGGGGTGAGTCTGCCTCCGAAATGCACTTAAAGCAGTTTTTACTCAGATTTCACGCACTTTTTCAGAGTTGGGAGAAGGAGTGTGTGCCCCAAACGTAGTTTTGGGAGTGACTAAACCCTATGAATTTTGATTAATGAAAAAATGGATAAATAGGCCAAACGTGATAGCTTTGATTGCTGAAAAATAATGGAAAATGACAAAATAAAGGATACTACATCCCTGGCTACAAGATACAACTCCTCCCCCCCCCCCCCAGACTGAATAGGAAACTACGCTGTCCCAGGCTGGTTATGTTGAGTACGCCTTCATCTGATAATTGTATTAAATTAGTCTAAACCATCATGTAGTATTTGATGGCCAGCAAATGATCCTTGAGTGCTAATGAACTCGCAACAGCAAAATTGTTATGGTTACGCTGCATTAAATTTACCTTGTATTTGTTTTTGTGGTCTGTTGCATTTAGAGTAATATTGCAACGTTTTCTGAAAAATGTGACTCCAGGTGACAGTTAAGACGGCTTCAAATTTCGCCGGTGACCAAATGGCCCTTTTTCACCACAGCAACCGACGGCACTGGCGGTTCGTCGTCGTCATTTGAGCTTTACGACGCAGTCAGCGCTGAGGCTACATGGCATCGCCTGCATCACCCTGGCGGAAGGGCGGACGCTGCGGAGAATCGAACCCCGTACCTCTGGCTCCCCAGGCGCGCAATGGTGAACGCAGACGTGTTGACCACCACGCAGCGGTGTGTGCGTTAGTTATGGTGGTGCTCGGTGATGGCCGATCTGTCGAAGAATTCGGAGTTGCATCTACCGAACATCACGAAATGATATACGTTCCTCTATATTTTGATTACAATAAGGGGATGGCACCAGGCTGATGCAATACTTTCCACCTCATTCAGACACCGACTGTGATTGGTCGCCTACCGCCGCCGGGCTGCCGGAGCCCAGCTGCGACCCCCTGGGCATGGGAGGACAGGGCCGCACTGGACAAAGGCTGAGGGACGTGTCGACCTGCAGCTCGGTGCTAGTAGTTGTGACGCGCTGTGGCTGCGGCTGACGACAGTCAATATCGCCGTTTGTTTGTTCAATCACAACAATATCAGCCTGCAGGTGAGCATTTCTCGGAATGTCTCGGCGGCGTCCGTTGACTATGCTACATACAACTTCGCGTATCCCAGGGAGACAGCATGACGGCGCGTTAAATCGGCCACTGCACTAAGGGCAAAACTGTATGAACATTTCAAGAAATTGAGTTTTATGATATCTCGCGCGTTCCATGCGACAGAAAATCGATGATTTCCGTTCTCCCTAACTGCACGCTTTGTACACGCCTAAAACAAGACTTAACCAGTAAACGGACATTCAATGCGAATAAAATCAGTGGAGCTGTAGTTATTCGATACGTGAGTGTGGAAATACTAAGCGGCAGAGAAGAGTGAACTGTGCCAGAGCCAGTTTCACCACTTAAATGTGTGTGCGATGTTTCCACCTTCGCCTCGCCTGACGTGTTTCTTCCTTCGCCTTGTGATCAGATCAGATCAGATCAATGCCATCCTTCCTGTGTCTGCCATCACCAACAACCACCACTGCATGTTACGAGCTGAGGACACAGGAAACAAAGCCCAATCCGTGCCGCTGCGCCCCTCTCTCGCAGTCCCTCGCCTGACACGGCTGTGTTCTCGGGCAGACATGTCGAATGTGCGGCTGTTCAGCGCGGCGACTGCGGCGTCATTACGCCCTGCTGCCCCTCGTCGGCATGCTGCCGCGGCCGGCGCGTGACCGGTGCCGTGGCCTTCTCCGTGCGGACGGCCGTCAGGGCGCCGGAGGTGGCGTACCGCAGGTCCGACGCTGCGCCATGGGAGAGCTACCGCCATCGGAGCTACAAACTACAACCCCAGCGGCCTGCGTCGTGACCAGTGCCCGGCGCCAAGGTTTTGAAAGGTACGGCCACCGTCACTCAATCTATGGGTGTTGTGGAGGTGTGGAACTATGTGCAACTAGGTCATGTGCGGATGCTTTTGGTGTCATCATCAGCATTACTAGCACCAAGTTTGGGATCTCTGAACGTCATATTGGGAGCATTATAAAACACTTCTGTTAACTTTTCAAAAGGA
>NW_023596136.1:19585796-19912323 GCF_011947565.3 Pollicipes pollicipes | reverse complement strand
GCTGTAGTCCTGACATTGATGTTATGTAATGTGCGCAGTAGTTACTAATTAATGTAATTATAACGCAGGTGCATGCAAAAATCAATAAATCTGTAACGTTGCTGTGAACTGATTGCCAAAACATTGCTAATGCCGTGGCAAAGATGGTAGGGTTGAGCTACCATGAATGTTTTTCTTGCTTAGGATTATTTATGTCATTACTAGTTAACCCTGATATCACCATTGTGGTGGAATAGCATTCTCGCTGATGATAGTCATTTAGCGCTGTTAAATGAGGTATTACCAGTTATTCATAAATTACACACTGTTATCTCATCAGCTTCACAAAAGCTTGTCAACCAATGCGGTACATTGCATAATGGCACGAGTTAACAGTGTCATCGTAACACTACCTCAATACTGTACTGTGGCATGACACACTAAACAATGGTGTAGTTTTTGTTCTGTAATTCCTGCTGCTTTCAAGATAAATTCCATCGTGAAAAGATGGATCGGGCATGTATTCTTGTACAAACTCCGCATCTGACATATGAGTGACCAAAAACACATGATACAAAATACAAATCCCTTTCAGCAAAGCACACAACCGATAAGTGACATCACTTGCTTACCCTGTTTTGGAAATCCAAAAAACATAGGTGACAAAAATGCAATCATGTCTTCTGCTCCCACAGCTATGCAACATGCTACAGCCACCAGACTGCTTCACTTAACACGCGCTCAGGTAGGGGTCAAATTGATCCCTCCGAGGGTTTTCCCGAAATGATTTCCGAACGGCGCGGTGAAGCTGCGCCAAATTTTGCACAGCTGTAGACAATTAAACAACAAAATGTGTGACAATAAACATTTAGAAGTACCTTGTAAGGTCGCTGACCTATGGTAAGTAGGAGTCAGGTCATGGTTCCAGCGAAGGCACGTTCTAGAGAATCGTTCAATCCGACCAAACAACGGAGTGTTAGACGAATCCGTCCATCACTGAGATCTTTTCTTAGGCAAAACAACAATTGAATAAACAAAAAACCATGACCTAGGGTCAGGTATGAATGTCAGACCAAGGTAATACCAAACTGTTTTATTACTCTAGAGCTTGCTGTATGGGCTGGTTTCTGGTGCTCATTTCGAACATATTTATGGCAGGGACCGTATTATACACCTTCCGTGGACTTCATATCAGTCAGAATAGGTCACTGACCTAAAATGACCCAGGTCAACATTTTGTTTTTGGGAACATACTGCCTAGCGTAATCTTTGTCGCTTATCCAAATGCACAACTCAAAACCCTTTTGTATCATTCTGCTCATCATGACTTTAAAAAGTCAAACAAGTTCACTAACCTTAACTGAGCGTGTGATATTTTGCTTAGAACAGTTGCTTAGGTTATAGGGGTCCTTTGGAGACTAATCTGGAATTTAACCTTGTTTGACCTTATCTGACCTGGAGGTCATGACCAAAGAACTTTAAACTTTGACCTAAGTGAGTTCACGTACAGTTCAACACACGCTGTGAACTTTGTCTCTCTATCGCTCTTCATTCCGGGGATCTCAGGGGGTCAGATTGATCCCCTTCACCCGAGCAAAGGTTGACTAACCGGTGACCCTGGCGCGTGTTAAAAGGTCAAACAAGGTCACTGACCCTTACTGAGTGCGTGAAATTTTTCTTCAAACAGTTGCCTAGGTTCTAGGGCTCTTTTGGACACCATTCTGGAATATGACCTTGTTTGACCCTGTTTGACCCGACGGCCATGACTTACGAACTTCAAACTTTGACCTAAGAAATTGCGTACAGGTCAAGACACTCCATGAATTTGGTGTGTCTAGCTCTCTTAGTTCCCGAGATCTCAGGGGGTCAAATTTACACCCCACCCGAGCAAAGGGTATTCAAATGACTACCTGGGAGCGTGTTAAAAATGCGGTTCACACAAGTAATCGCACATGCATAACAAGAAAACATTCATTGTCGTGAAAAGACGCTGCGAACCGGCTGACCTTGCTCAATGATGAAGGCCTGACAAGTGCATGTGGTAACAGTTAGATGGGCAAAATGCAAAGAAGTGATGAAGCTGCCGGTGCACACAAGGCACATGATAAAAATACGATGAAGCGCTGTCCAAGAAACCAACTACAACACTGCTCCATCTTCCTCCGTACCCAGCATCTCACACAAGTGAAATGCTCAGAGCAAGCATGTGCATTAATAAGCCGCACTGACCTGTCCCCGCTGCCTAAATGAATTGCTAATATAATGGCGTGCAAGGGATGAACTACATGGTGGAATACCCCAATGGGTTCAAAATTATGGCAAGATCATAATGAAACAGCAAATTGCCTTTGAGCACCCCTGAATCATAGATGCCAGTGATTCTTTCAGTTTGACGCCATCATAACTTTGCCATGTTAAATCGCAAACCTAGAGCAGGTATCAAACCATACCATTTTATTGGGATTTATTAGATTTAAAGGATACCAAAATAATGTTCTCTGTTAGAACTACAAACCTTGCACGCACCCTTCCCATTACATCAAGATCAATACAAGCCATTGGCACGTCTCATCAGCGATCACGACCATTTGAAACGCTCGATTTACACTCGAATGTCAAATCAGTGTAATCCCATACTTGCATAACCCGCGGGGCTATCAAATTGCAGGTTTTCTTGCAATATCCGCACAGGTTTTCGGTTACAACACCGCATTTCGCTTTGAGCTCCCTTCAAAAACAAAGTCCCAAAAAGGGTTTATAGTAACACAACTCAAGAGTTCACACTTGAAGGACACAATTATTTTGTTCAAGATTTAAACTTGTCATTCGACATGTGACGAATATTTAGCAAAATCTATATATCTAAAATTACTGTAATATTTCTCCAATGCTACAATGTCTGGCTTACCCATAAAACCATGCAGGGCACCTTAATCCCGTATACAAGACGCTAACTGAGCTGTCTGTAAAAAATACGTCAGTAAAACAACAGAAAACGTCAGTACGAGAAAAAGGTGGATTTGCCGTCGCGTCTTGTCTTTTTTATAACATTCGGAAGCGTGCCGTTCTTCGGTATTGCACTATCTTTGCAGACAGGGGCAGTGGTATTTCCTTAAATGCCCAGTTGACCACAAGTGCCAGACAACCTGAAAGTGCTCGCCATTTAGCTCGCGACGCGCATTCACAGCGAATTTTTTTTAACAGCCAATCACCTTCCGCGGATTGTACCATGCGTGCCGCATCATCGCTCGTGTTCTCTTTTTATAACCTTTATAACCTCTATAACGACGATTGTATGACGTTATATGACGTCATCACTGCCAAGGTGACTTTCAAGTAGTCTCCCAATAAATTTTTCGCACTTTTGCAGGCCTTTTAGTCAGGAACCAGAGAGCTTCATGTCTTTTTTGGGTCTTCGCTAGCCTTTCAGCATCAGTCATAACGTAAAAGGCATCCCTCATCGGCTGCTTCCCTGCGAATCATTGGCTGGTGTTCGATTCCGCGACCGTGCCGCTCCGACGCCGACCTGAAGGTGGTGCAACTCAGAGCGTCAGCTTGTCGTCTGTACCAGGAAACTTTTTGACCTGCTAACCCTTCTGCTTGCAACCTAAACCTGTCTCAATGCGTGCTCCGTGCCGCCGTCCCCGCCCCATCGGAAGCGGTGCCGGGCCGAGCCGGCTCACGTGAGATCGGTGGACCGGCGGCCGGATGTGGTCGGGTCGCCTGGCTGGACGTGGGCGCCCGCTGCAGAGGGCGTTACGTCAGGTGGGGCAGCGCCGCCGGCGGCAGCGTGACGGCCAACCGCGTCGCCCTCCCGCGGCCGAATAAAAGGCCGGCCGCACAGACATCAGGCACTAGTCACTTCCCAGCAGTGGTGTCCACCTCACATCGCCACGGAAAACATGAAGCTGGTGAGTGCGGTCCGGAAGATCGGTGCTTCACATGAGCGCTGCCTGTCGTATTCAGCGGCGTCCGTACTGTCAGTTAGGGCGACACAGAGGGTCTTGCAAATAGGGTTGTTGATCATCTTCCATTACTTCTGCGTCCGAAAAAGTCAAAATGTATTTAGTTTTAGTGCCCTTTTCATTCCTTCCAAGGAGCCTAAACAGGTAGGCATGCAGCCATTTCGGTGAACCGCAATATTAGCATGACGTGCTTCAATTGGTCACCTTAAAAATCAGGAGCGTAATTTGACATCCAAAACGTTGCTGTCATACCACACTGACCAGAAGAGATCAGAACAGAAGTGCGGACGTGGGCCACAATTTCAACAGTCCCTGGATCAGTGGGAAAGGCCACGTCGCCAGTCGTCGCTGTTAGGTGCTAAACATATTCCACAACTATCCCTTGTCCCTGCATCCACAGCCGAGACTGATGGCAGAAACTGACATGACAAAGGCACTGAACTAAGTATCATCACGGCCAAAAGATGCGTCGCGATTTCAGCCACTTCTTGCAAAGCTGGGTCGGCACCCTCTGACGTCAGCTGGGTGTGTTTCCAGCTGATCGTAGCCTCGCTGGCGGCTCTGGCCTGCGCTGATGGCCCGCGGCCGCAGCCGGCACCAGCCTCCTACCAGCGGCCGGCAGCCCCGGCACCAGCCTCCTACCAGCAGCCGGCGGCAGGCCTCCTACCAGCAGCCGGCCGGCTACGGCCAGCCCTTCGCCATCCTCAGCGAGGAGAATGTCCACCCGGGCGACGGCACCTACCAGTTCGGCTTCCAGACCGAGAACGGCATCTCACGTAACGAGAACGGCAGCCCCAAGGACGGCTACGGCAATCGAGTACGGCCAGCCCACCGGCGGCTACGTCCAGCAGGGCGGCTGGAGCTACAGCGACGATTACGGCCACCCCGTCCAGGTAACGTTGTGCCGACGCGAACGGCTACAGCGTCTAGCGACATCCTGCCGACGCCGGTGCCGACCGAGTACCCGCTGCCGATCGTGCCACAGGTGTACCAGGGCGAGCAGAGCTATGGCTCTGCCCCAGCCCCCGCCTCCCGCCCGCTACAGCGCCCCGGCTCCTGCTGCCCGGCATTACCAATGCTCCCGCTCCTGCGGCTCCTGCTCCTGCTCCTCGGCAGTACAATGCTCCCGCCTCCCTGCTCCTGCTCCCAGGCAGTACAGCGCTCCCGCTCCTGCCCCCAGGCAGTACAATGCTCCTGCCCCGGCTCCTGCTCGTTATAGTGCTCCTGCCCCCGCCCGCAACTACTAAAACGGATGGACGGCGAGCGCTGGGAGTAGTGCATATGCGTGTGCGAGGCTGTGAGGCTGCATGAGTGATATATTTTATGCATCCGTATTGCTAAGAAATACAGGCGCATGTAAAAACTGTTTTCACCGCACTGTTATGATCATTTGTACTTGAGACAAACGATGCCAACGATGTAAATGGCCAGCAACATGATGGACCGACGAGGCAACCTTTCAACTGAGTAGTTCGCATCCCCACAAGATCCCTGACCTGGCTGCCATGACCCCACAGAAGAGGGATCGACAACGCCGGGCTGCTAGTCAGGTCGCACGGCACGGTCCGGGGTGCCGTGAAACGTCCCCTGATCTTTTGGAAGGTAGCGCTCAAATCGTCGTTTTTAGGAGTGCTGCTTCATTGGATTGTCGTTCTTCTGATGAGAATATCTGCACTGCAACTGAAACGTTTCAGACCCAGGAGCTGTCCACGCCAATGCACATAAAGTTTGTGTTAGTAGTTACTCAGTAGCTCAAGTGAAAGCGGCTCCGGTTTATAGTTAACTACGGTGAAGACTCTTGAGTGGGACAAAAACTACCTCCGCAATCGGCGGGGGAGGGACACTGGAACATTCCAATGACATGACCAATCCCAAATCGGGATCTACCTAACCATCCCTGAAATATCGGTTTCCCCTTGGACTTATGCCAATTCCACTTCACGATCGGACGTGAAGCCACAAAACGTGTAGCGAATATTATGTGAAATGTGGTGGGGATAAGGCCGAGTTAGAACACTCGAGAGTGAAGGGTGTTGGGGTGGGATGGGCTGGGGTGCGGTATCTCTAAATTGAAGACGTAGCTTGTGCGGGGAAGGTGGCGCTGCATGGAGTGCGCGCTGCGCACCAATGCTTTTGTGCCAAAGTTTCCATTTTTTCTATCACTGTTTCTTAGGGGTCTCCTGGCCCTTGCAAGAAGATTGGAGGGGATATGGAGTTCTCTGACGCTTCGTTGGGATACGCGACTGCTCGTGAACAAGCGATTCCGCCTGAGCTGAACACGCGTCTCCTAAGTTGGACACGCGACGGCTCATGTGCTAGGCTTATTGCTACTCCAGCGATGGGCTCAGCGACACTGGACTGAGCTACGCACACGTTTCGTTCTGGCACACTTGATGTGATGCGTTTCAGTGTTACCGCAATGGGCATTAGTTTTCAAAGTATACTTCTAATTTATATCTGTTTTCCGTTTAGGTTGCCATCTCCTTCAAAACAGGTATCTGCGCACAGGTCTATGTAAAAGATACAGTTCAGCAAATGACGCAGCTTTTATTGCGATTAAGATCAGAAAGCTGCATTCAGCAGGCAATGTGAATCGTAAACGAAGGTCTAGATATCAGTTGCTAACTATTTATTTTCGTAAACATTTTGTGACAACACAAATTTACTCAATGAGCTATTGATAAATATACAACGTTGTTTTGCTGCTTTGCTAAATGCGCATGTCAGTGACACAGTGGCATTCTTGAACAGCTTATTCTTGCTATCCTTGCTTGTACGCAGCATAACAAACAACCACGTAACTTTATTTCATGCTGTTGAATGATACGTCCCTCTAAGGACAACACACACAACATATAAGATCCCGAGTTTGATACTCCAATACGAATATGGCATTGCGGCTGTTGTGGCGCATTCGAAGGTTGTGAAATAGGAGTAAAACTGTCGATTTCCAGTGGCTGTATGGGAAGAAATATGTCTGCACTTTCCTAGAACTGTACATATATTAGCTGTGCTCATGCTCAGTGTAATGAGCTAAGCAGACTTCCCACGACTTGAAATATCCAAATTTATTTACGCTTTGCCAGCACAAAGGCATGAGCTGATGCAGGCTATTTAAGAAGACCACGCCTTTGTCTTGCCGACATGAGGTACAACGGTAAAATCTCTGCACCTTCTATTTATGTGTTGTTTCAAATTCAACCTCTCTTTTGTAAATTGCCTTCAGAAACTGGCACTGCAGTGATAACTAAGATAACCTTCATCTAACGTTTGCAGGTGAACGCCGTGTTGGATCTGTCGAACAGCCGGCTTTTGCCGGTGAGATCACTAGCTGGCTAGGGCGAGCCGGATACGGGAGGACATTTTGCAAGAAAGTGACGTTTCTGAACCGTCCCCACCGTCTTAAGGTCGTGGCCAGCCGGATCTCCGCAGCTGGAGGATGCGGACATCACATACCGTGTACCGTGACGAGGTGTCAGGCTGTGTGACACTGGTCAAAAGGGCCTTTCAGCCCGTTTGGTCGAGAGATACATGCACCCCCCAACACTGCACGGCTTAGGGCTGGGGCTCAAACAAATATTATTTCACATGATGACATTCCAATTGAATACAAACACTAGTAAAAAACAAATTTGCAGCTGCCGCCAGGATCAGAAAGCAGTTGAGGAGAACTGACCGCATCGTAATCTTCAATATCTCGTTGACATTTCATTCACTGACCATTGACCATATGTTGACCATACGTTAACCGAGCATTGCTGCGCAGTCGAAATTTATCGCATCATCGCGTAGTTCTTTGTCCATCCGCCGTTATTCGTGCGGTAGCTAAGGCATCACTGTAGGGGATGTTTACATGTCATGGTATATCGCGACCACAAACGATGGCGTAAGCGAGCGTGAGCCGGCGACCGCAGCCGTGCCAGTGAGTGTTCATGCCACGCCGTGCTATGTTCCTTCTTTTCAAGAGCAGGAAACTTGCAAAAGTGCCGGCAACTGTTCAATGGCAAATTGTTCATTCATTACCATACCCGGCTCTGTCTACCACTGCGCCACGATTTCCGAACATAGTGACATCTAGGTGTCTACCCTGCCCGTGAGCGATGAACACGACAGGGTAAGCTGGAGAGCGTGTACTGCAGATAGCACGGATCGTTTCATTCTTATATAAAACTAAAAGGTGAAAGCAATAGACAGGTTAAGTCCAAATATCATACCCATCTTCAGTGTCTTAGCATCGCCAACTTTACCCGAGGAAACTTGACCACTTAATTGCACCACTCCCGAAATGTGGGAGTGAAAAATTCAAGAAATGCTTTATTAATGAAACTTAAGAGGTGAATATCACACTTTGAGCACCCGTTTTTACAGTTTTTTTGCCAGTTAACTGATAACAAATTTTGACCAAACATTTCTCAGTCTGTATCTTTATCCAATTATTTTGGTTTTCTTGGTCCCACTTAATTGTAATACAACTTCATTTTTCCTTCTTTTCCGATCATGTTTAAAGACACCAACTATGGCTTCAAGTGCTGATCAATTTCCCTGCAAAATATTCCAACTGCAAGCTTGCAGATACTTTATACCTAAATTGGATAAATTTGTCAGCCGCCTGAACGTCTTTGAGATGCAGAAGATCTGTTGTCTTCAATATCTGTCTTTAATATCTCGTTGACCTTTATTCACTGCCATTCATACGCTAACCGAGCATTACTACGCAGTCGAAATTTATCGCATCATCGCGTAGTTCTTTGTCCATTCGCCGTTCTTTGTGCAAAAACTAACGCATCACTATAGGGGATATTCGCATGTCATGACATACCGCGGCCACAAACGATGCCGTGAGCGAGGGTGAGCCGGCGACCACAGCCGTGCCAGTGAGTGCTCATGTCACGCCGTGCTATGCTCCTTCTTCTCGAGGACAGCAAAACCGAAAAAAGCGTCGGCAACCGTTCGATAGCAACTTATTCATTCATCATCACACCCGCCCATGTCAACCATTGCGCTACGTTTTCCGAGCCGGTGATATCTAGGGATCTACCCCGCCCGTGAGCGATGAACACGGCAGGGTAAGCTGTAGAGCGTGTACTGCCGCCACGCAGCGGGATGGCAGCCAGTGTGCACTGCACGCGGCGGATGGCGTTTCGACCTCATTGGGATTACGAGACAAGTCAAAACTCAAGGCCGACATGTTAAGGGCACGCACAACGTCAGCATTTTCATGGCATCACAAAGCACACGCAATCGGCCATGCCCACGCAGTTCGCGTAAGTGGCGTGTTTTCCTCTCGTTATTTACTCTCCCCATCTGGCTAAAAGTGATGAAGAATTGACTAAGTGTTTTATCGCATTCGTCCATGTGATGCTTATAGGCACTGTTGGGCCACGCCGTGGCTACGTGTGTTTTAAATATGCGCGGACAATTAGCTATCTTTGCATAATCGTTCCCTAAATTGTGCAGCATCTTCACTAGCCTTTCAGCATCAGTCACAACATAAAAGGCATCCGTCATCGGCCGCTTCCCTGCGAATCATTGGCTGGTGTTCGATTGCGCGGCCGTGCCGCTCCGACGCCGACCTGAAGGTGGCGCAACCCAGAGCGCCAGCCTGTCGCCTGTACCAGAAAACCTAGTAACTTGCTAACCGTTCTGCTTCCAACCTGAACATGTTTCTGTGCGTGGTCCGTGCCGCCGTCCCCGCCCCCTTGGAAGCGGCGTTGGGTCGGGCCGGCTCACGTGAGATCGGTGGACCGGCGGCCGGTTGTGGTCGGGTCGCCTGGCTGGACGGGTCGCCCACTGCAGAGGGCGTTGCGTCAGGTGGGGCAGCGCCGCCGGCGGCAGCGTGACGGCCAACCGCGTCGCCCTCCCACGGCCAAATAAAAGCCCGGCCGCACAGACACCAGGCACCAGTCACTCGCCAGCAGTGGTCTCCATCTTACAACGCCACGGCAAACATGAAGCTGGTGAGTGCGGCCAGGGAGATCGGTGCTTCACATGAGGGATGCCTTTCGTATTCCAGCGGTGTCTGTGCTGTCAGTTGGGGCGCCAGGGAGGGTCTTTTAGATAAGGTCGTTGATCATCTTTCATTTTTTCCGTGTCTTTCCAAGCGAAAGTGTGTTTAGTAAACAGGTGGGTATGCAGCCATTCCGGTGAACCGCAATATTACCATGGCTTGCTTAAATTGGTCACCATAAAAAATCAGGAGCGTAATTTGACGTCCAAAACTAGCTTGGATGGCAGATTGGCACGATACCACTCTTGTCAGAAGAGATCAGAACAGGCGTGCGGACGTAGGCTGCAATTTCAGCAGTCCCTCAATCAGTGTGAAAGGCCACGTCGTCAGTCAATGCGCTGTGAGATGCTGCACATATTCCATAGCTATCCCTTGATCCCTGCATCCAATGATGAGAGAAACTGACCTGACAAAGGCGCTGAACTACGTCTTATCACGTTAAAAAGGTGCGTCGCGATTTCAGCCTCTGCATGCACTGCTGGATCAGCACTCGCTCTGACGTCACTTGGGTGTTTTTCCAGTTGATCGTAGCCTCGCTGGCGGCTCTGGCCTGCGCTGATGGCCCGCGGCCGCAGCCGGCGCCCGCCTCCTACCAGCGGCCAGCGGCCCCGGCACCAGCCTCCTACCAGCAGCCGGCGGCACCGGCCTCCTACCAGCAGCCGGCCGGCTACGGTCAGCCCTTCGCCATCCTCAGCGAGGAGAACGTCCACCCGGGCGACGGCACCTACCAGTTCAGCTTCCAGACAGAGAACGGCATCTCACGTAACGAGAACGGCAGCCCCAAAGCCGGTTACGGCAAATCCGAGTACGGCCAGCCCACCGGCGGCTACGTACAGCAGGGTGGCTGGAGCTACAGCGACGACTACGGCAACCCCATCCAGGTGACGTTTGTTGCCGACGAGAACGGCTACCAGCCGTCTAGCGACATCCTGCCGACGCCGGTGCCGACCGAGTACCCGCTGCCGATCGTGCCGCAGGTGTACCAGGGCGAGCAGAGCTATGGCTCTGCCCCAGCCCCCGCTCCCGCCCGCTACAGCGCCCCGGCTCCTGCTGCCCGGCAGTACAACGCTCCCGCTCCTGTGGCTCCTGCTCCTGCTCCTCGGCAGTACAACGCTCCCGCTCCTGCTCCTGCTCCTGCTCCCAGGCAGTACAGCGCTCCCGCTCCTGCCCCCAGGCAGTACAATGCTCCTGCTCCGGCTCCTGCTCGTTATAATGCTCCTGCCCCCGCCCGCAACTACTAAAACGGATGGACGGCGAGTGCTGGGAATAGCGCATATGTGTGTGCGAGGCTGTGAGGCTGCATGAGTGATATATTTATCCGTCCGTATTGCTAAGAAATACAGGCGCATGTAGAATAAACTGTTTTCACCGCACTCTTATGATCATTTGTACCTGAGACAAACGATGCCAACGATGTAAATGGCCGGCAACATGATGGACCGACGAAGCAACCTTTCAACTGAATAGTTCACATCCACACCAGATCCCTGACATGGCTACCAGGAGCCCAAAGAAGAGGGATCGACAATGCCGGGCTGCTAGTCAGGTCGCAAGGCACGATCCGGAGTGCCGTGAAGCGTCCCTGGTGTTTTGAGAGGTGGTGCCCAAATCGTCGTTTTAGGAGTGCTGCTTCATTGGATTGTTTTTCTTGTGATGAGAATATCTGCACGGCAATTGAAACTTTTCAGATCCAGGAGCTGTCCACACCAAGGCACACAAAGTTTGTGTTAGTAGTTACTCAGCAGCTCAAGTGAAAGCGGCTCCGGTTCGTAATTAACTGCGGTGTGAGGATTTTTGAGTGGGTCAGAAACTACCTCCGCACTCGGCGAGGGGGGGGGGAGACATTGGAACATCCCAATGACATGACCGATCCCAAATCGGGATTCACCTAACCAACCCTGAAATTTGGATTTCCCACTGAACTTATGCCAATTAATCTTCATGGTCGGACGAAAAGTCACAAGACATATGGAGAATATCATGTGAAATGTGGTGGGGCTAGGGCGCAGTTAGAACACCCGAGAGCGAAGGGGGTTAGGGTGGGATTGGCTGGGGTGCGGTATCTGGTAATTTCAAGAGGTAGCTTGTGCGGGGAAGGTGGCGTTGTTACGAAGGGCGCGTTGCACAACAATGCCTTTGTGCCGAATTTTCCATATTTTCTATCACTGTTTCTTGGGGGTCTGTTGGCCCTTCCGAGAAGATTGGAGGGGACCTGGAGTTCTGTGACGCTTTGTTTGGACACGCCGCTGTTCCTGAGCTGGACAAGCGAATCATCCTGAGCTGAACACGCGACTCCTAAGTTGGACACGCGACGGCTCCTGTGCTTGGATTATTGCTGCTCCAACGATGGGCTCAGCGACACCGGACTGAGCTACGCATGCGTTTTGTTTTGGCACACTTGATGTGATGCGTTTCACCGTTACCGCAATGGGCATTAGTTTTCAAAGTATACTTTTAATTTATATGTGCTTTCCATTTACGTTGCCATCTCCTTCAAAACAGGTATCTGCGCACAGGTCTATGTAAAAGATACAGTTCAGCATATGACGTAGATTTTACTGCGATTAAGATCCGAAAGCTGGTCAGCAGGCTATGTGAGTCATAAACGAAGGTCTAGATATCAGTTGCCAACTATTTTTTTCCGCGATCATTTTGTGGCAACAGAAATTTGCTCAATGAGATATTGATAAATATGCCACGTTGTTTTGCTGCTTTGCTAAGTGCGCATGTCAGTGACACAGCAGCATTTTTGAACAGCTTATTCTTACTACCCTTGCGTGTACGCAGCATAACAAACAACACCGTAACTTTATTTCATGCTGTTGAATGGTACGTCCCTCTAAGGACAGCACACACAACATATAAGATCCCGAGTTTGATACTCCAATACGAATATGGCATTGCGGCTGTTGTGGCGCATTCGGATGTTGTGAAAAAGAAAGAGTAAAACTGTTCAGTTCTGGTGGCTGTATGGGATGAAATATGTCTGAACTTTCCTAGAACTGTTTAGCATTTGTTTCCATGTACAATGTAATGAGCTCAGTAGACTTTCCACAACTGGAAATATCCAGATTTCTTTACGCTTTGCCAGTGCAAAGTCATGAGTTCGCTTCGTTAGCGAGATGAGATGCAAGCGCGAAATCTCTGTTCCTGTTGTCCATGTGCTGTTTCAAATTTCATCATCAGATCACCACCTCGCCGGGGTGAGCCGGGATCCGGCATGGCATTTTGGAAGAAGCCGACCTTTCTATACCGTCCCCACCGTCTTACGGTCGGAGCCAGGCGGACCTCTGCAGCTGGAGGATGCGGATATCTCATACCGTATACCCTGACAGGATGTCAGGCCGTGTGACACCGCTCAGAAGAGCTCAGAGTTGTTCTGCCCGTTTGGTCCAGAGTTACATGTATGTCGAACACCATCCACGGTTTAGGACTGGGGCTTTAGTAAATCTTCTTCCACATGATGGCTTTCCAACCACATGCGAGCACAACTTGAACAAAATTAAGTTGCCACATGGACCAGAAAGCAGTTAAGGAGAACTGAGCGCATCGTTATCTTCAATGTCTTGTTGACTTTTCATACATTAACAATTCATTATACGTTAACCGAGCATTGCTGCGCAGTCAAAAATTGTCGCATCATCGCACAGATCTTTGTCCATCCGCCGTTGTTCGTACGGCGGCTAACACATCACTGTAGAGGATATTTATATGGCATGGCACACCAAGACCACAAACGATGCCGTGAGCGAGCGTGAGCCGGCGACCACAGCCGTGCCAGTGAGTGTTCATGCCACGCCGTGCTATGCTCCTTCTTCTCGAGAGCAGGAAAACTCGCAAAAGTACCGGCAACTGTTTAATGGCAACTTATTCATGCATCATCACACCCGGCCCTCTCTACCATTGCTCACGTTTTCCGAACACAGTGATATCTAAGTGGCTACCATACCCCTGTGAGTGATGAACACGACAGGGAAGCTTTGGAGCGCGTACGGCCGCCACGGAGCGGGATGTGAGGCCAGTATGTCGTCTGCACGGTGGATGGCTGTCGGCCTTAATGGGATTACGAGCAAAGCCAACACTCGAGGCTAGGCTGCTAAGGGCACACACACAGTTAGCTTTCTCATGGCAGCACAAGGCACAAGCAATTGACTATACCCTCACAGTTCGCGTCATTGGCGTGTTTTCCTGTCGGTGTTTAGTCTCCCAATCTGGCTAAAAGTTCCGGAAAACTGATCAAGTGTTTCATCGGATTACTCCATGTGATGTTTCTAGGAACTCTCGGCTCACGCCATGGTGACGCGTGTTATTAAAAAAACGTACGGACAACGGGTCATTTTTGCATAACCGTTTGAAACATGGTTCAAAATCTTCAACAGCCTTTCAGTACCAGTAGCAACATAAAAGGCCTCCGACATCGGCCGCTCTTCTATAAATCATTGGCTGGTGCTCGATTGCGCGACTATACCGCTCCGAAGCCGACCTGAAGGTGACACGGTCTAGCGCGTCAGCCTGCCGCTTGTGCTACCAACCTTGCCAACCTGCTTTCTTCTTCTTCTGCTTCCAACCTGAACCTGTATCTGTGCGTGCTCCGTGCCGCCGTCCCCGCCCTCTCGGAAGCAGCGCTGGGTCGGGCCGGCTCACGTGGAATCGGTGGACCGGCGGCCGGTTATGGTCGGGTCGTCTGGCTGGACGGCGACGCCCACTGCAGAGGGCGTTGCGTCAGGCGGGGCAGCGCCGCCGGCGGCAGCGTGACGGCCAACCGCGTCGCCCTCCCACGGCCAAATAAAAGCCCGGCCGCACAGACATCAGGCACCAGTCACTCGCCAGCAGTGGTGTCCATCTCACAACGCCACGGAAAACATGAAGCTGGTGAGTGCAGTCAGGGAGATCGGTGCTTGACATGAGGGTTGCCTTTCGTAGTTCAGCGGTGCCTGTACTGCCAGTTGGGGCGCCAGGGAGGGTCTTTTAGATAAGGTCGTTGATCAGCGGTCATTTCTTTACGTAGCAGACGAAGTCAAAGTGCCCACAGTCGCAGCGCCTCAGTGCTTTTTTATATCCGTCCCAAGTAGTCTACACGGGTAGGTATATAGCCATTTTGGTGAGTCGCAAAAGTAATCTAACTGGCTTAAATTGGCCCACTTAAAAACTTAGTATTTCATTTGACATCCAAAACTTTCATATGATAATGCACTGGTCAGAAGAGATCAGAACAGACGTTCAGACGTCAGGCTCCAAATTCAACAGCCCCTGAATCAGTGTGAATCGCCGCGTTGCCAGTCAACGCGCACAGATGCTGCACACATTCCACAGCTATCCCTTGATCCCTGCATCCACGGGCGGAGATCGATAACAAAGAGTGGTCTGGCAAAGGTGCTAAACTGCGTCTTGTCATGGTGAAATCATGCGTGGCAATCTCAACACTTGTCTGCACCGTTGAGTCGGCATCCCCTCTGACGTCAGCTGGGTGTGTTTCCAGCTGATCGTAGCCTCGCTGGCGGCTCTGGCCTGCGCTGATGGCCCGCGGCCGCAGCCGGCGCCCGCCTCCTACCAGCGGCCGGCGGCCCCGGCACCAGCATCCTACCAGCAGCCGGCGGCACAGGTCTCCTACCAGCAGCCGGCCGGCTACGGCAAGCCCTTCGCCATCCTCAGCGAGGAGAACGTCCACCCGGGCGACGGCACCTACCAGTTCAGCTTCCAGACCGAGAACGGCATCTCACGTAACGAGAACGGCAGCCCCAAGGCCGGCTACGGTAAATCCGAGTACGGCCAGCCCACCGGCGGCTACGTACAGCAGGGTGGCTGGAGCTACAGCGACGGCTACGGCAACCCCATCCAGGTGACGTTTGTTGCCGACGAAAACGGCTACCAGCCGTCTAGCGACATCCTGCCGACGCCGGTGCCGACCGAGTACCCGCTGCCGATCGTGCCGCAGGTGTACCAGGGCGAGCAGAGCTATGGCTCTGCCCCAGCCCCCGCTCCCGCCCGCTACAGCGCCCCGGCTCCTGCTGCGCGGCAGTACAACGCTCCCGCTCCTGCGGCTCCTGCTCCTCGGCAGTACAACGCTCCTGCTCCTGCTCCTGCTCCCAGGCAGTACAGCGCTCCCGCTCCTGCCCCCAGGCAGTACAATGCTCCTGCTCCGGCTCCTGCTCGTTACAGTGCTCCTGCCCCCGCCCGCAACTACTAAGACGGATGGACGGCGAGCGCTAGACATAGCGTCTATGAGTGTGCGAGGCTGTGAGGCTACATGAGTGAAATACTTATCCGTCCGTATTGCTAAGAAATACAGGCGCATGTAAAATAAACTGTTATCATCGCACTCTTATGATCATTTGTACCTGAGCCAAACAATGCCATCGATGTAAATGGCCGGCGACATGATGGACCGACGAGACAACCTTTCAACTGAGTAGTTCACATCCCCACCAGATCCCTGACCTGGCTGCCAGGACCCCACAGAAGAGGGATCGACAACGCCCGCTGCTAGTCACGTCGCATGGCTGGCTCCGTTGCACAGGCTGTACTTTTAGGGCGCCTGTCTGGCGGAGTCGGGTGTCAGAATGGTAGGCCCCGCAGCATGGGTTGTACTTCCAGATTGCCTGTCCTGCGGAGTCGGGTGTCAGAACGGTAGGCCCCGCCGCACAGGTTGTATTTGCAAGGAACCTGTCCGGCGGAGTCGGGCGAGAGGCTCAGTCCGCTGATGTAGAAGTTCACGGTAATGTTGATCTGGCCGCTCGCCTTCTCCAGCGACACCTTCTCTAGCAAACGGCTTAAGAGGCGCCACTAGGACGTGCGGAAGCGTCTCAGTCGAGAGGCTCTTGATGCAGATCTTGCGCTTTAGATACTTTCGAGCGCGCGGGCTTTTTGTCTCTGTGGAGCGTTTCCGTCTCGGGGAAGACGTCAGAGCAAGCCTGCAAATGCACTGGCCCGTCTTGGATGAGATCGGCGGACCCATTTTCCAGAACCTGCCAAGCGCCACGGACACGTGGCCCACGCCGTACACTGCAGCGGGGTCTTAAGCTCTCAACAAACAGATCAATGCACTTCTAATTTAATACACTGCAAGTTCTTCAGACGCAGGAAACGCCTCTAGGCCTCCGTTGAATTATGTCTGGAACTGAAGCCATCGGTCATCGATGTCAGTAGTGGTGGGGTTTGGTCGCCTGGTAACATGGTTGATGCTCTTATACGCAATATTTTTTAACAAAGCTAATGATACAGCAAACTATTTTGCTGCAAACATCGCAAACACAGGACTGTTTCTTGCCGGACGTTCTGCAGCACCGTGTCCATGCCTGTCGCGTGCCTCAGGATGGTATTTAACCTATCGCCTTTCTGTACTCCAGCTGGCGTGCCCCGAGCCTGAAAACTTTCCCATCGGTTAGGTAGGGCATAGGGGACATGTGCTACCCGCCCAAAGACAAAGAGGAAGCATGAAACACCGCGCAGGGTTTACCACAGATTTGTAAGTGTAGGAAAAGGAAGGAGTAGCTCTAAACACATGCATGGAAATGTTCGTGAGGATGACCCAGGTCAAGTCAATTTGTAAAGTTGTACGTGCCAGTGCCTGGCTACTGCAGCCGCTGGACCGCACCGGACTGACGCTCCGCGTGCCTGTGCCATCGTCCGCCGTGCTCTTGTCCACGTGCCTGCGCCGTTGTCCATCGTGTTATTGGCCACGTGCTCCATACCGGCAGTCTTCCACACTCACTGGTCGCTACGGCCGGCCAAGCGCACGTTCAGCCCCCCGTCCGATATGCTGTACCGCTAAGCAGCGCTCCTCGTCCGTGCCCCTGCGCCAAGCCGGGGACAACGGATATCCCAGTATTTCCGCGGATCCCCTTAGCTATTCCCTGATCTCCTGAGGAAAGCACCGTTTCTCTCCAAATGGTGGGTTCTAATTCAACCAATGTCCCACACGAACTAAAACCCTATCAAGCCTGTTGGTATTTGCCGAGACAGATATGCTTCGAGCACAACTGCAACGCGGCAACAAGCAGGTTAACCCACAGTGATCATCCAATCAGCAGGCGCATCGCGACTAAAATCTATTTTTGTCTTGGGCAACACGGGTAGTTCCATTCTTATATAAGAACGGTAAGGTGAAATCAATACGCTGATTAAATGTGCATGCCCATACTCATGCTCAGCGTCCTAGAATCACCGACTGCGTGTTAAAGAGCACCCTATGAGGCGGAATTTTCACTCATTTTCCCCCATACTTAATGCGAATTTTTCACTCCTACCTGATATTGCCCAACCACACATACCAAGCCCATGTTTCCCTTTCAGATGCTCTAAGGCGTCATCCAAAACCGAGCTCACTTGAAGCCATCAAGCATAAAGAAGGGTCAACAGAACCTGGAGACCCATGGCTATATCTTGTCTCACCTACTGGTGTTTTATGCCTACGTATTTAAAAACCAAGGACACCAGGTACCTTCAAGCCCAAGAGCCTCAGTGACTCCAGCCACTTGCGTGCATTAAGTTTGGGTTATTAATCACATTTATCACAATCATCAGCTATGCGCCAAATGCAAGATTTTCAGGCATCCCCAATTTCTTGGGTCACACCACCCGAACACCACAGCAAAGAAAAACCCGATACAAACACCAGCGCAGCGCAGTAGAGAATTTTCTCCACGTTTTTCTTGTACCCGAAGAAACTTGACCACTAAATTGCACCACTTCCGAAAAGTAGAAGTGAAAAATTAAGAAAACCTTCTCAATGAGCTCTAACAGCTGAATTTCACAATTTGAGCACTCCTTTTCACAACTTTCACAACTTTTCACAACTTCAAACTAATTGATAACAAAATTTGACCGAACATTTTTGACGAACACCGAACAAATTTGCCTGCAAACACGCTCTTGTCACAACGCTCCCGAAAACCAGTGATTTGAACGATCCTACCAAATTTAGGCCAATCTCTGTAGTGCCAGCGATAAGGAAGATGGTCGAGCGTATTGTTCATCAACTAAGTTCATATTTTAACGAGCATGATTTCTTTTCGCATACACAACACGGATATCGTGCGAATTTTTCAACAGAGACCGCACTTACTGTAGTGACTGATAACATACCGCGATGGATGCTGGTGAGATCGCTCTGCTTTTTTTATAGATCTGTCAAAATGTTTTAACGTTGTGGACCACCAGCTTCTCTTATCCAAGCTTAAGATATACAATATCGACACGAAATGGTCTGAAAGCTACCTTTGCGGGCATACCCAACAGGTTCAGGCCAGATATCCTTCAGGGCATACTGTGCGCTCTCGTACTCTTCCGAATGGGATGGGGGTATTTCAAGGTACCGCCCTCGGGCCGCTCTTATGTTCCATTTTCTCGAACGATCTAGCGTTATATTCAGGGTGCGCTACAGTGATACAATATGCCGATGACACACAGATTTTGGTTACTGGAAAGAAAAGTATAACGCAACAGCTTGTCGCAAACATGGAGAGTACCTTGTCAATTGCATTGGACTGGTTTAACAACCACTCTATGAAAGTCAATGCAACAAAAACACAGTTAATGGTTTTCGGGACGAAGGCTATGCTGCGTCATATGCCTCCCGTGCATGTCAAGTTCGGGTCAGCTGTCATCACTGAAAGCAGTACTGTCAAAAACCTTGGTGTGGTGATGGACAGAAATCTCATATTTGTAGTGCACATTGATCAGCTTGTTGCCGGGTCGATGGGCGCTCTGATGGCCCAGTCCCATGCCAAGCATGTACTCCCAAGAGATACCCTCGTTCGCATTGTCGGAGCTCTAGTTCTTTCCTCCATTAGATACTATATAGCACTATGTGGTACTCACGGAGCCACCCAGTTCCATCGCGTGCAAAAACTCGCGAACTTCTGTGCGCGGGATGTGAACGGAAGGAGAAGGTGTGACCATATATCGGATGTTGTCAGGGATCTACGATGGTTAGTGCTGATCAGCTCGTCACCTATCACATGTTGTGCCCGCCCAAAAATGCCTTACGTGTCAGCCACCAGATATGGTCGCGATGTTCAGACGTGCTGAGCACGCTCATGAAATGCGACAGGCTAACCAGCTGAGGCGCCCCCGAGTGGTGAGCAACTCTGGCACTCGCCGATTTAGCTACAGAGCATCGGATTGATTTAACTGTCTACCGCCCGACTTGCGCAATATTCAGAGTCTAGGCCGATTCAAGCGCCACTTATGGAGTTTCTAATGAGTGAGGCGAATGTTGGCACATGAGTGGGTGCGTGTGTGAGTTCGATTGTGTGATGCGACACTGTGAATGCAATAGTGCAATCACCGAGATGGTCCCTTGACCGATTTGTGATGTGTTAGGCTATTTTTACTAGGTTTCCAACTGTCTCTTTTATGCCCGTTTTTACCAATGATGAATTGTAACTTTTAAAAAGTCACTGACTCTTGTGGAAAGTTACGAAATATATGGGCATGAACTCTAGGGCTCTATCTTTATTCAACTACTTATATTTGTATTGGTCCTATATGTTGTGATGCGACTTCAGTTTTTCTTCCTTCCCGATTATCTTTAAAGACACCATCTATGGCTTAAAATAATGACCAGTTTCTTTGCAAAATGTTCCAACTGCCAATTTGCATTTCATTCATATAAGAATTGGATTAATTCACCAGCCGCCAAAACATGTCTGATATGCTCCCGAGAGTGAACAGTGCGAAGGGAATTAAGGTAAAAAATACATTTCATGCTTTGCATTGTCTCCTTCATTCCCTACAGATTGTTCACTCTTGAGTGCATACCAGACATGTTTGGGTGCCTGGTATATTGATGCAAATTAGGTATGAAGTGTATGCAAGTTCTCAGTTGGATTATGCTGCAGAGAAATTGTACAACATTTGAAAAGGAATGTTCCCCATTTAAATATAATGAGATAAGCGTCAGATATGATGCGAAAAGTTTGCTTGTAACTATTGGTAAACTTTCCAGGCTCAGAAACGACCCTAACTAGCAAAATTTCGAAGCTTGAAAAAGGCGCCTCATTACGTCATTGTTTGATGGCGTCATGGAGTGGTTTTGTGACGCCAGCAATACCTGGCAGCATCTGGCAGCAAGAACTAAAGAATGCGTAGAAACGCACG
Source organism: Pollicipes pollicipes (assembly GCF_011947565.3). Classification (NCBI taxonomy): domain Eukaryota; kingdom Metazoa; phylum Arthropoda; class Thecostraca; order Pollicipedomorpha; family Pollicipedidae; genus Pollicipes; species Pollicipes pollicipes. The sequence goes on along the minus strand of NW_023596136.1, from coordinate 19,891,272 downwards.
AAAGCTGACGCCAACCGGCCATTCTCGTCGTGGGCACTGTGTTGGGCGGCCCATTAGTGAATGGCTTGTCTGGGGATTTTTTGTCTTGGTATTGGTCGTAAGAAAAGCCTTGGCGGACTGTTTGACATACGTATTGTACTGTCAACTTATCCCTGCCTGCAGTGCTGTAGTCCTGACATTGATGTTATGTAATGTGCGCAGTAGTTACTAATTAATGTAATTATAACGCAGGTGCATGCAAAAATCAATAAATCTGTAACGTTGCTGTGAACTGATTGCCAAAACATTGCTAATGCCGTGGCAAAGATGGTAGGGTTGAGCTACCATGAATGTTTTTCTTGCTTAGGATTATTTATGTCATTACTAGTTAACCCTGATATCACCATTGTGGTGGAATAGCATTCTCGCTGATGATAGTCATTTAGCGCTGTTAAATGAGGTATTACCAGTTATTCATAAATTACACACTGTTATCTCATCAGCTTCACAAAAGCTTGTCAACCAATGCGGTACATTGCATAATGGCACGAGTTAACAGTGTCATCGTAACACTACCTCAATACTGTACTGTGGCATGACACACTAAACAATGGTGTAGTTTTTGTTCTGTAATTCCTGCTGCTTTCAAGATAAATTCCATCGTGAAAAGATGGATCGGGCATGTATTCTTGTACAAACTCCGCATCTGACATATGAGTGACCAAAAACACATGATACAAAATACAAATCCCTTTCAGCAAAGCACACAACCGATAAGTGACATCACTTGCTTACCCTGTTTTGGAAATCCAAAAAACATAGGTGACAAAAATGCAATCATGTCTTCTGCTCCCACAGCTATGCAACATGCTACAGCCACCAGACTGCTTCACTTAACACGCGCTCAGGTAGGGGTCAAATTGATCCCTCCGAGGGTTTTCCCGAAATGATTTCCGAACGGCGCGGTGAAGCTGCGCCAAATTTTGCACAGCTGTAGACAATTAAACAACAAAATGTGTGACAATAAACATTTAGAAGTACCTTGTAAGGTCGCTGACCTATGGTAAGTAGGAGTCAGGTCATGGTTCCAGCGAAGGCACGTTCTAGAGAATCGTTCAATCCGACCAAACAACGGAGTGTTAGACGAATCCGTCCATCACTGAGATCTTTTCTTAGGCAAAACAACAATTGAATAAACAAAAAACCATGACCTAGGGTCAGGTATGAATGTCAGACCAAGGTAATACCAAACTGTTTTATTACTCTAGAGCTTGCTGTATGGGCTGGTTTCTGGTGCTCATTTCGAACATATTTATGGCAGGGACCGTATTATACACCTTCCGTGGACTTCATATCAGTCAGAATAGGTCACTGACCTAAAATGACCCAGGTCAACATTTTGTTTTTGGGAACATACTGCCTAGCGTAATCTTTGTCGCTTATCCAAATGCACAACTCAAAACCCTTTTGTATCATTCTGCTCATCATGACTTTAAAAAGTCAAACAAGTTCACTAACCTTAACTGAGCGTGTGATATTTTGCTTAGAACAGTTGCTTAGGTTATAGGGGTCCTTTGGAGACTAATCTGGAATTTAACCTTGTTTGACCTTATCTGACCTGGAGGTCATGACCAAAGAACTTTAAACTTTGACCTAAGTGAGTTCACGTACAGTTCAACACACGCTGTGAACTTTGTCTCTCTATCGCTCTTCATTCCGGGGATCTCAGGGGGTCAGATTGATCCCCTTCACCCGAGCAAAGGTTGACTAACCGGTGACCCTGGCGCGTGTTAAAAGGTCAAACAAGGTCACTGACCCTTACTGAGTGCGTGAAATTTTTCTTCAAACAGTTGCCTAGGTTCTAGGGCTCTTTTGGACACCATTCTGGAATATGACCTTGTTTGACCCTGTTTGACCCGACGGCCATGACTTACGAACTTCAAACTTTGACCTAAGAAATTGCGTACAGGTCAAGACACTCCATGAATTTGGTGTGTCTAGCTCTCTTAGTTCCCGAGATCTCAGGGGGTCAAATTTACACCCCACCCGAGCAAAGGGTATTCAAATGACTACCTGGGAGCGTGTTAAAAATGCGGTTCACACAAGTAATCGCACATGCATAACAAGAAAACATTCATTGTCGTGAAAAGACGCTGCGAACCGGCTGACCTTGCTCAATGATGAAGGCCTGACAAGTGCATGTGGTAACAGTTAGATGGGCAAAATGCAAAGAAGTGATGAAGCTGCCGGTGCACACAAGGCACATGATAAAAATACGATGAAGCGCTGTCCAAGAAACCAACTACAACACTGCTCCATCTTCCTCCGTACCCAGCATCTCACACAAGTGAAATGCTCAGAGCAAGCATGTGCATTAATAAGCCGCACTGACCTGTCCCCGCTGCCTAAATGAATTGCTAATATAATGGCGTGCAAGGGATGAACTACATGGTGGAATACCCCAATGGGTTCAAAATTATGGCAAGATCATAATGAAACAGCAAATTGCCTTTGAGCACCCCTGAATCATAGATGCCAGTGATTCTTTCAGTTTGACGCCATCATAACTTTGCCATGTTAAATCGCAAACCTAGAGCAGGTATCAAACCATACCATTTTATTGGGATTTATTAGATTTAAAGGATACCAAAATAATGTTCTCTGTTAGAACTACAAACCTTGCACGCACCCTTCCCATTACATCAAGATCAATACAAGCCATTGGCACGTCTCATCAGCGATCACGACCATTTGAAACGCTCGATTTACACTCGAATGTCAAATCAGTGTAATCCCATACTTGCATAACCCGCGGGGCTATCAAATTGCAGGTTTTCTTGCAATATCCGCACAGGTTTTCGGTTACAACACCGCATTTCGCTTTGAGCTCCCTTCAAAAACAAAGTCCCAAAAAGGGTTTATAGTAACACAACTCAAGAGTTCACACTTGAAGGACACAATTATTTTGTTCAAGATTTAAACTTGTCATTCGACATGTGACGAATATTTAGCAAAATCTATATATCTAAAATTACTGTAATATTTCTCCAATGCTACAATGTCTGGCTTACCCATAAAACCATGCAGGGCACCTTAATCCCGTATACAAGACGCTAACTGAGCTGTCTGTAAAAAATACGTCAGTAAAACAACAGAAAACGTCAGTACGAGAAAAAGGTGGATTTGCCGTCGCGTCTTGTCTTTTTTATAACATTCGGAAGCGTGCCGTTCTTCGGTATTGCACTATCTTTGCAGACAGGGGCAGTGGTATTTCCTTAAATGCCCAGTTGACCACAAGTGCCAGACAACCTGAAAGTGCTCGCCATTTAGCTCGCGACGCGCATTCACAGCGAATTTTTTTTAACAGCCAATCACCTTCCGCGGATTGTACCATGCGTGCCGCATCATCGCTCGTGTTCTCTTTTTATAACCTTTATAACCTCTATAACGACGATTGTATGACGTTATATGACGTCATCACTGCCAAGGTGACTTTCAAGTAGTCTCCCAATAAATTTTTCGCACTTTTGCAGGCCTTTTAGTCAGGAACCAGAGAGCTTCATGTCTTTTTTGGGTCTTCGCTAGCCTTTCAGCATCAGTCATAACGTAAAAGGCATCCCTCATCGGCTGCTTCCCTGCGAATCATTGGCTGGTGTTCGATTCCGCGACCGTGCCGCTCCGACGCCGACCTGAAGGTGGTGCAACTCAGAGCGTCAGCTTGTCGTCTGTACCAGGAAACTTTTTGACCTGCTAACCCTTCTGCTTGCAACCTAAACCTGTCTCAATGCGTGCTCCGTGCCGCCGTCCCCGCCCCATCGGAAGCGGTGCCGGGCCGAGCCGGCTCACGTGAGATCGGTGGACCGGCGGCCGGATGTGGTCGGGTCGCCTGGCTGGCCGTGGGCGCCCACTGCAGAGGGCGTTACGTCAGGTGGGGCAGCGCCGCCGGCGACAGCGTGACGGCCAACCGCGTCGCCCTCCCGCGGCCGAATAAAAGGCCGGCCGCACAGACATCAGGCACTAGTCACTTCCCAGCAGTGGTGTCCACCTCACATCGCCACGGAAAACATGAAGCTGGTGAGTGCGGTCCGGAAGATCGGTGCTTCACATGAGCGCTGCCTGTCGTATTCCAGCGGCGTCCGTACTGTCAGTTAGGGCGACACAGAGGGTCTTGCAAATAGGGTTGTTGATCATCTTCCATTACTTCCGCGTCCGAAAAAGTCAAAATGTATTTAGTTTTAATGCCCTTTTCATTCCTTCCAAGGAGCCTAGACAGGTAGGCATGCAGCCATTTCGGTGAACCGCAATATTAGCATGGCGTGCTTCAATTGGTCATCTTAAAAATCAGGAGCGTAATTTGACATCCAAAACGTTGCTATCATGCCACACTGACCAGAAGAGATCAGAACAGAAGTGCGGACGTAGGCTACAATTTCAACAGTCCCTGGATCAGTGGGAAAGGCCACGTCGCCAGTCGTCGCTGTCAGGTGCTAAACATATTCCACAACTATCCCTTGATCCCTGCATCCACAGCCGGAGACTGATGGCAGAAACTGACATGACAAAGGCACTGAACTAAGTAGCATCACGGCCAAAAGATGCGTCGCGATTTCAGCCTCTTCTTGCAAAGCTGTGTCGGCACCCCCTCTGACGTCAGCTGGGTGTGTTTCCAGCTGATCGTAGCCTCGCTGGCGGCTCTGGTCTGCGCTGATGGCCCGCGGCCGCAGCCGGCACCAGCCTCCTACCAGCGGCCGGCAGCCCCGGCACCAGCCTCCCACCAACAGCCGGCGGCGCCAGCCTCCTACCAGCAGCCGGCGGCACCGGCCTCCTACCAGCAGCCGGCCGGCTACGGCCAGCCCTTCGCCATCCTCAGCGAGGAGAATGTCCACCCGGGCGACGGCACCTACCAGTTCGGCTTCCAGACCGAGAACGGCATCTCACGTAACGAGAACGGCAGCCCCAAGGACGGCTACGGTAAATCTGAGTACGGCCAGCCCACCGGCGGCTACGTCCAGCAGGGCGGCTGGAGCTACAGCGACGATTACGGCCACCCCGTCCAGGTGACGTTTGTTGCCGACGAGAACGGCTACCAGCCGTCTAGCGACATCCTGCCGACGCCGGTGCCGACCGAGTACCCGCTGCCGATCGTGCCGCAGGTGTACCAAGGCGAGCAGAGCTATGGCTCTGCCCCAGCCCCCGCTCCCGCCCGCTACAGCGCCCCGGCTCCTGCTGCCCGGCAGTACAACGCTCCCGCTCCTGCGGCTCCTGCTCCTCGGCAGTACAACGCTCCCGCTCCTGCTCCTGCTCCCAGGCAGCACAGCGCTCCCGCTCCTGCCCCCAGGCAGTACAATGCTCCTGCTCCGGCTCCTGCTCGTTATAGTGCTCCTGCCCCCGCCCGCAACTACTAAAACGGATGGACGACGAGCGCTGGGAGTAGTGCATATGCGTGTGCGAGGCTGTGAGGCTGCATGAGTGATATATTTATCCGTCCGTATTGCTAAGAAATACAGGCGCATGTAGAATAAACTGTTTTCACCGCACTCTTATAATCATTTGTACCTGAGACAAACGATGCCAACGATGTAAATGGCCAGCAACATGATGGACCGACGAAGCAACCTTTCAACTGAATAGCTCACATTCCCACCAGATCCCTGACCAGGTTGCCAGGACCCCACAGAAGAGGGATCGACAACGCCGGGCTGCTAGTCAGGTCGCACGGCACGATCCGGAGCGCCGTGAAGCGTACCTGGTCTTTTGAGAGGTGGTGCCCAAATTGCCGTTTTAGGAGTGCTGTCTCATTGGATTGTTTTTCTTGTGATGAGAGTATCCGCACGGCAATTGAAACTTTTCAGATCCAGGAGCTGTCCACACCAATGCACACAAAGTTTGTGTTAGTAGTTACTGAGCAGCTCAAGTGAAAGCGGCTCCGGTTCATAATTAACTGCGGTGTGAGGATTTTTGAGTGGGTCAGAAACTACCTCCGCACTCGGCGAGGGGGGGGGGAGACATTGGAACATCCCAATGACATGACCGATCCCAAATCGGGATTCACCTAACCAACCCTGAAATTTGGATTTCCCACTGAACTTATGCCAATTAATCTTCATGGTCGGACGAAAAGTCACAAGACATATGGAGAATATCATGTGAAATGTGGTGGGGCTAGGGCGCAGTTAGAACACCCGAGAGCGAAGGGGGTTAGGGTGGGATTGGCTGGGGTGCGGTATCTGGTAATTTCAAGAGGTAGCTTGTGCGGGGAAGGTGGCGTTGTAACGAAGGGCGCGTTGCACAACAATGCCCTTGTGCCGAATTTTCCACTTTTTCTATCACTGTTTCTTAGGGGTCTTTTGGCCCTTCCGAGAAGATTGGAGGGGATCTGGAGTTCTGTGACGTTTTGTCTGGACACGCGGCTGTTCCTGAACTGGACAAGCGAATCATCCTGACTTGAACACGCGACTCCTAAGTTGGACACGCGACAGCTCCTGTGCCTGGCTTATTGCTGCTCCAGCGATGGGCTCAGCGTCACTGGACTGAGCTACGCATACGTTTCGTTCTGGCAAACTTGATGCGATACGTTTCACCGCTACCGCAACGGCCATTAGTTTTCAAAGTATAATTCTAATTTATATGTGCCTTCCGTGTACGTTGCCATCTCCTTCAAAACGGGTATCTGCGCACAGGTCTATGTAAAAGATACAGTTCAGCATATGACGCATTTTCTGCGATTAAGATCCGAAAGCTGCATTCAGCAGGCAATGTGAATCGTAAACACAGGTCTAGATATTAGTTGCTAACTACTTATTTTCGTAAACATTTTGTGACAATACAAATTTGCTCAATGAGATATTGATAGATGTGCCACGTTGTTTTGCTGCTTTGCTAAGTGCGCATGTCAGTGACACAGCAGCATTTTTGAACAGCTTATTCTTACTACCCTTGCGTGTACGCAGCATAACAAACAACAACGTAAATTTATGTTATGCTGTTGAATGATACGTCCCTCTAAGGACAGCACACACAACATATAAGATCCCGAGTTTGATACTCCAATACGAATATGGCATTGCGGCTGTTGTGGTGCATTCGAAAGTCGTGAAATAGAAAGTGTAAAACTGTCGAGTTCTAGTGGCTGTATGACATGAAAAAGTCTGCATTTTCCTAAAACTTTCCAATATTGGTGTCCATGTACAATATAATGAGCAAATCGGACTTTCACAACTAGAAATATCCTTGTTTCTTTACGCTTTGCGGGTGCAAAGTCATGAGCTGATACAGGCTATTTAAGAAGACCAAGCCTCGGTCTTACCAATATGAGGTACAAGCTTGAAATATCTGTACCTTTTATTTATGTGCTGTTTCAATTTTCAGCCTCTCCTTTGTAATTTGCATGCAAAAATCGGCACCGCAGTGGTAAATAAGATGGCAATTATATGACATCTTGTTGGCACATTTTATCTGTATGTGAAAAATTACAGAATACCGGGAAAATACAGATTGTACTTAACGTCAGATAAGATTTGTAGCGCAGTCGGTTTTTGCGGGTCAGATCGCTAGCTGGCCAGGGCGGACCGGGATACGGGAGGACATTTTGCAAGAACGTGACGTTTCTGATCCGTACCCACCGTCTTACGGTCGGAGCCAGGCGGACCTCTGCCACTGGAGAATGCGGACATCACATACCGTGTACCCTGACAGGGTGTCAGGCCGTGTGACACCGCTCAGAAGAGCTCAGAGTCGTTCTGCCCGTTCGGTCGAGAGTTACATGTATGTCGAACACCTTCCACGGTTTAGGACTGGGGCTTGAGTAAATCTTCTTCCACATGATGGCTTTCCAATTACATGCGAACACTACTTGAAGACAAATTTTCAGTTGCCACAAGGACCAGAAAGCAGTTCAGGAGAACTGACCGCATCGTTATCTTCAATGTCTTGTTGACTTTTCATACATTGACAATTCATTATACGTTAACCGAGCATTGCTGCGCAGTCGAAATTTACCGCATCATCGCATAAATCTTTGTCCATCCGCCGTTGTTCGTGCGGTAGCTAACGCATCACTATAGGGGATAATTACATAGCATGATACACCAAGACCACAAGAGATGCCGTGAGCAAGCGTGAGCCGGCGACTACAGCCGTGCCAGTGAGTGCTCATGCCACGCCGTGCTATACTCCTTCTTATCAAGAGCAGGAAAACTTGCAAAAGTACCGGGAACTGTTTAATGGCAACTTATTCATGTATCATCACAACCGGCCTTCTCTACCATTGCTCACGTTTTCCGAACACTGATATTTAAGTGGCTACCATACCCCTGTGAGTGATAAACACGACAAGGAAGCTTTTGAGGCCAGTGCGTCGTATGCACGGCGGATGGCTGTCGGCCTTAATGGGATTACGAGCAAAGCCAACACTCGAGGCTAGGCTGCTAAGACAACACGCAAAGTCAGCTTTGTCGTGGCAGCACAAAGCACAAGCAATTGACTATACCCTCACAGTTCGCGTAATTGGCGTGTTTTCCTGTCGGTATTTAGTCTCCCAACCCGGCAGAATGTTGCGGAAAACTGATCAAGTGTTTCATCGGATTACTCCATGTGATGTTTCTAGGTACTGTCGGCTCACGCCATGGTGAGCCGACAGTGTGTTATTAAAATACGTACGGACAACGGGTCATGTTTGCATGACCGTCTGAAACATTGCTCAAAATCTTCAACAGTCTTTCAGTACCAGTAGCAACATAAAAGGCCTCCGACATCGGCCACTCGTCTACAAATCATTGGCTGGTGCTCGATTGCGCGACCATGTCGCTCCGAAGCCGACCTGAAGGTGACACGGTCTAGCGCGTCAGGCTGTCGCTTGTGCTACCAACCTTGCCAAGGTGCTTTCTTCTCCTTCTTCTGCTTCCAACCTGAACCTGTCTCTGTGCGTGCTCCGTGCCGCCGTCCCCGCCCTCTCGGAAGCAGCGCTGGGTCGAGCTGGCTCACGTGAGATCGGTGGACCGGCGGCCAGTTGTGGTCTGGTCGCCTGGCTGGACGGGGACGCCCACTGCAGAAGGCGTTGCGTCAGGTGGGGCAGCGCCGCCGGAGGCAGCGTGACGGCCAACCGCGTCGCCCTCCCACGGCCAAATAAAAGCCCGGCCGCACAGACACCAGGCACCAGTCACTCGCCAGCAGTGGTGTCCATCTCACAACGCCACGGCAAACATGAAGCTGGTGAGTGCGACCAGGGAGATCGGTGCTTCACATGAGGGTTGCCTTTCGTATTCCAGCGGTGTCTGTACTGTCAGTTGGGGCGCCAGGGAGGTTCTTTTAGATAAGGTCGTTGATCAGCGGTCATTTCTTTACGTAGCAGGCGAAGTCAAAGTGCCCTCAGTCCCAGCGCCTCAGTGCTTTTTTATATCCGTCCCAAGTAGTCTACACGGGTAGGTATATAGCCATTTTGGTGAACCGCAAAAGTAATCTGACTGGCTTAAATTGGCCCACTTAAAAACTTAGTATTTAATTTTACATCCAAAACTTTCGCACGATAACGCACTGGCCAAAAGGGACCAGAACAGACGTGCGAACGTCAGGCTCTAATTTCAACAGTCTCTGAATCAGTATAGAACGCAATGTCGTCAGCCAATGCGCTGTCAGATGCTACACACATTCCATAGCTATCCCTTGATCCCTGCATCTACAGGCGAAGATCCATAACAAAGAGTGGTCTGGCAAAGGTGCTTAACTGCGTCTTGTCATGGTGAAATCATGGGTCGCAATCTGAACCCTTGCTGGCACCGCCGGGTCGGCACCCCCTCTGACGTCAGCTGGGTGTGTTTCCAGCTGATCGTAGCCTCGCTGGCGGCTCTGGCCTGTGCTGATGGCCCGCGGCCGCAGCCGGCGCCCGCCTCCTACCAGCGGCCGGCGGCCCCGGCACCAGCCTCCCACCAGCAGCCGGCGGCACCGGCCTCCTACCAGCAGCCGGCCGGCTACGGCCAGCCCTTCGCCATCCTCAGCGAGGAGAACGTCCACCCGGGCGACGGCACCTACCAGTTCAGCTTCCAGACCGAGAACGGCATCTCACGTAACGAGAACGGCAGCCCCAAGGACGGCTACGGCAAATCCGAGTACGGCCAGCCCACCGGCGGCTACGTCCAGCAGGGTGGCTGGAGCTACAGCGACGATTACGGCCACCCCGTCCAGGTGACGTTTGTTGCCGACGAGAACGGCTACCAGCCGTCTAGCGACATCCTGCCGACGCCGGTGCCGACCGAGTACCCGCTGCCGATCGTGCCACAGGTGTACCAGGGCGAGCAGAGCTATGGCTCTGCCCCAGCCCCCGCTCCCGCCCGCTACAGCGCCCCGGCTCCTGCTGCCCGGCAGTACAACGCTCCCGCTCCTGCGGTTCTTGCTTCTGCTCCTCGGCAGTACAACGCTCCCGCTCCTGCTCCTGCTCCTGCTCCCAGGCAGTACAGCGCTCCCGCTCCTGCCCCCAGAGAGTACAATGTTCCTGCTCCGGCTCCAGCTCGTTACAGCGCTCCTGCCCCCGCCCGCAACTACTAAGACGGATGGACGGCGAGCGCTAGGCATAGCGTAAACGAGTGTGCGAGGCTGTGAGGCTGCATGAGTGAAATATTCATGCTTCCGTACTGCTAAGAAATACAGGCGCATGTAAAATAAACTGTTTTCATCGCACTCTTATGATCATTTGTGCTTGAGACAAACGATGCCAACGATGTAAACAGCAGGCGACATGATAGACCGACGAGGCAACCTTTCAACTGAATAGTTCACATCCCCACAATATCCCTGACCTGGCTGCCAGGAACCCACAGATGATGGATCGACAACGCTGGCTGCTAGTCACGTCGCATGGCTGGCCTCGTTGCACAGGTTGTACTTTTAGGGCGCCTGTCTGGCGGAGTCGGGTGTCAGAATGGTAGGCCCCGCAGCACGGGTTGTACTTCCAGAGCGCCTGTCCGGCGGGGTCGGGCGTCAGAATGGTAGGCCCGCCGCACGGGTTGTACTTCCAGAGCGCCTGTCCGGCGGGGTCGGGCGTCAGATTGGTAGGCCCCACCGCACAGGCTGTACTTCCAGAGCGCTTGTCCGGCGGGGTCGGGCGTCAGAATGGTAGGCCCCGCCGCACAGGTTGTATTTGCAAGGCGCCTGTCCGGTGGAGTCGGGCGAGAGGCTCAGTCCGCTGATGTAGAAGTTCACGGTAATGTTGATCTGGCCGCTCGCCTTCTCCAGCGACACCTTCTCTAGCAAACGGCTTAAGAGGCGCCACTAGGACGTGCGGAAGCGTCTCAGTCGAGAGGCTCTTGATGCAGATCTTGCGCTTTAGATACTTTCGAGCGCGCGGGCTTTTTGTCTCTGTGGAGCGTTTTCGTCTCGAGGATGACGTCAGAGCAGGCCTGCAAATGCACTGGCCCGTCTTGGATGAGATCGGCGGACCCATTTTCCAGAACCTGCCAAGCGCTACGGACACGCGGCCCCACGCCGTACAGTGCAGCGGGGTCTTAAGCTCTCAACAAACAGATCAATGCACTTCTAATTTAATACACTGCAAGTTCTTCAGACGCAGGAAACGCCTCTAGGCCTCCGTTGAATTATGTCTGGAACTGAAGCCATCGGTCATCGATGTCAGTAGTGGTGGGGTTTGGTCGCCTGGTGACAGGGTTGACGCTCTTATACACAATATTTTTTAACAAAGCTAGTGATACAGCAAACTATTTTGCTGCAAACATCGCAAACACAGGACTGTTTCTTGCCGGACGTTCTGTGGCACCGTGTCCATGCCTGTCGCGTGCCTCAGGATGGTATTTAACTTATCGCCTTTCTGCACTCCTGCTGACGTGCCCCGAGCCTGAAAACTTCCCCATCGGTTAGGCAGGGCATAGGGGACATGTACTACCCGCCCAAAGACAAAGAGGAAGCATGAAGAACCGCGCAGGGTTTACCACAGATTTGTAAGTGTAGTGAAAAGGAAGGAGTAGCTCTGACCACGTGCATGGAAATGTTCGTGAGGATGACCCAGGCCAGGTAAATTTATAAAGTTGTACGTGCCAGTGCCTGGCTACTGCAGCTGCTGGACCGCACCGGACTGGCGCTCCGCGTGCCTGTGCCATCGTCCGCTGTGCTCTTGTCCACGTGCCTGCGCCGTTGCCCATCGTGTTATTGGCCACGTGCTCCATACAGGCAGTCTTCCACGCTCACTCGTCGCTACGGCCGGCCAAGCGCACGTTCAGCTCCCTGTGCGATATGCTGTACCGCTAAGCAGCGCTCCTCGTCCGTGCCCCTACGCCAAGCCGGGGACAAAGGGTATCCCAGTATTTCCGCGGAGCCCCTTAGCTATTCCCTGATCTCCTGAGGAAAGCACCGTTTCTATCCAAATGGTGGGTTCTAATTCAACCAATATCCCATACAAACTAAAATCCTATCCAGCCTGTTGACATTTGCCGAGGCAGATATGCTTCGAGCACGACTACGACGCAGCAGCAAGCAGGATAACCCGCAGTGGCTATCCAATCACCAGGCGCATCGCAACTAAAATCTATTCTAGTCTTGGGTAACACGGATAGTTTCAAGCTCATATAAAAACGGTAAGACCAAATCAATACACAGATTAAGTATGCATGCCCATACCCATGCTCAGCGTTCTAGAATTGCCGACTTCTCGCGTTAAAGAGCACCATATGAGGCGGAATTTTTCATTCATTTTCCCCATACTTCAAGTGAATTTTTCGCTCCTTCTTGATATTGTCAAACCACACATACCAAACCCATATTTCTCTTTCAGATGTTCTAAGGCGTCATCCAAAACCGAGCTCACTTGAAGCCATTAAGCATAAACAAGGGTCAACAGAACCTGGACACCCATGGCTATATCTTGTCTCACCTACAGTTGTTTTATGCCTATGTATTTACAAAGCAAGGACACCAGGTACCTTCAAGCCCAAGAGCCTCAGTGACTCCAGCCATTTGCGTGTATCAAGTTCGGGTTATTAATCACATTTATCACAATCATCAGCTATGCGCCAAATGCAAGATTTTCAGGCATCCCCAATTTCTTGGGTCACACCACCCGAACACCACAGCAAAGAAAAGCCTGATACAAACAACGCAAAGCGCAGTAGAGAATTTTCGCCACGTATTTCTTATACCCAAAGAAACTTGACCACTAAATTGCACAACTCCCGAAATGTAGAAGTGAAAAATTAAGAAAAACCTTCTCGATGAACTCTAAAAGCTGAATATCGCAATTTAAGCACCCCTTTTCACAGATTTTTGGTCAAACTAATTGATAACAAAATTTGACCGAACATTTTTGACCGAACACCGAACAAATTTGCCTGCCAACACGCTCTTGTCACAGTGCTCCCGAAAACCAGTGATTTGAACGATCCTGCCAAATTTAGGCCAATCTCTGTAGTGCCAGCGATAAGGAAGATGGTCGAGCGTATTGTTCATCATCAACTTAGTTCATATTTTAACGAGCATGAATTCTTTTCGCATACACAACACGGATATCGTGCGAATTTTTCAACAGGGACAGCACTTACTGTAGTGACTGATGAAATACCGCGAAGGATGCTGGGGAGATCGCTCTGCTTGTTTTAATAGATCTGTCAAAATGTTTTGACGTTGTGAACCACCAGCTTTTCTTATTCAAGCTTAAGATATACAATATCGACACGAAATGGTTTGAAAGCTACCTTTGCGGGCATACCTTGCAGGTTCAGGTCATATACCCTTCAGGGCATACTGCACGCTCTCATAGTCTTCCGAATGGGATGGGGGTATTTCAGAGTACCGCCCTCAGGCCGCTCCTATATTCCATTTTCTCGAACGATCTAGCGTTATATTCAGAAGGCGCTACAGTGATAAAATATGCCGATAACACACAGATTTGGGTAACGGGAATGACATGTGCAATGCAACAGCTTGTCGCAGACATGGAGAATACCTTGTCAGTTGTATTGGACTGGTTTAACAACCACTCTATGAAAGTCAATACAGCAAAAACACAGTTAATGGTTTTCGGGACGAGGGCTATGCTGCGTCATATGCCTCCTCTGCATGTCAAGATCGGATCAGCTGTCGTCACTGAAAGCAGTACTGTCAAAAACCTTGGTGTGGTCATGGGCAGAAATCTCATATTTGTAGTGCACATTGATCAGCTTGTTGCCAGGTCGATGGGCGCTCTGATGGCCCTGTCCCATGCCAAACATGTACTCCCAAGAGATACCCTCGTTCGCATTGTCGGAGCTCTAGTTCTTTCCTTCATTAGATACTGTATAGCACTATATGGTACTCACGGAGCCACCCAGTTCCATCGCGTGCAAAAACTCGCGAACTTCTGTGCGCGGGATGTGAACGGAAGGAGAAGGTGTGACCATATATCGGATGTTGTCAGGGATCCACGATGGTTAGTGCTGATCAGCTCGTCACATATCACATGTTGTGCCCGCTCAAAAACGTCTTACGTGTCAGCCACCAGATATGGTCGCGATGTTCACACGTGCTGAGCACACTCATGAAATGTGACAGGCTAGCCAGCTGAGGCGCCCCCGAGTGGTGAGCAACTCTGGCACTCGCCGATTTAGTTACAGAGCATCGGGTTTGTTTAACTGTCTACCGCCTGACTTGCGCAATATTCAGAGTCTAGGCCGATTCAAGCGCCAATTATGGAGTTTCTAATGAGTGAGGCGAATGTTGGCACATGAGTGGGTGCGTATGTGAGTTCGATGGTGTGTGATGCCACAATGTAAATGCAATAGTGTGATTCACCGAGGTGATCCCTTGACCGATTTGTGATGTGTTAGGCTATTTTTATGAGGTTTCCAATTGTCTCTTTTATGCCCGTTTTTATCAATGATGACCTGTAACTTTAAAAAAGCCCCTAGATCTTGGCGAAAGTTACGAAATATGTGGACATGAGCTACAAGGCTCTATCTTTATTCAACTACTTTTATTTTATTGGTCCTATACGTTGTGATGCGACTTCAATTTTTCTTCCTTTCCGATTATCTTTAAAGACACCATCTATGGCTTAAAATGAAGGCCAGTTTCTTTGCAAAATGTTCCAACTGCCAACTTCCATTTCATTCATATATAAATTGGATTAATTCGCCAGCCGCCAAAACATGTCTGATATGCACCCGAGAGTGAACAATGCGTAGGGAATTAAGGTAAAAATACGTTCCGTGCTTTGCATTGTCTCCCTCATTCCCTACAAATTGTTTACTCTTGAGTGCATACCAAACATGTTTGGGTGCCTGGCATACTAATGCAAATTAGGTATGAAGTGTATGCAAGTTCTCAGTTGGATTATGCTGCAGAGAAATTGTACAACGTTTGAAAAGGAATGTTCCCCATTTAAATATATTGAGATAAGCGTCAGATATGATGGGAAAAGATTTCTTGTAACTATTGGTAAGCTTTCCAGGTTCAAAAACGACCCTAACTAGCAAAATTTCAAAGCTTGAAAAAGGCGCCTCATTACGTCATTGTTTGATGGCGTCATGGAGTGGTTTTGTGACGCCAGCAATACCTGGCAGCATCTAGCAGCAAGACCTAAAGAATACGTAGATGCGCACGAAAGCTGACGCCAACCGGCCATTCTCGTCGCGGGCGCTGTGTTGGGCGGCCCATTAGTGAATGGCTTGTCTGGGGATTTTTTGTCTTGGTATTGGTCGTAAGAAAAGCCTTGGCGGACTGTTTGACATACGTATTGCACTGCCAACTTATCCCTGCCTGCAGTGCTGTAGTCCGGACATTGATGTTATGTAATGTGCACAGTAGTTACTAACTTGTGTAATTATAACGCAGGTGCATGCAAAAATTCATAAATCTGTAACGTTGCTGTGAGTTGATTGCCAAAACATTGCTAATGCCGTGGTAAAGATGGTAGGGTTGAGCTACCATGAATGTTTTTCTTGCTTACGATTATTTATGTCATTACTAGTTAACCCTGACATCACCATTGTGGTGAAACAGCATTCTTGCTGTTGATAGTCATTTAGAGTTGTTAAATCAGTTCATAAATCATTAATAAATTACAAACTGTTATCTCACGGGCTTGACATAAGCTTGTCAACCAATGCGGTACGTTGCATAATGGCACGGGTTAACAGTGTCATTGTAGCAGTACCTCAATGCTGTACTGTGGCATGACATAATAAACAATGGTATAGTTTTTGTTCTGTAATCTCTGCTGCTTTCACAATAAATTTCATCGTGAAAAGATGGCTCAGGCTTGTATTTTTGTACTAACTCCGCATCTGGCATACGAGTGACCGAAAACACGTGATGCAAAATACAAATCCCTTTCAGCAAAGCACACAACCAATAAGTGACATCACTTGCTCAGCATGTTTTGGGAATCCACAAAACATAGGTGACTAAAATGCGGTCATGTCCTCTGCTCCCACAGCTCACAACATGTTACAGCCATCAGACTGCTTCACTTAACACGCGCTCGGGTGGGGGTCAAATTGACCCCTCCGAAGGTTTTCCCAAAATGATTTCCAAACGGCGCGCTGTAGCCGCGCCAAATTTTGCATACTGTAGACAATTGAATAGCAAATTGTCTGACATTAAACAATAAGAAGTACCTTTTAAGGTCGCTGACCTATGATAGGTAGAAGTCAGGTCATGGTTCCAGCGAAGGCACGTTCTAGAGAATCGTTCAATCCGATCAAACAACGCATTGTTAGACGAAGCCATACATCACTGAGATACTTTCTTAAGCAATACAACAATTGAATAAACAAATAGCATTGACCTACGGTCAGGTATGAAGGTCAGACCAATGTAAAACCGACCTGTTTTATTACTCTAGAGCTTGCTGTATTGGCTGGTTTCTGGTGCTTATTTCGGACATATTGATGGCAAGAACCGTATTATACACCTTCCATGGACTTCTTATAAGTCAGAATAGATCACTGACCTTAAAGGCCCCAGGTCAACACTTTGTTTTTGGGAACATACTGCCTAGCGTATTCTTTGTCGCTTATCCAAATGCACAACTCAAAACCCTCTTGTATCATTTTAATCATCATGACTTTAAAAAGTCAAACAAGTTCACTAACCTTAACTGAGCGTGTGGTATTTTGCTTAGAACAGTTGCCTGGGTTCTAGAGGCCCTTTGGAGACTCATCTGGAATTTAACCTTGTTTGATCTTATCTGACCCGGAGGTCATGACCTAAGAGCTTTAAATTTTGACCTAAGTGAGTTCACGTACAGTTCAACACACGCTGTGAATTTTGTCTCTCTAGCGCTCTTCATTCCGGGGATCTCAGCGGTCAGATTGCCCAACTTACCCGAGCATAGGTTGACCAACCGGTGACCCTGGCGCGTGTTGAAAGGTCAAACAAAGTCACTGACCCTTACTGAACGCGTGAAATTTTTCTTAAAACAGTTGCCTAGATTCTAGGGCTCTTTTGGACACCATGCTGGAATATGACCTTGTCTGACCCTATTTGACCCGACGGTCAAGACTTACGAACTTCAAACTTTGACCTAAGAAATTACGTACAGGCCAAGACACTCTATGAATTTGGCGTGTCTAGCTCTTTTAGTTCCCGAGATCTCAGGGGGGGGGCAAATTGACACCCCACTCGAGCGATGGGTATCCAAACGGCTACCCGAGCGCGTGTGAAAAATGCGATTCACACAAGTAATCGCACATGCATAACAAGAAAACATTCGATGTCGTGAAATAACACTGCGAACGGCTGACCTTGCTCAATGCTGGAGACATGACAAGTGCATATAGTTACGGTTAGATGGGCGAAATGCAAAGAAGTGATGAAGCTGCCGGTGCACACAAGGCAGATGATAAAAATGCTATTAAGTGCTGTCCAAGAAACCAACTGCAATACTTCTCCACCTTCCTCCGTACCCAGTATCTCACACAATTGAAATGCTCAGACCAAGCATGTGCATTGATGAGCCGCACTGACCTGTCCCCACTGCCGAAATGAATTGCTAATATAACGGCATGCGAGGGGTTAATTACATGGTGGAATATCCCAATGGGTTCAAAATTATGGCAAGATCATAATCAAATAGCAAATTGCCTTTGAGCATCCCTGAGCCATAGATGCCAGTGTTTCTTTCAGTTCGACGCCATCACAACTTTCTCATGTTAAATCGAAAACCTAGAACAGGTCTCAAACCATACCATTTTATTGGGATTCATTACATTGACAGAATACCAAAGCAATGTTCTCTGTTTCAAGTACAAACCTCGCACGCACCCTCCCCATTACATCAAGATTAATACAAGCCACTGGCACGCTCTATCAGTGATCACACCAATTTCAAAGCCCTAATTTACACTCTAATTTCAAATAAGTGTAATCCCACACTTGCATAACCCGCGAGAGTATCAAATTGCAGGTTTTCTTGCAATACCCCACAGGTTTTCGGTTATAACACCGTGTTTCGCCTTGAGCTCCCTTCAAAAACGGAATCCCAACAGGGGTTCATGGTAACACAACTCAAGAGTTTGCACTTGAAGGACACAATCATTTTGTTCATGATTTAAACTTGTCCTTCGACATGTGACGAATATTTAGCAAAATCTATATATCTAAACTTACTGTACTATTTTCCCGATGTTACAATGCCTGGCTAACCCATAACACCATGCAGGGCCCCTTTCTCCGGTATACAAGACGCTAACTGAGTTGTCTAAAAAACACGTCAGTAAAAGAAAAGAAAACGTCAGTACGAGAAAAAGGCGGATTTGCTGTCGTGTCTTGTCTGTTTTTATGACATTCGGAAGTGTGCCGTTTTTCGGTACTGCGCTATATTTGCAGACAGTGGCATTCTCTTTGTATAACCTTGACCTATGGCGTAAATCTAAGGAAAATGCCCAATTGGCCACAAGTGCCAGACAACCTGAAAGTGCCCGCCGTTAAGTTCGCGACGCGCATTCAGCAGCGGAATTTTTTAACAGCCAATCACCTTCCGCGGATTGTACCATGCGTGCCGCATCGTCGCTCGTGTTAATGTATTAGCAGCAATTATTTTTGGACCATAAGCAGAAAACAGCCTGAAATATAACGACGATCGTATGACGTTTCTATGATGTCATCAATGCCAAGGTGACTTTAAAGTAGTCTCCCATTAAACCCTTTCGCACTTTTGCAGGCCTTTAACTCAGGAACCAAAGGGCTTGATGTCTTTTTAGGGTCTTCACTAGCCTTTCAGCATCAGTCACAACGCAAAAGACATCCGTCATAGGCCGCTTCCCTGCGAATCATTGGCTGGTGTTCGATTCCGCGGCCGTGCCGCTCCGACGCCGACCTGAAGGTGGCGCAACCCAGAGCGTCAGCCTGTCCCCTGTACCAGAGAACATTTTAACCTGCTAACCCTTCTGCTTGTAACCTGAACCTGTCTCAATGCGTGCTCCGTGCCGCCGTCCCCGCCCTCTCGGAAGCGGTGCCGGGCCGAGCCGTCTCACGTGGAATCGGTGGACCGGAGGCCGGTTGTGGTCGGGTCGTCTGGCTGGACGGGGACGCCCACTGCAGAGGGCGTTGCGTCAGGCGGGGCAACGCCGCCGGCGGCAGCGTGACGGCCAACCGCGTCGCCCTCCCGCGGCCGAATAAAAGGCCGGCCGCACAGACATCAGGCACCAGTCACTCGCCAGCAGTGGTGTCCACCTCACAACGCCACGGCAAACATGAAGCTGGTGAGTACGGTCCGGAAGATCGGTGCTTCACATCAGCGTTGCCTTTCGTATTTTAGCGGTGTCCGTACTGTCAGTTAGGGCGCCACAAAAGGTCTTGCAAATAGGGTTGTTGATCATCTTCCATAAATTCCGCGTCCGGCAAACTCAGTGTTTAATTTTAGTGCCTGAACGTTTTTTTTCATTCCGTTCCAAAGAGCCTAAACAGGTAGGCATGGAGCCATTTCGGTGAACCGCAATATTAGCAAGACGTGCTTAAATTGGTCAGCTTAAAAAGCAAGAGCGTAATTTGACATCCAAAACGTTGCTACGATACCAC
Organism: Pollicipes pollicipes; assembly: GCF_011947565.3. Classification (NCBI taxonomy): domain Eukaryota; kingdom Metazoa; phylum Arthropoda; class Thecostraca; order Pollicipedomorpha; family Pollicipedidae; genus Pollicipes; species Pollicipes pollicipes. The sequence continues at coordinate 19,871,298 of NW_023596136.1, read as the reverse complement.
ACTGGCCAGAAGAGATCAGAACAAAAGTGCGGACGTAGGCCACAATTTCAACAGTCCCTGGATCAGTGCGAAAGGCCGCGTCGCCGGTCGTCGCTGTCAGGTGCTGCACATATTCCACAACTATCCCTTGATCCCTGCATCCACTGATGAGAGAAACTGACCTGACAAAGGCGCTGAACCACGTCTTATCACGGTAAAAAGGTGCGTCGTGATTTCAACCTCTGCATGCACCGCTGGGTCGGCACCTCCTCTGACGTCAGCTGGGTGTGTTTCCAGTTGATCGTAGCCTCGCTGGCGGCTCTGGCCTGCGCTGATGGCCCGCGGCAGCAGCCGGCGCCCGCCTCCTACCAGCGGCCGGCGGCCCCGGCACCAGCCTCCTACCACCAGCCGGCGGCACCGCCCTCCCACCAGCAGCCGGCCGGCTACGGCCAGCCCTTCGCCATCCTCAGCGAGGAGAACGTCCACCCGGGCGACGGCACCTACCAGTTCAGCTTCCAGACCGAGAACGGCATCTCACGTAACGAGAACGGCAGCCCCAACGCCGGCTACGGCAAATCCGAGTACGGCCAGCCCACCGGCGGCTACGTCCAGCAGGGCGGCTGGAGCTACAGCGACGACTACGGCCACCCCATCCAGGTGACGTTTGTTGCCGACGAGAACGGCTACCAGCCGTCTAGCGACATCCTGCCGACGCCGGTGCCGACCGAGTACCCGCTGCCGATCGTGCCACAGGTGTACCAGGGCGAGCAGACCTATGGCTCTGCCCCAGCCCCCGCTCCCGCCCGCTACAGCGCCCCGGCTCCTGCTGCCCGGCAGTACAACGCTCCCGCTCCTGCGGGTCCTGCGCCTGCTCCCCGGCAGTACAACGCTCCTGCTCCTGCGCCCGGGCAGTACAGCGCTCCCGCTCCTTCGGCTCCTGCTCCTCGCCAGTACAACGCTCCCGCTCCTGCTCCTGCTCCCAGGCAGTACAGCGCTTCCGCTCCTGCTCCAAGACAGTACAATGCTCCTGCTCCGGCTCCTGCTCGTTACAGTGCTCCTGCCCTCGCTCGCAACTACTAAGGCGGATGGACGGCGAGCGCTAGGCATAGCGTTTACGAGTGTGCGAGGCTGTGAGGCTGCATGAGTGAAATATTTATGCGCCCGTGTTGCTGAGAAATACGGGCGCATGTAAAATAAACTGTTTTCACCGCACTGTTATGATCATCTGTACCTGAGACAATCGATGCCAACGATGTAAATGGCCAACAACATGATGGACCGACGAGGCAACATTTCAACTGAATAGTTCACATCCACAAAAGATCCCTTATCTGGTTGCCAGGAACCCACAGATGATGGATCGACAACGCCGGACTGCTAGTCACGTCGCATGGCTGGCTCCGTTGCGCAGGTTGTACTTGCAAGGCGCTTGTCCGGCGGAGTCGGGTGTCAGAATGGCAGGCCCCGCAGCACGGGTTGTACTCTCAGAGCGCCTGTCCGGCGGTGTCGGGCGTCAGAATGGGAGACCCCGCCGCACACGTTGTACTTGAAGGGCACCTGTCCGGCGGAGTCGGGTGTCAGAATGGTAGGCCCCGCCGCACACATTGTACTTGAAGGGCACCTGTCCGGCGAAGTCGGGCGAGAGGCTCAGTCCGTTGACGGAGAAGTTCACGGTTATGTTGATCTGGCCGCTCGCCTTCTCCAGCGACGCCTTCTCTAGCAAGTCGCTTAAGAGGCGCCACTTGAACGTGCAGCAGCGTCTGGGTCGAGAGGTTTTTGATGCAGATCTTGCGCTTTAGATACTTTGTTGATGATCAAGCGCGTTGGCTTTTTGTCTCTGTGGAGCGTTTCCGTCTTGGGGAAGACGTTAAAGTAGGCCTGCAAATGAACTGGCCCGTCTTGGATGAGATCGGCGGAACCACTTCCCAGGACCTGCCAAAAGCCCTACACGTGGCCCCACGCCGTACACTGCATCGGGGTCTTAAGCTGTCAGCAAACAGATCAAAACACTTCTAATTTATCACACTACAAGTTCTTCAGACGCGGGAGACGCCTGTAGGCCTCCGTTGGGTTCTGTCTGGCGCTGAGGCCGTCGGTCACCGATGTCAGAAGTGGTAGGATTTGGTCGCCGGTTGACAAGGTTGACGCCCTTATACACAATCTTTTTTAGCATAGCTAATGATACGGCAAACTTTTTGCTGCAAACATTGCAAGCTCATGCCTGTTTATTGCTGGACGTTCTGTGGCACCGTGTCGACACCTGTTGCGTGCACCAGGCTGGTGTTTAACCTGTCGCCTTTCTGTACTCCAGCTGACGAGCCCCGGGCCTGAAAGCTTTTCCATCTTTCCAAGTCTTCCTCATGGGACAATGTAAGAGCATGGCAAAGAGGGCATGTACCACCCGTCCAAAGGCAAAGAGGAAGCTTGAAACCCCGGGCCGTGGTCGCAACAAATTTGTAAGTGAAGGTACAGGAGGGAGTAACTGTGACCACACGTATGCAAACGTTCGTGGCAATCACGGGAGTCAAGATGATCTATGAAGTTGTACTAAGTTGTACGTGCCAGAGCCTGACTACTGCAGCGGCTGGACCGCACCGGACTGGCGCTCCGCGTGCCTCTGCCATTGTTCACCATGCTCTTGTCCGCGTGCTTGCACCGTTGTCCTTCGTGTTCTTGGCCACGTGCCTGCGCCGTTGTCCGTGGTGTTATTGGCCACGTGCTCCATGCCGGTGCTCTTCCACCTTCACTCATCGTCAAGGCCGACCAAGCGCGCGTTCAGCCCCTGTGCGATATGCTGTACCGCTAGGCAGCGCTCCTCGTCCGTGCCCCTACGCCAAGCCGGGGACAAAGGATATCCCAGTATTTCTGCCGAGCCCCTTAGCTATCATTACTGAGGAAAGCATCGTTCCTATCCAAATAGTGGAGTCTAATTCAACCAATGTCCCACACAAACTAAAATCCTATCCAACCTGTTGATATTTGCCGAGGCAGATATGCTTCGAGCACGACTACAGCGCGGCGACAAGCAGGTTAACCCACAGTGGTCATCCGATCAGCAGGCGCATCGCGACTAAAATCTATTTTAGTCTTGGGCAACACGAGTAGTTTCATTCTTATATAAGAACGATAAGGTGAAATCAATGCAGATTAAGTATGCATGCCCATACCGATGCACAGCGTTCTAGAATCACCGACTGTGCGTGTTACGAAGCACCCTATGAGGCGTTATTTTTCATTCATTCTCCCCATACTTAATGTGAATTTTTCACTCCTTCCTGCTATCGTCTAACCACACATACCAAACCCATACTTCCCTTTCAGAGGTTCCAAGACATCATCCAAAACCGAGCTCACTTGAAGCCATCAAGCAAAAACAAGGCTAAACAGAACCCGGACACCCATGGCTATATCCTGCCTCACCTACATTTGACTTATGCCTATGCATTTACAAAGCAAGGGCACCAAGTACCTTCAATCCCGAGAGCCTCAGTGACTCCAGCTGCTTGCTTGCGTCAAGTTTGGTTTATTGGTAAAATTCATCACAATCATCAGCTCTGTGCCAAATGCAAGGTTTACATGCATCCCCAATTATTTGGGTCACACTACACAGACAACGCAGCAAAGAAAAGCTTAATACAAACACCACCAAAGCGTGGTAGAGAATTTTACTCCACGTATTTCTTGTACCCGAAGAAACTTGACGACTCAATTACTACTTAATGAAGTATAAAGCTGAATATCGAAATTTGAGCACTCGTTTTCACGGACTTTGGATCAAGCTGATTGATGACAAAAACTGGCCCAACAACTCTACGTCTCTATCTTTATTCAATTACTGTTGCTTTTCTTGGTCTCAGACGGTTGTGATACAACTTCACTTTTTCTTCCTTTCCGATTATCTTTATAAACACCATCTATGGCTTCAAATGTTGACCATTTTCTCTGCAAAATACTCCGTCTGCAAGCTGGCATTTAATTTGTACATGAATTGGATTAATTTCCAAGCCGCCCAAACATGTTTGATATGCACCCGAGAGTGAATAATGCGTGGGAAATTAAGATGAAAAGCAAGTTTCTTGCTTCACATTGTCTCCTTCATTCCCTACAGATTGTTCGGTCTTGGGTACAATCCCCTTCATGTTTGGGCGGCTGGCAAATTAATTCAATTTAGATATAAAGTGTATGCAAGGTTTTGGTCGGAACATTTTGCAGAGAAATTGCAAAACACTTGAAAGGGAATGTTCCACATTTAAACATATTGAGATAAGCATCAGATATGACGGGAAAAGCTTACTTTTGACTATTGGTGAGCTTTCAAGGTTTAAAAGCAGCCCTAAAGAGCAAAATTTCAAAGTTTGAAAAAGGTGCCTCGTTACGTCATTGTTTGATGGCGTCATGGAGTTGGTTTGTGACGACAGCAGTACCTGGCAGCATCTGGTAGCAAGACCTACAGAATACATCGAAACGCACGAAAGCTGACGCCAACCGGCCATTCTCGCCGCGGGCGCTGTGTTGCGTGGCTGATTAATGGACGGCTTGTTTGTGTATTCTTTGTCTTGACATTGGTCGTAAGAGAAGCCTTGGTGGGCTGTTTGACATACATATTGTATTGTCGACTTATCCTTACCTGCAGTGCTGTAATCCTGGCAATGATATCATGCGATGTGCACGGTAGTTACTTACTTGTGAAATTGTAACGCAGTTGCATGCAAAAATCAGTGAATCTGTGCTCGTTGCTGTGAATTGATTGCCAAAACATTGTTAATGTCATGGTGAAGATAGTAGGGTTGAGCTACCATGAATGTTTTTCTTGCTTAGGATTATTCATGCAATTACTAGTTAACCCTGATATAACCGCTATGGTGGAACAGCATTCTTGCTGATGATGGTCATTTAGAGTTGTTAGATCAGTTAATACCAGTCAGTCACAACTTATAACCTGTTATCTCATAGGCTTGACATAGAGTCGCTAACCAATGTGGTACAGTGCATAATGGCACGGGTCAACAGTGCCATCGTGGCACTACCTCAGTGCTGCACTGTGGCATGACATAATGAGCAGTGATATAGTTTTTGTGCTGTCATCCCTGCTGCTTTCACAATAAATTCCATCGTGAAAAGATGGGCCAGACGTGTATTCCTGTATTACCTCTGCATCTGACATATGACTGGCCAAAACCACATGATACAAAATACAAATCCCTTTCAGCAAAGCACACAACCAATACGTGACATCACTTGCTCAGCCTGTTTTGGGAATCCAAAAACATGGATGACAAAAATGCAATCATGTCTCCTGCTTCCACAGTCATGCAACATGCAGCCATCAGGCTGCTTCACTTAAGACACGCTCGGGTGGGGTTCAAATTGACTCCTCCGAAGGTTTTCCCGAAGTGATTTTCGAACGGTGCGGCGTAGCCACGCCAAATTTTGCAAAGCTGTATACAATTGGATAGCGGATTGTCTGACAACAAACATTTAGATGCACCTTGTAAGGTCGCTGACCAATGGCAGGTCAAAATCAGGTCATGGTTTCGGCGAAGGCACGTTCTAGGGAATCGTTCAATCTGATCAAGCAACGGAGTGTTAGACAAAGCCATACATCTCTGAGATACCTTTTTAAGCAACACAACATTTGAATAAACAAATAGCATTAACCTAGGGTCAGGTATGAAGGTCAGACCAAGGTCAAAATCAGCCTAATTTGTTACTCTCAGGCTTGTTCTATGGGCTGGTTTCTGGTGCTCATTTCGAACATATTGGTGAGAGGAACCGCATTGTACGTCTTCCATGGACTTATTATAGGACAGAATAGGTCAGTGACCTAATATGACCCAGGGCAACAATTTTTTTCCAGTAACATACTGCCTAGCGTAATCTTTGTCGATTATGCAAATGCAGAACTCAAATCCCTCTTGGATCAGTTTGATCATCATGACTTTAAAAAGTCGAACAGGGTCACTAACCTTAACTGAGTGTGAAGTTTTGCTTAGATTGGTTGCCTAGATTCTAGGGGCCTTTTGGAGACCAATCTGGAATTTAACCTTTTGACCTTTTCTAACCCGGAGGTCATAGCCTCGGAACTTTAAACTTTGACCTAAGTGAGTTCACGTATAGTTCAACACATCCCGTGAATCTTGCCCCTCTAGCTATCTTCGTTCCCGAGATCTCAGAGGGATCAAAGTGACCCCCTCCGCCCGAGCGAAGGGTATCTAACCGGTCATCCGAGCGCATGTTAAAAGGTTAAACCAGGTCGCTTACCTTAACTGAGCGTGTGAATCTTTTCATAAAACAGTTGTCTAGGTTCTAGTGGCCCTTTGGAGACCAATCTGGAATCTGACCTTGTTCGATCTCATCTGACCTAAATATCATGACCCTATGAACTTTAGACTGTGACCTAAGGGATCTCACGTACAGGTCAAGACACTGTGAATTTGGTGTGTCTAGCTCTCTTACTTCCCGAGATCTCAGGGGGTCAAATTGACCCCCACACGAGCGAAGGGTAGCCAAACGGCTACCCGGGCGCGTGTTAAAAATGCGGTTCACACAGGTAATCACACATGCATAACACCTGCTGACCTTGCAGAATGCTGGAGCCATGACAAGCGCATGTAGTTGTGAGATGGGCGAAATGCAAGGAAGTGATGGAGCTGCCGGTGCACACAAGGCACATGATAAAAATGTGACTAGGTGTTGTCCAAGAAACCAACCACCGTACTTCTCCACCTTTCTCAGCACCCAGCATCTCACGGAAGTTGCAGTGACTAAGACTATATAACAGTGTCAGTGACTATATATGAGGATGGTAACCCACAAGCAATGCTTGCCTGCATATAAGATTCGTTAAAACAGTGGTAGGTGCTTCCATGATAATACAGCACTATATTTTCAGAATTCTTAAGTGAAAGACAATTTTCAAAGGTGCACCACGCAAGCTTATACCAAGCATGTGCATTAATGGTCCACACTGACCTATCCCTTCTGCCTAAATGAATTGCTAATATAATGGCATGCAATGGATTAATTATATGCTGAAATATATCAATAGGTCCCAAATGTTGGCAAGATCATCATGTAGTGGCAAATGGCCTTTGGACACCCCTGCAGCATGGGTGCTTGCGTTTCTTTCAGTTTGACGGCGTCAGTACCCTGTCATATTCAAACGCAAGCCTAAAGATAGAGGTAGGTATCAAACTATAGCATTTTATTGGGAGTCAATATATTTAAAGAATATCAAAACAGTGGTCTCTCTTAGAAGTATGAACCTTGCACGCACACTCCCCATCACATCAAGGTCAAAACAAGCCACTGCCACACACCTCCAGTGATCACACACATTTCAAACGCCTGATTTATACTCATGTCATGATTTATACAATGTCAATGAAGTCTAATCCCACACTTGCACAACCCGCGGGACTATCAAATTGCTGATTTTCTCGCAATATCCGCGCAGGTTTTCGGTTGTAACACCGTGTTACGCCGTGAGTTCCCTTCAAAACAAAGTCTCAACAGGGGTTCATGGCTGTATAAGAGCTATCAAGAGGTTGCACTTGAAGGGCGCAATTCTTTTGTTCCAGATTTAAACTTGTCCCACAAGATGTGACGAATATTTAGCCATATATATACATACATATATATATATATATATATATATATATATATATATATATATATATACATATATATATATATAAAATTACTGTAATATTTCCCAAAATTTGATACGCCTGGCTGACCCATAAACCCGTACAAGGCTCTTTGCTTCGGTGAACGAGCTGTCTGTAAGAAATACGTTAGTAGAAGAAAAAAACGTCAGCGCGAGAGAAACGCGGATTTGTCGTCGCGTCTTGTTTGCTTTGTAACATTTGGGAGAGTGCCGTTTTTCGGGGCTGTACTTTCTTTGCGGACAGTGGCATTCTCTTTTTATAACATTGAACCAGGGCCTAGAACTAAGGAAAAATGCCCCGTTTGCGACGAGTGTCGCACAACCTCAAAGTGCTCACGCTTACGTTCGCGACACGCATTCAGCAGCGAAATCTTTCTAACAGTCAATCACCTTCCGCAGATTGCATCATACGTGCCACATCATCGCTCTTGCAAATGTATCAGCGGCCATGCTGTTTTGACCATGAGCAGAAAACCGCCTATAATATAACAGCAATCTTATGGCGTTTCTATGACGACATGAATGCCAAGGTGATTTTAAAGTAGTCTCCCCAAAAAACTTTTCACACTTTTCCGGGAGTACAACTCGGGGACAGAGGATTTTGGGTCTTAAAAAGGGCATGGCCGTGAACTGCATCAAAAGCTCCTCAACACGTCTATTTCAGTTCAAAACCCCATGTAAAGGTGGAACGTTGCCTTTAAGGACAGCAGACACAACAGTTTGAACAGATCAGATCTTGATTTTGATCAGGTCTTGAGTTTGGTCTTTTTTTGGTTTGGTTTGGTCTTTTTTATCAGATCTTGATTTTGATCAACAGATCTTGAGTTTGGTACTCTAATACGAATATGACACCGCAGCTGTTGTGGCGCATTCGAATGTTGTGAAAAAAAGAGTAAAACTGTTGATTTCCAATGGCTTTGTCGGATGAAATATGTCTGCACTTTCCTGGAACTGTATATCATCTGTGTCCATGCACACCGTAATGAGCTAAGAAGACTTCCCATGACTTGAAATATTCAGATTTCTTTACGCTTTGCTAGTGCAAAGTCATAAGTGGATGCAGGTTATTTAAAAAGACCAAGCCTTTGTCTTGCCCAGATGAGGATCAAAGCGTGAAATACCCGTACCTTTTATTTGTCCGCTGTTTCAAATTCAACATCTTCCTTTTGACTTGTACCCAGAAACTGGCACCACAGCACCTAATAAGATGACGCTGAGATGACATGCTATAGAAGCATTTTATACACATGCGTGAAATCGCGAAATACTGGCCAAATCTAGATTACCCTTCATCTAACGTTTGCGGGTGAACGCCGTGTTAGATCTGTCGAACAGCCGGCTTTTGCTGGTGAGATCACTAGCTGGCTAGGGCGGGCCGGGATACTGAGGGCATTTTGCAAGAAAGTGACCTTTCTGAACCGTACCCACCGTCTTACAGTCGGAGCCAGGCGGACCTCTGCAGCTGGAGAATGCGGACATCACATACCGTGTCCCCTGACAGGGTGTCAGGCCGTGTGACACCGATCAGAAGAGCTCAGAGCCCTTCTGCCCGTTCGGTCGAGAGTTACGTATAGCCCGAACACTACACGGCTTAGGGTTCGGGCTCAAGTAAATATACTTTCACACGATAGCCTTCCTATTGAATACGGACACCAATGAAAAGCAAATTTGCAGTCGCCAACAGGGCCAGAAGTAGTTGAGAACCGACCGCATCGTTATCTTCAATATTTTGTTGACCTTTCATTCATTGACCATTTTATCATACGTTAACGGAGCATTGCTGCGCAGTCGAAATTTATCGCATCATCGCGTAGCTCTTTGTCCATCCGCCGTTGTTCGTGCGGTGGCTAACGCATCACAATAGGGGATATCCACATGCCATGACACACCGCGACCACAAACGACGGCGTTAGCGGGCGTGAGCCGGCGACCGCAGCCGTGCCAGTGAGTGCTCATGCCATGCCGTGCTATGCTCCATCTTCTCAAGAGCAGGAAAACTTGCAAAAGTGCCGGCCACTGTTTAATGGCAACATATTCATGCATCATCACGCTCGGCTCTGCCTGCCATTGCGCTACGTTTTCCGAACACAGTGACATCTAGGTGTCTACCCTGCCCGGAAGTGATGAACACGACAGGGGAAGCTTTGGAGCGCGTACGGCCGCCACGGAGCGGGATGTGAGGCCAGTGTGTCGTGTGCACGGCAGATGGCGGTCGGCCTTAATGGGATTACGAGCCAATCCAATACCCAAGGATAGCCTGCTAAGGGCTCACGCACAGTCAGCTTTTTCATGGCAGCACAAAGTGCAAGCAATTCGCCATGCCCTCACAGCTCGCGTAACTGGCGTGTTTTCCTGCCTGTATTTGGCATCCATATCTGGTTAAAAGTTGTGAAGAACTGATCAAGTGCTTCATCGGATTCCTCCATGTGATGCTTGTGGGCACTCTTAGGCCACGCCATGGTGGTGTGGTTAAAATATCACGGGCAACGAGTCGTATTTGCATAATTGTTTCGAACATTCTTCAAGATCTCCAACAGCCTTTCAGTATCAGTAGCAACATAACGGGCCTCCGACATCGGCCGCCTGTCTGTAAATCATCGGCTGGTGCTCGCTTCCACCACGGTGCCGCTCCGACGCCGACCTGAAGGTGACGAGGTCTAGCACGTCAGCCTGCTGCCCACCCCAGCGAACCAATCAACCTGCTTCCTTCTGCTTCCTTCTAACCTGTTTCCTCCTGCTTCCAAGCTGAACCTGTCTCTGTGCATGGTCCGTGCTGCCGTCCGCGCCCCCTCGGAAGCAGTGCCGGGCTCACGTGGAATCGGTGGACCGGCGGCCGGTTGTGGTCGGGTCGCCTGGCTGGACGGGGGCGCCCACTGCAGAGGTCGTTGCGTCAAGTGGGGCAGCGCCGCCGGAGGCAGCGTGACGGCCAACCGCGTCGCTCTCCCACGGCAGAATAAAAGCCCGCCCGCACAGACACCAGACACCAGTCACTCGCCAGCAGTGGTGTCCACCTCACAACGCCACGGCTAACATGAAGCTGGTGAGTACGGCCAGGGAGATCGGTGCTTCATATGTGGGCTGCCTTTCGTATTCCAGCGGCGTCTGTACTGTCAGTTAGGGCATTAGTGTGCGCCTAGCAAAGATAGGCCCATTGGCCAGTGTCCGTTTCTTTACGCGGCCAGCTTAGTCGAATATTCTTCAGTCCTAGTCTCGTTGTTTTTTTTTTCTCGTTCTAATCAGTCTTAGCGGACGGGTATGGAGTCATTTTGGCGAACGACAGGGCTATCACGACCAGCTACAATTTGGCAGCGTGAATAATAAGCGCGTGCTTCGAAACCCAGCACCATGGCATGATGTCCCAAAGGCCAAAAGAGATCAAGCTAGACGTGCGGACGTCAGGCTACAATTTCAGCGGTCCTTGAATCAGCGTAAAACGCCATGTCGCCAGTCAATGTGCTGTCAGATGCTACACACATTCCATAGCTATCCCTTAATCCCTGCAGCCACGGGTGGAGATCGATGACAAAAGCTGACCTGACAAAGGTGCTAAATTGCATCTTATCATGGTAAAATAATGCGTCGCAACCTCAACCCTTGCCTGCACCGCTGGTATAGCAACCCCTCTGACGTCAGCTGGGCGTTTTTCCAGTTGATCGTAGCCTCGCTGGCGGCTCTGGCCTGCGCTGATGGCCCGCGGCCGCAGCCGGCGCCCGCCTCCTACCAGCGGCCGGCGGCCCCGGCACCAGCCTCCTACCACCAGCCGGCGGCACCGGCCTCCCACCAGCAGCTGGCCGGCTACGGCCAGCCCTTCGCCATCCTCAGCGAGGAGAACGTCCACCCGGGCGACGGCACCTACCAGTTCGGCTTCCAGACCGAGAACGGCATCTCACGTAACGAGAACGGCAGCCCCAAGGCCGGCTACGGCAAATCCGAGTACGGCCAGCCCACCGGCGGCTACGTCCAGCAGGGCGGCTGGAGCTACAGCGACGACTACGGCAACCCCATCCAGGTGACGTTTGTTGCCGACGAGAACGGCTACCAGCCGTCCAGCGACATCCTGCCGACGCCGGTGCCGACCGAGTACCCGCTGCCGATCGTGCCGCAGGTGTACCAGGGCGAGCAGAGCTATGGCTCCGCCCCAGCCCCCGCTCCCGCCCGCTACAGCGCCCCGGCTCCTGCTGCCCGGCAGTACAACGCTCCCGCTCCTGCGGGTCCTGCGCCTGCTCCCCGGCAGTACAACGCTCCCGCTCCTGCTCCTGCTCCCAGGCAGTACAGCGCTCCCGCTCCTGCCCCCAGACAGTACGATGTTCCTGCTTCGGCACCTGATCGTTACGGTGTTCCTGCCCCCGCCCGCAACTACTAAGATGGATGGACGGCGAGTGCTATGAATAGCGCAGCCGGGTGTGCGAGGCTGTGAAGCTGCATGAGTGATGTATTTATGCGTCTGTACTGCTAAGAAATACAGGCGCATGTAAAATAGGCTGCTTTCATAGCACCTTGTCATCATTTGTGGCTGAGACAAACGATGCCAACGATGTAAATGGCCAGCGAAATGATGGGCCGACGAGGCAACCTTTCAACTGAATGGTTCACATCCCCACCAGATCGCTGACCTGGCTGCCAGGAACCCAACCCACAACACACGTCGCACGGCATAGTTCAGAGTGCCGTGAAACGTCCCTGATCTTTTCAAAGGTAGTGCTTAAACCCTCGCTTTGGAAGCGCTGCTTAATTTGATTGTATTCTTGTGAAGAGAATATCCGCTGTAACTGAAGGCTTTCGCATCCAGGTATTGTCCATACATTTGCGCAAAAAGCTTATTTTAGAACGAGCGTCTGAGCAACACTGCAGGGCACGAGTGTTGCTCAGACGTTCCAGCACCGAGTTCAAGCACGCAGTGCCATAATGTGTTGTAGTCGCGGTCTCGTCCTGTCCAAGCCTTCTCCACGGGATAATGTATGGACAGGGCACAGGAGGCACAGGGCACCACCCGCCAAAGACAAAGAGGAAGCTTGGAGCCCCGCGCAGTGGTCACCACAAATTTGTAAGTGTAGGTAAAGGACGGAACAAATGTGACCGCATGTATGCCAGTGTTCGTGACAATGAGCGAGATCAAGTTAATCTGTGAAGTTGTATGTGCCAGAGCGTGGCCACTGCAGCGGCTGGACCGCACAGAACTGACGTGCCGGCGCCGTTGTCCGTCGCGCCCTTGTCCGCGTGCCTGCGCCGTTGTCCGCCATGCTCTTGCCCGCGTGCCTGCGCCGTTGTCCGTCGTGCTCCTGTCCGTGTGCCTGCGCCGTTGTCCGTCGCGCTCTTGTCCGCGTGCCTGAACCGTTGCCCATCATGTTATTGGTCATGTGCCCCATACCGGCAGTCTTCCACGCTCACCCGTCGCTACGGCCGACCAACCGCACGTTCAGCCCCTTTGCGGTATGCTGTACCGCTAAGCAACGCTCTTCGTCCGTGCCCCTGCGCCAAGCCGGGGACGGAGGATACCCCAGCATTTCCACGGATCCCCTTAGCTATTATTATCGAGGAAAGCAGCGTTTCTATCCAAATAGTGAGTTGTAATTCAACCAATGTCCCACACAGACTAAAATCCTATCCAGCCTGCTGGTAGTTGCCGAGGCAGATATGCTTCGAGCACGACTACGACGCGGCGACAAGCGTAGTAACCCGCAGGTGACCTGCGCTCTAATTCAAAGGTATCAGATGCAGGAACTGTCTATATAACGACATAAAAAGCTTACTTTAGCATTCACTCAGCAGGCCAAGTGAAAGCGGCTCCGGTTTATAGCTAACTACCGTGGGAGGATTCTTGAGTGGGACAGAAAACTACCTCCGCACTCGGCGGGGCAGGGACTTTGAAACATCCCAATGACATGACCGATACCAAATATGGATTCACCTAACCAACCCTGAAATCTGGATTTCCCGCTGAACTTATGCCAATTCCACTTCACGGGCGGACGAAAAGCCACAAAACATGTAGCGAAATGGATGCGATGTGATAGGGCTAGAGCGGAGCTAGAACACTTGGGAGTGAGTGGGGGCGTCAGGGAGAATGTGGTGCGATGGGTGGGAGGTGGGCGGCATCTGATCATTTGAAGAGGTAATATGTGCGTGGAAGATAGCGTTGCAACGGAGTGTGTGCTGCACAACAATGGTTTTGTGCGAGATTTTCCATGTCTTCTTTCATTGCTTCTTAGGGGGCTCTTTGTCCTTGCGAGAAGATTGGAGGGGACACACAGTTCTGTGACGCTTTGTTTTACTGTATAATGTTTTTGCAACATTCTGCAAATTTTTCAACATCTCAAAATCATGCTATGCGAGCGCTTGTACGCTTGGAGACCACCGAAGATGGTTTAAGGGTGTTAGTCTGCTTTGTTGAAACCAAATATTACTAAGACTTGCCACAACAAGGTATCTTCCAATGGCGGCAAGATAGGATTTAAGGTGTCGCTTCTCTCCAGCTCTTTAGTATGTCAGAATGGAATTCAATAACGTTAACACCACGCGCCCGAAGCATTATAACTGGTGCCGTGGTCAACCGCACAGGTCACATGTGCCATCTTGCATTTGCACAACCGAGGTACATAGCAATGCAGACGGCCGTGGCGCCTGTAAACTTCCGTGGGACGATTGAACCACTAGCTCAAGATGCGTAGAAAATGCACAGAGAGGGGAGTTGGTGTTCTCTTTTCCATGCAATATTCTAGTCAAATTAATCCGCGAGTATACGGGAGTATGCCCATTTGAGCCAAAACCAACTCGAGCGCTCCAGCAGGTATACACGCATGGGTGAGCTGACATGGATCACCACTGGTGGCAATAGATATCATCCTCCCCAAAATTTAGCCATTTTCGTTAACATATGAAAAAATGTCGACAGCAGGTCTAAGAAATCCTAGATTTAGCAGACTTAAGTATTTTGTAAACTGAAAAAGTTATCCCCATGGGACAATATAAGAGCAGGGCAAAGGGGGCATGTGCCACCAGCCCAAAGACAAGGGGGAAGCTTGTAATCCCGCGCAGTGGTCACCACAAATTTGTAAACACCACTAATTTGTAAAGTGCAGGTACAGGAAGGAGTAACTGTGACCACACGTATGCAGATGTTCGTGACAATCGCGGAAGTCAAGTTTATCTATGAAGTTGTACGTGCCAGAGCCTGACTACTGCAGCGGCTGGACCCCACCGGACTGGCGCTCCGCGTGCCTGTGCCATCATTCGCCTTGCTCTCGCCTTGCTCTTGTCCGTGTGCCTGCGCCATTGTCCGTCTTGCTCTTGTCCGCGTGCCTGCGCCGTTGTCCGTCGTGTTATTGGCCATGTGCTCCATGCCGGCGCTCTTCAACGCTCACTCGTCGTCACGGCCGACGAGGCGCACGTTCAGCCCTCCGTGCCATATGCTGTGCCGCCAAGCAGCGCTCCTTGCTCGTGCTCCTGGGCCAAGTCAGCAACAGCAGATACCCCAGCGTTCCCCGGATCCCCTATTACCATAAAAGGAAACACCGTTTCTATCCTGATGGCGGATTCTAACTCAACCAATGTCCCTCACCAACTAAGATTCTACCGAACCTGGCAGCAGTTGCCAAGGCAGATATGCTTCGAGCAAGACTACGGCGCAGCGGCAAGCAGGGTAACCTGCACCGGCCAACCAATCAACAGTGGCATCGCAACTTCACGCTAGTTTAATCTTCGATAATACGGATAGTCTCACTAGTATTGAAATCCTGCAGGGTGAAAATAAAGTATATGTTAAGTATACATGTTCAAATGTATACATACATATATACACGCACACGCACACACACACACACACACACACACACACACACACACACACACACACACACACACACACACACACACACACACACACACACATATATATATATATATATATATATATATATATATATATATATATATATATATATATATGTATTTTGGGGAAACTGACGGATATTGATATGATAATCCGTCGTTCTCATTTAATTTGAATCGCGACTACGCTTCCCATTGGGACACGCTGTTCTCAGTGCATGCTTTGGCACGCGAAACAAACGTCTTCAATTAATTGTCTGGGCAGTGTTCCCCAAAGCGTCAAAAACTTCACGATTACTCCCCTGTTACGACCGTATAGTAAGACATAATGTTTCTGCATTCCTGTTTTGCCTCAAAAGCGTTAAATAAGATGGAAAAACTTAACAACCCGATTTTTTATGAAACAACACGAAGGTTATGATTTTTACATATAAATATATATGTATATATATATATATATATATATATATATATGTAGTTCATATATATGTATAGATATAGATATAGATATATATATATATATATATATATATATATATATATATATATATATATATATAGTTAGAACGCGACCCTGCTAGAGTGTGTGATTTACATTGCCTAGATAAGGAGTTATGCGTTGTAATTCTGCATTCCTACTGTAATAACACGGAATATTGACTTTAAAATGGTTTATTATATTAACAATCCAATCGCTTGGTTTTGTTTTGGCTTCGGGTCTCAAAATCAAAATGAAATCGAAGCACCCGAAGCACATATCCAAATCAACTTAACGCGATGAGTTTCATCCTCATGGCTCGGTCGAGGTTCAGCTATATATGTATACATATACACGTAATATATGAATGATCTATGGAAAATACCAACGCCAGGAAGAAACAAATAGACCTGAAAATATCGGTGAACGATAACGTGGTTAACACTAAGCGAGTAAAACGTGTACAATGGTATGGCATCTTAGCTAAGTTTGGCAACGAACTGTTCATGAAACGTGCCTCGCAACTTGCTCATTCACCTACTTCCCGACTCACTTTGCGCTTGACCTATTGCATCATTATTCAGACACCGGACGAAGCAATGCTCTCCGAAACTATGACATTCCTTGGCATGTTTTGTATTTCTGGAACTGTTTTGAGCCTTCAGTCAACGCGTCTCATTCAAACTAATTTTGTCACTGATTTAAAGCCAGGTCAAAACTCGGTAGATGTAGTCACCAAACACGCCGCAAGAGCCAATCTAATTATATTTGTGATCCTGATTGTCTAGGTCAGATCATCTGTCTGTCTAACCATATATGTGATACCGTGAGCATGTCGGAGCCTAACATGCCGATGCCGTAAAACTTTGTAATGTACTTGAGAAACACTAGAGAACTCTTGGTCGTAGAACCAAAACAGGCCACCCGCATGGGCGCCCGTCAGTCCGCCGTCCATCTCATCGAACCGGTCGCTCCACAAACACTGACACCGGCTCCAAATTGCAGGACAACAGCACACTCTTCAAGACGGCCCACCGACCGAAACATCCCCGCGGTCCTTTCTGTGCGTGGTCCGTGCCGCCGTCCCCCGGAAGCGGCGTCGGGTCGGGCCGGCTCACGTGAGCTCGGTGGACTATTTGAGTGGTTGTGGTCGTGCCGTCTGGCTGGACGGGGGCGCCAACTGCAGAGGGCGTTGCGTCAGGTGAGGCAGCGCCGCCGGCGGCAGCGTGACGGCCAACCGCGTCGCCCTCCCACGGCCAAATAAAAGCCCGGCCGCACAGACACCAGGCATCAGTCACTCCCCAGCAGTAGTGTCCATCTCACAACGCCACGGCAAACATGAAGCTGGTGAGTGCGGCCAGAGAGATCGGTGCTTCACATGAGGGTTGACAATCATATTCCAGCGGCGTCTGTACTGTCAGTAAAAGTGCCAGCACACGCCGAGCAAAGACAGGCTATTGGCCGGCGTCCGTTGGCCCTTGGCCCTTGCCTTCTCAACCCTTGCCTGCATTGCTGGGTCGGCACCCCCTCTGACATCAGCTGGGTGTGTTTCCAGCTGATCGTAGCCTCGCTGGCGGCTCTGGCCTCCGCTGATGGCCCGCGGCCGCAGCCGGCACCCGCCTCCTACCAGCGACCGGCGGCCCCGGCACCAGCCTCCTACCAGCAGCCGGCGGCACAGGCCTCCTACCAGCAGCCGGCCGGCTATGGCCAGCCCTTCGCCATCCTCAGCGAGGAGAATGTCCACCCGGGCGACGGCACCTACCAGTTCGGCTTCCAGACCGAGAACGGCATCTCACGTAACGAGAACGGCAGCCCCAAGGCCGGCTACGGCAAATCCGAGTACGGCCAGCCCACCGGCGGCTACGTCCAGCAGGGCGGCTGGAGCTACAGCGACGGCTACGGCCACCCCATCCAGGTGACGTTTGTTGCCGACGAGAACGGCTACCAGCCGTCCAGCGACATCCTGCCAACGCCGGTGCCGACCGAGTACCCGCTGCCGATCGTACCGCAGGTGTATCAGGGCGAGCAGAGCTATGGTTCTGCCCCAGCTTCCACTCCCGCCCGCTACAGCGCCCCGGCTCCTGCTGCCCGGCAGTACAACGCTCCCGCTCCTGCGGCTCCTGCTCCTGCTCCTCGGCAGTACAACGCTCCCGCTCCTGTTCCTGCTCCCAGGCAGTACAGCGCTCCCGCTCCTGCTCCTGTCCCCAGGCAGTACGGCGCAGGCGCTCCTGCCCCCAGGCAGTACAATGCTCCTGCTCCGGCCCCTGCTCGTTACAGTGCTCCTGCCCCAGCCCGAAATTACTAAGAAGGATGGACGGCGAGCGCTAGGAGGGTCGCACACGAGCGTGCGAAGCTGTGAGGCTTCGTGAGGGATATATGTACGCGCCGGTACTGCTGGAAAATACAGACACATGCAAAATGGACTGCGTTCATGTCACCCTTGTAATAATTTGTGGCTGAGGCAAATAATGTCGACGATGCAAATGGTCATCAAAACCATGTGCTGACGAGACAACTTTTCCATTGAATAATTCGCATTCTGACCACATCCATAATCCGGCAGCCTAGAATCCACAGACGATGGATCCACAAACCCGGGCCGACGCTGTCTTAACTGGAACAGCAACTGGACTTTGAAGAGTGGATAGAACGCCTGACATAAAGTATTGGCACGGGTGTGAGGATGGAGTGATGTCTGGCATCATCCTCGATGGATCATCTTTAGCGGTCAGACTTCTCATCACCTGCAGCGTGAGGACGCCCGTCCAGTGAAACCATGGACCCGGTCCACAGGGTTTGTTTTATACCGTTGCCGTGCTCGACACCTCCATGCCCATTGCCTGGACGACAGGGTTCTCGATCCGCTCATATCGCCAGTGTGATCTTCCAGTGTAACGTCATATTCACGGGCATGCTGTCAGGTTTAAGAGGAGTCCAACGATTGGGTTTGACTTCGTCTGGAGACCATACCGCTCCGAGCTTGCGACACTATCTGCATCTGAATGCAGTTTGGACCTCTCCGCACTGGCAGAACGTGCTTTTTTCACCTGACGTCGGATAAAGTTTTTTATAACTACTTAGGGCACTTGCCTTTGTTAAGGCGTCATTCCTCAGCACTACAAACGCACCAAACCCTCTAAAACTAGTTGTGGATATAGTAGCAACTTTGCATCTGAGCACACAGAGCAGCAGAGTGATGAATATAATCAGTCGTAAAATTCATGTCATTCCCCCGAAGAAACGCTGGAGATATTGCCAACTTCGGTTGGAGCGTCGAAGCCTTCACTTTGCTGCTCCTGCTGCTGCCGTCTAAACAGCAGCAGGAGCTTCCGAGGTGCTCGGGGATGTAGTGACCTTGTACTTCCGAGGCGCTCGGGGATGTAGTGACCTGCTGCTGCCGTCTCAACAGCAGCAGGTACTTCCGAGGAGCTCGGGGACGTAGTGACATTGTACTTCCGAGGCGCTCGGGGATGTAGTGACCTTGTACTTCCGAGGCGCTCGGGGATGTAGTGACCTTGTACTTCCGAGGCGCTCGGGGATGTAGTGACCTGCTGCTGCCGTCTCAACAGCAGCAGGTACTTCCGAGACGATCAGAAATGTAGTGACCTGCTGCTACGGTTTCAACAGCAGCAAGTACTTCAGAGGCTCTGCGGGACGCGGAGATCTGCAGCTGCACCATTAAAAGCAAGACATGCAGCGTTGCACGCCGCAGCTGCAACAGCCGCAAAGCAGGCCTTTGGCGTGCAGACTGCTGCCAGTCTTAGGAGGAAATCGCATGATCTAGCCGTTGCACCAGCAAGCAGATGAACATCGAAGACAAGGAAGGGGAGTTAGATGTACATAGTGATGATGCCTTTAAAAAGTGGTGGGGTAATGTGACGGGTGCTGTCTGGTTGTACTGCATTCAAACTCTTTCTGGATATTGTGACATGGCACATCGGAGGTTTTCTACTCTTTTGATATTTAACATCTGATTTGACGTTAAATTAGATCTTGTAGCCCAAAAATAAGTCCAGAAATGGACTCGTAATAGAGATACACCCGATAAAGATATGTCATACGGCCATCTATGTCATCCAGATGAACATGAGAAAATTGGTTATCATTCAAGATAGCGATGGCCACCACCTTGAATTCTGAGAAGTGCTAAGGTTGCACAAATAGCAACCAAGCTTGCTCGTTGTCGAGGACATATTTCCGCGAAAAAGTAGCATTGCAGGGTAAACATTGCAGGGTCAACCTTTTGCCAGCTTGAATAATGGTGATACAGAAAGTTTGGGCAAAGAAGGGCTAAACAAGCTGCTCTGTTTATTCGTGATCCAGTTGAAGGAGACAGACGGTGGTGGGTACGACAACAGCTCAATGTATTCTTCGGTCTCAGTGCTTGGCCGTTATGCTAACGATATGGGCATAACGGCCAAGGAGATATTGAAAAAGACAGCCAAGGCCTGGGCCTGATCGGCCTGAAGGGCCCAAGGCCTGAACGATTACCAAGGCCTGAAAGATGTGAAGAAAGCCAGGGTTGAGCTCCTCGAGTCGACAGCAAAGGGCAACCGCCAGAACCAAGAGCTTGCAATCAGCAAAGAGGAAGAGAAGATGCTATATGCCGCAGGCCAGCTTGGGTGCTGCGGCCTCGAGACTCTTCAACGCACGTTCTGGCGGCACCTGACAGTGCTGTTCGGACACAGGGCTGTGGTGGGAGCCGCCAGCTGAAATGGGACGATGTCCAACTGAAGACCGACTCAACAGGTGACCACAGTTTTAATTTAACGAGCGGCCCACCAAGGCCTGTGACGAGGGATCTGTCTCAGGTAGTCGGGCTTTGAAGCTAAAAGCCTTTGCTGACAAAGCATTGAAGATACCCAAAAATGCACAGTTCAGACATATGAGTTGTTCGTGGCTCGCCGCCCAGCCAAGATGCTCCAGATCGGCAACCTTTTCTTCCTGACATTAAATCACTGCTGGTGCCCTGATGACGCCACAGAAACCCAGTGGTACAAAAAAGTCGCTGATGGGAAAGAACAAAATAGCAGGCATGCTCAAGACGGCATGTGAAAACGCGTGGATCCTGGGCAGGAGAACAAACCATTTGGCCCGCAAGACCTGCGAGAAGAGGACATTGGACACAGGTTGCCCAAGACATACGTAGCCCAGTTGACAGGTCAAAAGTCTTTGACGAGCCTGGAATGCTATGCAGTGACTGATATCAACATCCAGAGGACCCTCTGTACTGGTGTAACGAATGGGTCTCGGTTCAGTGGGGCCACAAAGAATAGAATGTCATCGATGTCAACAACAGAGGTAGCAGCGAAAGCGGCAATTATTTTTGACATCACTAACTGTCAGAACGTCAGAGCGTCAAGCAGCTAAATGAAGCAAAACATGGGAAATTTTGTTTATATGCATAAAAAATAATATTCAACTCTGGAGCAAAATGCAAGTTATATTTAACTGCACTCTATGCTATTGTTTGCATTGCTTGTCGCACTTGATCGCTAATTGGCGAGATATTTGATCCGAGGAAAACGGTGTATCTATATAATCTATTGCGGTTATCTCCGTTCAGGAACTTGTGTCAAAAATCGATAAAATGTAAATACCCGGCGGGCCGAAACCTTTGTCCCATTGACCTAACAGTTTTAATTGTAACAGTTTTAATTGTTTAATTGTTAATTGTCCCATTGACCTAACATCTCAGACATCCGAGAACCTTTTACCGCACGCTCGCGCTGACATTAAAGACATCCCCCCCCCCCCCCATGTGGTAAAGACTGAGTTACTGGCGCACGGAGTCGACGTCCGCGTGCATGCGAACCATCGTGTTGTTAGCTTAGTGTTGTCTCACAATGCGCTCATTTCCCGTCGCCTGTACGGAGAGACGCGTGGGAGATTCTGAGCCGAGGTCGACAGCGCATGGCGCAAATGAAACGTAGCCCCTTTTTCTGACACGGCTGCCAAACCTTTCCAAGTCCATAACTATCTTTTTGGATTATGGGGTTCCAACTACGCACTTTTACATTCAAATGAAAAAAGCTTCAAAATCGCGAAGGAAAATTGTTTTGCATGCATTACAAATGTTCATAAGACCACAATAAGCGTCTTGCGTGAAATGACTCCAGCCAAGGCCTATACGTAGTTTGGAAGGTTTTGAACCAGTTTGACACCTATATTTGTACGGTTCTCTTTCATAGTAATGAAAAATTGCCGCCGAACGTAGCCATTTAATCACAAACCAAGAAAATACCAGAGACTGTCACTCCGAAACCGCTCATTTGAGAAACCTGAGAATATCACGGGCGTCTTCAGCGCCACTGACATCTCCTGTGGCATATTTTTGGCAACATTCGAGAGATGAGGGTGTAAAATTGACCCTTTGACCTGTCGAGTTGTTGAGGAATGCCCCGCTTTCCAACTCATTCAGAGAGACGCGACGAGCAAAATAAACAAGAGGGTTAAAGGTATCGTCGACGGCATTTACCAAAAAGGCTACACAGGACAGATCCAGCGCAGGTTCATGGTGGCGAACCAGCCGAGACCTGGTCAGCTGCAGGGCAACCCAAGTCCACAAGTGACATTTCTCTGCGACTTGTCTGCCTCACAAATGAGTGTCCACAGAAAAACAAGGCGGGCAATCTACAGAGGCCGACGGAGTCAGGAGGGCTGTGGAAAGGGGTGTGTGCTATGCAGGCGCGTGTATGTACATGTATATATATATATATATATATATATATATATATATATTTATTTATTTATATATATATATATTTATATATATATATTATATATACGAATATCTGCATCCATATTCAAGAACAACCATCTCACTCAGTATACGCATCACGATGCACGTCCAGAACGTCTGCCCAAGAACGCAAACGGAATCCAACTATGACCAGCGACCTAACCGGCAACAAACTGCAGATAGCGCCACTGTGGTAGGCAGTTGCCACGGCATGAGACGGCAATATGTGATGGAAGCCGTATACATGCGAGACATGGACCTATCTATCAAGAGACAGCTCAGCCCGCGGGGAACCCTAGCCCTATACGAAGGAATTCCTATCCGTTGGCCCACGGATAGGAATTAAGATGCAACTGAATTAAGACAGTCCAACTGAAACCACTTAATGGGAGACAGGTTAGCTCTTTAGAATTGGCTTCCGTGAGCTTTAGCTTTAAGATAGTTTCTAATACCTTGCTGGTACCGCGCTTTCGTGAAAAAAGAAGAAAAAGCACGCTGGTGTTTTATATTTTTCCGCCAAGTTTCGGTAATAGATTAGACTATTTGTTAGATTTTTTGGTAAGTTCATCAATTATTCACAACCCATGGTGGGTGTTACCTGTTAATATTGTGTGTGATTACTGTGATTTCAAGCTAATGTCTTGCGTGTTGAGGACGTCAAAAGTTTAACGAACATCGGCGGGATTTAAAAGGGGACAGAAATGTGGTTCGCCTGAGAATGTGCTCGCAATGAGTTTTGCTTCAGGACTTACAAGCACAGTCCAGAGAGCAAGAACTTAATGCGTAAGATTGAAAGTACATCGCGGAGGACCACAACAACGAAATCGCTGTTATTTTCAACGGCGCTGTTATTTTCGCGAAACCCCCTTTGATGTCTGCAAAGCCTACATACAACACGTTTCGTGAGAGCAAAATCGACGCTGATTGAACTATCAAACGCAAACATCACCACACACGCACAGGAGCCACGGTCATTTTTCATTATGCGCCTTTTGTGGAAAGGAAAGGAACAAACATGACTGGAACAAAGGCCCCATTGTTGCAAGGGAAGGTTGGACATGGTGAACTGCCTATATGCATTTTCTGAAGGAGGTATTTCTCAGGTGAGCACTCCCTCCGACCGTCACCGCTGGGGTCGCCCAAAGATGTGGCCATCGCACCGCTCCCAAGTACTCTGAGCGCACAGTGAAAATGCTCTTACGATCATTGTTATCTCATCGCCTCGCTATCCGTCACGTAGCTACAGTATCGCAAGTTAGTTATTTTCTTTACTTCCATATTTTCTCCAAAACATATATCCCAATGAGTTAAGTATCATCACGCTGACAGTCTCTCCAGTCACAGTAAGAGCCAAACAACATGTGTGTTTAATGTTTCCACTGTTATGAGACCGTTGCATTTCCTAGGGTACGCGCCGAAGAGGCGCCGAGCACTTCAGCGCGCGGTGCCGATGCTTCCAACGCCTCCTCCTCCGTCGCCGCCAGCGGCAAGCAGCGACTACCCGTCCGCCGCTGGAGGCGCCTCCACCTCCGCTGCGGCCACCGGTGACGGCGGCGCCACGTGCGCCGACGCCGTCCGCGGACGGTGGGTGGCGCTCGGCACCGAGGGGGCTCGGGACTGCACGTGAGCGGGCTGCGCTGGAGCTCGGCAAGGCCGTGAGGAAATGGACGACTATCGAGGCAGCTTTGCCAGCACATCATCAGCCCGCGATGGTTAGTCGGTCTTCGATATGTTGACGCCTCACCTCTTAGTCTCGTCTATTGTTTCAGGCGGCGGCGTAGGCCGAGCGAGCTTGTCTTCAAAAAATACATTTGTTCTGTGCATGATAGGCCAAGCCCGACCTGACGCGACTCTCGGGCTCTGGTACGCTAATAGCCCTGCAACCATTGTATGATGCCGGCTTCTTTCATCGGCCCTTGGCAGCATTCTGGCCTTGTCCCGTTAGTTAACTGTAGCATCACTGTTTTATATCACCACTGCCTATCGGGTTCTCGAAGCATTTGTTTGATTATTCCGGGAAAATATGGTAGGTGCACGGCATCATGGTCTGGTCCTTTGTGATGGCACTTAAACACCAAACCTGTTGAATCTTGTAAGGTCTCTTCTAGTGACTGAATGTTTTGTCCAGATACCGTTATCAAGGGGCTAATAATTTGGGTGATTTTGCTCTTTGGAAACCGATCAGCTGTGTAGCGCGTGGCAAGTTTATATGAGAAGCTTCTGTAAATGTGTTTAATGCATGTGCTGAGTCCAATTTCAAATGGTGTTGCCCATGCGCACAACCATGACAAATCATCGATGTTATTAGAAAAATAATTACGCCCACCGCACCTATGTGTATCTTTGCTCAACGACAAATCACCAGCCAGCAAAAACGTGGTGGGGCATCGACTGGAAGAAAACAGTATTCCTACCCTGGTTGAACAGTCCCTGAGTCATGCAAAAAGTGTGACGTATCCGCGAACCTTTCCATCCTTCTCCACTTCTGGCATGGAATGCGTTTTCTGTATAAAACTTAATATTGCGTTGGTGTCGGTGATGCGTTTTCATGCGTGCGGTACGACTTTGCATCAACATGCACCTACGGTATAGGAAATTTGACTTACAAGTTCGACTGAGGAGGCCGGCCAGGAATACCGCAGACAGCGAGACTGGAGCCTACGTCCCATGGCCGTCGCGGACGTTCAGTTCACGTTCAGGGTTTTGGGAGACATGTGGTGGCCTGGGCTGTAGTGCACTTCGCCAAAACTGCCTAGGTACGTGATCGCCAACATGAGAAAGTCTAAAAACGGCGCCAAGAGTGCCGCACCAAAGTGCGCCAAAATTTGGAAGCGCCAAAGACCAAGTCAAAGCGCAAGTTTCCCGCTAAGAACATTATAATATTTGCAAAGCTTTCAAGTTTTTGGGAATCAAATGTTGAAAGACCATTGTACCCCCACATCTGACACACTCAGACCCAAGCTCAGAAATCGTCCGAGGACGCAAGGACAACGCCACACTGCGAGGCAAGTTAGCCCTCGTAGCACGAGTGGCGGCGGACTGGCTCCTGTCTAATGCCGCGACATTTTTCTCACGCCACACGCATGGCACAACGCCGCAGTGATCTGAACGGCCGACGACGCTGTCACTCCCACAGCACGGCAGACCCGCGGCGCGGTCACTCCCACAGCACGGCAGACCCGCGGTTCTGTCACTCCCACATCACGGAAGACCCGCGGTGCTGTCTCTCCCACAGCACGGCAGGCCCGCGGTGCTGTCACTCCCACAGCATGGCAGACCCGCGGTGCTGTCTCTCTCACAGCGCGGCAGACCCGCGGTGCTTTCACTCCCACAGCACGGCAGACCCGCGGTGCTGTCACTCCCACAGCATGGCAGACCCGCGGTGCCGTCACCCCCACAGCACGGCAGACCCGCGGCGATGTCTCTCCCACAGCACGGCAGACCCGCGGCGCTGTCTTTTCCACAGCACGGCAGAAGCAGCCCGGCCTCCGGCAGCGGCGCGCCGGCGGTCGGCCGGCGGGCACTTACCTTTTAAGCCGCGTTTGGGCGACCCAGTCGTAGAGCTGCTGGTCGCAGCCGGGTGGGCACACGCTGAGGTCCCAGGTTTCCTGGATGGCGTCCTCCTCGTCCTCATCCTCATCGTCCGAGTCCGAGTCGTCGTCCGAGTCGGACAGGGAAGAGGACGAGTCGCTGTCGTCCGAGTCGTCTGTGGAGGACGGGCGGCGATCATATGGATGGTGTCAGAGCCCGGTCAGCCTCCCGACCCCTCGGAGGAGACGGATCACCGACAAGACATATGATGTCGTGCAGGTCCAGGGGATGATCCCGAGCCCCTCCCCACAGCGCATCTGGCATGTGTCCCGTCACTGGTGGCGCAGCTGTCCTGTACACATGATCATGTCGGGCTAGGACCGTGCCACCCAGTTCGACTTGGAAATACGGAAGGCACGAGTGCGGTACGAGTCCCGTTTCCTAGCAGCAAGACTTTTGTCCGCTGCCTTCTTCAGCACTGCCCTCATGCTGTCATCTACCATCGCCAAAAATGCGTTTCCGGGGTGAGTACGCCTAGCTTCATGGGGCTGCACACAGTAAGATAGGTTCTCGTACTAAAGATACACATACATTTATTACTAAATTTATCATTACTTCATACACACACGCACACGCACGTACGCACGCACGCACGAACGCACGCGCGTGTGTGCGTATGCGTGTATTTAGTCATGATAAAGTTAGTACTAAATGTTTGCATATGTTTGACACGGGAACCTATCTTACTGGGCGCAGCCCCTATGGAGCTAGGCGTGCTATGTGTGCACACACATGGAGCCCATTTATTTTCTCCAGGTATGTTAAATCCTGTAATTTTGAGGTCAAATAGTTCAGAAAAACATGTCAAATAAACTCAAGTTGGCTTCTAAATACCATCAAAACAAAGCACGGACTTGATTCCTAAGTTATTTACGGCTAGCCGGCTGAGCGATTTAATTAGCTGATGGTCAATGATCAACGCAAAATTTGTCCTTTGTTCTAGAGGAGTACAAAATATCCTAGCATTCAAAACATGTCAAGAACGTCATGTACAAGTATACTAAGTCCTACACATCCAAAAGCAAAGGAAATGACACCTATGACGCAGGCGGCACACAAAATTACGTTCGACAGTTGTGCGTAAAAATTCATCGGCACATATCCGACTGCCCTAAGGCTAAAGCACCAAGTCCAATAGGGACGGAACCTGAGCGATCATGGGTGCCGCGGGAGGCCAATAGAGACTGAGCCTGAGCGATCATGGGTGCCGCGGGAGGCCAATAGAGACTGAACCTGAGCGATCACGGGTGCCGCGGGAGGCCAATAGAGATTGAACCTGAGCGATGGGTGCCGCGGGAGGCCAGTAGAGACTGAACCTGAGCGATCACGGGTGCCGCGGGAGGCCAGTAGAGACTGAACCTGAGCGATCACGGGTGCCGCGGGAAGCCAATAGAGACTGAACCTGAGCGATCACGGGTGCCGCGGGAGGCCAATAGAGATTGAACTGAGCGATCACGGGTGCCGCGGGAGGCCAATGGAGGCTGATCCTGAGCGATCATGGGTGCCGCGGGAGGCCAATAGAGGCTGAACCTGAGCGATCACGGGCGCCGCGGGAGGCCAGTAGAGACTGAACCTGAGCGATCACGGGTGCCGCGGGAGGCCAATAGAGACTGAACCTGAGCGATCACGGGTGCCGCGGGAGGCCAGCAGAGACTGAACCTGAGCGATCACGGGTGCCGCGGGAGGCCATAGAGAATGAACCTGAGCGATCACGGGTGCCGCGGGAGGCCAATAGAGACTGAACTGAGCGATCACGGGTGCCGCGGGAGGCCAATAGAGACTGAACCTGAGCGATCACGGGTGCGCGGGAGGCCAATGGAGGAACCTGAGCGATCATGGGCGCCGCCGGGGACCAACAAAGAGGCTCCCTAACCTAACCCACCTAACCTAACCTACAAATATACAACAAAATAGGACATTCAGAGCAAGCAGTAAGAACCCAAGACTAAAGTGGCGGGCCCCTAAACAATCGGGAGAGCTCTGGCAGGCTGACATGTAAGGCCCCTGCCAGAGTACAGGATCCTCTGAACAAAGGGGCATCACCCAAGACCATGAATCAATGCCCCCTGGCAATCAAGAGTGCCCGAGCAGGTTAAAAGAAAGGGCCCCGATAGGACTGAAGAGTCCACCGCGAATGAAACCAAAGGGAAGTGGCCCTCGATCATAGTAGAGGACCCCTGAGCATCGAGTGCCGCGGTGCCTCACCATATATGATGCACAGCAACAGCACACGGCCCTCGGAGCAAGTGGAAAGCGTATATATATATATATATATATATATATATATATATATATATGACTAGTATAAAGGGCCCCTGGGCAACTGAGTGTGCCTGGGCATATCGGGCCCCGGAAAAAGCGTGTGGAGCCTTTCGGGCAAATGGAAAGAAACGTGGAGGAAAACCTGATTGATCAAGATCACCAACGCATGGAAGCAGATAGCGTCCCAACAGCAGCATTGGGCCCTTCCAAAAAATGCAAGGAGATCAAAGGCAACGTGGAAAGCTCCTTAATGATCAGATCGACCTGGCAAGTGGACATAAAGGGCCCGGGCAACAGTGTAAGACCTCTGGACAGCGAGATGCGCCCAACAATTTCCCGCAATAAACAGAACACGTTAACAAATGGGACCCCCGTCAAGAGCGTAGGGTCCTACGTTCAGATAGGAAGTACACAAGACCCGATGTGCAAGTTCCCCAACGATCGGACGTGCCTGTGCAGCTCATCAGAAAGAGCCCCGGCAAGAGCTGAAGGCTATCCATTCAAATAAGAAGTACCGAAACCCCAGCCTGGAGGGCCCTCTAAAGATGGAGCGTACCTGAGCAGGCTATCAGATGGCTCCGATAGGAGTGTAGGGTCCTAAATTCAAACACCAAGACGCAATGTGCAGGGCTCCGATCAACCCAGTATGACCACGGAGACGAGCTGAGGGGGCCGCCGACAAGAACGTTGGACCTTCTATTCAAATAGAAGGAACCCAAGACCCAATTTGGAAGGCTCAGAACGACCGAGTGTGCCTAAGCAGGTTAACAGATGGCCCCCGACGTGAGCGTAGGGCCATAAGCCTGCAGAGCCTTTCTGATCAGTGGAAAGAATCCGTGGAAGGCCCCTGATTGACAAGACCGTCCCGACACGCTAGCAGGGAGTATCTAGCAACAGCGCAGGGCCCTTCGAGCAAGCGCAAATAAATCAATGGCAACGTCGAAGGCTCCTTAGCGATCGAGATAACACTGATCGGAATCCCCCGGAAGCAGCGTAGGGCCCCTGGAGAATCCCATGATACTTAAAATTCTCAATTAACAGCTTTTTCAATCATTGAATACATTTTGTCTGCCAGTGGGTCCCTCATTTTTGCTTGCGACCGTTCTTACTTGCTCACCTGGAAATCTAAAGACGTCCAATTTTGTCAAGTTTTGTGTGATAACTATACTTGTTCAATTGGCTATGGGCCGTTCGGAGCCTATGGGCTCCTTCAGGATCAAAGAAGGCATGAGCATCAGGGAACACCAGGGGCCCACCACAGATTCCTTCCATTCACGCAAAAGGCCCTACGCTATTGCCGGGGCCACACATGTTAGGCTGCTAGGGTCGGGTCCTCAGGGGCCCTTCACATTGGTTTCGGCTTCTTTCCACGTCTTCGGCGGGACCAGCGCTGTTGCTGGGGGCCATATAGGTTATTGTACCGAAGCACTCAATGCCCAGGGTGCTCTACACTGGCATAGGGCTCTCATTTGCGGGTGACCATACACTATTGCTGGGATTATTTATGTTAACCTGTCCGGAAACTCTTGATCGCACAAGGGTCAGCAACATTGGTATTGGGCATTTCAAATTTACTCAGACGACCCTGCACTGCTGTCATTAGCCCTATACGTTCATGTTTCAAGGTACTCCCGATCGCGCAGATGGCTTGCGCATTGATCATGGGTTGTTTCCCGTTTGCTCGGAGGGCCCAACGCTCTGACCGAGCCATATGTGTTCACCTACCGGGTACTGTCGATTATTCAAGGGCCCACAATTTTGGTCCTGTTTTTCCATTTGCTCGTAAGACCGTTTACGGTTGATATGAGCCTCTGTGTTGAGCTGCTGGCTCACCTATCGATCCGTTAGATGACGACCCTGCTGGTCTTGGGGTTTTCTTATTTATCGGAGGACCTACGCTGTTGACGGAGCTCTACGTGTTAGTCAGCTGGGTCACTCTTGATTGCTCTGGGGCCTCCCACATTCGTTTTGGGCTCTTTCTATTAGGTCAAAAGCGTCTTATTCTGTTGCCAAAGGCTCAACGTGTGCTTGCGAGCGCCAGCACTTCCGTCATTCATGGTGTTCTGCCAGCTCGGGTATACGGGTCTGGCTGAATTATTTCAGATAAGTAAGTTCGAGATCTACACGATGACAATGTTCCGCGGGGTTTTAGCTGCACATCGTAGCAGCCACATCTGTTCCGACAATTTTTACGCGCAATTACCTAAGAACTTCAAGCGCCACCAGCGAAATATATTGCATTGCCCTTGATTGTTCATTTGTGCCTCTCATTATGGTGTGCACTCCACTTCTAACACAGTTTATATGCTAACATATTTTACATTTCCATCATATCCAAAACCATAACACTGCATTTGTTGATAGTCATTGGCTGTTCACAGCACCCACCAGCTGGCTAGCCGCCGGAAACCGGCTGGCCGCAACCAACCCTGGGATCAAGTGTCGTGCTGGACTTTGATGGTATTTAGCAGCCCATATGAACCTATGTTGCCATATCTTGTCAACAACATTGAGCCTTAAAATAGCGGTGCACACCATGATCTGAAGACAATGAACGCGCTCTATGTATGCACATACGTCCGACACTTGGCCTTCTGGGGCCGCGCACAGAAATATTGTTCCCGCATACAAAATGGCAGGCATAAAAATTTTGAAAATTAAAAGAAGAAATCTGAGGATTTTTGGAGAACGGACTCCAAACTATAGAGTGGCCCACAATGTTGCGTGGCCACCTCCTTGACTCAATTATGGACCAGCCTCTGCCTGCGTAACGGTGGCAGAAGCCAATGCAATCATGCCATGCCGATTCTTGAGACGGTTCCAAACGTACGATTTCCCTCCAGGCGTCACAAGCAGTGAGCGTCTTTTAAGTGACATAAGTTCCGTCGTTTTGAGCTACAACACCATTCACTCTCATTTCAAAAGACGTATCCCACCTTTTTATGCCTCTCACTTATTGTTACATCAGACGCGTACAATTCATCAGTCGTACCAGTTCTCGAAATTCCTCTGGATATTTTAAACTTTTATTCGAAATAGCCAACGATGCGGGAGAAACTGGTTTGACTCACTATTCACCACTTTTAAAGCAATACATTTAGTATGCCTCGTTTTATCCAAGGTATGTCACCTATAATGTTAGCAACGCACTAATGTGTCAAAACGCTTGTGTGATAAATGCTGCGAAAGCTACGAACACTTTGCTAAGATGTGCGAACATGACGCCATTATTCCGAGACTTCAACGAAACGTCATGTGTTGAATTTGGTTTCTTCCCATATGGCGTTTGCCGCAGTAACTCTTCTCGGGGCGCACTTCGGTTTTGGAAATAGCAGCGCTACATGATCCATGCGACGCGCTGGTTCAAACTTCAACCAATGCGCTTCTAGGTAGCAGGCTCTTGCCCGCTTGGCCAATGACAAACGTTCTCTTATTCGCACTAGTAGAGGTGCGCACGGTGGTTGTCATGGTGAAGGCGACCGCGACTTTAAGGAAGAAGCGTAATGATTTTGCAAAGCGATGACAGCATAGCTAAGACCAAAAAATAATTAAAATTGATATGCTGATTATGTTTTTTATGGCGCTCCAGTGGCACTATCCAGTGCTATTATTGGACGTAACTAGTCTTGAAGTTTCACTGGATTATGTTTCTCTTAAATATTCCCCAAAGGTGGGACACCCCTTCAAGTTTCGTTGGGAGAGGGGGAAGGGTTACGCGGTCAGCGAGCCTTTCGCAGATGCTCTTGAAGACATGTCTCTGTGCAGGAGGAAACACGAGAAATAATGGCGGACGGAAGCACAACCCAAAAATGTGTACTGAAAACGTTCAGCGCGCTTCAGGCACGCGAAATTTCTTGCGTGACGCAAAACAACATCGCATATCGTCGATCTTATCTTTACCTGTCCGCCTGGCACTTTTAGCTGTCAACACTTAATCACGCACGTATAAAACATGACATAGATTCAGGAAGGAGAGCGCACATCCTCAGGAGCTTGTACGTGTGCAAGCTCCTGTCTCTGTACACAGTGAAGAGCGATTAAAGCTTTCCTACAGCAGCTAACGAGGATCAAATCGTGCCTCTGCCGTCGTTTTCGCCGGGCCAAAAACAAACGCGTTAGCCCATTTCTTGTTGTGGAAAGCTCTCATAACCGTGCAGTTCGGACTGGGAACACTGAAACGCAGTCATTGAAACCAGTCACCCGTGTTAAGTTAAAACGGCGGCTTGTGCTCGATTATCGGATGGCCATCACCGCGCCTTCTTTGGCATTCCGGAAACTTCAAGCCAGCCATGCTGTATCTAATAATAAATATGTATTTAATACATAATAATAACATATACAATAATAACATATACATATACAATAACATATACATATAATAATAACATATACATATACAAATAACATATACAATAATAACATATACAATAACATAATACAAATAATAAAATATGTCATTGTTGCATTTCTGAACTACATTGCCGTGTTTCTGAACTACACTGCTGTGTTTCTGAACAACGTTGTTGTATTTCTGAACTACGTTGTTGTGTTCATATCTCACCACTGCCGCAATGCTTTGATACAGTTCAGCTCCAGTCTGACAGGTCAATGTATTCAAGGCTTCCTTTACCTATCCACCCAAATCAGAGCACGGCTCGTTGACAAGGACTTCCATTGCAGAATTCACGGACCAAAAAATATAGATACTTGGATATCAATGAATCACACTTAGCATGCAACAATATCCAGAACGAACACAAAGTGCACGCCTCACCAGAGACCCGTACTCACCATCTTTTTTGGTGTCAGATTTGCGTTTTATTTTCCTCTTGTACACCCGGAGCAGAAACTTGGCATACTTGTCGCCGGGTATGTTGTTGGTGACCTCCTTAGCCAGTGCGACGATCCCCTGCTCCAGCTCCTCTTGTTCCCGTGTACGCGCCTCGAAGCGCTGGGTCACCTCGGCCAGCTGCCAGCGAACAGCCGACAGTGAAGTCGAGGTTGCTGAGAGCCCAAGGCCCAAACCGCACCAATACGGCAGAACAGGGACAACGTGCGGTACACTGAGTCACATAGACAAGACGGTCTAGCGAAAGACAGTCATCCTTCAGAAACCTCCCGTCCAAGAGCCTAAGCATGCTCAGCTTCACACTGTTTATGCCCGCGCGGCCGCATTCGAAAAGTGACTGGCATGGATATTTCCACTCAGTTTGAAAGGGTGACTTCTTGCATGCCCACTGTGCGTTCAAACAGCACGGTCGACAGCATCAGGCAAAACAACAAAATGGTTGCGGTTTGATGACTCATCTCACTCGACCGCGTGCGACCGCTCAGATTCTGTTTTATTCAGACCAGCAGTCATGTTCAGTTCTGGGGCAGACCCCTCGCCCGCCTTTTTTGAAATCGCCGTGACATCTTACCGCCATCTGTGCCTCCGTGTCCTCCTGCATCTTTTCCTGGAGTACGCGGTTTAGCAATGCCTCTTGCTTTTCGAACTCGCGCACCAGCACCAGCTCACGGAACCTGGAGCACGGCGGGTGCTCTGCCTCACCAGGGTACCAATCGTTCACAGCCATCCGACCGGGCAGTCAGCCGGCCCGGGGACCCCGACCAGGCAGTCAGCCGGCCTGGGGACTCCGTCCAGGCAGTCAGCCGACCCGGGGACTCTGGCCAGGCAGTCGGCCGGCCCGGGGACCCCGGCCAGGCAGTCAGCCGGCGTGGGGACTCTGGCCAGGCAGTCAGCCGGCCCGGGGACCCCGGCCAGGCAGTCAGCCGGCGTGGGGACCCCGGCCAGGCAGTCAGCCGGCCCGGGGACCCCGGCCAGGCAGTCAGCCGGCCCGGGGACCCCGGCCAGGCAGTCAGCCGGCCCGGGGACTCTGGCCAGGCAGTCAGCCGGCCCGGGGACCCCGGCCAGGCAGTCAGCCGGCCCGGGGACTTTGGCCTGACATAGCCGATCGCTTACCGATAGCTTCCAAAACCATGGGCGGATCCAGGACTTCGTCAAGGGTGGTACACGCTTCATTGCAGTCCCCCTGGAACTTGGCGCCCTCCTCCCCCCCCCCCCCCCAACAAAAAGTCCCCGAATTTCGACCACTTCATTGTGCAATTCTTAACTTTTAATCGGCAAACAATCTTCTGCTTGAACGGCCCACCGGATTTAACTCACTTTGATTTTGGAGGTAAATTTTCTTCTATGTAAAACCTGAAGATATGAAACACGAAACATGAAGTATGTTGGGCTTTTTCAGCTGAAAGAGAAGCTAGAAGTTACCGGAAGAGACAACTCAGCACGTATTTAGGAACAAATGGAACCAAAGTAGGCAGGAATTAAATGACTGCATCAACTAAACGGCAGGCGCTGTTTAACTTACAATGGACTATTTGTTCCTTTCTAGTGAATAATAGTATCCAAGAGCGTTGCCGGAGTTACTCGGGTTTTCCAAAGATGTTGAAAGGTCAGTGGAGTGAACGACAGCGTAGATGGAAACGACCAAATATTTACATTGATATGCCTATGTTCCTCCTTGAACTATCCCTCGTTCCTTGGGATAGTTCAAGTTTTCTTCAGAATCCACCTGCGAAAAGCAAAATATTAACTAGTTTTGAGCAGTAGTGCTCTCCGCCTAGACAAAAAAAAAACACCGACGCCCGCGTTGTGGTCCGTACGGGCTGCGCGGAGCCGGCCTCCCAGTAACACACGGCGGCAGGCCAACGGGCGGGTGAAATTGGTGACGTGGAGGACAGTGGCACTTCAAACGCTTCATGAAATAAGTTGCCTCGTGTTGCGGTAACTACAACACGACGGAGGGATACATTATACAACGGGCCCCTCTCTCAAGCGGTAGGCTCTCGGGCCAGGACATCTGGCAGCAGATCGACGCAGTGCCTTGAGTGTGTCAAAGGATCTTTTAACGAAGCGCGCGGGAGTCCAATAATTGGTACAGAGACAACACTGCCGCTTATCGGCCCCTGTTGAAACGGTGCGGGTGAATCCCTCGTTCGGTACTGGGAGGGCTGGGGACTGAGACGCTAGGTCTGTCGATACCTGGGGGGGGGCTGGGGACTGACGCAATGTCTGTCGGTACGGGGGGCTGGAACTGAAGCAGGGTCTGTCGGTCACTGGGGCTGGGACTGACGCAAGGCAAAGAGGGTCTGTTCGGTACTGGGGGCTGGGACTGAAGCAGGGGTCCTATCGGTACTGAGGCTGGGACCTGACGCAGGGTCTGTCGGTACTGGGCCTGGGACTGACGGCAGGGTCTGTCGGTACTGGGGGTGATGACGCAGGGTATGTCTTGGGGACTGACGAGGGTCTTTCAGTACCGGGTCTGGGACTGACGCAGGGTCTGTCGGTATTGGGGCCTGGGACTGACGCAGGGTCTGTCGGTACTGGGCCTGGGACTGACGCAGGGTCTGTCGGTACTGGGGCTGGGACTGACGCAGGGTCTGTCGGTATTGGGGCCTGGGACTGACGCAGGGTCTTTCAGTACCGGGTCTGGGACTGACGCAGGGTCTGTCGGTACTGGGCTGGGACTGACGCAGGGTCTGTCGGTACTGGGGCTGGGACTGACGCAGGTCTGTCGGTATTGGGGCCTGGGACGCAGGGTCTTCAGTACTGGGGCTGGGACTGACGCAGGGTCTGTCGGTATGGGGCCTGGGACTGACGCAGGGTCTGTCGGTACTGGGGCGGGACTGACGCGGCTGGTAGGGTCTGTCGGTACTGGGCCTGGGACTGACGCAGGGTCTGTCGGTATGGGGCTGG
This sequence comes from Pollicipes pollicipes, assembly GCF_011947565.3. Taxonomy (NCBI): domain Eukaryota; kingdom Metazoa; phylum Arthropoda; class Thecostraca; order Pollicipedomorpha; family Pollicipedidae; genus Pollicipes; species Pollicipes pollicipes. Next base: position 19,834,991 of record NW_023596136.1, on the reverse strand, counting down.
GACTGACGCAGGGTCTTCGGTACCGGGCCTGGGACTGACGCAGGGTCTGTCGGTACTGGGGTGGACTGGGTCTGTCGGTACTGGGGTGGGACTGACGCAGGGTCTGTCGGTACTGGGGGCTGGGACTGACGCAGGGTCTTTCGGTACTGGGGCTGGGACTGACGCAGGGTCTATCGGTACTGGAGCTGGGACTGACGCAGGGTCTGTCGGTACTGGGCCTGGGACTGACGCAGGGTCTGTCGGTACGGGGGGCTGGGACTGACGCAGGGTCTGTCGGTATTGGGGCCTGGGACTGACGCAGGGTCTTTCAGTACCGGGTCTGGGACTGACGCAGGGCGCAGGGTCTTTCCACTTTATGATAGTGAATGCCAACTCTTGCCTCGTTATTTCCCATATATTCATTCATTGCCAAGAGGACCGTGACCAGCACAAGAGACGCATTGACGTTCGCAGTTCCACCCCTGAGCCTATTCCGAAAATGTGCCCCCGGTCTTTCCCATGCCCTCCCCCGCCCCACCTCCATCTCGAGATATGGGCACACACGCAGCTCGACGAGCCAAACGGGGCGCGGCTATGAAGTTAATAATCTTCCGCAGAAACACATCGTGGCTCCATGCGGCATTCGGCGGGTGATAGGCATTTAACGGGACTGTGCCAGGACCTCCGCTTATCTACAAAATCATGTGAATTGCCACCTGACGGCGGGACTTGCGTGGCATCAAAAACTGAAGTCCATCGCAAACTCTCCTGCGATGCAGACGCGTGTCTGGTTCTCATTTCGTCTCCATTCAGCTGCCACCATATGAATCTCATTTGGAAAACCTAGTGTTGACGTCCAGAAACACGCCGCATGTCACAGGAGGTTACGGAAATCGCGTGGCGATCTGACCTGAATCTCATCAGGCAAGCCTAGTGTTGACGTCCAGAAACACGCCGCATGTCACATGAGGTAACGAAAATTGCATGGCGATCTGACCTGAATCTCATCAGGCAAGCCTAGTGTTGACGTCTAGAAACACGCCGCATGTCACAGGAGGTAACGAAAATCGCATGGCGATCTGGCCGGTAACGCGTGGTGATATCTGTCTCTGTCATATCTATTGGAATGGGTCGATATAGCCGCAGTAGCCGTGACATCTGACTGAACAGTCCTGGCACTGGCACTACTCAGCCATGTGACCCGCCTGGCGGGTCACGGGCGCCTGGCACCAACTGACCTGGTGATGAGACGGAGGTCGGCGTTTTTCAGCTCGTACTCGATGCGCACCATTTCCTTCCACACTTCGTACACACACTCGTCAAACTCTTCAATCAGCTCGCTCATCTTGCGCAGCTCCTGGTCGCGCGCGAACGCCGTCCTGCAACACACGAAGCCACCTGACAGTAAGTTGTGGGAAGGATCACGGGGCGCAACAACGCAAACCTCTCTTAGTGTTCCTAGCGCTCCACAAAGTGGCACCTGTCAATTACAAGGACAGGCTCCCTTGCTTCGCATCGGCTGGGCCTGGAGCAGGCTTTGTCTGAGACAGAGAGCACAGATCATCCCCAGCTGACCTCGAAGTACCGTCGCCCATCGCTGCCCCCTAGTGTTCGCGTTCGTGGCCCCTTCCCCTCCCCCTCCGCGCTCACCGCATCTCGGCGACTTTGGTGAGCGTCTGGTCGGTGTCGGACCGCTGCACGACCGGGCGGGCGCGGTGCGCGCCCACCTCCATCGCCGCCTGGTGGCGGGCGCGCAGCAGGCTGCGCCGCCGCAGCGAGCCCAGTGGTGTGCCCGCGGCGCCCGTGCTATCGGTCGCCGAGCTCTCGGCCGCCGCCGCCGCCGCCGCCTGTGCCGCCGCCGCCGCCTGCGCCGCCGCCACCACCGCCGGGTCCTCGTGCGCGATGGCGGCGGCGGCCGCCGCCACCTTGCGGTACTCAGCCAGCGCCTCCTCCGAGATCTGAGCCGGCAACGGCAATACGGTAAGCCATTGCAACAGACGCCCGCTGCTGGTGTTCTTGACATGCGCACACATTCACCTATGCTTTCGGAACGGCACCGGCTTCCACGGGTGGCTATGGGGGCATTCCGACGGCTGCTCTCGCAGCCGTCAGAATCTTACAGACCGCACCAGCAAGCTAGTTAATTCAAAACTAGCCAGACCCTTTTGACCTTAGCGATAGTAGTATCGCCACCAATCCCCGGCTAAAGCCGCACAAAATAAGGCACACGTCATCGCACCTGGCCGATCAGATGTGTGACTCCGACGTCAGCCAGCCGGGACTGACCTGGTAGATGGCCTCGGGCGACTCGTCATCGGCCAGACTCGGCTGCTCCGGCAGCTTGACGTGCTGCGAGGGCGGCAGCTTCTTCTGCAGCTCCCCGGCCCTGGTGAGTGATGCGCAAATTTCGCGCAGCACCTCCTTCTTCCGGCGGCGCAGCTCCAGCACGCGGCTGTTGAACTCCGTCTTGTGCTTGCGAATCTGGCACGCAGAGAGCCAAACGGATAACAGTTGCGCGCACAGGTGTTCTGTCAAGTGCTGATTTAGTGTCCGGGCAACATTCAACGCATATTCGGGTGGGAGATCAATTTGACCCCCGCTTCCCAAAGTATTTTTCCAGGACAACGCCCGAATGGAGCGACGTAGTAACGCTTTACTTTGAACAGCTGTTGACGACTCAGAAGTTGAACTTTTTATGCCAGAATATAGACACATCTCTTAAGGTCACTGACCTGTAACAGACAAAGTCAGGCCATGCTTGTCAGCGAAGGGAACATTCTGAGCTGATGCGACAATGGGGTTTAAGACGAAGTCATGCAACTTTAAAGCCTTTTGGGAGCAATTATACTAATGACATTAGAATTGGAGCTTATTTTTCTATCCTTGGGTGAGGTATGAAAACCAGATCGAGGCTCAAACCAAAACACATCTTCTTACTTAAAAACGTGCCTCTGTGGATGGTTTTTGACAAAAATTCGGGATTTTTATTACAAGGTTAACAAATTGTATTTTGATTTCGTGAACGCCAGAGAAGATATTTGACGTGAATTAACCTCGATCAACCTTTTCCTTTCACGGACATGCAGCTTAGGGTAGGTCTTGACGCTGGTTTCAAATTCAGAATGATCTCGAAGTTTTTTGGCTTGTTTTGACCTTTTTAAATAAGATAAGGCCGCTGACCTGATATGACCCCTAAATACATTTTGCTTGGAAGCTGTTTCGGCTAAAGCACGGTTACATGCGGTCAGACGGCACGTTGAGTGCTGATCTCGATCTCAACCGTGTTTGACCCGAAGACCACGACATAATGAAGTACAAAAGACACCAGCGAATTCACATCGAGCCCCACGTACTCTGCGCCTCTTGTCACTCTAGCTCGCTTAGCTTTTGAAATATCAGAGGGTCAAACCGGCCCCAACCCCTACCATCCCGAGTACCTTCTAATCAGCTGACCACCCCGGTGCGTGTTAAACAACACTTGTTCCTCCGCGTGATTCATTGAAACTTTCCACTTTAATTTATCTAAGCTGAGAAGAACTCGATGCTTCGCCCATATTTCACATGCTACTAGTGTCCGTAACACGAGTGTACCCATGCAGTTTCGTGCACCAGTCTAAAAAATGTATAGCCTCATGACATGTCTGCTACAAAAAAACCGGGTCGGAGCTGCGTGTTTCCCCTGCTTACTGCGAGCTCCTGCTCCAAAGCTGACCGCCTCACTTTATAATCCCAGGCAGTTCTGCGAACAGGCTGGTCACGCCGAGGCGTTGTGAGCACCGCACTGTCTTATGCCGTCTGATCAGCGAGATAGATGAACCCACCAGCAGCTACAGTCTGCCCACCTCTTCCTTGACGGAGATGAGCTGGTGCCGCTTGAGGCGAGCCGTGTTCTGGCGCGAGTCGACTACCTTGAAGTCAGCGGCCGTTTTCAGCTTGAAGTCGCCCAGGCTGTCGAGCGCAGTCTGGATGGCGGCCAGGTCGGTCGGGTCGTCGCGGTTTTGGTCGGGCCGACGGGCCATCATGTTAGCCCACTGGCGGCGGCCGGCCAGGTCAGCTGAGAGCGATGAAGCCGCCCGCCGCCCGACGCGGCTTCTGTCGCGGCAGGCGGAGGTGGGGACGCGTGGCAGCCAGCCACCAGTCGCGATCACGCCGACCGCAGCTCAACAACGAGGCACCTTACCGTACGTACAGCTGCTGACGTCACTGACTCACGACGCCGACCCGGGAACCTGGACACAAGCGGCAGCAGGCTTCTAACCCATCAACTGACGCTCCCGGGCGGACTTTCCGCAACCGTGCTGACCAGTCCTCATCCCAGATCACCGCACCAGACGCCCGTCGCCAGCATACCACGCCACCAGCGGCGCAGCTCCGCCCGCCCGCCCACCTGTGTTCTGCGGCGCCGCCGCCTGGTCTTCTTCTCCTCGAGCCGCAGGAGGGCGCGGTAGGCCCGGATGCCGACGCTCTTGCGCGTCTGGCGGCGCGCACTGACCGACATCTGCTCAAACCGATTGGCGTCCGGGTCGGCCGGGACCGCTATCCGGGAGCGGGAGGGGACCGCGCTCGACCTGGGCCCAGCCAGAGGCGTCAGTGGAGGCGCAGCCAGCGGTCGGCTGTTCCAGCAGGCTCAAAACGATCGCGTGCAAAAGCGGGCCACTAATTAACAGCGTATGAATGATGGTACTGATCAGTGGCATTAGTCTAACCAAGATGAGTTTATTGTTACCATTGCCAAATGAATAAGAAAGCACGCTTGTATGAATTGATTGGCAGAAAAACGTAATTGTTAAAGTGGCTACGTTCGTCCAGATCACGGCCACTTTTGTTTCTCCCCACCGGATCGGTCACGGTCAGACCCCGTTGTACAGGCCGACACTGAAGGACAGTGGTGCCCGGCATGACAGGTAAGCCGGACCTATCCGGTCCTAGAAACGGACGTGCCGGCCGGACCTACCAGGTCCTGGAGACAGACAGGTCGGCCGGACCTACCCGGTTCTAGAGACGGACAGGCCGGCTGGACCTACCCGGTCCTGGAGACAGACGGGTCGGCTGGACCTATCCGGTCCTGGAAACGGACGTGCTGGCCGGACCTACCAGGTCCTGGAGACAGACAAGTCGGCTGGACCTACCCGGTCCTGGAAACGGACATGCCGGCCGGACCTACCCGGTCCTGGAGACGGACAGGCCGTCCGGACCTACCCGGTCTTGGGGACAGACAGGCCGGCTGGACCTACCTGGTCCTGGAAACCGACATACCGGCCGGACCTATCCGGTCCTGGAGACGGACAGGCCGGCCGGACCTACCCGGTCCTGGAGACGGACACCACGTCCAGCTGGCTGACGGCCGAGTCGCTCTGGTCGCGCGCCTCCAGGAAGCTCTCGGACAGCGTCTTGACGCGGAACGTCCACACCTCGCGGCAGTTCCTGTGGCGGGGCCGACACGGCGCCAGCCTCAGCGCCGCAGCTTATGTTTGGGGAGGGGATGGGCGCGCTGGCAGGGCAGCGCTACTCGTTCCGAGGTAAATGCACGTGCGGCACGTGTGGCTCGTTGCAAAGACTCAGCTCTGGACCACGACGGTATGAAAGCGTACCAAAGGAATCGTTACGCTCAAACAAGAAGCAGTGATACTGGCGATGCCACCTTCCCTGGTCGTGTTCTGTGGCGTCACGGATCAATTGCTGAACTGCAACTTTTTCAATGATCACGCCATTATCAGTAAAACAAGCAGAAAGTTCAAAAGCGAATATTCATAAACGACGATGCGATCTCAGTCCTCACTCCACCGGCCACGTATCACAAGGTGTATTACGTTCTCCAACTTCTGGCGCGCCTCCTCCGATCGCTACCATTCAGTAGAGGTGTGGTCCACGGGTTGGGCTCATGATCGAGGGGCCTGGTTTGGGTCTCCGTCACGGTACACCACTGGCCCTAGTTTTCGCAACGGCGTGGCGCCGCTGCTGATGTCTTAACACGAGCCAGTCGTCAACGTAACGATAGAGCAAGACTGACGCTTACTTGAAACCTCGCACAACCACCCTGTCGTAGTCCACGGTGCTCTTGAACCTGTCAAACAACTTCTTGCGCCCCAAACGGTACTTATCAGCTTCCCATTCCATCTCCTTCCGAGCCTGTGAGTGGGAAAAATGTGCCTGAATAGGGAATCCTCTATGAGAAGACGGAGACGCTGATAACAAATTTCATGGAGGTAGGCCTGAAAGAAATGAAGCGGTAGAAGCTGACCTTGTTTGTCATAATTGTGTGGCGAAAGAACGCTGTAAATTTTTCCTGTGGATGCATTCGAAATTGAATTTTCAACTCGACGAAGCTCAAGACAAGTTGAAATCAGTGAGAAGACGACAAAGTCCGACGAAAACAGTTTTTGTGCTAAATAAACAAACAAAAAACCTTCCAAACGTCTCCACGTCCTCAGCTCCATCTCCATGCCCCTGCCCGGCCACTGACCGTCTCGAGGTTCTCCTCAGCTCTGCGTTGCTGCTCTGCCCTGATCCGTTCGTCCAGCAGCAGGTCTTCATGGCTGAGGGCTACCTCTTTCGGCAGAGCCTGATTCCTGAACGGCACCGGTGGCAACAGTCAACTGAACCATGCAGGACGCTAAGCTTGTTTGGAACGCCATAAAAGGTAAGCCCTGTCACAGCACAAATCATGCTCGATGACTCCAGCACCGAGGAAGTGCACACTTAGCAAAATAGCCTGCTGGTCGCTGCAGCAATCCATGTCACACTTTATGTCGGCGCACTTCATGACGAAGCAGCTGAAGCACTCACAGGTTCAAAGCATCACCATGGCATAGTCTTCCAAGCGATCCATCGCACTCCTCTGCCAAACCAGCCTGTACTGTTCACCTGACTGCCAGCTAAGGACTCGCGTCAGCCGGCTATGACAGGGTGTCTCCACCAGGTGGCAGGTCGGTCGCGACCCCGGCACGGCAGCGCCGTCCTGTGGAGGACAGGCCGCACACTCCGTCCGCTCGGACATCCCCGCCCGGCCCTGGTGCGGGGCGCGACAGCTGACCCGACAAGGCCCGGTCGCCGACTCACTGGACGATCCACTGCTTGAAGTCGCGCCGCAGCTCGGCCAGCTCGGTCTTGACGGCCGCCTTACGCTGCTCAGCCAGCTGCAGCCGGGCATCACGCGCCGATCGCTGCCGCTGCTCCTCCAGACTGTACGACTGCGGGTCGTCGATTTCGTCCACCCGCTCCTCCGGCTGATGGGACCAGACACCGGGCCCCGGTCAGCGGGACACGCGAGCGCACGAGCGGCTGACGGGACCATGTACCGGGCCACGGTCAGCGGGACACGCGAGCGCACGAGCGACTGACGGGACCACACACCGGGCCACGGTCAGCGGGACACACGAGCACACGAGCGGCTGACGGGACCACACACTGAGTTCCGGTCAGCGGGACACGCGAGTACACGAGCGACTGACGGGACCACACACTGAGTTCCGGTCAGCGGGACACACGAGCGCACGAGCGACTGACGGGACCACATACCGGGCCCCGGTCAGCGGGACACACGAGCGCACGAGTGACTGACGGGACCACACACTGAGTTCCGGTCAGCGGGACACACGAGCGCATGAGCGGCTGACGGGACCACACACTGAGTTCCGGTCAGCGGGACACACGAGCGCACGAGTGACTGACGGGACCACACACTGAGTTCCGGTCAGCGGGACACGCGAGCGCACGAGCGGCTGACGGGACCACACACCGGGCACCGGCCAACGGGATACGCCAGCACATGAGCGGCTGACGGGACCATATACTTGGCCCTGGTCAGCGGGTCACACGAGCGCACGAGGGATCCACGATTACCCCGATCGTGACAGTGCACATGTGTTGAATCACTTTTTTGCCTAGAGGGCAAGGTCTGTCCTCTTCAACAGCATTCTGGAAAAAACCGTTTGTCGTGGTGTCCCTGGGTCACGTAACATACCCTGGTGTACCTGCTGTCTGTAGATACTATATTGCCATGGGGCATCAAACGAAAAACAATACACATCTGTTCACATCATCTCAGCCGATACCGTACCGCATCTTTACATTGTGGAATTTTTATGAGCCGTCAAGTTATCAGAGCGCGAGTCGCCTGGAGCATCAGCCCATTACTTGATTGGAGATGGTGGTGATCCGCCTGCAGTGTGGCCGCAGCCGCTCATCATCGTGGGCGCTAGTTACCAGGATCATGGTCGGCAATGCCAAATATGATTGTGGCTTCAGCAGTAATGTTTTACGTTTTGAGCATATGCTTTCCGGACATCGCCGTGACTTATTACCAAATCCGATGCAACTGAATCGCTCGTAATCATAATCTCCATGCAGTGCCCTGCAATGTTGATTCTTACATATCCGTCCACCTGGCAGCAATCAGTGCCACAATGCACGCCAGCACGCGGTTACGGCCGACCAGCCGCCGCCTCCCGATCCATCGACCAAATGGCGCGGCCGGGCGGGCCGAGGGCGGGCCGGGGGAGGAGGGAGACCGGTGGCGTGAGGTGGGAGCTGGCACGTCTACCTCGGCCGACACTCACCGGGCCGACCAGGGCGATCCTGGACGAGCGGGGCCGCGCCATGCCCTCCGGCGGATTGAAGTCGAACAGGAACACGTTGCCGTCCGCCCCGCATGTGATGACGTTCCTGAAAGCGTGCGACGCACTGCCCTTGTACGAATTCTAATTTGCCTATGGTGCTCACTGTACGACAGAGCAGTTCATGTCAATTATCTGAGGACACAGCTCTCGTGGTTTACGAGACGACTTATGAAATCAACTAAACGCATTTTCGATCAACGTATGCCTTGCAAGCGTCGATTATTAACACGGGCTCATCATAAGACAAAAATAAACTGGTTGCAGGATGTCACATCTCAGGCAGTCTTTCCGTGCAATCTTACATGATTTGCTTTTATTTAGAGCAGTGCGATCCTACATGATATGTTCTCATTCTGAGTGGCATCCAGTGCACGGCTACATGCGGCGCAATTGTGATGATGCCAAAAATGTTGCCACTGTTGTCTACTCGAGAGTGTTGAGTCCCGACGTCCATCAGCCATTGAGCCACAAAGCGGCAGTGACGGCTCACCTCTGGTCGTAGGTAAACTGGATATCGGTGATCCTGCCGTACGTGTTATCGTGCATGGAGAGCACCCAGTAGTCGTCCAGGTACCAGGGATTGTCCGGCTGCACCGCGTGCACCCGAATCCGGCCGTCGCAGAGGCCCAGCAGCAGGTACTGACCGTCGGGGCTGTAGACAGGGTAGCGGACGGCAGCTGTGATGTCGGCGCCCGCAGGCGACAGCGGTCAGGGAAAGTCGACAAACACGTCACGCAATGCTGTGCTGCAGAAAAACACACGCAGGAACCGGCCCGAAACCTTTTTGCAAACGCATCCGCCCTTTCAGAAAGGGGATTACTTCGATCAGTTTTTTTCCACCTCCACAGAATACTTTCAGGCATCAGAGTGTCCACAGTAGTTATGTGCGTTACCCATAACTCAGAAATAAGCCAACAGTCACATACTACTTGCCTACGTTCTTCTCAGCGAATCAGCACAGTGCAGCGCATGAAGTCACAATGCTGTACAAGCCTTACCCGGCCTTAACCGGTCTCCAGCCCGGCGTAGCTCCATACCCTGATAGCTGTCAACTGACGCATGCCGAGCCGCTGCAGGGGTCAGCGCCGCCACCAACGCCGGCTTCGCCGCGCCGACCTGGACTGAGCGCCGCCCAGTCAGCGGATGTCACGGCTCCTGTCCGAGCTGGCCCAGACCCGGCCCCGGCCGCCCCACCGGCCCTCTATAGCGCTTCCCCCCCCCCCCCCCCCTCTCACCACGTGGCGCCTCAACGTCGACACTGACCTGAAGCGGCGTACGCTGACGCCGACGTCCGAGGCGCCGGGAACGCGCACGGCCGAGGGGCGAGCCTCGCGGAAAGCGGCCGAGTGCACCCAGCCAGCGTCCCAGCCATCCATCAGCAGCGTGAAGCTGCCATCGGCGGCCGGCACGCCCACCAGCACGGCCGACGGCGGCTCCGGCACCACCAGCGGGATCTCCGGGATGTCGCGGTCCTCCGCCGCCAGCCGCTTCTCCAGCTTGTCTGAAGACGGCCGCAGGAGGGGAGTCAAGGCACATCAGCGGCAGGCTGGCACACAAACCGAACAGGTTCCAACGCCCACGGTCCTAAAGAAGCGAAACTAAATGATGGGTGAGACTGATCGCGCGATTATAACTCTATTCTGCCAGATATGGTGATACAATAAAGTGTCACAGTGACGGCAGCACAGCCACGACAAGATAAGACTGAACGAGTTATTTCCGATTCGACCGTCACCAGCCCGATCGTCACCAATCCGATCGTCGTAAAAAATTATCACTAAATAGGACGTATTTACGAGAAGCCATCAGGACGGGATGCCTATTTATATTATCTAAGCATTCTACCTTCCCAAACGTCGATTCGTCTTACAGCTATTTCTGCTAAAATGTCATCAATGGCTCACAAGAGTTGATTACCATAAAAGTCTAGTCTGGGAATTATTTGATAGCCGTGACTGTGTAGCCGTGACTGCATGGCCCTGACTGTATAGCTGCTGAAATAACTATTTAACAAATGGTGCAAAAACAAAACTTAAGGCAAGATATCGCTCATGAAAATAACGTGGGCAAAATTTGTTAGCACGTATTTAGGATCAGGGTGTTCTCCTGGCCCTCGGCTCAGCCATGCGTCCGTCATTTACAAAAATCGACGCGCTTGCATGAGAAAGAACATCGACCCAAAGTTCAATGAAGCCAAGTAGCGGAGTCTGTTTTCGGCATACCTCATCCTTTTGGTAGAGCAGTCCGGAACTGTTTCATCGAAATCACACGAACTCCTTTATGATAGCGAAGTGAACTCCGACGCGTTTAACGAATTTTCATCTCCCGGAGAACAAACTGAACCCGTAATAACGCCGTTACTGCGTAGCCGTCCTGCCCCGTAAACTACTAGAGTACAAAGATCAACTTCCTCCCTCACTGGCAACGCGAGCACAGACAGTTACTACTGCACGCTGCGGATCCGCACCAATGCAAAGCCCACCCTGACTGCCGCGTCATGCCCCACCGCCACCGCCCAGCAGTGCAGCACTCGACCACGGGACCTGCCGGGCCGAGCTGGGCTCGTCCAGCACACCTACCTTTCTCCACCTCCTCTTCCACCTCGACGCCGACCTTCTTGCGCTCGTCGATGTCCTCCTGCAGCGCTGTCCGCTGTTTTTGTTTCTCCTCCTCGCGGGCGATACGCGCTTCCTCCTGCAGGATCTCCGATTTCACCTGACAGCGGAGCGCCCCGGCGTCGGATCTCACACGGCGCGGGGTGCAGCACGCCCGGGCGTTTTGGGGGGTGGGCGTGAAATAGCTGGCAACAAGGACATCTATCGAAGTTAAGTGAGGACTCGGTGTCCTGTCAAACGCTTAGTAGATTCGCAAGTTTGCGCTGACTGGGATTGCCAGTGTTTATCCGGGGTCCAGACCGGGGAACCGGATATCGTGATGCACCAGCGTCATGCTTCCAACGCGTGCGAGCAGATAAAACCAGGGTAAAATAGTGGGGTGCCATTTTGAATACATTTCTACGAATGCATTTAGTACGGCGCTCGAAAGCGGGTGCCCACTTTTGCAGGCTGTTAAAACACATCATGCAGTGAAGTATGCGAGCTGTCTGAACGTGTCACCAAAAATGCACCTGGCTTACACAAAACACGCGACAAGAAGCTCATTTGGACACATTTTAAACGTCAACATCTGGTCAACACTGTAAACAGCACGGTAGCACTCGAAGTTCAGTAGCCAACACGCGGCCAGCTAATCAGAATAAACAACTCAACGGGTCACCGCACACTTATTGGCGAGGCTTTGGCTCTGTGGGTCTTTGATTTCGTTGACAATAAACTTTTATCAACATGAAGCATTCCAAGCTTGCAAATATAAAATGGCAAAAACGACCAAAACAGCGTTATGGCAAGGTCTACCGCAAAAAATGTTTGCAGAGACGGGTATACACAACCGAAGCATATCATGTGGAAGGGGGCACGTTTGCGTTACTAATGAGCAAGAGGGTCGATGAAAACAGTCAGCACAAATCTACAGTTTTAACCCGGAATCCGGGCCATTGAGGAAGACATTCACACAACGGGGTTTGCGGTGGGAACGGTACACACCTCATCTGGCTACACAGGTGCGAATTATAATTTTGAAATGGCTGAGCATACTTAACCACTGTCTACGCGCTTTGCACAGTACCCCCGCACAAGTAAGCGATCGATTGTTCAGATGCATTTTGAATGTGCAGTGATGTACACAATTTGGTGTGCTGCCAGGTATCTCGCGCCGTACTGCCCTGCGGCACTGACCGTCTTGAAGATCCAGCTGCGGCCGCGCACGCCCTTGATGCCGTAGGTGGAGTGGTCGGTGAGGTCCTTCACCCCCGGCGTTCGCATCTCAACCACCCGACCACGGCCCGTGAACAGCGTGAACTTCTTCTGCACAGTGAGGAACAGTGATATAAAAGCGCAGCTCTGATAAATATCTCACTTCAAGTGACAGAAACAATTATGTAAAAAAACTGACATCGCTTGCGAGAACCGTTAAACGTACGCATCAGTTGCTCATTCTCAGCCTAGCAGAGCTTTACAAAGAAGGTTATTCAACCGATCCAGAAACTGCCATATAAGTTCAAGCGCATTTCTTTCTTAAACGGTCTCAACACAGAAAGGTACTTAGCCTTTTTTAAAAAACACACTAGAATGCACCCTGATCTCGAACATCATAAAGATGTTGCTATTAACCGCGAACAACATGGCAGAAGCAAAAGCGTACCAAGGCCACGGGTACGACACGAATCAGCAAATCTAAACATGGAAATAATATCAGCCTGACTCTGAGAAGACCAACACAACAAAACACTCACGCAATCTTAATTGTAACGCTTGATTTGTAACATTAACACGCGCCCGGGTGGCCGGCTGGATACCCTTCGCTCGGGTGGGGGTCAATTTAAGCCCCCTAAGGTCTCAGGAACTAAGAGAGCCAGAGGCACCAAATTCACAGGTTGTGTTGACCTGTACATGAAATCACTTAGGTCAAAGTTTGAGGTTCCTAGGTTGTGACCTGTAGGTCAAATAAAGTCAAACAAGGTCAAATTGCAGATTGGTCTCCAAAGGGCGCCTAGAACCTAGACCACCTGGTCATCGCAAAAGGTCGCATGCTCATTCAAGATCAGGGACCTTGATTGACCTTTTGAAGTTCATGGTAACCAAAAGCATACAAGACTGCATAAAGTTTTGAATTTGAACAAGCAATGAATATTACACTAGGCAGCATGTTTTAAAAAAACAAAATGTTGACCTGGGTCATTTTGGGTCAGTGACCCATTCTGACCTTAAATACGTCCATCTAAGGTGTATAATGCGGTTTCTGTTATCAACACATTCGAAATGCGCTCCAGGAACTATCTCATACATCAAACCCTAGAGTGATAAATCAGGTTAGTGTTGACCTTGGTATGACCTCCATACCTGGCCCTGGGTCCATTTAATATGTTCATTCAATTTTTGTCTTGCCTAAGAAAGTATCTCAGAGATGCATGGCTTTGTCTAATAATCCGTTGTTGGATCAGATTGAGCGATTCCCTAGAAATTGCCTTCGGTGAAACCATGGCCTGAATTTGACCTGTCATAGGTCAGCGACCTTACAAGGTACATCTCAATTTTTTCTGTTAGACGATCTGCTGTTCAATTGCCTGCAGCCATGCAAAATTTGGTGCGGCTATGCCGCGGCGTTCAGAAACCATTCTAGAAAAACTTTCGGGGGGTCAATTTGACCCCACCGAGCGCGTGTTAGTGGAATGATCCATTAAATGAATCAATTATGACTGATTTAACATCATTGCACAGTTGGAGAGCAATGGCTCAGCCGTGATCAGCCTAGGATATCAGACGCCCCGGAGTGCCCCGGCCGCGCCGACTGACTGCGCGCCGCCAGGTGGCCGTGCCTCTCGGCGCGGCGGCTGGCCAGCGGCCCGTCACCTGCCTCGCTGCCGGGCACGAACTCCAGGCACGTGACTGTCTCGCCCGGCTCGCCGTACCGGGAGAACCCGAGCGGCGCCACCACAAACTTCTCCTCCTCCATCAGCAGCGAGAAGAACCAGACGGTGCCGTCGTCCGAGGCAGTCACCAGCATCCGACCTGCGGCGGCCGTACAGACGATGCTGTAGGCGGCTCGAATGCCGACGATGGCCAGCTTTGGGCGCTGACCGCGCGCCCATGTGGCCAACGTTCGGCGGGTGGCAAGCGACGGGCGCGCGAGAGCGACCACGTGTCAGGAAATAATGCACACTGTAGTAATATGTAGTAATGTAAAATAAAAATAACACAAAAAGCCAAGTAGTAATAAAGTAAATAATCAGAAAATTTTAGCATTACACTGCACCGTTCAAAAGTTCGGTTGGGGTATTTCACCTGTATTATTTTGGGTTCATTCTCCGAACGGATTAGCAGTTACAGCAACACGCACAATAGAGATTTTATGGTTGCATAGTTAAGGATAATGAAAATGTTAATCCGCTCCTAGCATCAATCTGAAAACGACACAGGCGACGTTTACGGTCCGGAATGCCTCTGCCATATGCGACTTGATTTCATAAGTGTTCTAGAATATTGTTTTCCAATACGTCGCCGTTCTCGCTCATCCGTGGGCCGAGTCTAGTATTAGCTGGGGTGACTGAAGCTGCGCAACCTAGGACGCTGCAACGTCGGGACATAGTGTTTTTGCTCGCAGACTGCAAGAACACATGTCCAAATAGTTTATGTAATCTTTGTTACTAATTGGCTCTGAAGAAGCGATAAACACCTCTAGACGAACTTAGGTTGGACGTACAAAAACAATTTTTACGTTTCTATATGCATTGTTGTTCAATTCAGGTGGATCCTCAATACATCTATCTGTACTACGTCGGGAAAAAATACCGGCAACAACTCTGACCGCTACGGTTTTAAAGCGTCCTTTGCCCTTTCCCAAGACTCTGGTTGCGCCTCTGGAGGAAAACTCATTCGCATCCCATCCAGAATTGCGCAGAACGAAAAAGCAGGTTGGCCATTGCCCTGTAAACGATTGGCTGCTCTTCCTGCCATGGTTTTACCGTCAATTTTGTGGCGATTCCCATATCAAGATAATTTTGCAAGAGCCTGCTGGTCAAACAGAGCTGGCAGTCCTTTATCACGCCAGACAGTGTCACGCAATGCCCAGCCGTACTAAACGTCCCCTTCGTCGGTTCCCGTAATGGCACCCACACACTCTGAGATCATTATGCCAACGTTACAGCTGTATTCGAACATGGGCAATACAAAGTCCAAAAGACTTGCATGCAGAATAAAATTGTACATTTCAGGTGACTCTGACTTTACCCATTTAAGCGGATGTTTTGGTAAGTTCTCCGTTGGCAGCGGCAGTTGCGCCTCACCTGAGGGACTCTGCTTGATGACGGTGATGGCGGCCGTGTGGGGCTTCTGGACGAACATCAGACTCATGCCGTAGCTGCCCTTTTTGGTGCCGGCATGCAGCTCTAGCAGCCGGATGCAGCCGTCGGCAAAGCCACCCAGTATCATGCAGGTTTGTTTGCACACCTAGGGAACCGCCGGTCAGTTCGTCGACACGCAGCATAGTGAGACAGAGACAAGGTACCCTGCAGCCCCTCAGGGTATTGCGCAAGCTAGGCAGTGTGGCGGTCGCCTGTCACACTTCCCTGTTAGACCAATTCAGATCCGTGAAATATCCAGTGTGCATGTGTTCATGGAACAACGAAGTGATCCTAACGGCTGTTGCCCGCGGTTCAGATGCACAGTTTCAGACGGACGACAGCTTCACTCACCGCCAGATATACGTCGAGTCACAGCGCACAGGCAAACGCGAATTACCATATCACGCCCACAAGTTAGCCTACACATGCGACTATTATTACGTTGATAGCATCGCTCATGTCCGTATTTGTCTGGTCTTTCAAGGCCTTGGAAGCTGTTATTCACGCCGGTAAACGCATGGTCTCTGTGTCTCAGTATCAGACAGTCCAGCCCAGCGACCGCACCTCCTGTGTGAGCCAGATGAGTGAGTTACCCCCGGCTGGGTGGCGGTTGCGGGCCAGCAGGTCCCGAGTCCGGTAGTTAAAGACGCTGACGTGGCCGTCGTCACCTGGGAAGGGCAGCACGGCCGCGGAGCAGCGTGAAAAAGTGCGAGTGGGTGCGAGATCCCACTTGGCGTACAATCGATGTGGCTTCAGTTCAGACATCCCAACACGCTGCCCGGCGCAAGGGACCACCGTAACAGCCATTCAAAGTGCTACAGTTTTAATTGGAACATGGCGTTACCTGACCACGGTAGGAATCACTGCAAAGCTAACGCCCGCGAAAGCAAGCAGAAAGTGTTTCCCATTGAAACTTCAAGTGGAATGATAAACATGAATAAGCTGGACACGGATATGTGGGATGTGGAGATATCCACCACCATGGCCGGATTCTGTCTATGAATGACGGCGAGACAGAAGTCTCAAAATTGACCGCTGCGTACGGAAAATGCTGCAAAGGCTGTCCACACCTACTATCAACCCTGAGTTTTGTCTCGGATCTCGAAAAGAAACAAGGGAATCATCATCATGACTATTGACTCAGCTTTGGCAGGTCTGTGGTAGACCAATTTTGCTGAGCCAACAGAGCGCACATTTGCCGTACGAAGTCGACCGCAGCACGGTGACTTACCAGTGACGGCCATGAGCGTGCCGACGGGACAGGTGGCCAGCGCCCGGGCGGGCCCGGCCGGACACTCGTACAGCCGCTCCGGACCCTTGCTCGTCATCGAAAAGCTCAGGTCGGCCCGCCAGATGCCGCCACACGCGTCCTGTGCCAGGCGGCCGGCAGGTGACGGACGGTCGGGACGAGGCCCAGTAGGGCGTGCCACGCAGCAGACGGGTCTTACCGCCTCTGTACACTCAACGCGAGGAGAGTTAACGGTTGGCAGCGATGCATTTGGTATCGCTTGCTCCATTTCTGACCAGAGACAGCCAACCTCCCTTCACAAGCAGTGGGTACACATGTACAGCCCAGGCACCGAGCTGACACTGACGCTCGGCAACAGGACAAGCAGACGCGGCAGCGATCTCGACCACCGGGCGGACACCTGTAGAGCGGTCAGCGACTGACCTGCATGAACCAGATGCTCTCCATCTCTGGGTCGGGGTGCGGCCACATGGAGAAGAGGCTGCTGTGAGGGGAGAAGCGCAGCTCGTTCATCGGATCGAGTGCAAACTTGCCAGCCATCTCCTCCGGCGCCTCTGCTTGGTCCACCGTGTCAAAGTCCCATGTGCGCACCCAGCCATCACTGCCTGCACAGTGGCGTGACGTCATAACGTGAAACGTGACGTCATGATGCGAAACAATCCCGACGGCATTGGCGGTGGACACGTTGGCTATGGTGGTGCTCGGTGGTGGGCAAAATGTGGTGCACTTCGGAGTTGCGGATCTGCAGTTACCGGGGCCTACGAAAATACCTCTCAGTCTCGGTCCCGGTCTCCACCTCCGTCTTCGTCTTTGGCTCTGCCCCCGTCTCTATCTCTGTCTCCGTCAGAGGCAGAGACTGTTGTATCAGCGTCCACGCTGAGCAGTGGTTGTTGTGAACCCTGATCCCATAATTTGATCGTGAAATTCCGGGTCAACGGCAGAGTTTTGCGACACAAGCTTAGCGTTCCCGAATTCTCCGCACGGTTCGTTCTCTCTGACGTCACCTAGCCTTCAGTGTGGCCGCTGTCATTAGCCGCAGGCCACATCAGAACCATCCAACCACTTGCGGGTAAATCGGGAGGCGGGCGCTTTAACCAACTGAGCTATCGGGAAGATGCCTGAATGAATCGCACAAGTGTGATTTTGGTGGGCCTCAACACTATCTGCCGAGTTTGATTTAGATGCACCGACAAGGCATGATCGAAGGCTTTATATTGGATGGCACCGTATACACATGATTGCGATCAGGAGCCACGCATTTCATTCAATAATAGATCACCTACAGTATATTATGTGACACCACGTTACTCATACGGATTGGAGGGGCAGATGTCATACAACACGCGGCTTCGCAACGTATGCATTAATTCATGTCATTTAATCCCGGTGCTATTACGCAGCCAAACGCAGCAACACACAGGCCTTGGCCGATGCGCAAAAATGTAGCCACTTTTATTCAGTTTTTGAAAAGAGACACCTGTTTTCATCCAGTTTAAGTTCGAGTATTAGGTGGTTTAGCACCTAATGCAACGGTGCTTTAGGTACTTTAACACCTAATGCAAAGCAACGCAAATGGGCTTGACCTGAACCTACCTAGTGTTATCAATTCTCCTTCTTCAAGGTAAAACTTGTGGATGGTTCCGTTATGACAAGGCTTGTTGTCTCTCCTCGTTATCTCTACCTTGATCAAGGCATCGTCCCACACGAGAATGTTGCCCCATTCACAACCAGACACCACCTGAAAGAATTAGTTTCATGTCAGCGACAGAGGTCAACAGCTGATTCGCTCTCGCCAAAAGGCGTTGCTTCAGAGCCGTGTTGTTATAAGACAAGACGGGGACGTAAGGCAAGGCAAGAGACCATACGCAAGCAAAATACAAAGGCAAGCTGGATCCATTCCACTATGCCAGCGCGTCACGTGGTCTCGCAACGGACAGCTTATTGGGTTCGCGAGACTGCCGTTCAATTCATAGCTCGCGTTCGATGGCAACGCAAACCCAAAGGTGCGTTTGATGTACATTTAGCAAGAAGAACATGCATCCTAGTTTTCCTTATAAAAATGAGCCCCTTGCCAGAGAATCTACCCGTTATGATGCCTGAACTATAGCTATACCGTGAGCGTGCATCAAGAAAGCAAGGCCGCATTTGTCCGTCAACGGAACACCGCGGCGTCCTGATCGCGCGTCCCCGCCCCCCCCGCGGCCACAGCCATCCGGAGGGGACGGCACCAGGCTGACGCAACACTTTCCGCCCCACCCCGGCACCGACTGTGATTGGTCGCCTACCGCCGCAAGGCAAATGGCGCCCAGCTGCCGAGCCCCTGGGCACGGACAGACGGGCCCACACTGGTCAACAAGCGGCTGGCGGCCTCATAGACCTGCAGCACATTGCTAGTAGTTGTGACGCGCTGTAGCTGCGGCTGACGATAGTCAAAATCGCCCTTTGTTTTGTTCAATCACAGCAATTTTGGCCTGAAGGTGAGTGGTCCTCTAAATGAGCCAGGAACGGAACTGGAAAGAACGTAACCATGAACGTAAAAGGTAGCAATTGTCTCGATTATTCGACGACAGCCAAACTGAAGCCTGCATAGTGCGCTGTGCAATTGTTTGGCTCTGTGTGCCGAAATGTTGAAGCGGAGCCAGTTTTAAAAGATGCCCTGTCGGGCCTTGCGTGTCCTCGTGAAGATAGCGCGAGCGAGCATCTAACCGGCAACTGTCGTGAACTTCATGGTTGAGTTGGGAAAGCAAACATATCTCAATATTTAAGGAAATCATGTTTTCTATATCATTCACGTTGCATCCAGCTGAAAAATCAATGTTTTATCCTTCGCATCGTGATCTACATGCTGTACTTTTGCGCCTAGCGAATTTCATTACACAGTGCGCATGCGCCGAGGACTTACCAATGGATGTGACAAAAACAGCTTGTAGCATATAAGTTTCCCCCCTGCTGACACCGCTTCTTGTGCTTGACCCTCTTAACACTGTTCCCTGTGTTGGCCTTTGATGGCACTAGTCCCTGTGTTGGCCCTCGTTGGCACCGCCCCCTGCGTTCGTCCTTGCTGGCATTGCTTTGTTGGCTTCCTGTTTGTCCCTGATGGCACTGCTCCCTGAGCTGGTTCCTACTGGCACCGCCCCCTGTGTTGGTCCCTGCTGGGACTATTCCGTGTGTTGGTCCCTGCTGGCGCTGTTCGCTGTGTTGGTCCCCGCTGACACCACTTGATACGCTCGCTTCTGGCATTCCATTTGTCCGTGCTGACACTCCTTCCTGGGTCCGTCCCTGACGATACAATTTTCTGTGTGCACCCATTATGACAGCCGAGCCTGCGTCATAACCACCGCTCATTGTTCTGAGCTAAGCGAATACAGCACAATAGGTACAAACACGCTCCGCTCCTCTCTCGCAGCCCCACGCCTGACACCGCTGTGTTCTCGGGCAGACATGTCGACTGTGCGCCTGTTCAGCGCGGCGACCCTCCGGCGCCATTACGCCCTGCTGCCTCTGGTCGGCATGCTGGCCGCGGCCGTGACCGGTGCCGTGGCCTTCTCCGTGCGGACGGCGGTCAGGGCGCCGGAGGTGGCGTACCGCAGGTCCGACGCTGCGCCATGGGAGAGCTACCGCCATCGGAGCTACAAACTATACAACCCCAGCGGCCTGCGTCGTGACCAGTGCCCGGCGCCAAGGTTTTGAAAGGTACGGCCACCGTCACTCAATCTATGGGTGTTGTGGAGGTGTGGAACTATGTGCAACTAGGTCATGTGCGGATGCTTTTGGTGTCATCATTGTCGTTACTTAAGTCAAATTCCAGATCTCTGAACATCATATTGGCAGTTTTACAGTGCGCTTTTCATACCTTTTTCTTTAGCATACTTGTATTTATAAACACAGGCACATACACGCACGTCTTAATCAAAAATAGTGTCACTGAGAAGTCAACGGAACTTAACTGTCCGGACTTCAAATCAACACCCAGACGCCAGCAGCATGCTGTATAATCGGCCATCAACGGCGGCACGTTTCTGAAGCGCGCATCGCGCAGCTCTAACGGCGCTCGTCTTCTTCGTTCGCAGCTCACGTGCGGCGCCGTCGCCGCGTGGTGGTCGCCGAGGGCGACCAGCGTCTCGGCGGGAATCGACGCCGGCGTGATTGTCTTCGCCCATCGTCCGTTGCGATTGTCCGGACCCAGTTGTCCGACGTGATTGCTCAGACCATTTCATTGTCACAAAACGAATTGTCTGCGCATAGGCATTGCATTGTGTTTGGTTAACGTTGCGTTCCATTGCGTTTGGTAAAGCACAAAGCCCAGACTGTGGATCACTGTATGTATCGTGTGAAATTAGTTGCCGACAGATGTCAAATTTGCAGAATGTGTAGAATGGTTCGGGAATTCAATTGCTTTGTAAAACTGTATTGTAAATTGTATTGTGTGACGTTGCACTGCATGGTAGATTTGCCTTGTTTTGTATCTTTGTTCTAGTATTCATGTAATGCTTTATTTGATTTCAAAAATAAAGCTCAAAAGCACCGTATGAGTTCCTAGTGGGGTTAAGCAGCACACAGACTCGGTAGTAAACATTTTCAAATGTGCATTTGTGTGGGTGCATATCCTAGACAAGAGCTACAGTTCAGAAAAGTTGTAAGGAGCCCATTGCAGCTAGCTGGCTCACATTCGCAAAGACATGGTCTTTGCAAAATGCTCAAAACACGCTGAATGTTGCATGGAAATATTCATTTGAAAGCACTGCTAGTGGACGTGTTACCTCGGGTCATACAGCTTTCAGCATGTGCGCAATTTGCGGTCACACAAAAGGTGGACGTGGGGAGGGTGTACTGCGACATCACGTTACTTCCGTGCACTGTTATGTGCCTGATAATTCCCTTTCTTCTCAAATTTGTACGTGTGGTTGTTGACAATGGGATGAAAACCATTACTGGACAGGTTATACCGACCTGAACTTGTTTATATAGTTCAGTGATTCTCAGCGCCCTGTGGTGCCGGCAGTCACGTGCTGCTGCTAAGTTCAATCCTATTGTGGTTAGAACACCTTTGTTCTCCAAGCGGTCGCGGCTGGGGATAGAAACATCTCACGGGCTGCTGGGATAATGTCGTCATAACGCACGAATACATATCCTAATCAAAGCATTCAGGGGCTATATGCTATATGAAATAAGCAGCAAAGTCGTCATGCCTAACATCAGCATTGTATGTTGCACATGACCTAGGTGTGCCATCGATCACGATTTCCATGCAACACGCAACTCGGGAGAATTTTTATCCAAATCAAGTCGTCTTTGGAACTCGGCCAGCGTGGCATGCGGCAGCAATCTCACGCCGCGCGTAATGGACATTATGGACGTAATGGATGTTATGGACATTATGGAGTGGCCTGATAAGATGAGCTATAAGGTATCCTGTTGGAAACGACAGTCGGCACCTAGGTTGGCCTATTTCTTGTTCAGTTGTTCAAAGTTCAGTTCAGGTCAGTTCATTTGCTTGCTGAGTGGAAGACGTGGGGACGTGTGGAGCCGGTACACACCTGCGGCTTCCTCGTCTGTGCGTACTCACCGATATGACGGCATGCCGTGAGACGTAACGTGACGCCATGATGTGACGCAGCAGCGGTGGGAAAAGCTTCTGATTTATCGGATATGATCCGTGACAAAACCGACACTTGCGAGCCAATTGGTGACAAAATTGTGGAAATGGAAACAAATTACAACAAACCATACCATATTACAACAGACCATCCCAGCTAGACGAAACCCATATTGGTGTGTGGCTTAGTACTGATCAGTACTCTCCAAGGCTTGTAACGTGATCATGTGTAGAGCACACGTCAGAAGCTTCACGTTTCGCGGTACAAGCAAGTTAAGCCACAGAATGCTGTCAAACATAGCAGCTTTAATCAGTATAGTTTTTAGCAGGTGACAAAAAGGTATTACAAACTATGCAGTATATCAGTGCTGACGTCACAGATCAGTGGTGACCCAGCGCTTTTCCGATGCAACTCAGACAACTGCCTTTCACAGATTTTCCAACTAAGACTTACTTCATATGCCGAACAGCATAAAACAGCAAATAACTAGGCTTATTACTAGTTGTAAAGTTGTGGCTGGCAGCGGTGTGTTGCCATGAACGCGACGAGCCTGTGACGCGAGTTTTAAACCGTCGTGCCATTTGAGACAGATGGGCTGGAATGCGCGCCACGCGGTAATGAAGTGGGTCCAATGCAAGGCTGTGGGCTGCTGGTTGGTTGTGTCCATGTCGTGAGAAGCTGGCTGGCCTGAAGAACGTAGCCAATCGTCAGCTTTGTGAGGCGCTCTGCGGCTTTTCTAAGGACCTACCACGGAGCGCGTCCCTGGTAATGGCGTTACTGGCCACATCCCTGCCGATCTAGGAGGCTTGTTTGTAAAAAAAGAATCGGACCTATAGCTTCAGAGGTCAACGGATGACGTCGAAGCGCCAGATGTCAAGGATTCATTCGGGGCTTTCCGCTGCTAAGAAGAACGACGGCCGTGAGATAAGATGCCGAGCATCACTGGTGTATGCCACTTACACTGCCGGTCGCGCCTCAGACTCAGCGTTCTGGCCGGTGGGCAGGCGTGAGATAAAACTCCTTCATTTTTCATTATATTGTATATACCAATATTGCATGGGTTTCGCACTAATTAGTTGGGATTATGTTCGGAAGTACGAGTTCTGCGCCGGTTATGATTATGGAAAGAAAGTGAAAGTCACCGATGCTTTCAGCTGATTGTACGATGACGTTACGGAACCAAAAGTAGCATTGTTTCAGGTGCCCGCAGAAGCATGTTGTCGGTTAATGTAGAGCTACGGAGATGCAGTTTTGCAAAATGCGTAGGGGTGAGTCTGCCTCCGAAATGCACTTAAAGCAGTTTTTACTCAGATTTCACGCACTTTTTCAGAGTTGGGAGAAGGAGTGTGTGCCCCAAACGTAGTTTTGGGAGTGACTAAACCCTATGAATTTTGATTAATGAAAAAATGGATAAATAGGCCAAACGTGATAGCTTTGATTGCTGAAAAATAATGGATAAAATGACAAAATAAAGGATACTACATCCCTGGCTACAAGATACAACTCCTCCCCCCCCCCCCCCCCAGACTGAATAGGAAACTACGCTGTCCCAGGCTGGTTATGTTGAGTACGCCTTCATCTGATAATTGTATTAAATTAGTCTAAACCATCATGTAGTATTTGATGGCCAGCAAATGATCCTTGAGTGCTAATGAACTCGCAACAGCAAAATTGTTATGGTTACGCTGCATTAAATTTACCTTGTATTTGTTTTTGTGGTCTGTTGCATTTAGAGTAATATTGCAACGTTTTCTGAAAAATGTGACTCCAGGTGACAGTTAAGACGGCTTCAAATTTCGCCGGTGACCAAATGGCCCTTTTTCACCACAGCAACCGACGGCACTGGCGGTTCGTCGTCGTCATTTGAGCTTTACGACGCAGTCAGCTGCTGAGGCTACATGGCATCGCCTGCATCACCCTGGCAGGAAGGGCGGACGCTGCGGAGAATCGAACCCCGTACCTCTGGCTCCCCAGGCGCGCAATGGTGAACGCAGACGTGTTGACCACCACGCAGCGGTGTGTGCGTTAGTTATGGTGGTGCTCGGTGATGGCCGATCTGTCGAAGAATTCGGAGTTGCATCTACCGAACATCACGAAATGATATACGTTTCCTCTATATTTTGATTACAATAAGGGGATGGCACCAGGCTGATGCAATACTTTCCACCTCATTCAGACACCGACTGTGATTGGTCGCCTACCGCCGCCGGGCTGCCGGCGCCCAGCTGCCGACCCCCTGGGCATGGGAGGACAGGGCCGCACTGGACAACAGGCTGAGGGACGTGTCGACCTGCAGCTCGGTGCTAGTAGTTGTGACGCGCTGTGGCTGCGGCTGACGACAGTCAATATCGCCGTTTGTTTTGTTCAATCACAACAATATCAGCCTGCAGGTGAGTATTTCTCGGAATGTCTCGGCCGTCCGTTGACTATGCTACATACAACTTCGCGTATCCCAGGGAAGACAGCATGACGGCGCGTTAAATCGGCCACTGCACTAAGGGCAAAACTGTATGAACATTTCAAGAAATTGAGTTTTATATATCTCGCGCGTTCCATGCGACAGAAAATCGATGATTTCCGTTCTCCCTAACTGCACGCTTTGTACACGCCTAAAACAAGACTTAACCAGTAAACGGACATTCAATGCGAATAAAATCAGTGGAGCTGTAGTTATTCGATACGTGAGTGTGGAAATACTAAGCGGCAGAGAAGAGTGAACTGTGCCAGAGCCAGTTTCACCACTTAAATGTGTGTGCGATGTTTCCACCTTCGCCTCGCCTGACGTGTTTCTTCCTTCGCCTTGTGATCAGATCAGATCAGATCAATGCCATCCTTCCTGTGTCTGCCATCACCAACAACCACCACTGCATGTTACGAGCTGAGGACACAGGAAACAAAGCCCAATCCGTGCCGCTGCGCCCCTCTCTCGCAGTCCCTCGCCTGACACGGCTGTGTTCTCGGGCAGACATGTCGAATGTGCGGCTGTTCAGCGCGGCGACACTGCGGCGTCATTACGCCCTGCTGCCCCTCGTCGGCATGCTGGCCGCGGCCGTGACCGGTGCCGTGGCCTTCTCCGTGCGGACGGCCGTCAGGGCGCCGGAGGTGGCGTACCGCAGGTCCGACGCTGCGCCATGGGAGAGCTACCGCCATCGGAGCTACAAACTCTACAACCCCAGCGGCCTGCGTCGTGACCAGTGCCCGGCGCCAAGGTTTTGAAAGGTACGGCCACCGTCACTCAATCTATGGGTGTTGTGGAGGTGTGGAACTATGTGCAACTAGGTCATGTGCGGATGCTTTTGGTGTCATCATCAGCATTACTAGCACCAAGTTTGGGATCTCTGAACGTCATATTGGGAGCATTATAAAACACTTCTGTTAACTTTTCAAAAGGAGTGTCCACATTTGTACGGGGTTTTAAACACCAATAGTCGTTTTGAAGCTCAATTGCCGCAGTTCACAGCCCTACCTTTCTTAAGGCCTAAGCCCTCTGGTGTCGGAGCTACACTCCCGCGAATACGTACAGACTGTTTCAGGGAGACTATTTTAATGTCACTCAGGCATCATGACGCAATAATAACGTCACTGAAATCCTGTCAATCCATCAGTCAGGCGGTGATCACGGTTACGAAAATGATATTAAGTCTTTCATATATGGCGTTCGTGAGCACGACCTCTTGATATAATGGCCGTCAATGGGCTCTCAATCAATATTGTGGAAGGTGCGGTGACGCAATCAAACACTGACACATTGTGGAGCGTGTTGACTAGACAGGCAAGTTGTGTCGTCTAGAGCAGTCTTATCCACTTAGATTATATCGATAGTTATAAGTAAGTTTATTGCACCTTATCTGATGCTTCCTTCAACAGCTTATGTAGAGGAAATGTATTCCCTTTAACCTTCTTTTATCCAAAACCATGCAGCAAATAAACTGCAAAGATGCATACAGCTAAAAAATTGTGTGGTTGAGAAATTACTGTAACTAGAACTTCCGGGCTTCCAATCAATGCCCAGGCGCCAGAAGCATGCTTTCATCGTGCATCATGGATTCATCATGCATACCAGGAGCACGCAGAATCGGTCATCGACAGCAGGATGTTTCTGAAACGAGCGTCCCGCAGCTCTAACGGTGCGCGTCTCCTTCGTTTGCAGCTCACGAGCGGTGACGGCGCCGCGTGTTGGCTGCCGACAGCAACCAGCGTCTCGGCCATCGACACCGGCGTGATTGTGCCCGGGCAGAGACGACATTGTGCCAGGGCAGAGACCAAATTTACATAATGTGTAGAGTGATTCGAAAACTAAATTGTGTTGCATAACGGCGCTGTAACTTGTATTGTATTTTTAGTTTTGTATTGTGAATTGTTCTGCATGACACTGTAACGTGTATTGTATCATCGATATTGTATTGTGAATTTGCTTCGCAATGTGTTATCTTAGTACAAATGGAACCCTTCATTTGAGTTTTGTAATAAAGCTCAAAGTGCTGTGTGAGTCCGTGGTCAGGTGAAGCAACACAAACACTCGCTGAGGAACGTTCATGAGTCTTCATTTGTGCGGGTACATATTTTTGCAAGAGCTTCAGTGCGGAAAAGGGTAAGAAAGCTCTTGCAAGTAGCCGGCACACATTTATTGGACAGACGTCCTTGTGAAATCCGCAAAACACTCTGAAAGCTAATGGAAATGCCAACTTGGAAGCACTGCTGGCAGACGTGCTAGCACGGGTCGTGCAGATTTTAGCGTGTGCATAACGTGTGCCGCACAAGAACGAGTTATGTGGGGAGTGGATATTGATATGAGATGCTGATATCGCGACATCACGTTACGTCTGTACACTCATGTACCTGATGATCCTCTTTTCTTCCAAAATTCTTACGCCTTTCTTCGCGTAAAATGGTTTCAATGCGGTAACACCTTTACTGCATAGGAGAAACGATTTTTGCACAGTAATGGTTTGAAGACTATAACTTTGCAGTAATGGTTTGAAGACCATTCCTGCATAGGGGTAATGGCTAACGTAGCTCGGTGATTCTCAGCGCCCCTTGTCATACCGTCAGTTACGTGCTGATGTAAAATTCAAATTTACCATGGAAAGGGCACTTTTGTTCTCCAGGCCGTCGCGGCTTGTGATAGAAACACGTCACAGGTTGCTGGGCTCATGACGTTATAAGGCGCACACCCATGTTCTACTTGAGGCATTCAGTAGCGTTCGGTGCTTCAAAAAAACCGTACGCACTACCACCAGTATACACTTAAGACTTCAGTGCTGATGCGTACTAGCTAATGTGACGGATTGTCTTGAAGCGTGGCGTGGTGTCATGATGGGGCACAGTGCCGACAGCATAGCAGGTGTGTACGTCAGCTATGGTGGCGGTCGGTGAGGGCCGATCTGTGGTACGCTTCGGCGACACAGTGCCGACGGCATAGCAGGTGTGTACGTCAGCTATGGTGGTGGTCGGTGAGGGCCGATCTGAGGTACGCTTCGGCGTCACAGTGCCGACGGCATAGCAGGTGTGTACATTAGCTATGGTGATGGTCGGCAAGGGCCGATCTGTGGTACGCTATGGCGTCACAGTGCCGACGGCATAGCAGGTGTGTACGTTAGCTATGGTGGTGGTCGGTGTGGGCCGATCTGTGGTACGCTTCGGAGTTGCAGCTACCGAAGTTTCCAAAAATATTTACGCTTGCTCCCCAATTTGATAATAATGCGGGAATGGCAGCAGGCTGACGCAACACCTTCCACCCCACCCCGGCACCGACTGTGATTGGTCGCCTACCGCCGCCGGGCTACTGGCGCCCAGCTGCCGACCCCCTGGGCACGGACGGAAGGGGGCCGGGCCAGGCCGGCTGAGAGCCGCGAGTAGGCCTGGTAATGGCACAGGAAGGATGGGAGGATTTGGAGGGGGACGAAAAGAGTGGAGTTGCGCAGAAACATGTATGAAGTAACTGTCTCGACTAATCGACGCTAACTTAAACGCTAACTTATGCATGTCTATGCATGCCTAAGCGCCAAAGCAGGGACAGTCTTATCTACACCACATAGAAAACGTCTTATCTATCTCGGGGAAGACGGCATAAATGCGATCTATGCCTGTCATTGTCCCGAGGACAAAGCTTATGGTTTATTTAGAAATACTCACGCATATTCAATATTTCAGGAATTTGGTTTTCTATATGTTTTGTGTTGCATGGAACATAAAATTGAGCTATGTAAATTATCACTCACTTTACACTTTTATACTTGCATAAACTAAGGTGCAGACGATAAATGGCCTCTCATTCCAAATATAGATGCTAGGATTGGATTCGCTTGACAGGCATTCTAAGCGGCGTGAGATTGGTGAGCCGAGCCAGGGCGTGAATGCCTGAATGCGTATGCTTTGTTTCGACCTCAACATCGGGGTCAGAGAATACCATTCTTCCGCTATGCACCCATCACCATAACCACCACTGCATGTTAAAAACCAAGAACGTCAACAAAGCACAATCGGTGCCGTCCCGCCCCTCTCTCGCAGTCCCTTCGCCTGACACCGCTGTGTTCTCGGGCAGACATGTCGACTGTGCGCCTGTTCAGTGCGGCGACACTGCGGCGTCATTACGCCCTGCTACCCCTGGTCGGCATGCTGGCCGCGGCCGTGACCGGTGCCGTGGTCTTCTCCGTGCGGACGGCCGTCAGGGCGCCAGAGGTGGCGTACCGCAGGTCCGACGCTGCGCCCTGGGAGAGCTACCGCCATCGGAGCTACAAGCTCTACAACCCCAGCGGCCTGCGTCGTGACCAGTGCCGGCGTCAAGGTTTTGAAAGGTGCGGCCACGGTCACTCAATCTGTGGGTGTTGTGAAGGTGTGGAACTATGTGCAACTAGGTTATGTGCAGCTGTTTCTGGTGTTATCATTGTCATTACTGACGTCAAATTCCAGGTCTCTTAACATCATACTCGGGGCGTTATAAATACACTTTTTATTTTTCTAAGTGAGTATTTCACATTTGTATGGGGCTTTGAACGGCAATAGCCACCTTGAATCTCATTTGCCGCAGTTCACAGCCCTGCCTTTCTTGAAGCCTAAGCCCTGTGGTGTCTGAGCTATACGCCCGCCAAGAGGTACAGACTATTTCAGAGGAGACTATGTCAAGTTCCCCCAGGCATCACGACGCAATAATAACGCCATTAAAATCCTGTCATTCAATCCGCCAGGCGGCGATCATGGCCAAGAAAAATACTATTGTCAAGTGTTTCGTACGTGGCGTTCGTGAGCACAATTGCTTGATATAACGGCCGTCAACAGGCTCTAAATCCATGTTGTGGAAGGTACGATCACATAATCAATGACGCATTGAGAAGCGTATGTACAAAACAGAGAAATTGTGTCTTCTAGAGCAGTCTTATCCACGCAAAATTATATTAATAGCTATAAGTGAGGTTCATTCACTTTATCTGATGTTTCCTTCCACAACTTCAGATGTGCGGCGTTCCCTTTAGCCTGCCTGTTTCCAAAACCATGCACCGAGTAAACTGCTAATATGTATACATTTAAGAATTCGTGCGGTTGAAAAATTACCGTAACTAGAGCTGTCCGGACTTCGGATCAATACGCAGACGCCAGAAGAATGCTTTATAACTGGCCACCAACGACGAGATGCTTCTGAAGCGAGCGTCCCGCAGCTCTAACGGTGCTCGCCTCCTCCGTTCGCAGCTCACGAGCGGCGCCGTCGCCGCGTGGTGGCTGCCGACAGCGACCAGCGTTTCGGCGAAAATCGACGCCAGCGTGCTTCTCTGTGCCCGGGCAGACACCAAATTTACACGATGCGAGTGATTCGAGAAATCAATTGTGTAGCATAATGGCACTGTAACTTGTGTTGTTAATATTGTATCGTGAATTTGTACCGTACTGTATCTTTACACTAGTATGAATGCAATTCCTAAAATAAAGTTCAAAGATGCTGCGCGCGTCCGTGATCGGGTGAAGCAGCACGAACACCCGGTAGGGAACATTTTTTTTTTAGATTTTCCTTTGTGCGGGTACATACATTTGCAAGAGTTTCGGTGTAGAGAAGTGGTAAGAAAGCTCTTGCAAGTAGCCGGCTCACAGGTACCAGGCAATAGTCCTTGTGAAATCCACAAAACGCTCTGAAAACTGCATGGAAATGTCAATTTGGAAGCACTGCTGGTGATCGTGTTAGCACGGGTGATGCAGATTTTAGTGTGTGTGCAAGGTGTGTCACACAGAAACGAGTTGATGTGGCGAGGGTGTATCGCGATATGGCGTTACGTCTGTGCGCTGTTATGTGCCTGATGATTCTCTTCTATTCCAAAATTCTTATACGTTTCTACGCGTAAAACGGTGCTTTAAAGTAGTAAAAACTATTAGGTGGTTATACTGCCGTAACTCTTTAATGTTGTCCGGCGATTCTCAGCGTCCATTGTCATACCGTTGGTTGCGTGCTGATGTAAAATTCAAATTTACCATGGAAACAGTACTTTTGTTTTGAAGGCGGTCGCGGCTGCGGATAGAAACAACTCCGGGCTGCTGGGCTCAATGACGTTATAAGGCGTAAAAGCGTACATCCATGTTCTAACTGAGGCATTCAGTGGCGTTGTGCGTTTCAAAAATCTGTACACACTACCACCAGTACGCACTGACAACTTCAGTGCTGATGCGAACTAGATGATGTGATGGGATGTCTTGAAGCGGGACGTAGCGTCATGATGCTGTGCAGTGCCGACAGCACAGGCGGTGTGTACGGGAGTTGTGGTGGTGGTCGGTGATGGCCGATGGATGGTACCCTTCGGAGGTACAGTTACCGAAGCTCACGAAAAGATTTGCGATTGCTCCCTAATTCCATTCTAATGCGGAAACGGCACCAGGCTGACGCAACACCTTCCACCCCACTCCGGTACCGACTGTGATTGGTCGCCTACCGCCGCCGGGCTACTGGGGCCAGCTGCGGACCCCTGGGCGCAGACGGAAGGGGGCCGGGCCAGGCTGAACAACAACCGGCTGAGAGCCACGAGAAGGCCTGGAAATGGCGCTAGAAAGATGACAAGATAGGGGGCAGGGTGATCGTAAAGAGTACGGAATTGTGCAGAACATCAGAGGAAGAGGCCGTCTCGATTAGTTGACAATCGCCAACTTCAAGTTTCTCAAATCCATTGCACAATTATTTGGCTCCGCATGCTCAAGCGATGAAGCAATGCCAGCCTTGTAGACACCCCTTAAAATCCTGCCTATCCTTGGGAAAACAGCATGAGGCACATCTGACCGGCCACAACTCTGAGGGCAAGGTTTATAGCTCACTTGGGAATACGCACGCTCAATATCTCGAGAAATCGGGTTTGTGATATCCTCAGTGTTGCACGCGACAGGAAAATCAACCAGTTAATTCTCATTTGCTTCTGACATTACCAAGATAAGACAAGGTGTAAGTGGTAAGTAGCTTCTGATTGTGAACAAAGATGCTAGAATTGTGTTTGCTGAATACAATGTTGCTCTTACACTAAGCGCTGGAACGTTATAAAGACCTGTGCCGGGGCCAGTGCCACTACCTGAATGTGTCTGATTTTTCGACATAAACATCGGGATCGGATGATACCATTCTTCCTCTGTTAACATATCACCACTACCACCACTGCAGGTTACAACAAAGCACAATCGGTACCGTCCCGCCCCTCTCTCGGAGCCCCTTCGCCTGACACGGCTGCGTTCTCGGGCAGACATGTCGAATGTGCGGCTGTTCAGCGCGGCGACGCTGCGGCGTCATTACGCCCTGCTGCCCCTAGTCGGCATGCTGGCCACGGCTGTGACCGGTGCCGTGGCCTTCTCCGTGCGGACGGCCGTCAGGGCGCCGGAGGCGGCATACCGCAGGTCCGACGCTGCGTCCTGGGAGAGCTACCGCCATCGGAGCTACAAACTATGCAACCCCAGCGGCCTGCGTCGTGACCAGTGCACGGCGCTAAGCTTCTGAAATGTGCGGCCGCGGTCATTCAATCTATGGATGCCGTGGACATGTGGAACTCTGTGGAACTGAGTTAGGTGAGTTTGGTGTCACTGTATTTTGTTGTGTTTTGTGTTGTGAACATCATTCTTGCACAGAATTCCATGCCTCTTACAGTGTCTTACGGGCGATGCAGCTAATTTCTTACTGCTGTTGTTTTCCACCTTTACCGTGCAGACGTGTGAATATAAAAATTAAGGTGGCTACAAATTTACTGTAACTCGAGCTCACCGGGCTTCGAATCGCTGTGAAGGTACAAGAAGCATGCTCTATGATCGGCCACTAGCAGCGGAATGTTTCTGAAGCGAGCGTCCCGCAGCTCCGGCGGTGCTCGTCTCCTCCGATCGCAGCTCAGGAGCGTCGCCGCCGCCAGGTGGTTGCCGGCTGTTAGGTATCAGCGCCTCGGCGAAAATCGACGCCCGCGTGGTTGACCGAGCCCAGATCTCCATCCTTTCAATGTCACAAAACGGGTAGTTTACATCTGATTATTGTACTGCATTTGATAAACTGTCCATAAGTACGTGCCCAGGCTGTTGAGCATCGCAGGGCAAACGAATCGTGCGAGATTATGTGGCAATGGAGACCAAATTTGTACGAAAAGTCGAGTGATTCAAGCAATGTTTTGGCTCTAGTTTGCTCGGTATGCAATGATAATCAAGTTTTTGTAAAAAATAGAGCTCAAAGATTGTGTATGCGTTTTTGGCTGTGAGAGACAGCATATGCAGGTGTAGGTAGTGAACATGGTAGTGGAACGTTGTAATGTCTATTTGGGTGGGTTTATGTTTCTGCACGAGCTACAGTGCAGAAGTGGTAAGAAACCATTCGTAAGTAGTCGGTTCATATTTAGCAAAATATAGTCCTTGTAAAATCCACCAGACCCTCTGAACGTTACTTGCAAATATCCATTTGGAATCACTGCTAACGGACACGTTTGCTCGGGCCATACAGTTTTCACCATGTGACAAGGTGCGGCTCACGCTTTCAGCGTGGCCTACCCGGATACTGTAAGGTGTTGGCACCGGTCATTAGCAAGTCCAACACAGCCGGGTGGGGCTGAGCCATGCGACATGGACCGTGCCCGCCCCACAGATACACCCAATGCTGGACGCGGCCCAACACGGAATGCAGTTTGTTGGGCCAACGCCAGGTCTGACGTCTGGCACCTGACCGCCCGGGCTGGGCCGTGGATGGTCCATCGCCCGAGGGCACCGAGGTCGGTCACGCTCCGGCCGGGCAGACGGTTGTGTCAAGCGGATTGTGTGAGGGGCGAAGGGAGGCTCCGGGGAAGAAGCAGCTGAGGTGGATGTCTCGAGTCGCCGCGGAAGCAGGGTTGATCGGAGTTGAGCCACTCAAACGCGGCAGTACTGAGAGGGCTCTGAGTGAGTGAGTGTGAGGCATTACTGAGCCCATCTGTATGGCACAGCCGACAGTTTTTTGGGGGGAGCGAATGTGCGGGTTGAGGTCTCACAAGGCGACGAGCCTGTCCATATGGCAAGGCACAATATAACCTGTCTTGGCCTTCACTGCGCATACCTCCTTTTCTTTCTTCCAAACGTGACACTGAGTTATAAATGTCAAGCGCTCAGAGCTGCCAAAGCTCAGACACTTGATCGGCGCGGTGCATGCCGATTACTCATATGGGATCCCGTCGTACATGATACACATGGAGTTATGTCTACAGTTTTTCGCCATGCCCGAAACGTTGGCAAGTGAAGCACCGAAGTTGTTCGGCACAAAAAGTCGACTTTGTGGCGGAGCTAGCCGGCTATGGGGGTCTGTGGAAGCCCAGTATTTCCAAAAGTCAAAACGGGCGGGCTGATGTCTCGACGCTGCGCATGTCGGAAGTTCGCCAGCCGTCGGACGTGGCGCGCGCTACCCGCCCTGCGCCCATCAGGATCTGTTCAGTCTTGAAACGGAGCTCGGGAGCGAAGACGTTACCTTTTGAAGTGTGCCAGGCACGATGAGGGGAAATATTGATTGACTTGCTGCAGAGTTCGTTGGTTTGTAAAAGGCCTTTGTCTGTATGTGTTGTGGTGGTTTTGAAGACCAGTGCGCCAATTGGCCGGCACTTCGATTTCCAAGTTGCCTAGGTCGATAGTATCGTCAAAAACTGCGTGTGTTTAGAATGGGTGCGAACCGAGAGACGACAATAGCGGCGAAGAAAACTGGAGCTCCTTGGCCAGCAGCCGCAAATGGAGCGAGCCTTTGACGTAAGCTGGATTTTCGCCCTATCTGGGTAGTAGCGCCGAATGGGTCGATTAAGTCTGCTCTTAACCACAATCTCATTTAATGTCTTTTAATTAAGGCATTCTGGTCAGAATGGGTCATTTCGCAACTACCTGTGTGTCAATTCGATGTAATATCTTGTCAGCCAAATTCAATGGAGTTCATGCCTTATGAGCATGGAAATAGGTTCCAGTTTTTCCAAAAGCGAAAAGAAAGGGGAAAAACAGGTGAAGCAGACCGGGGTGTTCATGAGCAAGCAGAACAGTCGAGGTGAAACCCAAACACTCTTTCACAGAAGCGCATTGATGAAAGTCTTTGATTATAGTGTTGTGGATAGGTGATAAGAAAATTGTGCGGTGAGAGAATAGTTTGCAGGTCTACAAGCACGATTGAACACAGTGGGAAAAAATAGTTTATGTGTAGGATAAGTATGTCTTATGCCAATTCTTCCCACGCCTTTTTCTCTTACACATGTTTCCTGTTTGGAGATGTGTGTGTGTGTGTGTGTGTGTGTGTACGTGTACGTGTGCGTGTGCGCGTGCGTGTGCGTGTGCGTGTGCGTGTGCGTGTGCGTGTGCGCGCGCGCGCGCGCGCGTGTGTGTGTGTGTGTGTGTGTGTGTGTGTGTGTGTTTGAATGCTAGCTTAAGTACTTTTCATTTGCGTCATTGCTGTGCTATCGGACAATTTATAACGCCAATGTTTTCCATAGAGCGCTGGAAAGAAGACTTCAGGGATTTAAGATCCGGGAAAGGTTCGTTATAAGAGGGGGAGCACATTCATGGTGACTCGATCAGCGCGCCCATTGCCAGAGATTCCACTTTGAACTGTAATCCACAAGAAAGTAACCTTGATGCCAAAGTCGTATGGAGGTTGATGCAGGTTAACCAATTGAATGGCTCGTTTAAAAAAGATGTTGGACATGGAAAACTGCAAGTACTTCAGTAGCGAAAATTAAGATATGGCCTAAGAGACGGGTTAACAGTGCAACTTTTGTAGAACAGTGCATTGGCAGAACGTTTACTTTTTTGGAGCCGTTCTTATACAGAACTAGCATTGAGGCGGTTTTGTACACAAACGATTGAACTTTTGTTGAATATCGTTGGCCGTGTTTGATGTTTGCCAAAGTCAATGACATTCCAACATCCACCTTTGCCAAGTGTCATGGAGGTGCTGCAAGTTAAGGCACAGATGGTATTTTGGAAAGGGTATAATTTATTACGTTGCAGAATTTGGAACCCTAAGATGCAACTGTCAATTTGTAAAAATTCGTATTGCCTTATACCATTGCGATACATTCCAGGCAACATATGTACGGCGGTGAACATCTTGCGAGCTGGACAGGACTGAATTTTACCGGTGTGATGTTGGGCATGCTCTCCGCGCTGGAACTGTAGTAGTGGAGTGAGTTTTAACTTGAACTTGAACACATCTATGATGTTTCCATGGCCTCCAAGGTAATGTGACGAAGAGTTTCACATAGCGGTCAGCATCTTAGAGCAGACCCTGGCGTCGGCATATATAAGTGAACTATTTTCAAAGACCGGCAAACCAGGGATTTTAACTATGGAAAATATATGCCAGTTAGTTCCAGTTAGTAGAAAATATATGGCAGTAGCTAGTTCCAGAACAAACGTCCGAAAGTGTCGAGTTAGTTTTTTCCTTAGAAGCTAACATATCAGAGTTCTGTATGTGTTTTTGCATCAAACGTATGCGGCTAAATGCCGCTCAAAGAAACTTAGATGATAAGTGCTAAGTTATGGTGTGGTTTGCCAAACGCAAACCGGATACATGATGCATGCGAATGATTTTTTTCAACTTCCGCCGCAGGTTTTTGGACTGAAAGGTAAAACCACTTTTGCAAGGCCATCTATAATCGTAATTCAACGGTTTCTGGAGACAAGGAACAAAGTGTACAGAGTTAGAAGCCGTGCCCTATGTCCGAAAATCGTCAGAGTAAATCGTGATATGCCGAATGGCTGATGGACATTTGTCGAAAACGTCATCAGTCATGACGTTGAAAAGGACTGGTAATAAACAGCTTCCTTGCGAAAGGCCATCTTACAGACCATGAGGATCAGACAACGCTGAGCAACACCGTACTTGGAAAGACTGTGAAACAGTAAGAAGACTCGTGATGTGATGATCCAAATAAATTTTGAAACCCATCATGTGTAGTTTGGCTATGGGCACTGGCTTGAAAACAATGTTATATGCACAGATTATGTCAAGGAAACCCCTCAGTGTTGTGTTTATATTTAAACCCTTTACGAATAACGGCCTCATGTCAGACTAAGCGGTCGGTAGTGCTGTTATTTTTTTAAAAGTAGCGTTGAAATTTAGAAAGCATTTCCTTGCTACCTAAGAACCATTACAAACATTCAATAGTCATTCGTTTGAAACATATTCCTGAGGCAGCTGGTGTGAGCTACTGGACGACAGTTAGATGGATTTTAAGGGTACTTTCTCAATTTAGGTAAGGTATTTACCAGCGCCTCCTCTAAGTTTCGGGCAAATTTGGTAGTCCATAAATAACTAAACGCTGATGACATAAGCCACGCCAGGGTTTCAGTCATGAAACAAAAAAAGGATAATGTCCATTTCCAAACCATGCCTATGTGCTACCACTTGAAGAAATATGTGGTGAAATCTGGTTGGTAATTTTCGATAACCTGACTGGGTCATGGTTCATGACGCACATGTTTGAAAAGACCGTCCAGTTTGTTTGGGCCAAACTTCACCTTAGATTGAAGTTAGTAACCAAACCATTTCCAGCCGGAAAAGTTTAAGGTAAGTTGATTACATGATGATCATAGTCGCAACCATCAGTCAAAAGAGAAGAAGAGGGGCAGAGAGAGATAGAGAGAGCGAGGCCAGTCAAAAAGGGTACCATATATGTGGCCGTGGAGCTTATTAAAAGATCAATAGCTATTTCTGTGTTATAAGATCGGGCACGTTTACACGTGACGGTGAGTGGCGTCACATGTTATCAAGATGCATTGTAAAATATGACTTACAAGGTCACTGACTTTTAAACTTGCAAAATATGCACGGGCAAAGCTTTAACAAGCGCTCGGGTGGGAATCAAATTGACCCTCTCCCCCGGGGTTTTTCCTGAATGGTTTCTGAACGGCGCAGAGTAGCCGCTTCAAATTTTTCAAAGCTTTAGACAATTAAATAGCGGATCGTGTCGTACCACAAAATAAGACGCACCTTGGAAGGTCGCTGACCCACCGCAGGTTAAAGTCAGGCCAAGGATTCAGCGGTCAATTTCTAGGGAATAGTTCAATCTGATGGAACAGCGGAGTGTTAGGCAAAGCAATACACCTCTGAGATACTTTGTCAGGCAACAAAACAACCAAATGACCAAATTCCACTGACTTTGGGTCACGTATGAAGGTCAGAGAAAGTTCAATACCAACAAGTTTTCTTACTCTAGGACGTACTGTATCAGGCAGGTTCTGGCGCTCATTTCCAATTCATTGATAACAAGAACCGCATTTAACGTCCTCCATGGACTTCTTTAAGGTTGTGATAGGCTACTGACCTAAAGTGACCCAGGTCGACATTTCGTTTTTAGTAGCATACCGCCTAACATAATCTTTGTCGCTTATTTAAGTGCAAAAATCAAAGCATCTACGATTTTGGTCACCACGACCTTCGAAAGGTCAAACAACGTCACTGACCTTAAATTAGCACCTGAACTTTTGCTTAGAACAAGTGTCTAGGTTCTGGGGATACTTTGGAGATCAACCTGGAGTTTGACCTTGTTTGACCTTATTTGGCCTATTCATGACCTAGGATCCTCAAAAATTTACCTTAAGGAGTTCACGAATAGGGCGTACCCTGTGAATTTGGTGTCCCTAGCCTTCTTAGTTTCTGAGATCTCGGGGAGGTCAAATTGCTCCCTCCCCCACCCCCACCCGAGCGAAGGGTATCTAGCCGGCCACCCGGGCGTGTGTTAAAAACGGTCACAACGCCGGGAGATTTTTGACATGTTTAATATGGATCACGTGCAATGCGCACTGGCTGCTATGGCTACTTTATGGTTGGCCTGTCAAATCGCGTCAGATTCTGCTAAATGTTAGTACCTGAGCATGTCCATAAAGTAGAAAAGCCTAGCTTGCGTGCACGTTGCAATGACTGGCCAAAAAACCTCAGAACTTGAACGATCTATCTAATGGCCCGGTATTACTTTAAAAAAAAAAACAGGAGACGTGTTTGCATCAACTGCCCTCACGTCATCCAGCATTTAACCGGACCTCGGTTATTGCGTACAAAGGCTGGGAAAACATGTTGATGGCGCCGCTGCGCCAATCTTGATGGGGTGTCAAAGCTGGTGCTTGGCTTACCTTTAAAATATTGGGTATATTAACCTGAGCTTGAACCAAATCTTATGATAAGTACCTCAGGAAAGGATTACACTATCACCATATTTTCATCGCCACAAACACGTTGACAGAGAACGTCAGCTAACCAGACCACAAAATCGTCAGACAACTGGACCAGTTGCTAAACCGGTAGCTTTACCTTCGACCACGTTTCCGGCCACCGGAAGACACTCACCTTTCCGTCGGGCAACTGGAGGAAGCCGTTGATGTCGGAGATCTCGGTCTTGCCAAACCTGCCCAGCCGTCCCTGCAGCTTTAGGCCGGTGAAGGTCCGGGCCATCTTCCAGAACTTGATGTGGCCCAGTCCTGCCGGCGGCGACGGGGCCGTCTCAGAGCCCGCACACGGCGTGGTGGCTGCGAGTGGAGACCGCACCGGCCGGGCTCGGCAGACCACACACCGCTGCTCAGAGCGGGCAGTCTCGCACGGCCAGACCAGATCCCAGAGCGGTCGGTATCAAAAGATCGGACCACAGGTCATGGAGGTCATGTTGAGCCGACAGAGCACTTAATTAGAGAGACAGTAGAGCTCAGTG
This sequence comes from Pollicipes pollicipes, assembly GCF_011947565.3. NCBI lineage: Eukaryota > Metazoa > Arthropoda > Thecostraca > Pollicipedomorpha > Pollicipedidae > Pollicipes > Pollicipes pollicipes. Next base: position 19,795,458 of record NW_023596136.1, on the reverse strand, counting down.
GACAGAATGCCGAGGGCGGCGGTGGAAAGCTGACGTCTTTATGCCACAAAGACAATCGCATCGGACTTCATTGCATGCCCTTGACCGCATTTCTCATTGTTGGCGTCAAGCAATATTTTCCGCGTGATTGCGCGGCTTATTTATGCCGCTCATGCCCCTGCTTTCGAGAGAGAGACACTCCCACGGGGCGAAGGGAGCTCTCATTTCCCCGCGTTGAGAGCCCTTACGCGGCCTCACGTGGTGCCCACCTGCCGAGGTGAGCTGACCCGGGTGGAACGGCGAGAACGTGACCTTGTAGATGTCCTGCGAAAAGGCCTTGCAGCGGAGTAGGGTGCTCTCAGTCTCCCAATTCCACACGGTCAGCATGAAGTCCGGCTCGCCGCCTTGTGAGCACAGCAGCTCACCGTTCGCGCTGGCCGCGGGGGAGAGGGAAGTGATCAAAGGCGGCAGGTTCTGCCAGTCTCAGAAAAGCCAGTCTTGTAAGGTGTCAGTCAGAGTATTCACAGACTGGCGTCCAGCAACGAAATGCAGTGACAAAGGTGAAAACTAATGGAAATAGGTTTGACGCTACCAAACGGCGTTTTAACGTGTTGCATGTACATGTGCGCATGCACATCCGAATGCATTACGTGACGTCGCCTCAATGGTCATGACAGTTACGTTCATTTTTATGCGCAGATTTTTGACCGAACACATATTTCAAAACACGGAGTTGTATGTGAAAAAGATAAAACCGAATTCGCTGGGCAATGCCCGCGGATGGCGGCTTTCGGCGGTATTTCCTCAGCAAGCCGCAGCGGCAAACCGTACGGTGGCGGCGGCACCCTCACCTGAATGCTACGTAGGCGTACTCGCGCTCGGTACCGTCACGCAGCACTCGATACACGGTGCGCTCGGGCAGGAGGTAGACCAGAACGTTTGGCTTGTCTCCCTTCTCGGCTACAGCCATGTACTTGTAGCTCGGGTGGACCTGGCGCAATGTGCCGTGTATAGTGCTCGTCACAGAAGTTCGGGCGCGGCAGCCTGCATGAGTGGGCGGAAGATACGCTCTGGCGAGCTCGGCGGCAGCCACACCGACGTTCGCTGAGGTCGACGTTATATAAACTTTTGGCCTCTGGAAGATGCTTGCTCTGTTTTATTTTTCGGTGTTTTTTATGTGTTCTCCAGGTGTGCCAAGGGCTAAATGTTGTCAATGAGTTTTTTAGGAAGGAATTTTGAGAGGAATTTTTGGGTCCATTCTCTTCATAAAAGGCCATAGAACTGTTAATATTTTAGGTGCTGAGACGCAGCTGCATCCTCACTTTGTAAATCTGCATTTACGGCCATACCTACATGACGTAGCCCGCTGGTTTTGCTGCTCATCCCAGCCAACAGCATGCTCGGGCAAAAGTCGTGGGGGTTTGGAGAAAATTTGGGAAGCCCAAAGATTCCCCTACCTGAATTGGGCGGATTCGGCGGTTTCCCAAGCTTTTCCCAATCGAGCCCATGCCATTGTCTATCGCTTGGGAGAAGTTGGGATTTCCTCGAGCCTCTCCAACCGGCAGATTTGAGGTTTCCTCGGGGAAGTTATTTCTTGTGTGTAATTGCCGCGGGCAAATGCCCCACGGCGTCCTCGGCGGGGAACGCTAGAGATTGCTTGACCGGCAGTTTGGGGAAAAGTTGGCGAATCTCGATGGGGATCGGACAGTTTCCAGTGTGTCATTGCCATAGGCATTTGGGGGAACGATCTGGGCAACCCGCTCGGGGAAATATCTGGAAATGGTCCGTAACAGGGTGGGAACCCCACTATGGTGTCTCATTTTTATAACTGATCCCAAGCAGTGCCCAGGCGAAAAGTTGAAAACTCGCCTGGATATTCTTATTGAGATCGGACCGAAAATACCTGCTGCACCACAACAGAGCAGAGCACCAATTATCAATATTTTGCCTTCTCACCACCACATGCTTAGCAAACTTGCTTGCCGGGGCGTGTCAACCGGGGTACGCACAGAACACCATAGCCCTCTTACCATTCTGTGGCCATAGCGTGACTCATCCACGCAATACGTACCGCTTAGCGTAGCACGCCCAATGCACTGACAGCAAGCTGCTGTCAAAGGCGCGATCACCGCACACAGCAGGAGCAGGTCGCTTACCGTAGCGTGGCCGATGCCTCCGCCGGTGGAGCTGCGCATGTAAGTGATGGCCTTCGTCTCCAGGTCGAGGAAGTGGACCATATTGCCAGACACGAACATGGCCGTAGTGGGATTCAGCATGCACAGGTTGTCCGCCTTCAGGCAGTCGTAGCCGAACGAGTGACTTTAGATGGAAGTTAAAAAAACTTAAAGGAAAACTTGTGTCATCTTAAAAATATATGGGCACATCGCTTGGAACTACAACATCGTTGTCATCTTTCACCTGGGAGACAGGTGACGTCTCCAAGCCTGTCCGCGCGGAAATGTAAGTAGTACCTGCACTGTATACCGTATGCCTGCGTTTTGTTCGGGATGGCTGCTGTCAGTAACTTTACTCGCTGCACCTGAACACTGCTGCACGTTTAATGTATCCAGATACCTTCACGGACAACATTTCCTTAACGTAATGCACCCTTTACCATATGTTGCTGACCCATGCCCGGCCATTAGCCATCCATTGTCAGTTATGCCAAGCCGCTGACCACCCGTGTGCAGGTATTCAGGGTTTCAATTCTAAATTATAAAAGAGTTTCAAGAACGCTGACATCCAATCTTATTCGTTTCCGTTGATAGTTGTAAACGTAGTGTGAATGGAGCTAATCATGACTAAAAGAAGTGTGGGTAAAAGCCTTGTGTAGTATCTTTTTTTTAGAATTCCCCGATATTTCGCAAACATATTATTTACATCCGTGCCCTATCCCTACCCATACCCATATCCATGCTCACATTCATATTCATACTCACATTTATACTCATACCCATACTCATACTCATACCCATACTCATACTCATACCCATACTCATACTCTACTTATACTCATACTGGTCATACTCATGTTCATACCCACACCCATACCCATTTCCATGTCCAGTATTCGCAAAGTTGTAGCCAATCCATCCCATTACTTATATGACCTGGCTAACCACGGGCTCGCCCAACCCGTGAACCCTAACTGTGGTCTCACGTAAGCCCACGCTGCGTAAGGATACACGAAGATGAGCGCGTCCTCGTTGAGGGCGCAGTTCTCCGACAGACTGGGCCCCGACACGAACTGTTGTGTGTCGTACTCGGGGGGCACCCACACCGCCTCCTGTGGGACCGAGCGGAGCGAGGCTCGGCTGCGGCGGGACGTCCGGCTGCCGCTCGCCGACACCTGGGAACCCTGCGACGTCACAGATACACGCCGTCAGATTTTACACGTCAGGGGTACAGATCATCGCACGTCACAGATACACGCCGTCAGATTTTACACTTCAGAGGCACAGATCACAGCACGTCACAGATACAGACCGCCGTCAGCCCTACCATGTCAGAAGTACAGACCATCATCAGCCTTCACACGTCCAAAGAACAGAGTCACAGTACACGTTACCAATGCAGACCGCCGTCAGCCCTCGCACGTCAGAGGTACACACCGCCGTCAGTCCTCCAACATCAGAGGGACCGACCACCGTCATCCCTCAGACTTAAAAAGCGTGGACCACCTTCAGCCTCATTACTAACGCAACACTGAAGACATCCTTCAGTGTAAGCTGAGAGCGTTGGTGTCAGAGACAAGGGCCATAGTCAGCCCTGACGTCACAAACACAGCTAATTTTCCGCGCCGACGTCCATTGTACACCTTCTCACCAGCGCTGGCATCAGAGACATGGCTCACTGTCAGCTTAGACACCAGCGACGCGGTTTACCATCAGCTCTGACGTACATCCGACGTATACTCATTGGTAGCTGGCAGCTTACGTAAGGCTTCACTGCTTGGATTAAAGTAAGTGAAAGATGTAAAGTGCATGGCAATGATGCAATGACAAAATGTCATCCGGAGTAAGGATATAGCGAAGCAAAAGATCTGAACTCCCCGAAGCAATAATAACACGCACGTACCGTCTTCTCCGTAGAAGCAGCCTGGGACAGCCTCCCTCCTTCAGCGCCTTGAGCAGCGGACGTTTTGCTCCCCGTCGATTTCACTGCACTCGCCGTCGCCTTCGCCACGGGAGCACCACTGGCAGTCGTCTTCACCGCAGCCCCACTGGCAGTCGTTTTTACTGCAGCACCACTGGCAGTCGCCTTCGCTGCAGCACCACTGGCAGTCGCCTTCAATGCAGCCCCACTTGCAGTCGCCTCCATTGCAGCACCACTAGCAGTCGCCTTCACTGCAGCACCACTGGCAGAAGTCTTCATTGCAGCACCACTTGCAGTCGCCTTCACTGCAGCACCGCTGGCAGTCCCCTTTACTGCAGCACCACTGGCAGTCGTCTTCGTCGCAGCCCCACTTGCAGTCGCCTTCACTGCAGCACCACTAGCAGTCGCCTTCACTGCAGCACCGCTGGCAGTCGTCTTCACGGCAGCTTTGCTAGCTGCGTTCTGGGGAACGTCGCCCTCCGCCTTACTGGGAGCCTTCTTTACGCTGGCCCTGCTCCCCACACCGCTCGGCGGCTTCTTCTCGCTCACTCTGCTGCCCGCGCTTTTCACCTGATTCTGGCTGCCCGTCGTCTTGGTGCTGGCCACGCTGTCCGCTTTGGCAGTGTCTTCTTGACTGACAGAGCCAGACTTTTTCACGCTGGCCTTGCTACCCGGCTTGGATGCTTCCTCCTGGCTCCCAGCAGCGGACACTTTCTTCGGTGTCGCAGCATTACTGGAGCCGAGGTCTGTGTCCTGGCCCGCGGCAGACATCGCCTTCTTCACACTGGCATCACTCGACACAACTGACTTCACATTGGACCCACTGGGCGGCTTTCCCACACTTGCGTGGCCGCCCGACTTGGAAGTGGGCCCACTCGAACTCTTCTTAACGCTGCCGGAACTGGGCGACCCGGCCAGAGCGGCCGAGCCTGAGCCGCCACTACGGCTCTTCTTCGGCGTCGCTGTCGCACTGGACGTACTGCCTTTCTTGCTGGTTGATGCTGTTGACGTAACTGACGATCGGGCACCAGTGGGAGCCTGATCTGAAGCGGCTAGTTCGGAGGCTGCGGAAGACGCCAGCCCTGGTGCATCTGGAGCTACTCCACCCGAGTCCTCCCGCTTGGACCCTGAAGCGGCCTGGCCTTCTGTTGGCTCCGCCTCGTCTTCTTTATGATCAGACGATCTCTCCCCTTGCTTGGTTTCTTCTGCCTTTATTTCAGCAGGCAACTCCTTGTGTTCGGTTCCTTCCTCTGGTTTAGCTGGCGATTCGCCCAGTGGGGGTTCTGCCGGGACCTCAGCTGGTGCCATCTCTTCCTTGACTTCGTCCTTACTTTCAGCTGGCGCTTCGTCTTGCTTGAGCTCTTCCTTGAGTTCCACCGACGGCTCATCTTGCTTGGGCTCTTCAGCGGATTCGGTCGGTATGTTCTCTTCTCTGGGATCAGAGGCGGTCTTATCTTGCGTAAGCTCGGCGGGCGCTTCTTCTGCGGCAGCGTCTAGTGTTCGCTGCTCAGGAGCGAGCTCCGGTTGGTTGCCTGCAGGTCCGGGAGCGGGCTCGACCTCAGGAGCCTCTAGAGACGTCTCATGCTCGGTGGCCTGCGCCTCCGCCTCCCCAGGTTCCCGTGCCACGTCTCCGTCAGGAGCTGAGGGCGTCTCCGACTGTGGTTGGTCTCCTTCTGCAGCCGACATGCTCGCACCGCAGACTCAACGACCGCGATCAACGAGGCACACTGCGAGAAAAATGGGGGGGGGGGGATCGCATCATACGTCGTCAGTGCTTTGACGAAGCTTGTTTGCCCTGCAACGTCTGGTCTTAAGCGACCGAGTATGCTGGAAATAGGAAGTGAGACGCAGAGACGGTTAGGGTTTCAGTGATATAATGTTTTTGAAGCACAGAACGTTGCGGGAAAGGAAAGAACCAATCTTGGAAAGCACAAAAACACTGCTACGAAGCATATTTCAAGGTCTGGCACAAATGCGCCAGGTTAAACATACAATCACTGATTCTGAATAGCGTGCGACTTCTTGGCTTGTCATACGTAAAGCCGTAACAGCAGGTTCGGCGTTGTACAAACACGGTTCACAGCATGGTGTTCGAAATGATTATCAAGGGTATTAACACACTTAGTTTAATGGCAGGGTCTTCAAACAATATTTACCAATCCAACAAATCGTCATTAGATCAGGATTTCGTGTGCTTAGACAAAATATCTTATTCCCAAATCAGGTCTGAAGTAATGGCATTAAAAACGTATGACTCCGAGCGGTATGCAAAGCACAATGCACTGGTATGTCCGGCCGTGATCCGAATTTTCTTGGCGAATCAAGCAGGTAATTCAGAACTTTTGCACGTGCACGCGCTTAGGTAGACACCTTCAAGCTTTCTAAATCGGCGTTAAAATTAGATAACATGCCATTGATAAAGAAACGGGGCATTAAAGAGTAGGCATAGATGGCATCGGACTCTATCTTCAGTGAACGTCAATCGATAAAATTCAAGCGTAAAAACCCTATCGTGCGAAACGGAGGACTTCTGCTGCCCGAAGCATGCAAGCATAATGCATGACATTGCATGTTCATGCAATCCACAGCACGTAATAAGCTTTAAGTGGCGTTTTAACCCGTTGAGGCAAGTGCGATAAGTATGCAGTCATCTTCATTGGATAGAAACAAACATTAGCTGCTCTGAGGGACGGTTCTGCGCAGTTTTACAAAGCAGAAAATATCCGGTCCATCGGAGCCGTCCCAGTAACGTAACGGAATTTTGGCCATCTTCAACCCTCTCCCTCTTGGACACGAATTGGTCATGTTGGGCGAGACCTGCATTACCTCTGCATTTCGTGCGGCGGGGACTTTGACAACGGCGCAGTATTTTCGCTCTCACTGACCATTTGGTCCCTCATGCAGTGGGCATCACCGCACAAATTTTGGTCCGGAGCAACGTGGAATTAATCGCGTAACTTAAACGAGACACGTACCTTCTCGCTATACACGACCAGCGCCGCTAGCCATCTCAGGCCGCCGCCACCGCCGCTGCTGCTGACGTGCTGACGGCGGTGGCGGCATGTCTCGTTGCCATGGCGACCATGCACTGGGGCCGACTCCGCGGGCTGGCTGGCGTGTGGTCGGTCTGCCGCGGCACGCGATGGTCGCAGCTTTGGCTGCCCCGGTCACCAGCATGCGTGGGCTGCGGCCGGACGACATCCGCGCCATGGCGGCCCTGATGGACAGCACGATGGCCGGCTGGGCGGTCAGAGCTAGCCGGCTGCCCGGCACCAACTGCTGCCGTCTCTCCTGGTTCGGCGGTGGCGTGCCCCGCACTGCTCAACATTCTGCACCGTTGCGGACAAAATGGGGCCTACTCCTAAAAGTGGCCTTCCTGGGCGGTGTCGTTTTCAGGGGAGGGGGTACTGAGGGCATGTGTCCCGTTATCAAACTGCGACTTGTTTGATATCCAGGTAAGCAAATGTCGACAATTGACAAGTCCAGAATGGGGGTCTTCTAATTATCTTGCAAAGTGCATTCCTATCCTAAAGCAGGGCCTCCTTTTCCAGAAAAATGCCTCTTGATGCGGAGAGGCCTCGTAATCCAGAGCAGAATGCTCCCGGTTCACGACGGGGCCTCCGAATCTAACCAAGGGGCCTCGTTATCCCAACACAGGGCACCACGATCCGAAACTGCGGACATCTGGTGCATCACCTCCTGAACGTAGTGTGCCTCATACCCAGAACAACATCCAGAACAGCATTAATTCAAAGCAAAGTCTGGGGCCAGGGGGCCATGCTTCCACTTTCCAACTTGAGGGCCAGGAATGCTACCTGACCCCACTTAGCTCGATCAAAATTGCATTTACCCTACTTTTGTTCTACCTTAAACATTGATCCTGATTTCCCAAGCTCACCAGCCAGCTTTCTCAAGATGCGCCATCTCTTTCGTTTGCTCCTTGGCCATTGCTCAGTGTCACTCTCGGGCCGACGTCGCGCGGCCTACAGAGACTGCAGCGCCAGGCTTCGAGTTTGTTGTTGCCCGGAATGGCCCATCAGCCCTTGACCGGAACCTTAAAATGCTCTAATGTTCTACTCAACGGCTCACTTGCCCAGAAGCAAATGCGGAATCTCATTACTGTTGAAAAGAGCGGGTATAAATGAGTTCATTAAAGACCAAGGCCACCCCATGTTTACCTGAGACCGTTCATTGTTATGCAGAATGGATTAGTAAAAGAAATTACGTTAAAAGGTTTGAACATGAGCACCCACAATATCGAGAGCAGGGACGGTGATGGCGTGGGTTGCAGCTCCATAGAACAGAACGGCGTTGGCAAACTGCAAGTGGCAGCTGGCGGCGGGCGTCGTGTTAATCTGTTTTCCGGACAGGTTGTTACAGTAACATGAAAGCAGAAATTCTGGCTTTGCTGTTTCAGTTCCATCACCAGATCCCAGCACCGCTCCACGGTGCTGCAAGGACCAATCCGCTCTCTTCATCGACCTGAAAATGGCATAGGTCAAATGTACGCCTAGACTACGCTCTAAATGTAAGATTTCATGTCCTAAAGCGTTCATAGGTACTTATGAAGGTACTAACGAAATGTCGGGGAACGCAGTCGGAAAACTCCTAGCTGCGTTAGCTTGTCAAGTGAGTCATGAGTTATAACGCGTCTTAAGATGATGCGTTTCAAGGTAGCTAATGTTAACATTCGCTTTTACGTTCAACACCGGACATCACATTTTCGCGCAAGTTACGTCTAGAGCACTTCTCAACGCGCTCACTTTAAGATGCAAACCATTTTTCACTGCATTGAAAAACCCTGACCTCCAGGCTTTGCCAAAGCGTGTGATCACGAAAAGTACACCATCACGATTTATCCCTAATGTGCAAACTGCATGGAAAATCAGATGTCCGGACAAAGTCGAACGGAAAAAGTCCCATGGAAAACGTCGAACGACAAAAAGTCTATAGGGATCAAAATCGAACCTGAAAAGTTAAAGGATTAACGGTTGGCAGTGGCTGTTTTTAGGGTTTCATAATCCACACGCAGGTTCACTGCCGACACAGTCACACAGGAGACCCCGTCCGCTGTCCTGCGGCCACCATCCGTACCCGCTCCCCTACCTCTCCTCACCGTGAACCACCGGGGATACCGGAGCCGCCCGCCACTGCGAAGCCGACGTGTCAGGTGATGCTGCCACAGTTGAGACGCTTATTTTGCCGTGGTCTGTAAGTTCTTAGATAGCAGCTTACTCTGAAGGTTACCTTAAGATGCATCTGGTCCCATCCTGCCTCGTCTGCCAGCATCATGCTACGTCTAGTTCCTTCTGATATCGTCCTGTTCCGTCCCGTTTTGTCTGGCTCGGTTCGATTCTGTCTGATCGCATCTGCTGCCGTCCGATTCCTTCCGACCACGTCCGGTGACGTCCGATGCTATCTGATCGCATCTGCTGCCGTCCGATTCCTCCGACCACGTCCGGTGACGTCCGATGCCATTTGATCAGGTGCATCACGCGTGGTCTCGTCTGATGCTGCCCGGTTTGGTACGGTCCCGTCCCATCTGGTCCGATGTGGTCTCGTCCGGCTCCATCCGATCCGGTCTCATTTCGTCTGTTCTCGCTCGGTCCCTTCTGGTGTGATCAGGCCTCGTACGTTCCCGCCTGCTCATGTCCCGTCCTGTTCAGTCCTATCCAGTCTCACCTGTCTTTCCCATAGCCAGTTTTATCCACTTCTCATAGCAGGCGTCAATCGTGCTGATTTTCCTGATGTAAATCATTTTGACTATTGGTGTGTTTTTTCATATCCGATGTGATCTACAGCTCGACAAGGCCTGCCAATGTTCTGTCCTTCGGCTTATTTTCTTTCCTCTTTGATCCCTGCCGAATATTTGTCCTTTGGCTTCCCTGCTGTTTGATTTTCCTTTCCATCTTTTATCCTTTGGCTTCCTTTCCGACTCGACAACAATTTTGTACAAATGACATCAATTTTCCATATGCAGAACTTTCAGTTAAATGCGTTTGGAACACTATCCAAACCAGGCATCATGCGGCCGCGTAATCATCACCATTTAGATGCAGTGATTGCCGTGCATTTGGCAACTTGCATCATTCCTTCCTTTCATTTTCACAAAATCAGTGTGCGGTGCCAGCTCATTGGTGCCATTCAAAGGGAAGGAATACAAATGTAGGAACTCGCGAGATTGTGCTATCCAAAGCTCAGGTACTGTTTTGCAATGTAACGACGTAGTAAATACAACGCGTAGACTTATTGATAGAACTTGATGTTTTAGCAAAGTAGGCACGAACATGTTGAAATTAATGTAAACAGACTGGAAGAAGCAGTAGGCGAATGTGTTTTTTATTTGCTATTTTGTATCTCCAGTGAGGCCAAGTTGACAGCCCGGTATCTTAGCACGTGGCATCAAGGTTAAGAAGGTGAAGACGTTTTCAACACCGATCCTAGCGTTGCAAATGCCTGTGCTAAACAGTAAGCTAACTTACCCGCACCCAGCTTCCTTCGCATTACTCGCATTCCTTCCACACGGGTGAGCGGAACGACGCAAGGCCTTAAAGTAGCGGGGACCTATCCTGCGTTCGACCCGTCTCTACCGGAGATCATCTTAATGGAGGCTCGGAGAAACAATCCCACACACAAAGCTTGGCGAAGCGGTGAGCTGTCGGAAACTGCACTGTCCCCGTCAACTGCCAAGTACAGGAGTGGGCTTCGGAATCGAGCGGCATCCACCCTGACGTAATGGGCCACGAACGTAGTGTGGTGGACGTTCTTCGTTATAAATATTCGGTACGTAAGCCCGCCATGCCAACCCAACAAATATAAAAGGAGACTTTTCATCCTCCTTTAACCGCAATATTGAACTGTTATGTGCGTAAAAATATGCATTGCTCTTATTATGGCTCCTGCACTTTATTTCCACCATTCGCCACGTTTTTTTTTCTTTGACGACTGGAAAAAGTAAACGTCGAACCTGAGATGGACTACAAAACGTTAAGAACACATGTTCATAGTAATTAACTTGCCGTAGGAGGGTTTTGTATATGGCTTTACTTGGCCTAAGCTGGTCTTTCCGTGCAGCTAATCCGCAGCAGCCTGACTATGCTCGGCGTCATGTTGTATTCAACACAAATCATCCTGTATCAACACAAATCATTCAGCACGCATACAATGACGCCCGGAGTATCACCTGACTATAAATGAGGATGTGAGAAAATCCGTAAACGCACGTAATGAGCAGATGCACTAATGCGGCAAAGCAACGCACCAACCGCAACTGAAGTCTCACTGCACCGCCCCTACGGCTGGTGCCACGGCCGTGGCCTCCAAATCTGCCGTGGTCAAGAAGTGAAGCACTGACAAGGCAGGGGTAGCACCGTATTGGCAGACGGGCGGTGACGTTTCCCCCGGCCACACCAGGCACCGCTGGCTGGCTGACACCTCGACCGCAGAGGGCATGGCGCATACGACCTGGGTGGCCACATCGCCCGACCCAACGCTCAGAGCCAGGCAGCGCAGCAGCTCCCGCCGCCGGACGAAACTGGCGGGAACGCTCAGACATTGCATGGCCTACGGTCGGGTGGGAACTCGCGCTGACTGGGCGAGCCCTCAGGGCCGCCGGACGCTGACGGCCAGGGGACTGGAGACGGACGCTCAGTGGGCGGGCGAGCCCTCAGGGCCGCCGGACGCTGACGGCCAGGGGACTGGAGACGGACGCTCAGTGGGCGGGCGAGCCCTCAGGTGATGCCCGGACGCTGACGGCCGGGGGACTGGAGACGGACGCTCAGTGGGCGGGCGAGCCCTCAGGTGATGCCCGGACGCTGACGGCCAGGGGACTGGAGACGGACGCTCAGTGGGCGGGCGAGCCCTCAGGTGATGCCCGGACGCTGACGGCCGGGGGACTGGAGACGGACGCTCAGTGGGCGGGCGAGCCCTCAGGTGATGCCCGGACGCTGACGGCCGGGGGACTGGAGACGGACGCTCAGTGGGCGGGCGAGCCCTCAGGTGATGCCCGGACGCTGACGGCCAGGGGACTGGAGACGGACGCTCAGTGGGCGGGCGAGCCCTCAGGTGATGCCCACTGGAGACGGACGCTCAGTGGGCGGGCGAGCCCTCGGGTGATGCTCGGACGCTGGTGACCAGGGGACTGGAGACGGACGCTCAGTGGGCGGGCGAGCCCTCGGGTGATGCTCGGACGCTGGTGACCAGGAGACTGCAGACGCTCAGTGGGCGGGCGAGCCCTCGGGTGATGCTCGCACGGTGACCGCCAGCGGGACAGGGGAGCTACCGCTGGCGCGGCGCGCCTCCACGCCGCGCGAGCTCCTCTCACGCGAGCGCAGGTCCCGCGTGAACAGCTCCTTCTGGGAAAAGGTGCAACATGCGTCATGTACACTGCTGGGATAGATGAGGTGTAACCTCAAACAAGCGCCACTATGTTGGATTCAAAAACGCTGAGGAGCCGAAGGATTTTAACGTCGCGCATTCGACGAACTGTCAAGCACATACCTACGCACATCGAAATAAACAACATCTTAACACTCATCGCAAAGATACAAGACAGTCATCCCAAATTGTGTGTTTTTGTGCGTTCTGTCTGTTGTTTCTGTACGTTCTGACACAGCCGACACAGCTCACGACAGCTTTCATGCGGTGTCAATATTTTTTTCCGGATGGGCAAGCAGATCTAGGGTTTTTAAGGAATCTGGGGGCCTCTTAGCCCATTACCAATCTAAAAATTTGCCCTTCGTTTCTCGTCCACCTTTTCAAAGGTACCTTTTAGGCATACATAGCAGAATAAGATTTCCTTTCGGCTCAGTGGGGCTTCCCGTCTTTATCAACGGGCCCTCCTCCTGGACTGTCGGAACTTCCCTCTTCGATCATCTGGGTCCTCCGATCGACCGACAGTCCCCAATGGAGATCATCTAGATCCTCATACGAGGCCGATATTGTCCCCAGCGGGCTCTCCTTTTGGTGTTTATCAACAGGGATCTTTGCCGTCATAATGGTGCCTCCTGGAATTTCAACGGGGCAAACACATATGCTTCCCCTCTGGTAAACGGCAAGAGGACGGCTGCTCCTTGCCTCCCGCAGCACCGCCCTGGTCTTATGGCGTGCGAGCTAAAGACATCTATAATTCCAAGAGTCAGCGACATCCAGATTGGACAACGGCAACCCTACATCCCGTATGGTATCTGTTTTCCTGTACCAACAAAAGTTTAATAAGCCACGGCGGAGAACAGCATCTTTGTACGCCATGGCGGAGAACAGCAGCCTTGTAAGCCATTGCGGAGAACAGCAGCTTTGTAAGTCATCGCGGAGAACAGCAGCTTTGTAATCCACGGCGGAGAACAGCAGCTTTGTAAGCCATGGCGGAGAACAGCAGCTTTGTAAGTCATCGCGCAAAACAGCAGCTTTGTCGGCCATGGCAGAGAGCAGCTACATTTAGTGGCGACGGTGCCCGTATGCGCATCCCCACACCTGAACACAAACAACCGCTGAAGCTCCCCACCCCTGCCATCCGTCAGGCATGCAGGCGAGGTGAGGCTTCGGGCTCCAAAGTCGAATCTGAGGCCAAGGTAGCCATACGACGCCGGAGTCGCAGCTCACGCCGGTGGCTTTGAGATCGCTTTTTCGCATTTGGAAATGCAAAGCCTATGGTTTCGAATTTTGATAGCCTGAAGTCCAGTCGAAGTCAGCAACCTCCAATTTAGACACGGGAAGCCAGAGTTGAAACCATCACTTGAAAATCACGAGGGCAAAGCCATGTCACGTCATTAGTGCTTTTGCGACGCACTCAGCTGCTGAGGCTATATGGCGTCGCCTGCCTCTTACCCTGGCAGGAAGGGCGGGCACCACGGGGAATCGAACCCCGTACCTCTGATTTCCCACACGCGAAGTCGTTAACGCATACGTCTTAACCACTACACTACCGGCACCCCACCAGGGCAAAGCCAAAGCCGAATCTAGGAAAAGAGGAAACCTTGTTTGCATAAACAAGTATCTGTTAAAACCGCATGCGAACAGAAGCCATCAAGGCCTTAAGGTGCAAATGAAATGAGGCGTGTTGGCATTCTGGATGAAACAGTTTTTCGGACATTCCTCATCAACGTATGCTAGTAAGTTCACCACATTCAGACTGCTGTTTCTCTGGCCCTCGTCAGCTGTCAGCTGATCCTGCGAATGGACGGCTGATTTTTGTCTTTCAGCCATGGAAGCGTGACAGCCTAAAAAAGTTATGTGTATTGGGGTGGCAGACGGGTAAAACACTTTTCGGGAAACCAAGTCCTAACTGCAGTGACCAAATGCGAGAAAGCCGAGGTCAGCAACTGCAACGGGATCTTGTCAAGCCAAAGCCAGAGCCATCACTCAAAAACAGTCTACAGCCGAAGCCGTTAAAGCTGTTAAAGCCGTTAAGCCGTTAAGCTGTTAAAATGTTGCAAAATTAGCAACGACGTCGAAGGCAACTGCTAAAAATGGCAGGAAGCTGAAACCACCCATCGAGAGTGGCTCACAGCCGAATACAAGACTGGAGCGATCGTGATAAAACTGCGGCTTCGCTAGCCGAGGTCGAAGCCGAAGCTGGTCCCCATGCCTGCCTCCCCACTCACGGGACCAGAGCGGCCACCACCACGGACCTTGCCGACGGGCGGCGGCGGCGGCGGCGCGCGGTCCCGAGCCTCCTCGGGCGCCGGAGAGCGGCCAGCCGCGCCTGTCGAGCGCTGGGCGTCGCGCATCGCCTTGATGAGGATGGCCGGCCGCGGCAGCAGGTCGGCCGGCGGCCGGGGACGCTCCGTCACGCGCACCGCGCTGGCCACCGCGCCCGCCGGCGTCGCCGCCTCCTCCTCGTCCTCGGCCGCCGGAGGACGCGAGAGGACGGCGCCCACGGTCGACTGCGGTCCGCGCCGACCGGAGCGGCTCTGCCGTGCGGCGAGGTCGCGGGTCAGGCGCCAAACACGGCAACGGACGAGTCCCCGTCTACACAGACAACCCACCCAGCCAGGTCAACATGGCATTCCTCATCACGCTCAGGATCAAACACGATGAAAGACATTTCGCAACTGCCACCCCAGAGGCAAGAGAACCAAACGAATGTACATCGCACAGCAGGTTCGACCACACACAAAATTTGCCCCGCGCAGGAACGTCACATGCAGGCTCCGCAATGTCAGAAGCATAACCCCTCCACGGAAGACGGAGAAAGAACGGGTGTTTAACAAGCATGCATTCACCACCCATTGCTAGGTGGATCTTCCACCCCGCGGTGGTGTTTCCACCAGGGATCAGCATCGATGACACAACACTACAGCTCGCTTCCTTGACATCACTTCCCCTGCAGAGCAAGACAGCCAGATCAAACTCCTCCGCCACACATCGGACAACGAACCAGCCATACCTTGGACGGTGCGTCGTCCCCCGCGGCGCGACGAACCGGAGACCGCGAGCGTGAACGGCGCGGGGCGGCGAAGGACGACTCCTCGCGCAGGTTAATCACCCGGCCGCCAGGCATCGCTGTCGAGGCGGGCGATGGCACCCCGTCCGCCGCCGCGCGCCCTGGCGAGCAGGGCACAGGTCCCACTGCGGCGTACTCAGCGGAGACGGACGTGTGGGCAGCATGGTACCGCACCGTCGCGCCTGTCGTGTCGCCTCCGCGCGCAACGCTAGACCGTCAATCCGACATAAAGAGCAAGTATTTCTGAAAACGAAGGTCGCTTAGAACGTCGCTGTCTTTCAGCGTTACAGCACAAAGAACCAAGACATGGCCACAGCCTAGCGTCGAGCAGCCCAGGACTACCGCCACTGTACCTGCAGGGCCGCCGTTCCTGGCACTGTGGTGCGCGCCCCCGCTGTCGTCCGAGGGGAACGAAATGCGCGGGTGTCGCCGACCGGGCGGCTCCTCCGCTCCCCTCCGGTCACCAGGTGTGATGGGCTCACTGATCTCGTCACCGTCACGTGACTCTGTCTCGCCGGCCCTGCCAGAGACGTGCCGGGACGAGGGCCGGTCACGCGACTTGCCTGGCTCGCCAGATTCGTCTGAAGCATGCCGAGACTTCGGACGGTCACGCGATACGGAGTCGCCGAACTCTTTAAAGGTGTTCCGGAATTTGGGAGGGTCACGTGACTCGGGCTCGCCGGATTCGTCTGAGCTGTGACGGGACTTCGGACGGTCCCGTGACGGAGATCGGCCGCATTCGTTGAACGTGTTGCGAAACTTGGGGCGATCACGTGATGAGATCTTGCCAGGTTCGTTAGAGGCGCCGCGAGAGTTGGACCAGTCACGTGTCTCAGAGCTGTCACGTGACGCCTCTCTGGACCGGGCGCAAGGGAGGGGTGGGTCGGAAGGGACGTCGGGCTTTGACTCCTTTGGCAAAGGTGATGACACTTGTTTTGATTTGGAGGTCTGCCCTTTCTCACTTTCTCTTCGACTTTTCTTTTCATTTTCAGGTTGAGATAATGAGGATGACCGTTTTCTCTCCTTCGTTTCGGCCGTATCTTGCAGTGGTGTTTTGGTAGACGCTGTCTTAGTCTTTTCTGAAATAAGAGATATTCATGTTTACGCACACAACCGTGAGGAGTCGTGCCCACTAAACATGGTTAACTTCAAGATGGGACAGTATTAATAGCTTTATTCCTCATAGAATAAACAGGATAATGGAGAGATGGATGTAATGTTTCGGCTAGATTGGTCTATCAACATGAATATTTGTATTCATCTTGATGCAGGCATGAATCAGAAATATCACATCTATCTCTCCATTCTCTTGGAGAGTGGAAAGATAGATGGAGATAGTTTGTTTGTTATACATGGAATAGGGCTATTAATACTGACTCCTCTACATGCAAAATGTTCCTCACTGGCTTCATGAGGCCAGTGAGGACCATTTTGGGGACCTTTGGGGTACTTTTGGGGACCTCACCAACAGGAGCACCACAGGGCCTGGCCTGTTTCCTCACTTAACTGCTAACTCCAGTCTGTACATCTGAAGTTCCAAGAAGTGAAATAAAAACGACCAACCATAGCAGTAGCAAGTTAGTTATGCCAAAGCTCCCATTTGCCAGCATCCATAAAACATATTCTGCTGGTCATCACCATAAAACATTCACCTTTTGCCTGGACACTCATGGCCTGAAGTCGGCCAAGGATCTCCTGAAGCCACTCCACAAATGCCTTTGTGTGTTCGAGCAGGAAAAGAGACAGATCATCCTCCATCTGCTTCTTGGATTTCTTGTTTACCACCAGCACCATGACATAGTCTGGAAGTTCTTCATCTGGTGGACAGCAGAATGAAAATCAATCAAAACACTGCATAGATGGCTTGTACCACAACCTAATTTGCCGAGTACTGATCAACTACCACTACTTGTGTGATCTTTTATGAGGTAGCTATGCTTTATGTTCACTCTTCACATTAAAGGAGTCTCAATTACTATTATAATCATGAAGTCTCACCATCACCAGTGAGGGAAGCCTCAGACATTTAAATCAATGTGCTTAACATGATATGCCTTGCCAATGCTAACCTCCAGCTCCACATGGAACAAAATAGGAAAGCCTCACCACCAACAATGAGAGAAGCTTCAGAGGTTCACATCAATATGCACAAGATGATGGGCCTTACCAATGGTAACCCCCAGCTCAACTAGCTTGGCTTGGATTGCTTTCTTTATCTTCTGGCTGATTTCAGACCTCAAGCCTTCCATTATGTATGCACTCTAATAGTCAATCTATTTCAGCAGACCTGAAATCAGAAGGTTCTTTCTTGCTGGAGGGCAGAGGTTGATAACTATTGTTACTACATGGCAAACAGGACTTTATTATCAGTTCTCACAAATACACATAGGGGCATTGGGCCTGACAAACGGGTGGGTCAACAATGCTTGGAAAAAGGGTATTGGACAAAATTGCTCGGACAAAATTGCTTGGAAATTTTAAAAATAGTATTAGGACCCATTAGACATGGAATTGAACAATAAACAGTGATAAGTAACAGTAATCAATGGCCACACATTGGTACATCTGAAGGTACCTGGCATCATCCTAGATTAACTTTTTTGCAGCACTGTCATACCTACCACAATGAACCAGAATGTAAGCTTGAAAAACAGGATAGTAGTAACTGTGTGATGGACACAAAGGGACACAGGGTGAAGGACAAAACATGATTGATGTTTGCCTATACTAATTTATCAGAATAAATATAAATTTAAAAGTTATTACTTTATCAAATCCTAATCAAGCAATGATCTACTTATTCATCTAAACATATCACTTTATTAGCTATTTGCATCCTATCCCAACTCATAAACTGTTTATTAGCTTGCCAGTTACTTAATGCAAATCATATTCATACTGTACCTTCCACAGGTACATTATTGTATGCATTTGCCCCCACAAAAAGCAGTAAAAAGACATTGGGGATGTGTGCAGTAGCATGGTAACATTACTTGGGTCAGTCGCACATGATATCTGTTTTGTTGGCAGAACTACTTTTTGTACTCATAGTATACATCCCCTTAACATTTATGTTCCAGCATTCACATTGCACACCACTAAATCTCAAGGGTCAATCGTTCCTGTGGCATTTAATAGATATAATACTAAAGTTTTAAAATGTATGGCACGCAGGTGCATTCCCAATAATGGATAAAAACACGTCCATTCTCTCGAAGCAGTGACACTTTGTTGTCGACCTTGTGTTGTTTGTTACTTGTTCCATTGCAAATAACGTTAATAAACAACAAAACAAAACTACGATGCAGAAAATCTTCCAATGGGTTATGTCATACGTACCACAATTTTGCAGAATAAAAGCTTGACAACTGCTAAACTAGCGCTGCCTCCTCCACCCAACCAACGGGAGCCCCGACGCCTTTGCGGTGTTCACACTTCACACACTCGGAATGTCTGTCATGCGCCAAAATCAATGCAATGAGGCTATGACTTAACCGCTGTTCTGTTACAATTTATGCCGAACACGTTACCCTCTAAGTATTCAGCTCATTTTCGAACAAGTTTTGTTACTTTTTCAATAGTTTCATGCGCTGTTACGAATAAGGTAACCTCAGATCACCATGGAAACTTTCATTTCAGTGCAGCTTGTGAACTTCCATGGACAGGTGGGCGTCAGATTGTAAAGTTCGTCTATGCTACACGCCCAACAAAAACTTTGTCATTTGGCTTGCAGCAGCCTGGGCCTTCCACCTCAAACGAGACGGCGACACGCTGGCCGGACGCGCCGCTGCGATGTGTTCCGAACGTTAAACGCAACAGGTTAAACACCGCCTGCTACACCATTGTTGCATGCAGCCTGGTTGGCCAACTATTCATTCACCGTAGAACAACCTCGGTACCATGCACGAGAGCATAGGCGTAGGAACGTTTCAAAAAGTGGGGGGGGGGGGGGCAAGCTCACGGCGTACTTCAGGAACTTTTTCTGGAACGTAAGCCTGATGACCGCGGGGTGAAGATGGAGGTTGTCTTCGCTCTTTATTCAGATGTAATGGCTGTTATTCTAGGTGTGCATCTAGAGGTGTTTCTCACTGGTACACAATCTTGCCTATTCGACTCATCTATGTCATTCGGCAGACAAGGCTATCCAGCTTTCCAAGATTATTTGTCCATTTCAACGTTGTCTTTCCTGGAGAGGCAAAATTCCACGAGCGGGTAGGCAGTTTAGGTTAATGAGGCGTCTGCCTCCACAGGGTAGATGCCAAAATACGGCTCGGACATAGGTTGGTTCGAATTTTGAACGTGAATCGATGGCTCATAATGCAACATATTTTTCATGTGCCTTCATTTCGCTGGCTGCTTTTCAAGAGATAAGACTTGTCGCAGCATTGTATGTGGAAACAAATTCGGAAGCTTGAAACTGCCAAAAACAGTGTGACAAAAGCCATAAAACTGGACAGTCTTCTTTGAAAATCCAGCCACAGAATGAAGGTCCTTCTGCCATATATTCCTTATCTGAGCCCTGCTTCCGTCCGCCGTCGGCGGGCACTGTCCTGGCCCGGCTGTCTCCTGAATGACTGCGAACTGATAGTATGGCTGCTTTGCTGCACATTTCTGGGCCAGCATTACTGTTAATTGATGTGTAAAGCATATGTTGGAAACCTGCAACAGTATCTTTTACCGCCTTATCTTCCCTTACACCTCACCACCGTAGAAAAAGCCTCCGGGAAGCTGTTTGGTATGAATAGGCCAAACGGACATTTGTCAATCCTTCAACGTAGACGACTTGATCTGCTTTTGTGTGTAGGCAGGGGCGTAGCCAGAGCCTACAGGGTTGAAAAGCCCTTCTTATGGCGACCCCCCTCCCCCCAGAAAAAAAAATCCGGATGTAGCTCACTTGTTCTCAAGAGATATGGCTTGCCTCGCTTTATTGTTATTTTTATATTGTAATCAGAACAGAAACGAACAGCTACCGTCAGATCAATTCTGTTTGTATTTTGAAGTCAATAAACTGTCGTAATCATGGGTTGAACGACCGCGTGGATTAAATCACTGGCGCCATTAATTTGCATTGGTTTAGTAGACTCTCTGAAAACCGGCAGAACTCAGGCTTCGTGAGAATTTTCATCCGGGTTCTACGGACATTGAGGACATTGCGAAGGCAAACGGTGATCGGTATGCTTGTTCAAAGTTTGAAAATGAAAATTGGAATGCAGATGGAGTAGTCAACAATGTGTATTAACATGACTAAGCCATGTTTGTCTGGAAATATTAAACACTCAGTCAGAATCGATAAGTGATACGATCTATGTAACGCGGTTTTTTAACATGGGCGCTCGCGAATCTCAGCAACAAAAATCTCGCCATCAGGCGTTGCAGTCTCCATAGTCTGTGGAGCGCTGGTCCAGTGGCTAACTTTTGGCCGTGGCCAGCCGGTGAACGAAAATGACGATGATTCTGAAATCAATGCCTTTGAAACTTCAATCCATAAAGAATACAAAGCATGTGACACAATTTTGAGCATGCGCACTCGCAAATCTAAGGAACAAAAACCTGGACGCCAGGCGTTGCAGTCTCCGTACGCCGTGCAGCGTCGGTTCAGCAGCTGGGACTGAGTCGTGCCCAACGGGTGGACGAAAATAATGTCGTGTTTGACAAATTACCTTTAAACGCTTTAGTATAACAAATCTGGCATTGAGGAGGCAGTCTGGGGACTTATTTCACGTGTGTGATATTTAGACTGATGATAAGAGCGGACTGGCCCTTAAAGCACCGCGAGACGGCGCTGGAATCTGGTGATGGAACTGGAAGAGTAGAGGCAGAATCTCAGTTTTTCGTGTTCCTTTAACTGTTAATTTGTCCAGAAAAACAAATAAACACGGCGCCCGCCGTCTGGTGGCACTTGCAGTGGCGGACACCGTTCGGTTTTACGGAAGCTGCAACTCGGGCCATTGCTGTCCTTGCTCTCGAGGCTGCGGGCGGGCACGTTCAAACCTTTTCATGTAATTCGTTTAACTATTCCATTCCGAAAAATATACGTTCTCAGGCAAACATGGGATGGCCTTGTTGGCTATATCTGTACTTATTTCGACCCACTATATTCAACAACAATGAGACCCCAACTCTACTTTACAATAACGAGACCCCTTATTTTCTTGCAGGCAAGGGAAGTTAAGTGGAACACCAGGCGCACATTACCGTTCGCGGTCAAGGGCTGAAGGACCACTCCGTCCCATCGTGAAGTGTCTTCTGGCTGTCATTCTGGCGACACGGGGCGGGATCTCCTAATCGATCCGGAGGCCACTAGAAGGATATGTCGCATCACGTTGTTCCCCTCCCTGACATGGGGACCTTCTGACCCGCGCAGTCGGCTCCGGATCTGTACAGGAACCCTCACTGACGCAACAATATTCCTGATCGCCGCAGGTAGTTTAATAATTGTCACATAGACCACAGTTCCAAATTTGTCTGTCCTCTTCTGAGATATTGGGGGCTCCCTGAACGTAGATTGTAGATGAAATGGAGACCCAAATTTGTATTCACGTGGCTAATTTGGGTTCGTTTTGAAATGTTCAAGATGCAGGCAGAATTTATTACTGATAAAAAATCATGTAATACGGTTGTGAACATGCGTGCTCGCAAGTCATAGCAACAACAGCCTCGCCACCCGGCGTAGCAGTCTCCATAGGCCGCGCGGCGTCGGTCTTGTGTCCGTGACGCTAAGCGGTGGCCAATGAGCAAACGAAAAAAGGTGACGCATCTTGAAGAAGATGGCTGGGGAACTAGGCAACTCGGCATGTATGTTAAATATTGTGCTAAAATAAGCTAAACACGACCTTAATCTGAAAAGTGGGGGGGGGGGGGGCAGTCAACACTGCTGACCCCCACCTTAAAAACAGGGGCAGCAGGCCATGGGCCCCTGCCCCCCCCCCCCCCCCCCCACCTGTTTCAACACCCATACACGAAGGAAGAAAAGATACAAGATAATCATGTGTGTGTTAAAATACGACTGACGGATAAATTTGGAAGCTACGTGCACTTTGCACTTTGAACAAGCATTAGGCAAAAAGCACAAAATCAAATAAGACTGACTCCACCTTCCCAAGGCCGTGACCCCTCTGAGTGTGTGTCATTGGAGCTTTGCGGCGCGCTCAACTGCTGAGACTACATGGCGTCGCCTGCATCTCACCCTGACAAGAAGGGAGGGGGCCGCGAGGAAATGGCATTCTTGAGCTCAATGGTCAACACCCTCGGACCCACCCTGCAGAGAAGCCAGGTGGCGTTAGCACTCCACACCGTGCGGTGCGGAGCGTTCCAATAGACGCGCGACGAGGCTGGCGGTCGCCTGGCGGTTGCAGCGCCCTGTCCGCCCCCTGGCGGCCGCACCGGCCACGGCTCCTCTCGCTACCTGCTGGCGGCGCCGCGAATTGCGTAGCAAGCTAATCGGAGCCGTTCAGTCGCGCCGTGGCCTAGATATTGTATTGTAGTGGCCACATTGGTGGTACCAATACGAATTCTTGTACTGTTATCTTAAAAAAACTCGTCATCCATTTGTGGTGTGCGATTCCCCTAGCCATTCATGACTTTGGGTCATCGATGACCTCATCTGTCATGACCCCATGATCATGCCATGACCCCCATCAGGTCATCATCAATGACCTGCTATTGGCATGTTTATCACATTTTGGGATAGGAACTTCGTATTGCCGATGCAATCAAACAAGACATTTCAGCATCGCAGGTCTCCATTGACCCTTTTCTGGCTTTACAGTGAGCTCTCAGTAGTGTATCTATTTAGTTTTTAACCAATCAAAAGTGCCTTCTGTTGACGGACAATTTATATTCCTGAACTACAGAAACACGCTCGCCGAGACTATTTTCTATCACACGGAATTATCTGTTCACAGCGGCAAGATAGGTGCAGCAGCCGTTGGTTTGGAGTTCTGACTCGCCGGATGTCTTCCAGACTTGAACACGTGTGTGCGTTAGTGTCCTGTGCAGAAGTGTATGCTATCAAATAAGTACTGTTACATATCGGACTCAAACGTATTCCTCAGGCTACTGCATGCGCTGACTCCAAAGCATTACCGCAGACCCTTGAGCGACTCGATGATTTCAGACACCCGGGAGTGCATGACATTTATGACATAGTGTTTTTTTCTGTCCTCCGACAAGCACGTGACCTTTCTATGAATATCGGGACACTGTGGCATCGTGGGAAATGTCCTCGCCGATGCCCTAGTGAATACAGGCATCCGTCTACCAACGTCTCTGGCAGTGTCTTTGGCACTAGGGGATGTTCTTCCTTTAACGAAAGTTTGTTTCGTTTAGTATTTTCAGAATCGGTGGAATATTTCACGCGCCAGCCAAGCGTATCGAATCAAACCTATCCTCCAACTAGCCTTGCCTCCAACCATTGGCGACATGTTGCCAAGACAAGCAGAGAGCAGTGGTCGCAGTGTGTTTGTGATGTTGTCATCCTCGTCTCACCCACAGTCACCTGTTCAGTCGCCATTCATGTCCAGTTATCATTTCATGGGATAGCCATGGGAGGGCGTCGCAGCCGTGTTGAAACTTGCAGAAACCGCTGCCCTGAGCTTCAAACGATAGTCACCATGCGACTCGTAGTTGTATGCCCTCAGGAGTTGGCCCAAATATAGCGACTTGGCGACCTCCAGCCAGTGGTCACCATGACGACCTTCGATGAGAGGAGGAGAGGGAAAATGGAAACCATAGCAGATATTGCAACCGTCTCCGATTTCATTAGCTACCAGTCGGATCGTCGCGACCTTCTACCGTTTGACTATCGGGGAGCATGACTATATCAGCTGCTAGGAACTCTGCAACCCCAGGTCACCATAGTGGCTTACGTTTTGTGTGGGTAGCCATGGAACCATGGAACCATACCATACTATCGATCCAAGCAATTCTAATAAAATGGTAACCGTCTCCGATCTCAGAAACTCCCGGTCCCCTTTAAGAACAGCGTTCATCACATGACCACCAATGTGACTTTTTTCATTAAGGTGGCCTTAATAATGCTAGCGGTTACATTGCTTCGCCCGCTTTAGAATGCGGTGGTGGTAGTTGACATAGTTGATTTGGAACTAAAATCGGTTCATAACTGATAGCTTTGCCTGCGATTTCATGTGACAAGTTGCATTATCTGTAAAGTCGGGCCATGCTCTCCACTACACTTAATCCGCTACCCTTGCCACCATGAAGGAGACCACCGTAGCGACCCGAGGTGCATTCTTTCACGATAGCTGACGAACTATTGTGCTGAGAAGCGATTGATAAAAGTATATGCCAAAAGGGCCAGCAGATATGTAGACTGGCACAGGTTAGAGTGCCTTCCGTGACTGCTTTCTCAAATGCAGGTTACTATGTAGAGCTGACGTCACCAGACTTACCAGACTCACACGAGACCCACCCACGTTGCACCAAATAACATGGCCCAAATCGCCAAATTATATGTGGACGTGATATTACAGTCGTGGGTAAGATTCCCACCCACGCGCCGGAGATGTGACGAGAGCGCGTAGTGCGCCGCTCTGATGTGTCCGCTCGTGCTACTAGAGCAGCTGCCGTCGAGCAGCTACAGCTGCCCCGTGTCCGCATTGAGTTTTGAAGCCAGTCGTTCATGTCTCGCTCATCTAGCAAATGGAACTCGCTGCCTGTGGACGTGTGGGCGTCAGCGGTCGCGAGTAACGCGACCTAGGATCTTTACAGGTTTAACGAACGCTCGGGTGGAAGTCAAATTGACCCCCGAAGGTTTTTCCAGAATGGTTTCCGAACGGCGCGGCGTAGCCGCTCCAAATTTTGAACCGTTGTAGACAATTGACTAGCGGGTGGTTTGGCATCAAAAATTGAGATGTACCTTGTAAGGTCGCTGACCTATGGCAGGCCAAAGTCAGGCCATGGTTTCAGCGAAGGCAATTTCTAGGAAATCCTTCAATGTGATCCAACAACGGCATGTTAGGCGAAGCCATACATATCTGAGATGCTTTTTAGGCAATGCAACAGTTGAATGAGCAAATTTCATTGACCTAAGGTCAGGTATGAAAGTCATACCAAGGTCAAAACCAGCCTGTCTGTTACTCTAGGGGTTTGCTGTATGGGATAGTTTCTGGTGCTCCTTTCGAGTTTATTGATAGCAGGAACCGCATTATGTATCTTCCATGAACTGCTTTAGAGGTCAGAATAGGTCATTGACCTAAAAGGACCTATGTCAACATTTTGTTTTGGGAGCGTGCTGCGTAGCGTAATCTTTGTCGCTTAGTCAAATGCAAAACTCAAAGCAATCTTGTATGATTTTGGCCACCTTGACGTTCCAAAGACCGACCAAGGTCACTGGCCTTAAATGGGAATGTGACCTTTTGCTTAGAAACAGTGATCTACGTTCTGGGGGCACTTTGGAGACCAACCTGGAACTTGACTTTGTTTGAACTTTTTGACCCGAATTTCATGATCTAGAAATCTGAAACGTTGACCTAAGAGATTTCACGTACAGTTCAACACACCCTGTAAATTTGGTATCTCTGGCTTGCTTAGTTCCCGAGATCTCAGGGGGTCAATTTGACTCTCCTGAGATTGCCCCCCTCGCCCCCCCCCCCACCCGAGCGAAGGGCATCTAGCCGGCCACCCGAGCGCGTGTTAACGTAGGATTGTGCGTTGCTGGTAGTGTCTGAGCGACATATAGGCCTTTATTGATCCAGGAGGCCCCTGATTAGCGCGCAGGGCCCTCTGACTGGCATTGGAGTGCCTTGCCCATGACATTGGATTGCCCTGCCTCCCCTGCCTAAGACTTTTTACGAGAACGGCAAGGCATCTCAAATTCAAACACGGTTATTTGAACCAATATCCGAACACTTAAAAAAGTTCCCACATTTCCTCGTTGTTTTCGATTGCATCAATATCACGTACATTCAGCACTATGAGGTATTTGTCTCCGAATGAACCCTTGTTAAGCCCGAACTTTGCCACAAATATAACAGTGGAAAGGCACTCTCACGTCTTTAGTCTTACCACGTTTTAAAATCTGCGTTAGGAAAAGCACGATGCGATATCCGTTGGAGCAGCAGCGGTAATGATTGCTCTAGCTGTGCGCTTTATAGTGGTATTGCTGTGTCATGAAGTTAGCGTATGCACACGCGACTATCACGGTATGACGTGATAAGAACAATGTTGCGGCGCTCACGATGTTGTGCCATGGAAATAATTTAGCCCAAAAGTACGGTAAAGTAGGGCGATCCTTAACCACTTCGATCGTTTGTGATATTGGCTGCGTCATTTGCAGGTGTTGCCAGGATAAGACTACCAAAACAAAACAATTGTATTGCGATGTCCTTCTCGTTTATAGTCATGGATAACCGCTAACGTCACCTCGTTGCACCACATAACGATCCCACAAAGAAAACATCATGACAAATGCACCTTAAATAAAATTATGTATGGTATCGTATCATCCAGTAACGAAATTCATTGCATTCAAGCTTCCCGGTTCATCCAATGGCAACTTGCTTGATACCTCAAGAGTCGCTCGAAAGCAAAATATGCTGGCGAGCAGACAACATGCATCGCACGTACGACAATGACAGTACAGCCCTGCCGTGGGTATCATCATACGCATTAGTAATTCGACACGAATGAGGCATCACATGTTGACAACCTTCAATGCTATCATCGTTTTCACCTAAATAACACCAGCCGCGGCAAGCGCACGGCGATCGCCCACAGACAAACCGCAACATGAAGCATCCGCAGTCTGTCAGCCATCCCTATCGGTTCCAAACGCCCCATTCGTCCTCACGTCCCGCCGAATATCACATAACTCGGCAGGGGGCGTGTGACCCGAGCGTGACCCGAGCTGGCGACGGTCTCCAGGCGACACTGGCCGCTCCGTCGGCAGACGACCTCAGTTGCCGGCGCGTGGTCCCTCTGCATCACCAGCCTCGTGAGCGGCCGCCGTCACCACCGCCGCCGACGCATCACTCGGCGTACGGCAGAAGCACGAGCATCGCGACGCCGGCGCGCCGGACTGTTCTGATGTGATTCTCGCAGCGCATCGAATGCCCCGCCGCGTTCTCTGCTCCGCTTTCTTGAAACAGCCCGCCCAGCACCCGGCCTCCCTTTGGAGCGTCGCCTCGCGCTCTCACGCGCTGACCTCGCCATCACGTGGTGACGCCGCCGTAAGGGCTCTCCGAGTAGGCAGTCGCGTACCGCTGGTTGAAGGACTTGCGCAGCGAGCCCCAGAAGCCGGCCGACTTGTGGCGGTAGGCGTTGGCGTAGTTGTTGACGTTGATTCGGCCGGGCTCGAGAGGGCTGGAGCTGCGGTCGCTGCTGACGGCCAGCCCCGGCCGCAGCGCCTGCTGCTCGCGTCGCTGCCGCCACTTGCAGAAGAGCAGCAGCGCCACGAAGAAGCAGAGCGCGAAGCCGCCAACCACGCCGCTGGTGATGAGCGCGTCGCGCCCGCCGACGGTCTCCTCCGCCCGCGTCCCGATGTCGAACACGGTCGAGTCGACCTCGTGCTGGTCGCCGCCGCCGCCACCACCGCCGCTGGTGCCGCCGGCCGCCGCCCACACGGCCTCCGTCTCGCGGTTGATCTGCTCGAAGAGCAGGTCGGGCGACAGACTGGGCGGCGCGGAGGCCGGGGGACGCTGGTAACTGTCGCGTGGCCGAGGCGGGGGCAGTCGGCCTGGCCCGGCCGCCGGCCGACCGTACACGGGCGGCGCCGCCGTCTGCAGACGGATGCCGAGCCCGTTCCCGGGCAATGGCGCCGGTGGCGGCGGTGGCGCCGCCTCCGTGCTCGAAGGCGCCAAAGGAGGCTGCGACGGGGCTGCGGTAGACCGTGTCAGGAAGGCCGGCACGTGCGGAGTGGTGACGGCGGCGGCGGGCGGCGGCGGCGCGCGCGTCGGCGGCCGCCAGTCGACACCGTTGTACTCCTCTAGCACGGCGCGCACATTGCCACCCTGCGATATGAACTGCTTCAGCGTCAGGTTCTTGATGCCAAGGATTTCAGCCAGGCTGAAGACCTTCTTTGTCGTGGTGCCCGGTGGTGTAGCGGTCGTCGCCGCGTCGACGTCTTCCTCGGCGTCTTCCACGCCGTTGTATTCGAGCAGCAGCTGCTTGATGTTGCCGCCCTGTGCGAGGAACTCGGGCAGCGTGACCTGCTTCTCGACGAGGATCTCGGCCAGACTCCACTGCCTCCGCCGGCCGGCGGGGGAGGACTCGGCGGCGCTGGAGAGCGGAGCCGCATCCGCTGGTGTCTCCGTCGTCTGCCGCGCGATGCCCGGGCGGTCCATCGGCTCAGGTGGAGGAGGTGGTACCGTCTTCCCAGCCACAAGGCTGCCTTCGGATCGATTCGACTGTGGTATGGCGACTACGTTGTCGCCAGTCTCGGGAGATTCACGCTCAGTGTCTGCGGTCTCTTGCCGCTGGCTGGCACGGTCCTTGGCTACCCCTGCCGAATTTTGCCGTTTGGCCGCTCCGCCTGAGTTGGTTTGAGCACGTTTGGCGCCCTCAGCGACCTCAGGTCGGATGATCGGCCGGCCCTCGCGGCGCGCTCTGAGTCTCTCGATGACAGCCATGACGTCCTTCATGCTGTAGTCGCTGCTGAGGAACTGCGCCAGGCTCTGCCCCGACTCAACCAACATCTCAGCGAGACTGAACGGCTGGATGGCGGAGCGGACAGCCTCCAGCGAGGGCTTCCTTTTGCGCACTGGTGGTGTCGCCCTGGTGGTGGGAGCGGAATTCGCTGGAACGCTGGCCCTGCCGACGGGTTCGGTGATGGACACTTCTGTGGCTATCGCCTCCGTGCTGGACGCTTCCTCTTCCGTGCCCTGGGCCGAGGTGCTGCGGCTGGTCGCTGCCTGGGTGGAGGTGTGCTCCAGCCCGCGCTGAGTCGGGACGAACCGGGTTGTCGTCGGCTGGGTGGAGGTCGTCTCTGCCGCGCGCTGCGTCGAGACGAGCAGGGTTGTCGTCGGCTGGCTGGAGGTCGTCTCCTCCGCGCGCAGCGTCGAGACGAGCAGGGTTGTCGTCGGCTGGGTGGGGGTCGTCTCCGCCGCGCGCTGCGTCGAGACGAGCAGGGTTGTCGTCGGCTGGGTGGAGGTCGTCTCCGCCGCGCGCTGTGTCGAGACGAGCAGGGTTGTCGTCGGCTGGGTGGAGGTCGTCTCCACTGCGCGCTGTGTTGGGACGCGTTGGGTCGTCGTGGCTTCAGTGACCCTGTTCGGAGTACCTTTGCCGAAGCGGTAGAACTTGGAGAATGTTGGCCTGGACCGTAAACTGGGGATAGGTCGTCGAGTGATGGGCTGTTCTTGGGGTGACGAGACAGGAAGCGAGAGGGCAGTCGTTACTTCTTGATCTTTGGGCTTCTGGGAGCTAGTTCTACCGGGCCAAGCAGATATCATGGGAGTTTCAGTCCTGTCTTCATCGCCGTTGACCACCGGCTCCTTTGCGGGTACTGCAACAAAGGTCTCATATAATTCGGATTGGCTTGACCCTAGTGAGACCCCGTGAGATTCTGTCGTTGCTTCGGTGCTTGTAAGGCTTGTAGTTTGACCGCTACCCGTATAATCGACCGAGGATGCCGACTGTGCAGTCGACGAATTTACGTCTTCCAAACCACCACCAGTTTCTGTTGTTGGCGCTTCACCCTGGACTGTTGCTGGCCTACCTGCACTGTCGCTGGTAAACTCTGGGAAGTTGGAGAACAGGTACAGCCGAGTCCGTGTTGGCACCTGTCTGGTGTCGACCTTCAACGAAGAACCGGGCTGGACTTCCTCCGATTCCGGTTTGTCATGTTGGTCTGCAGTGGAGCTGATGGCGGCATCTCCAGGCTCTGTGGTCGTCTCCAGTTGGAGGGAGATTTGCAGGTCGCTTCGCCTCTCAGTGGTGCTGGGTGTGCCTCGTACCGTAGTCCCTTGAACCGTGTCTGTAGAAGCTTCGTCCGCGTCCAGCTCGAAAGCCACTGTGACGTCTTCAGTCACGCTATTGGCAGCCTGAGACTGTTCTGTCGCTATTTCCACTGGCGATTCAGACTTCGGAGTGCTAGCCTCCGCAACATCTCCAGCTTCGTCTCTCGTGCTGCCCAATGTGCCGGGCTCGTCGCTGTGGACTTCATTTATGAAATATTGACTGTGGACCTCGTTTGTGTCTTCAGTGGACACAGGTTTACCATGCAACTGGCGAGGTCGCTCGGTGGGATACACCGGCTCGACTACCTCGTTCTCTGCCTCCGTTGTGGCACGCTCTCCATTTAACCAGTCAGCTTCCGTAGTTGGTCGCAGTTTTCCTGTCTCTGCGTTGGTGGGATCGGTTGAATAGTATTCATATTTATCTTCACTTCCCCCATAACTGAAGTCTTGCAAATATTCTTCATGTTCCAGGATATCAGTAGGGTCGTACTCATCATCTTCGCCATCGCCGTCTTCAGGTGTCCCCGTTTGCACCACCGTGGCTTGCGTAGTGTGGCGCTGTCGCTCAACCCGTCCCGGCTCGGCAAGGTCGTTGTAATCCCCGTTTCCATAACCTATCTCGGATTCGCTGTCACCGTGCTCTTCTGCGGGCAGCTCCAGTACAGGATCTGCCGCTGTGAGTAAAATCATCGTGATGGGCTGGAGCGCGAGCGGGGGGAGTTGGCTGGTGCCGCCGGGTATATTCCGGCCCTTGAGTCGTGGTCGCCGGCAGCGGCTGGGTCGCAGGTAGATCCCGCGTTTCTGTCGAGGCGACAAGACCGTCACCATCGTCCGCACGGCTCAAGAACGCGGCGTCGTCATAGTCATAATATTCGTCATCGTAGTCGTAATATTCAACGTCGAGCTCCTCTTCCAAGGCCTGGTGATCTCCTGGCCTCTCTGTCGGCTTTCCCACGTTGTATCTTTCATACGAGGAGGTGGGCTCATCCTCTAATAATGCATCGGATTCCACCGTGACATTCTGCACAGTTTCCTCTGGCGCTGGGTAGGTGACGCCCTCTGTGTCCACGTCTGATGTCAACATCGGCCTGGCGGCAGAATTTTGGTACTCGCCATATTCACTGTACTTCACAGATGGCGGGTCAGTCGGCGCATCGTCCTGCGGAGCCTCAGTGACAGCGGAAAGCTCGGTGCCGTCTTCATGCTCCACTTCGGCTTCGGCAGCGTGCTCAGGACTTGTTTCAGACCTGGACTCATCACCAGCAGAGGCAATAGAGCCAGCATAATGGCTTGAGTCCGGGGTTGGCTCGTCTGTGGAGTCCCATTCGCTCTCGAACTCCTCGCCAGCCGGGGCGTTGGAGTCGTGTGCCGCATCGGCCGGGCCGCCTGCCGCTTCCTGTCCAAACGGCGCCGGGGGCTCGTCCTCCGACAGCGTGCTTGACGCGTCTGATGTCTCCGCCTCATCGCCCAACCCGGCGGACGCCTGAGCGGCCAGGGCGCCCAGCAACAAGTGCGCGTAGTCGATGGAGGGCGGCGGCGGGACGGCAGGGGGCCGCCGCCACCGGCTGCCGACTGGCCGGGGTCGACGCGAGCCCAGTCCGTGGCTGGCGGGGAACGTGGGCACTGCCGGTCGGCCGAACACGGCGTTGTGCTCCTCGGTGGGGTAGCGGTCATACTTGGTGCGCCACGGCTCGCGCAGCGTGGGCGACAGCCAGTCGCTCTCGTCCCCGTCCAGCTGGTGCGGCGGCGGCGCGCCGTCCGGGTCGTCTCGCGGCCAGACGCCGTCCCCGCCCGGAGCTCTTGACTGCAGGTGAGGACGTGACGGCAGCCGGGGACCGGCCGTCCGCGCCTCCGCCTGCCGGTGCGGCGACGAGGCGTCGTCGTCTGACTGGGGCACAGACAGTTGGTACCTGTTGGATGTCCTAGACCTTACCCGAGGTCTCCCAGTCTGAGTTTCGACAGGGCTTCCTCGGTTTTGGGACTCGTATTCGGGGTGTGGCGCCACAGATTCGTACCCGTCATTGCTTCCGGGCCTCGGGCGCGGGCTCGTCGCCAGCGACTGCGTGAAACGCTCGCTGCCAGTCGTGTCGTATTTCGGCTGCGACCCCGACACGTGTTCGCGGTCCGCCCTTCGGTAGTTCAGCTGCGGCTCCTCTCTGCCACCGTCGCTCCCTCGCTCGAGCCCGGTCGGCGGTGCGTCGGCGTCCGCCGGCAGCGGCGGCGCCAGCGCCCCTGGCGGCGGCCGCGGTCGCCACTGGAACTGCTGCGGCGCGAACCTTACATCCGGGAGCCGGCCGGTGCGCGGGTCCGGCAGCCGCGCCAGCACGGGAGCCGGCGGCAGCCACGCGTCCGGCCATGGCCGCGACAGCTGCGGCCGCCGCTCCAGCCTGCGGGCACACCGGTCACCGGGTCACAGGCGGTGTCACGGCCTGCTGCAGGCGGACAGGGATCGCAGTGTGACGTCGCGGCCCGGTGGCGGTCGGCAGCGGGTCACACGTACCTTACGGTCACGGCCGCCACGGTATGGTGTGCAGATTGGCACGGGATTGACCGGACCACCACGCGACTGGTCACGGACTGGTGAGGACCGACATGGAGTCACGAGGAGCATCGTGATCTCGTCCGGACGGACATCACGTCAAGCAAGAAGCCTGGTCTCCTATGGATTTGTATACTGTTGTACGCCAGGTAGCATGGTCTTATATGAATGGGCACAGGGTCCTGCAAAGACGTTGTGGATTGCGGGATGAATAACGAGAATGGCAGTCGCGTTGGTTAGTTAAACCATTAGCATACGATTCACGCGTGCTGAGGGGCTCGATTTACTTATCTCGCCAAAAACAAGCTGCAGGTATGCACGTGCGGCAACAGTCGAATGGTACTGGAGCTGACATGTTCGCACTACCGCGACTCAGGCGAGCACCACGATCGTCCTGTGCTAATGCCGCACACACAATCACACAGCCCGCCAAGTTGACGGGGGCCTGGTGCTGACGCAGCGACAGTGCTGCCGGCCGGCCGTCTGGCGGCCGCGCGCGCTCGTGCGCCGCGTCGGTGGTGAGCGGAGGAAGTGGCGCCGGTTCCGGTCTGGTTCGCACGCTCTCAGACCAGGCCTGACGGCTGTAAGCCGGAGAGAAGGCAAGGCACGCGGCACAAGCGGACGGGGGTCCGGCCGTGGCCGCCCGCTCACACAATCGATCCAGGGGCTCGCGGTGGTCACGCAGACCCGCCACGTGATGACTGCTGGATAGGGGCAGCACACCAGGGTACGGAAGTGTCCTGGCATGCATAACATTTCAGTGGCGGTAGTGCAGCGAAACACTTTGACGACAGCGGGAAATACTATCACGTGGTACATCAATGATCGAATGGTGCACGTCACTTTGTCAGTTTGGTGGTGTGGCTGCACAGCTGGGCCCACGTGTCGGGTAACGTCACTGAGGGATCTTACTTAATCTAAGCGTATCTTTAACTCCCACGACAAGCAGGTTTCGTTTAGCGACAGCTATTCGTGCCTTGCACGTGAACAGAGCAGCGACTTTATACCAAATGGTGCGCGCTGAGACACTTTCGAGCCGGGCCGAACGAGCGCAAGGCAGCTCTTTCACTTGGAGGTCCGGGCAGAGGTGCCTGGGAACGCCCCTTGTTCGCAGGCCCAGTAGCGGCTCCACTCCTCCCCTGAATTGAGCACTTCCCGTGCCGGCGTGGTGGCGTACCAGCGTCACTTTCCCCGGGCCGGGTCGTGCCCGGTCGTAGTCTACGGCGAGGGACGCAGCCGGCCGTGCCCCGGGCGTGGGAACGGCGGGAGGTGGCGGAGCAGTGAAAATCGCAGAAGCGTGCCGTAGACACGCTCGTCGGGCTCGCCGTGACCTTGAGCATAGTTTGGCTGTCAGACATCCTCTATTAGTTGCAGACTTGCGGGCATCTCAAAGTCCTGCCATCTAGCGGTTGGAGGTTCAGGATATCCGTATGGGGCAAACGGATATTTTGCGGCTGCACTTGTCCCCGTTCACACGGTTTTGTTATGGTATCCCACCGGCGTCTGAAGACCAGAATGATCTGTGTGATATCGCGACAGCTCCGATGTTCATGGTGAAAGCGAACTGATTTATTGCTTTCCTATTCGGAGATATTCATTTAGTGACCTGCGTCCGAAGCCTGAATTTCGAGTTATGCTCCACTTAGGCATTGTTATTGTTTTACACAGAAACAAAAGTATGTCGCAGGAGCTCAACGCATTTATCTGCTTTTATGGCGTTGGTTGACACAAAATAAATGGAACCAAACGTAAGGCTGAACGCATCGAACTAACTGTGCGAACGCGTAATGCTAACGACCAGTCCAAACCTGGTGAGTCGTTCCCTTCCGTACGGTATCTGGTAGCGGCTGGACCACGGCCATCCTGGCGCCGGTAGGGCTCGTTCCGCGCCGCTGCTGATCCCGCCGGCGGCGCTGGCCAGGTCGCGGGTCACTGACGGTCCGAGGCCGGTCAGGCGGCACCGGGCCACCACCTCTGCCACGGCTGGGCGCGCCGCCACCTAGCGACCGGGTGGCCTGAACGGTCCGGGGCTGTGCCGGCCCCGGCCGGCCAGCCCGCGGCTACACCGGCTGCGAGTCTGACGTGCGCCGCGGCCAGCCGCCGCGGTCTCCCTGCCAAGAGCGCCGCCGGCTCGCCTGCCACGACCAGCTGACGATCACCTGACGACCAGCTGATCGGCGCGGGCGTCCAGCTGGCCGTCGCATGCCAGCTCGCTCACCACCAGGTGGCGGTACTGTATCGGCCCGTGATGACTGGGTGGCCAACAAATTGTCTTACCCTGGCCGTGATGGACAGCGGAAAAAGTCGCGGCTACCGGCTGGTGCCGGACCATCTGGACGTTGTCTGGCCACGGGACCAGTTCGCAGGCCGCCTATGAACCGGCAGCTCTTGCGCCGAGCACGATTTGTCCATATCGTGCGGACTGTGGCAGATCACATGCGCCTACCCTCACGTCACTGCTCCATCAGAGTCAGCGCATTGCACGTGTACGTTGGGCTTCAAACGTCGCGTGGGACGATGGTCTGTACGTCGGAGTATTGCACTCGAGCAAGCATCACCCTCAGCAGCTGACCCCAGCCAGTTCGCACGACCGCATTACCTGCCTCTACCGAGCTTGGGCTGGCCCGCTCACACCTATTCCGACGTGAGTTAATTTCGCCTGAGCCTATTAAAGCTCGCTACCTTAGACAGCCTGCTGACCTGAAACATGATGACCCTTTGCACCGCAGCCGGATCTCACATAGGACTCGACTCATCCTGTCCTGACCTGACCCAGCTTGAGTTCCTCCTCGCTACGCAGCCCCGTTAGGAACGGCCCATCTCAGCTGGCAGTCTGCGCACGGCTGCCTGCGGAAGTTCGTGGATTCCAGTCCACCTACTGGCCTAGAGTCTCGTCGCTTCACGCGATAATCAGCGTGAGAGATTGCGATGCGAATGATCTGGTGCTTTCAACGCGTCGTAAAGCCCCTCCCGCCCGCCAAACATCATCACCATTGCCCGCGGCGCTCCCTCCAGCTCGGGACGCGAACAACGCCAGCTGACCGGCGGCGCAGGATTCGCCACCACGTGACCGGGAGGACCACGTGGCCGGCGGGCCGCGTGGCCAGTCGAGCGTGACCAGCTCCATTGCCCCGGTGGCCTGGGCAGCTCCCGCCCGCCGAGACGAGGCCAGCCAGAGCGGACAGGCCGCGAATACGGGTCAGACGCGGCTGCGGGGCCAGGCCGGCCCGACTGGCACACAGCCGGGCCGTCCAGACACGCCGAGTTACGCGCCGCGGATATAGGTGAACGGCCAGGTCACGCTGATGAGACGGGTCACCGGTGGACGAGGCTGAGCCTTCACGCGGCCGACTGTATCGCTGGCGCCGAGTGCGCGCTGGTGTCGCGTGCGTGGTACCGCCGCTTGCGTGCGGGGAACCGCTGCTTGCGTGCGTGGTACCGCTGCTTGCGTGCGTGGTACCGCTGCTTGCATGCGGGGAACCGCTGTTTGCACTTAAAACATGCCGCTTTTTGGGAAGGAAAAGTTGCATAACTGGACATTTGAAGTGTGCCGAAATAGTGCCACAGAGAACAAGAATGTCGCTGTAACGTTTATCCAACCAAACGCTGATACATGAGAAGATACATGGCTTTTACTTGACATGTCATCAATGCTTCCACCTGTGAATTCACCAAAGTGAATTCACAATGAAGTCAATGCACCTGTGAATTCACGGTTGTATTCCCGCATTATAAGCTTGTTCACACATGGAGAAATATTCACGCCATTGTCTGGCATACAATGTGTGATTGGTGTAGTGTCCCCGCGTGATTCAGCGCACGACTCGCACCACGTCCTCCCACATACACACCGAGAGAGCTGACCCCTACCGAGGGCACCGCTTTGGTACGGTCACGTCCTAGAACTATCCGTGCCAGATGTGTCCCTCGCTGTCCGCTCGGACAGCTACGGTATTGGCTGTGGACAAAGTTCGTGAACGTTTGTCCCACGCGTGGTCAACCTGGCGGTGATTTTCCAGCTGAATTCATTTCCGTCACGTTTGACAGAAAAAAATGTGCCAAATATCGGCAGAAAACAGCATTGGCTATCTAACAAGACAGGAAGTAGAGTATGTAAGGCGGCACGCGTCTGAGCTCACAGACGGCCAGCAGACACCGGACGCTCGTGCCGCGGCGGTAATCAAACGGTGGCGACGGCAGCCAGTAATCGGCGCCGTGTTACCGTCTGTTCGCGGCGCCAGGTGGTTAAAACACAAGGATGGGCTCGACAGAGCTGCGCCGGTATGAGCAAGTTTCATAACATTTTTGAGGAATCGCTGCTTTCCAATGGCATGTGGTTCAAGAGGCGGCAGGCTCAAAGTTGGTCACCCACCATCTGGCCCGGAACTTTTAACAGCAAGAGGTACTGATAACCGAACCGCGAAAAGTCGGGAAATGGATTGGAGATAGTTAAATCTGATGGGTTCTCAAAAGTTTAAAGTCATCGCTCTTCCCTAAACTGAACTAGTTGCATGACGAAAGCACACCGGTTTAATCATAGCAAGTAAATCATGTTCACTTTATTGCAAACGGTATGATAGCTCACATTTTTTAGGGCCATTCTCGGGTTCGTAGTCAGTTGGTTTGTTCTTTTTTACTGAAAAAGATCAGCGTCTAGCATCAAACGAGAAAAGTAAAATGGGTCTCAAATATAGACAAACATAAGATCTGCCGTTAAGACCTGCCTGCCGTTGTTCGGCCAGCGCAGTCCACCTGCCCCAGCTAACGAGAACCTCCCTACCTCGTCTGGTGGTACCTCTCCCCCGTCCGACCGCGCCTATCTGTCTCCTCCTTGGCCCCCGCTCCTCGCTCCCACGTTCACCCCACCCCCTCCCTGATCCAGACGATCAGTGTACCGCAGACACGCGGGTCCATCTCCAGACTGAGCCAGACGTCACCGGTGGTCTGCTCCGCCGCCAGGCCGGCCACCTGGGCCCGCCGGGTGCCAGCGCACCGCAGATGTCTTGCGTGCGCCGGCCAGACCGCTTTCTTTTTCATTTCGGCTCCATATGCCCCACACGGGCCGCCGGCCGCGTCTCTTTTGTCCCAGGAACGGAAGCTGCCCGACGGCGCCTGAGCTGACTCCGAGACGGCGAGGTGTCGTCGGCCGACCGCTTGAGCCCGATGTCCACCACAAGATATAACAATGGGCACGCTTCATACACGTCGTCTTCAAAGCGGTGCAATACCCGTGCTTACGCTGTTAGTGATGATACATGCTCTTATAAAATGCCCTGCTGAGAACTACGGCTCCAAAGGGAAACAGAAAGACTGAGCGTATGAAGACAGCGAATAGCATGCATAAAACTGTTATAGAATGTCGCATCCACCAAAAAATGTTGTGCCTGTCGGTGATAGCAGGCACATTTAACTGCCAAGATACTCGTTTGACGAGTGTGTTGTGGTCGAGCTATGTTGGACCACGCCCGATTTTGCCGCTTAAAGTTGAGTTTTCACGCAAAAGAAAAGGTTTGACTGGCCAGGATTTCACTTGCAACATTAAACGCATTATCAAAAACATGTTTTTTGCATGGCCAACAGAACGATGTACATGTCGCATAAGATCCGCCGTGTGACGGGCATTTGAGAGGGATCACAGCCCGCCGCTGGCGCTGCGGAGGTTCGTGCCTCGAGGAGGTCGTCACGAGGTCAGAGTATCATGGCAGCTGACCTGTTGGTCGGGCGACGTCGGTCGGCGGGGGTGGCCCGCCGCCACGGCTCCCAGCCGCCAGCCCCGCTCTGCTGCGACACACGCGACGACTCCTCGGCCACCATCTGCCAGAGTACAGAGTCAGAGTCACCACCGAGTCAGGGGCGCCCACGCCACGCCGCAGAGGAGGGCAGTGAGGTTCGAAGAAGGAGGGGACCACGCCGTGCGCCCGGCGCTGGGCGACAGCGACGGAACCGGCCGACGGGGTAATCAAATATTGTCATTTTGAGTAAGGGCTTGCGCATCATGCTACCAGGCTTTACACAGCATCACGGGCTTTATACTCGGTGCTCAACATGTCAATGATGCCATTATTATGACATATCATTGTTGTCATTATTTTGTCTTAAAAAGACAGATTTCTGCTTATCTTCCAAAAGCTTCGCCCGACATCGCCAGGAGAGTTCGTGTCTTACCTCCCCGTCAAAGTTTACGTTGACCTGAGCCGCGGCAAAGTTAGCCATCGTCAGGATGCAGAGGCCGACGGCAGCCAGCGTTTCCGGACGAACACCGCAGATCCGGCGACTGAAAACAAACAGGCGGGGTCAGGTCACCACCCAGCCGAAGATCAGGCCCAACGACTGAAAACAAATAGGCGGGGTAAAGTAGCCGCCCAGGGGAAAATTGAAAGAGAGAAAGAGAGAGAGAGAGAGAGAGAGAGAGAGAGAGAGAGAGAGAGAGAGAGAGAGAGAGGAGAGAGAGAGAGAGAGAGAGAGAGAGAGGAGAGAGAGAGAGAGAGGAGAGAGAGAGAGAGTGAGAGAGAGAGTCCCCCTATCATGTATACCGCCCAGGAAAATGGGCGATAGACCGGCAACATTGTATCTAAAAATTAAAAATAGAACGTACTGTTCAGTTACCGCAGATGGGTGCAATGCCAGTCAACGTGTCTGGAGGGTGCTAGTATCGGGTTTGATACCCAGTAAGGCCTCCTGTTTGACCGAACACATTGATGGGGCGTGGCGAACAATAAGCATACGGTTGATCTGCCGTTCGGGCAGTCACATTCATGCACCAGGATCAGCGCGCCATGCCGAGTAAAGGCTGATGCTTTGGCGGTGAAATCTGGACCTGCCAAGCAGCCCTGCTGATCTCAGAATTCGATTTCATGACCGGATGTAGATCGCGCATCAAACCACAAAAAGTGATACACGCACAAAGCGTGGATAAAACGTGAGGTTTCTCCTGCTCCTCACATATTTGACGAAAGGCTTTAGCGATTTGGGCATATTAACTACCCGTAAGGCGCATGATGGCAAAAGAGTGCACGTACGATTTTGCAATGAAAGTGGAAATGGGGTATACAGAATTTTGCAATTTCACAACAAAACAAAAAATAAAAACATTTAGCACGCTTTTTGCATTGCATATAACAGCATCGTTTAACTTCAATCCACTCCAGTGGGTAAACACAATATTCCTATGGGTCTACCCAAATTTGTAACCGCCCACAATTATTCGCGTTGAAATCAACGCGTTTTAAAATTTGACAACGGCACGCGCGCCAACAATGCCTCCTCGACTACACACGCGCTATGCCATCAACCAGCTCTTGCTCATTTACACCATACGTGTGGTGAAACACGCATTTCTACATTCACGCTTACAGGCATTCCTAAAAGCGGCTCGGAAAGCATGCTGAAGTGGGACTACCATCCGTTCGCGGCAATGAAAGGCTTTCACTCCAGTGTCAAGGATTGCGAAATGCGTGCACGTGACAAACAAGCACGTGCGTGCGTGACGTCTAGAGAACAGCGCAGTAAAAAATAGATCCTGTCACTCGGCGTAATGAATTTCTCGATGTTGTCACGTTTCTTTTTCGCAGGCGTCTTGACCATTAGCGGAACTCCGCGCCAGCGCTCAGGTCGGATTAGCCATTGTTCCGCCAGCCGACGACGGCGCCACAAAGACCACCAATCCGACGTGGATGTATTGGCTAGTTTCAAATACCTTTACCGCAGCGCTGTCGCTCCTGGCGCGCGAGCCGGCACAAGAAGAAGAGGTCGCAGGTCAGGATACTACAGCCCTGGTTTGGTTTGCCCGCAGCTCGGCGAAAGTGGCTTTTTG
This sequence comes from Pollicipes pollicipes, assembly GCF_011947565.3. Lineage (NCBI taxonomy): Eukaryota > Metazoa > Arthropoda > Thecostraca > Pollicipedomorpha > Pollicipedidae > Pollicipes > Pollicipes pollicipes. Next base: position 19,754,677 of record NW_023596136.1, on the reverse strand, counting down.
AACACGTGCGAAATGTCCGTCTGATGGCGTTATGGGTGAGCTGGGTCATGGGAATCAGGTTACTCCACGGACAACACGGTCCCTGAGAGACACGGTGTCAGCTCGGGATCGGACCGTTCCTACGTAACATATGCGGGGACCTTTTTAGGCCCGCTGGGGTGGTTGGTTCTATAGTCAGCCTTGTGGCATAATGTGCATCAAGAAGAAGCACATGCGCTAATCCAGCATGCACAGCGTACAGTCGAATGCAGATTGGTCGGAAACGTGACAAGAAACGGCTGCTTACTTTTCCAAATATTGACATGTCTATTATCACATGCATCGATGGGTACTTTCAGAACAGGCCATTTCGTTCGGTGGCTGCTGCGTTCTCGCACGCTTCAGTGGTTGTAATGTCCGGCTTTATCTTCGATCGACGATCGGCTGGGAAAGGGAACCACATTCGTTTCGCAACTAGTCGAGTGCCCCGTCCTCTCGCCGTGCTGCCTGCGAAGTCTCGTCGAGTGCCCCGCCCTCTCGCCGTGCTGCCCGCAAAGTCTCGTCGAGTGCCCCGCCCTCTCGCCGTGCTGCCCGCAAAGTCTCGTCGAGTGTTCCGCCCTCTCGCCGTGCTGCCTGCGAAGTCTCGTCGAGTGCCGCGTCCTCTCGCCGTGCTGCCCGCGAAGTCTCGTCGAGTGTTCCGCCCTCTCGCCGTGCTGCCCGCAAAGTCTCGTCGAGTGTTCCGTCCTCTCGCCGTGCTGCCTGCGAAGTCTCGTCGAGTGCCCCGTCCTCTCGCCGTGCTGCCCGCGAAGTCTCGTCGAGTGTTCCGTCCTCTCGCCGTGCTGCCCGCGAAGTCTCGTCGAGTGCCCCGTCCTCTCACCGTGCTGCCCGCGAAGTCCCGTCGAGTGTTCCGTCCTCTCACCGTGCTGCCCGCGAAGTCTCGTCGAGTGTCCCGCCCTCCTGCCATGCTGCCCGCGAAGTCGAGTAAGCGGCCGACAGACTCCTGTGTCGCGTCGCATTTCCAACCCGAGCGCGTTGTACCGCCGCTGCAGTCGGCTGCTTGGATGGTCAGCACCACGAGCGATACAACCGCAGTCGGCGGAGAACGACACGACGTCCCGTCGGTGGTGTGCGACGTCGAAACTCTTCATGGTTCGTGCGTTGGGAACGGGGCGATGCAGAGATCGGGGACACTTGTGCGCATCGTGCTGACTCGTGTATATGGCATATCGTATATCGCACGGACGTATATCGTACGTCCTTTCTTAAAACGACTCAACCACGGGAATGATGTCTCGAAAGATCCGCAGCAAAACTACCTGTCGACTGTCTGCTGGCCTCTCAAAACGACAATGGAGTGCTTTCGTTCGAAATCGGTCGGTGCGCGAAACATGTTAGTGCCGCGGGTCATAAGTTTAGAAGAACACAAGGGGTTTTTAAGCGTTCTTTCCGTACAATGCCATGCAGGCGCAATGTTCAAAATCTGGAAATGTTGGAGCGGGCCTGATCCCGTTTTCCGTCTCCTTGCAACAAAGTCCATGAGTGTTCAAAGTGAATAGTTCCTCTTAACTGGATACAACACCTCCCGTTGGAGCGCTCTACACAAATGTCTTCTCCCTTGGTTTTACTTAGAGCGGTATGGGTTTTACCCACGGGTTTAGCCGAAAATGGTCGGCGAGCGCAGCGTGTATTCAGTGCGCCGTGCAACAGCATCTTCGCATCCCCGAAGAGAAAACATCCGCCAATGAGTCTGTCCGCGCCGTCCCGTTCCACGCAAGCTCCTGGCCGGGCTCGAGGAATCTAGACCACCGCCTGGGCTCGGTCACCGGCCGGCGGACACGCCGCCGTCTCCTCACGCGCCGACCACGTGCGGTGCTCCTGTGTCGCGGCCGCGGCCGCAGAGTCGTCCACTGTCGGCACCGTGAATGGCCGCAAATAAGCCGGGTGACTGGACGCGCGCTGCGCCGCGGCATCTGGTGGCAGCTGTCGGTCGGCCAGTGTCGCCGCGTCGGCAGACGGCGCCCCGAACTGTCACAGCGCCGCCGCCGGCTCACCGCCGAATCAAGGCCACGCCGATTTCACGCGCCGGCGTCTGCCGACCTGCCGCGATCTGCCGCGAGATCGGGGCGGCCGCGTCCAGGCGGACCGACCGCCGGCTGCCGGATCGTCCCGCGGTCGGCACCGACGGCGGCGGCGGCGGAGGTGGCGGCGGGGGTGGCGGCGGCCCGGTTAGCCGGCCGGCGCGCGTCGCCGCTGGGTCGCGGATCCGCGACCGGGCGAGGTGGGCTCGCCAACCGAGTGCCGGACCGAAGACGGGCCGGTACGAGCTTGGACCGGAGAAGGGCCGGCACGAGCCGGGGCTGAAGACAGGCCGGTACGAGCCCAGACTGGGGACGGGCCGGCACGAGCCGGGACGGCAGCTGCGCCGTGTCCTCGTCCGTCGGTGCCTAGGTCAGCTGCGGCTGCCTGACGTGCTCCCAATTTCCAGCGCCTGGTGTTGGCCTGACTGCAATTAGTCGCTGTTTAGCTTTAATATCTTCTCTCAGTGGGGCAGTTATTCACGGCAGGTTTGGACTTTTTCTGTTGAAGTGAGTGGCTGTCACAGGAAGCGGATCAGAAGGCTGGCCTTTTCACAAAGCTTGCACGCCAGGTATGTTCAAAAGATAAAAAAGTCACCCGGACAACACGACAGAGGGCGCAGCAGGCTCACGCTTCCCCGGGCCTCGTCAGCGGGCGGCTGTTTGACCACAGCTCGTCAGCGGGCGGCTGTTTGACCACAGCTCGTCAGCGGGTGGCTGTTTGGCCACAGCTCGTCAGCGGGCGGCTGTTTGACCACGGCTCGTCAGCGTGCGGCTGTTTGACCACAGCTCGTCAGCGGGTGGCTGTTTGACCACGGCTCGTCAGCGGGCGGCTGTTTGACCACGGCTCGTCAGCGGGCGGCTGTTTGACCACGGCTCGTCAGCGGGCGGCTGTTTGACCACAGCTCGTCAGCGGGCGGCTGTTTGACCACGGCTCGCGGTGCGCTCGTCAACACCGCATTGCCTCGCTGACGGGGAACGGTGTGCTGACGCGCGCTGGCACGGCTCGGCGCGCCACGCCACGGCACGGGCTCAGCGTCGGTCGCACGCTCTAGTTGCCGCGAAACTCACCACACCGCCGGCGCCCTCCGGGCATCGAGTCGAGCCGCTGCTCAAGACGCGAGTGTGGACGCGGACGGACGGCCTGGGGTGAGGGGGGGGGGGAGGCAGCTGTGAAGTGCTTCCGAAGCAGTTCACGGCTGCTTGCCTACGGCAGCATCAACACTTGCTACGTGAGCGATAGTCACGTGGTTTTGCTTGTTTGTGAACGAGTAAGTAAGCCGTTCACGGTCTGTCGAAGCTTAAGATGGCGGTGGGGTTGTTTTTTGGTGGAGAAGTGAGAGGGTTGAAGTAAGGTAGTTCCCAATGACGGTGCGCGTGAAGGGATGTCGAAGCAAGGCGTCGCAGTTTGACTGGCAGCGCTTGGGCAGCGATCGGCCCACATTACAACAGCACTGAATCCCCTTTCGCAGTAACGCAGGCGTGTGAGAGGGCCGTAATCGAGGACAGCGATATTCAGGAGAGTGTTCCCGACGCGAACACAGAAATATTCCAAGCTGCTCTATCACTGTGCGGTCGGTGTTTCGCCTCGCAGCCAATGGACAAGTTCCAAACTCGATTTGTAATTATCCAGAATTTTCCATTCATTTTTATGTTGCACACGCCCATCCTTACCACTTCCCCGGACAGCTCCGACCAGCAGGTGCTCAAATTCAGTGGTGAATCATTTTGACTTCAGCGCGAGCAGAGCCGGGATTCATTGCAAAGGGTGGCGAAGGGGGTTCGAAGGCAACATGAACCACGCGGGGGGGGGGGGGGGCGCGTTTGTAAACCACCCATATACGAGCAATGTGAACACACCCTGCTGCGAGATAAGATAAAGAGATGTCGGATAAAGAACACTTCACAACACATCTGTCAAGAGAGGCTTTGTACATCCACATACAAAAATACCGGGCTGTTAATCGGATGGCAGACACGGCCTTCGGCGCGGCCTATGAGACATGCGCCTCAAAGAACAAACTGGTCAGTAGCTTGTGATCGTGCGGTACTGATCGGCACGTGAGCTGTGTGCGCATTATGTTCGGCACTGCTTGATGTCTTGTCGGTGTTGACGTGCCCATTGTTTGCAGGATGTTTGGTCTTCTTGTTTGCTTTACCAGTGTTTTGGCTCATTGACTGGCTGTCAGACAGACAGTCTCGGTCAGGCAGTCATTCATTCAGACTGTCAGTCAGTGTGTCATAGGTAAGAAATCAGCTGTGTTCAGATGGTTTGATAGGCCAGACATTTCTACTGTCAATGGAATGTTCCCCAGCTTGCTTTCCTTATCGGCAGAACTAGAATGTCATCAATAATATTCATCCTGCATGTCTATCAACCGTCAGCTTTAAGAATGATTGAAATCAATCTAGCTTTGAGCCATGCACCAAAACATTATTCTTGAAATCGACCCAATGTGAGGACTGACATCCGAAAAAGAGAATACATAAAAAGCAACTGAAGCCTCAGAGACGCCATCACATGACAACTTGCGATGCGGTGAAGAATTGTTCCATATCATGCCTCAGCCGCTCGGTTAGCGATCTGCAAATGCCATAGTTGCTCACGGCAATGTGCGATAACATGTCCAAACAATGGCTATCAAATGCCAGGATTTTTCCGAAGAGTACGCGAGCTCTTGACAAGTGCCCAATCACCATACTGGGTAGCTTAGCGCCGCCAGCGAGAAGAGAAAACGTCACACTTCCTAGCGGGGAGGCAGCTGTGTTCTGGCTGGCGGGCCCGGTGCGCTACTCAAGCACGCGCTCATTATCCCAGCTCGTCACACCGGCACCCGCTGGTCCGTGACAACGGAGTTCACCTGGGAACGGGAGACCGCTCGCGGCTGCTGCACGTGCAACTGAAGCTGGCCGCGTATTCCGCCACATCACTGGGACCGACGGCGTGGCCGCGGACTGGACGAACAGCAGGCAGAACGCGGAGATACGAGGCGCCGGGGGCACAGTCTCGCACGGCAGCGAGGGGTGCCGGACCGAGCCGATGACCGCCGATATCACTTTCTACGAAAATATTTCTATGGTATCTCCGTTCAATCACTTTCTGAGGCATGTCATTAGCGTTATAATTTGTCGTGCTAATTGTAGCGTTTCGGACATCCTATCCGGGTATATGGAACCACGGAAATCACGGAGGTGATTAACGCAGCAGCCCGACTTGAAAAACAAGACACAGAGTTCATTAGCTGAGCACTGCTGCCGTAGGCGGGATATATCCGACGGCGGGAGGCGCAGACTGATTGGCTCACTTCCCTACCCGGCGGCTTCTATTTGGACGTCCCGGCGTCCTCTTGCAGCAACCCTTCATGGAGGGGGTCAAGGACCAGGGACAGCCCTAGCGGGTTGTACACAGTAGGTACAAACCAATCCGATATTGCCACTTGTTAACCACGACCGGCGCAAAGGCCCTTCCTTTGCTTTACAATGAATGGAGTGACTGATGATACGCGCTGATTGTGGTCCATTTAGGATTCCGCCTCGGGGGAGCCAAATCGGATCATAGGGGCCATTTGACATGTTGTCACGTGTATTTGCCACTTGCTATATACATGCGCCATGAACACGCACTGTCCATCAATTCCGTAAAGGGAAGGTACGCTCCCCCGGGGGCCACTACGTACGTATACCCCTGTTTTGAAGCTCGGAGTCCATGTCTGCGTCTGCGGGTGGCTCCTCGCTTGACCTCAATCCACATCATGCATCGCGCCTTCGTTCGGGCGCGGAGCCTCTAATAACCGGTGTCGGGCCGCCGAACCTGTGCTGCCGACTCATGGCGCATTGACCCATTCATGGACAGGCTGCACCGGGCCTCCTGATGATCACTGCCCGACCTGTTTCGTGGTACGCGGTTCATTAACCTTATCCGGACACAGAGATCAGCTACACCTCATTTGATACAAGTTTCACCCTAAAAGTTGCGCCAATGTTTTGTTGGTTTGAGAGAAATCCATATGGACGATTGCATATGAATTTCTAACTTTGCTTTTGCAAGTTTTGTATGCGCCGAGAAGCGTCACGTGCTTTCTGGTTAAGGTTCTTATCATGGCGTTTCATTTGAACCAGCAAGGCCGGGGATGCAGGTCCCCCTTTGGACGTTTTGCGATGTCGACGCCGTACCCGGAATCCCGTTCACTTCATGCGTTCCCTACCACTGTCAGTCCCCAACCCTGGTCCACTCCCTGCTGTTCCCGCGCTGCCCTCGTGTCGACACCAGCCACGGAGGACGTGCCCACTCTCCTGTTCCTCTTGCGCTGTACCCGTATCGACACCAGCCACGGGGGCCGTGTCTGTTCCCCTGTTCCTTCTGCACTGTCCCCGTATCAACACCAGCCACGGAGGACGTGCCCACTCCCTGCTCCTCCCGCGCTGTCCTCGTGTCGACACCGGGCGCGGGGACGTGCCTGCGCACCTGCCGTGCCCGCCCGGCCGTGCAATGGTCCCTTGCCGGTTGGCTGGTCGCGACGCCGACGTGCGATCGCTCCGGTGGACCCGCGCCCAGAGAAAGCGCTGATCCATTTGCCCACTTGGCGGCGCCACTGAGGCGTGACGGCCGGACGGACGGACGGACGGCGGTCGCACCGGGCCGGGCCGAGGGGCGGGCCTGGCGCCGGGGCGCGACACAGGGCTGACAGAAGGGCGGCAGCGGCCGGCTACGGCACCGCAATCGTCAAGGGAAGAGGCGGGAGGCGGAGCGGGAGAAGGCAAGACTGGGGCCGGACACGGTGACGAGGGAACAAAATGGAGGTGGGATGTGGGTCCAGCGAGGACGAGAATGGGGGCAATGTACAGGAACAGAGAGGGCGGCTGTTAAAACGGCGGGAGCGGAGTATCAAGCCAGGATAGGGCTGCGTACGAGATACGGTGGCGGTGGTGAGCGGGACTGGGAGTGGCACACGGATATGCATCGGTGCCCGGATGTGACGTGGTCTCGCAAATAACAAGTACTGTAATTGGGACGTTGGGAGAGGGACATGACTTAATTGGTGAGGGACATGGGAAATAACTGCAGACGAATGTGTAATTGAACTGAGCACAAGATGCTGGACAGAAGTACAAACAACTTGAACTTGGAAATTACTGATGAAACAAAACGTAGCCATACCGACAGTTTAGCATGTGAGTCACAAGCACACTGCATTTTGCTGACATACCAACAGCGTGCGAAGCTGCAATGCCTCTCACAGCACCGAGAAGAACAGCCGTAGCAAAAACTGTATTACGCTATCCCGAGGAGCAGTGTAGACTGCAGACTCGACGCGGCACTGGCAGTGAGAAGCACACGGACCGGGCTGAGGGCGAGACATGGGACGGGATTGTGGTCACCGTGGGTACGGGACATTACGCTATCCTGAGGAGCAGTGTAGACTGCAGACTCGACGCGGCACTGGCAGTGGGAAGCACACGGACCGGGCTGAGGGCGAGACATGGGACGGATTGGCAGTCACCGTGGGTACGGGGCACGGATATCGGCACGCCAAGGGTACAAGGCATGGACGCCCGGACGCCTCGAGTACAGGGCACGGACATCTGGACGCTATGGGCAGAGGGCACGGACTTCCAGACGCCTTGGGTACAAGGCACAGGCATTCGAACACCATGGGTGGACACGGACCTGCATCGGTGTACGGACAGGACCAGAGGAGGGCATGGAAAGGCTGAGATGAGTCGGGAGTCCCGACAGTCCCGGCAGTCCCGACTCGGGACTGTGGGAACACTAGAGGACTGCGGATGGCGGGACCATATAACATGTTGGGATGCCGGGGCGAACATGACATCAGGTTGTCATGTTGTCCCGCGTCTGGAACAGGTGGAGATGCAACAGTAGGAGTGGGTCAAAAGTGATGGCCAAAATAAGTTGTGATGTGCAAAAGCAAGTATACAAATGAAGCGAGTTGGTACAAATATGAAACGACCGCGGGCAAAATTTCACTGAATAAGCTTCTATAAATGGAGCGAGAGCATTGCATGAACTTGTACGATGTGTGGAGACCTTACACAGTACTGTGCGTGATCCACCAGCAAGGTGGATCTTACCAAGACCGTTAGGGGTCCGTTTTGATCGTGGCAAATCGTTCTACCAAAAGCCTCTAAGTCATTTGGTGTGGTATCTGATAGCGCAGTTAAGCGTTATCTACCTGGACATTTCAATTCAGTGTCAACAGCGGTTATCCTAAGCGCCAAGTGACAAGTTATATGTCATACCACGACAACTACGGTCCATGAATGCCTCCATGCCGCTGTGGTGGGGCTCGCGTCTGTCCATTGCTTTGCAGTGCGCTACATCGCGTTGCACCAATAGGGCTCGATCTGAACCAGGCAAAAGTTTTACTTGACCGACAAGTAAAACGTTAGCAGAGTCAGAGCTTCGCGAACAGAACAAGACCCAACGACTGGTCAGCGACGAGCGGTAAAGCTCACGGCTTTCATCCCCCGTGATATCAGCTGTTTAGGGATGAGCGGTAAGACTCACGGCTCTTTTTCTCCGCCCCCCCCCCCCCCGTGACATCAGCTGTTTAGGGATGAGCGGTAAGACTCACGGCTCTTTTTCTCCGCCCCCCCCCCCGTGACATCAGCTGTTTAGGGATGAGCGGTAAGACTCACGGCTCTTTTTCTCCGCCCCCCCCCCCCCGTGACATCAGCTGTTTAGGGATGAGCGGTAAGACTCACAGCTCTTTTTCTCCGCCCCCCCCCCCCCCGTGACATCAGCTGTTTAGGGATGAGCGGTAAGACTCACAGCTCTTTTTCTCCGCCCCCCCCCCCCCCCCCCCGTGACATCAGCTGGTCAGGGACGAGCGATAAGGCTCATGGCTTTCTTTTCCCCTGACATCAGATGGCCAGGGACTAGCGGCAAGACTCACAGCTCCTTTTCCCGTGACATTAGCATGGCCAGGGACTAGTGGTAAGACTCACAGCTCCTTTTCCCCTGACATCAGATGGCCAGGGACTAGCGGTAAGACTCACAGCTCCTTTTCCCGTGACATTAGCATGGCCAGGGACTAGTGGTAAGACTCACAGCTCCTTTTCCCGTGACATTAGCATGGTCACGGACTAGTGGTAACACTCACAGTTCCTTTTCCCGTGACATTAGCATGGTCACGGACTAGCGGCAAGACTCACAGCTCCTTTTCCCGTGACATTAGCATGGTCAGGGACTAGTGGTAAGACTCACAGCTCCTTTTCCCGTGACATTAGCATGGTCAGGGACTAGCGGCAAGACTTGCAGCTCCTTTTCCCGTGACATTAGCATGGTCAGGGACTAGCGGTAAGACTCGCAGCTCCTTTTCCCGTGACATTAGCATGGTCAGGGACTAGCGGTAAGGCTCACAGCTCCTTTTCCCGTGACATTAGCATGGTCAGGGACTAGCGGTAAGACTCGCAGCTCCTTTTCCCGTGACATTAGCATGGTCAGGGACTAGCGGTAAGACTCGCAGCTCCTTTTCCCGTGACATTAGCATGGTCAGCGACCAGTGGTAAGGCTCACAGCTTTCTTCCCCCACAGTAGATTTGCTCTGAACCTGTTTGTTCATCCACAAGACCTGACTTGGGCCATCTCTCGGAGCATCTTAACAGAGCCGCCAGTCCGCGTAATTCAGTGACTCACAACTCAGGCATCGACGCATATCTGTTAATGTTCAGGAAGGACAGTTTGCTTTCACTTCCTCTCTCCTTTAAATCTCTCGTCTCTCACGACCGAGCCCCGAGCAGCGTCTCTCCACCTCTCGCCTGTTATGCCCTTCCGCTTCTCTTTCGTTCCGTCGCCCCGTTACTCAGACCGTGTCTGTTTCACTTTCGCGCCCGCCGGAGCAGCCGGCGCAGTGAATCGCATCATCCAGTGGAGCAGGGCCTTCCTACATTGACGTCCAGGAAATTGACTGAGATTGGGCTGGCCTGTCCGTCACCCTGTCACCCGAGCTGCGACCTCGCCAGGGGCACACCCACACATCATGGTTCCAGCCTGCTGGCTATGGTCCAGGCACAAAGATGGGCCAATCTTTTCAAACCCTCTGGGGTCCGACCTCCTCCGCCCCCCCCCCCCCCCCCCTCCCGTGATGGCGACGCCGATGGATCCCGCGGCGTTCTGCATGCCTGCACCACGTCTGTAGGTCTGGCCATTACCGGGCGTCTCCTCTTTAGGCTACCGTGTAACATGTGATTTCCCCAATTATCCGTGAGTACTCAGTCGCGAGGAGAGAGCGACAGTCCGGGAGCCCCTGCCTTTGGCACAGTTCGCTGCTCCAGAACCCAAACATAGGGCGTGGGCCAGTTACTTAACGGCTTACAGGCCACTTCTCCACCCGGAATGTGTCCATCCTCGCGCACGAAGTAGCTTGGCATGCTGACTTACTGACTATCGGGCGCAATGAAATCGTTTGGTTACTTACGGCACCTTCACCCGCACCTTCACTACCAACAGCAACGCTGCACGTCCCTATCAGGGCTTCGAAACTCATCGTTTCTGAACGATCAGCCGTCAAGCGACACACCAGACAGCTCAATATTTCAGGAAAATCGTTTTCCGTCAAAGATGGTTTCAGTGATGCGAATGTAAGGCGATCGAACGCTTGGCATGCCAGGACGGGGCAAAACACGCTCTTAGCAACTTTAATGTAGTCGCTACAAGTTTCCTCTTTTGGCGGACCCGACAAAAATGCTCAATGTTGGACCGAAGCCCTTCCTCCATGCCATTCAAGGGAAGTACACGTTAAGGTCGGTCCGTATAAGGACGCGCCTCGGGTTACTGCCCCCCAGTCACCCCGAGTGCCCTGTTCCCAGTTACCCCGAGGCCCCGTTGCTCCGACAACTACTGGTGGCAGCGTCGGTTGAGGGGAACCGTGCGCCCCTCAAGACGGACTCGAGCCTCTTTAGCTGCCGTGATACCACGGCCTGGATCGCCCGTCTCCGTGACGGGGCGTCGGACCTATATCAAGCCAACGGCAAGGGTGTTGACTTCTCTGGACATGCCATCGTCCAGCAGCGTCGTCCCAGTGCTCAGTTTCGCGTAGCATCACCTGCCCAGGAGCCAACCCACCAGCTGCGCTGGACTGCGGCGGACCCGGCCAACACCGCACGGCCGACCAGCTTTTGCGGAGTGTGATTTACTCAAACCGGCGAGGGATTAGCTGCCAACAGCGTCGTGATGATGATGATGATTTGGGGTTTTAGGGCGCATCGACTGCTGTAGGTCATGCAGCGCCCATGGTTGCCAACAGCGTCAAGAAAGTAGCAACGAATTCCAAAAATGTCTGCTCTTTCAAAATGGACGCGATAAAGACCAAAACTTCAGACACGGTAAAATTTATATAAACTCTTGTAATGTTGATCCCTTTGCCCAGCATAACAAAAACAAGAAAGGGCCAAGCGGTGGAAATTGTACCGTAAAATTTTGTATTCATCAGCTCTCGTACAATGTATCATGTGCCGTGTGTCAACTAATTATTCCGTGCTGGCGTCTCCTAAATTTTCGAGAGTCTTGCACGTGCCTTCTGATTGTTATTGACATTTTGCACTTCGTTATGTGCCTTACTGACTTTTGATAGTAACGGTATTCACATCAGGTATGAACATTCAAGTACGTGCTACATCGTGGTTAACTCGCTGAAATTTATGCATGTATATGATTCCAGACAGAGTAGCTGAAGCGGCCAGAGATGGTCACGATGGTCCTGCCAAAGAGCAGCGAATCATCCAGCTGTGGACTCCAGGATCTTGACGAGCACGCGAGGCGGCCTGGCAATGGTCATTTTTCCAGAACATTTAAGGCCATTCAAGCCAACACGGCATGCAGTGGGTGTAATTATCACGAATAAACTTACTTGTCTGTTCGCACCATACTTGCAATGTCCACACCTTTAAATTTTCTCTTCGTGCGTGCCCAGGCGGTCGCTTTCTTTAGTGTGGTCGCTTCGGTTCCCTACGCTTCCCTGGGGAGGGAAGACACGTGGCGCCGAAGGTGTCCTCTCCGCGTCATACAAAGGAAGCACACACCATGACCAGTCTGTAATAGGACGCGCCCAGGGTTACGGCCCCGTCACCCCGAGGTGACCGGCTCTCGCTCATCTGGTTCTGGCACCACTACAGGGAAGACGGGCAGCTGCCCGGCCGCGCGTCCAATGATGCGGTATGCGCGGCCTTGGCTATTATACAACATTACAGCCTTCGCATGCGCGCGTCCAACCCACGGACATCCTGAAAACCCGGACTGCAATGTGTCCGGCACTGTCTTCCAGGGACATGTGCGCACGATGCACGCAACAGTGGTCCCAGAGTGGGCGCGTGTGGATCAGTGTATATTGGGGGCCTGTTGTAAGCAAACACCAGTGTCGTCTGATCAGCCCTTCGCGTAGCATTTCTTAATAGCCCCAAAAATACCGAACGGAGCGATATGACGCTCACGGACCTGATAACACCTCATTAATGTGGCTTTTCCATTTACATTTTCGTTTTGCATACATTCCAAAGCGATGTTATAGTTCAACAGCCTAACACGGCACGCGGTTGAAACTTCAAAGACGTACTAGATCCGCTTTTTTCGCGGTTGATCAAAGGGTTCAGGGTATACCTTTCTTCCAAAGAAAGCCAGCAGTTTCACGAAACTCCTGCGCTAGTTTAACATCTCCTAAACGTGATGTGGCCAGTGTCATGGCAGTAAGGTGTAAGCGACGGAAAAACGCAGCCGCCGCTTGGCCTGATCAATCAAAGCTCTTCGTCTTTCAGTCGTTGTGCCAGCGTACCCAACCAGCTGCTGTACCTATCTCTCTGTTATTCTCTGCAATTTGTACCTGTTGTATTTCTGCTGCTGTGCATTCCACTTCTGCTGCAGAGATGAAGTACACTGCGCGTAATCATTCCCGTATGCATACACAGTGACGCGAGACCCGCTGACGACAGCACAACACCCGCGCGACCCTCCGACAGCACGCTCAGATAACGCACATGCATGCTGGATCTGGAGCCTCAGTTACCACGCATTCATATGTTGCACTCCCCCCTACCATGATTGCAGGCGATAGAAGTGCAACGTCAGGGCGTGTTCGTGTCCAGGGTTCGCTTCCCCACCAAACAAACCCGAGCCGTTTATCAAGGCGGCACCAGTCACGACTTCACGAAGTGTGACAGAGCAGGTGAACGCATCTGTTGAACTTTTCGATATTTAATTGTTGCTACCTGTCGATATTCGGTCTATTGCGGAAATTACCGGCTTATACCTAATTAGGCGACCATTGTAAAGTGAGGTCGAACAGGTCAAAAGCGACATTAAAGACGCTGGTAATCGTTTTTGTTCCACTTCGTGCATCAGTTTTCAAGGTACACTTGTACCGCGAGGAATGGACAGAGGGAGGAAGTGCACCGGGCTGAGAACAAACCACATCAGATGAGCTGCCACACACGTTCCAGTGTCCGTGGCACGCGAAAGGAACGGAGGGAGGAAGTGCACCGGCTTGAGGACAAGCCACATCAGGTGACCTGTCGCACACGCTTTGTTAGAGAGCTGAACTGCTCCCCGGGAACGCACGCTCACTTGGCGGTAACGCCAGGTGATGGCTACGTATAGCAAGGTCGTCGGGATCGAACAAAGGTTGCATATAGTGCGAGTAATACACGTGTGCAGTAATACAGCAAATGTAGTGAATAAAAATAAGATATAGTACATTATGTCTCAATTGCTAGTACTGATGCGCAGCCGTGCAGCAAATACGATGTAGCGGGAGGCTGAGCAATGATTGGAAGCAAAAACAAAACAACAAAATAAATTTCCAACTGCCTAAAATGTACCGATTTTGTACATTCCCATGGCTAGTTGGATACCTTGATGTTGTTCTGTGCGAACAAGCGAAACCAACATCCTGCACAGAGAAACGTCAGATTTAGCTTCACAAGCTAACTCCACCTCACCTTCCCATCGTTGCACAGTTCTGCTGCTGTCCCGTCTCGCAGAAGCGCCGTTTGTCGTCACGTTCGATTCCGGTTGTCAGAGTCACACTCGCGCGCCCATACCAGCGCATAGCCTTCGCTCGACCGACTCCAGCGCTCCTACCCGAGTCCTCCCTGCTCTGCCCGCGGCCGGCTCCTGCCAGTCGTCCTGTCCCTCCGGTGCCGGCCTCTGCACGTGCGACCCGGCGTCGGGGCTCTGCTGTAGTGACTGAACGGTGCCCGGCGCGTGGCCGCAGCCGCTGTCGCGTCTGCTCGGCACGCGTCTCTCGCGCCAGGGAGCTGGCCTACGGTGGACCGACCCGCGCCGACGGGACGACTTCACTGCCGCTGCTGCCGCGCCACCGGCGGCGGAGCGGGCCGGACCGCCTCAGGGCAGCGGAGAGACGGCCCCGAGGCCGTGTGGCTGGGACCGGGCCGCCTCAGGGCAGCGGAGAGACGGCTCCGGGGCCGTGTGGCTGGAGCCGGGCCGCCTCAGGGCAGCAGAGAGACGGCTCCGGGGCCGTGTGGCTGGAGCCGGGCCGCCTCAGGGCAGCGGAGAGACGGCTCCGGGGCCGTGTGGCTGGAGCCGGGCCGCCTCAGGGCAGCGGAGAGACGGCCCCGAGGCCGTGTGGCTGGAGCCGGGCCGCCTCAGGGTAGCGGGGATACAGCCATGCAGCTCGGGTCGTGTAGCTAGCGACGGGCCGCCTCGTGGCAACGGAGAGACAGCCCGTGCCCTGTGACTGAGAGCGGGCCAGCTGGTTAATTGTTCGTTATTGGTGCTCTCGGGTGCTTCGACTGCGTGGTCTTTCAGCGCCCAAAAAGTCAGCGGGCCACCAAAGGGCCGTGATAGTCTTTGTGACAGTGCAACGTTCGGTGAAGTTGAAATCGCCTCAGGGCATCGATACGAGGACAGTCGTGTGTATTCACGTGGGGACGCATGACAGTGGTACTCTCCGTGGCAGCATGCTGTCCGTCTTGTGTGTATTCACGTGGGGACGCATGACAGTGGTACTCTCCGTGGCAGCATGCCGTCCGGCTTGTGTGTATTCACGTGGGGACGCATGACAGTGGTACTCTCCGTGGCAGCATGCCGTCCGGCTTGTGTGTATTCATGTGGGGACGCATGACAGTGGTATTCTCCGTGGCAGCATGCCGTCCGGCTTGTGTGTATTCACGTGGGGACGCATGACAGTGGTACTCTCCGTGGCAGCATGCCGTCCGGCTTGTGTGTATTCACGTGGGGACGCATGACAGTGGTACTCTCCGTGGCAGCATGCTGTCCGGCTTGTGTGTATTCACGTGGGGACGCATGACAGTGGTACTCTCCGTGGCAGCATGCCGTCCGGCTTGTGTGTATTCACGTGGGGACGCATGACAGTGGTACTCTCCGTGGCAGCATGCCGTCCGGCTTGGGGGCGGTTCTTAGCTGGTTCATTGCTGGAATATGCCGGCAGCGTCTAGGTGAGGCATGGGGGAAATTTCTGTTTTCGAAGCTGAATCCGATACTAAAACAATAACGTAAATCGGAAGCGATATTCGAAGCCAGCGGCTTCAGACTTTGTTCACGCGAAGCCGAAGCCGCAGTCAGCGGCCTCGAACTTAGGAAATGCAAACCAAAACAGAACCATACACCTTAAAATCAAGAAGCAAAACTGAAGCTTCATCTGGCGCAGTGCAATGTTTTGCTGGGCCAAGATAATTTTTGTGTTTGGTAAAACTGTGTAGGAAAAGAAAATATCGCAAGAGGATGGCAGACTGGCTGAGAGGGAGACGCCAACGTTACATATGGATGCTTTGTTGGCAATCTTTCTCGTCGTGTGCTCGTATGGAAATGACGTTTCGCGCAGTTTGGTCTAGGGCCTTCGTCAACCACGTCATCAAGAATGACCGGCAAGACTTTGATTTTCATATATGGATGCGTGGCAACCTGGAGAACTCCCGTAGTATATTCAGGTGGCAGGCCCGTCAACTGTTTTTGTGACTTAGCCGCAACCGCTGTGAAAACTCCCCATCACAAAGCTGAAGCTATTAGTTCAAGATGACATAAAGACATTGAAATGGTAAGGGCCACAATTCCAAAATCGCTTGAAGCCAAAGCCAGCTATTCTGACACAAAGCCGAGCCGAAGTCAAAGTCAGCTGTTTGAAATAGTCGGCAGCCGCGGAAGTCGAAATCAGCCGCGAAAAAACGACCCACAGCTCAAGTCGAGCTCTTGGGGGGAAAACTGCAGTTTCGCGAAGCCGGAACCGGCTCCGTCCCCATGCCTGGTCAAGGTCGGTATACATACTGATCTAAATCTAACCGATCAAGATCGGTTAGAAATACCGATCTAAACACGACGTCGGGTTAGGCCTCGTGATACTGAAGAAAACTGCGACTCACCGAAGCCCTCCACCCGCGTACCTGACACGGGAAGGTTACGGCATATGGACGTGAGAGCCACGTCAACAATGCTCGTCATCCTTGCAGAGATGTTTCCGTTGGGGCTCGGGGGCGCACCAACAGGAAGGCAGTTTGCAGCCATCTCATCCAGGGTTGGATGGGCTGAGCTTCCTGGACGAGTAGTCTGAGAGATATGACACGCTCAGCGCCCTACCAGATGGCAAACATTGTAATCGTGCCTTGCTGTAAGCTATCGATGGCCCGAGTCTGCAGCTTGTTAATAATTTATCCAAGACACGTAGCGCATCTAGAACAGACTGACGGCGTATTACGTATAAGCCTATATCACTGATAGACATATATATACATATATATATATATATATATATATATATATATATATATATATATCGGCGACCAACGGGAGACATTAGCGGCTTTTTTGTCGCAGACCAGACTAGCGCTGGCGGACTTAGCTGGTGGGTATACTGGCGAGTGACACAGGCGAAAGCAACAGTCCCAAGAAGGGGGACCGCCGCAGAGGACGCGTTTGCGAGATCCGGGAGTTAATTCCCATCCGGCATAAATCGTGGCACCATTGCACGTGTACAGGCAACGCAAGTGACGAGAACAGACAAAATGTGAGTGACCAGACGGCTTCTGTATACTGTTTGACGGGCACTGAATGTCCGCCTCGCCTGTATTTGCACTAAACTACACCTACCCTACGAAGAATCAATCGATCATTGAGGTTTTGGGCTCACCGGCCTTCGAGAGGCGTTCTGTAGTTATCGAAATGCGCGTGAAATTGGGCCTATTTTCTTCTTTTTTTTGGGGGGGGGAGGGAGCGGGAGCAAGCCACCGGTTCGCCTCCTGACAGCCACATTCATAACTTTGTGAGCGTACTCTCTCAACGAAGCAATGTCGCCGTCATGTTTGGGTTACAGAATAAAAGCTATGAGGATAGGCACCGTATGAATGCAACATCACTTACCACGGCACTGTTTCAGCCCTCGTGAAGTAATCAGCTAACCAAAAAGCAAATGCATACGTGACAACGTTTCCATTGTTCTATACCTGCCATGTCTGAAAAAATATTTTCGGTACCAATGTCCCCAACTCATTGTAAGCGCATATGCCCGGAGGGGGGGGGGGGAGGGGAGGAAGGACTTCCAGGTAGACCTTTCTTTGGTGGCGGGGCTGCGTGATGCGCTCTACATTTTTGTCCGGGCCGACGTCAGTCCTTGTATGCGGGATGCTGGAAGATCCTTCGGTTATAGTCGGGGGTCATTTTGAAGGCGCGCAGAATCGCGTAGAGCCTTCCCTAGCTGGAATCGGGAGCACGCATGGTCTCGGCACCCAGCGAGAACAAACTATGGCGTGTTGCGGCCCTCACGCTTTAGAGCGACTCACAATCCCCTGGCCAATGACTGACGTCTATCGTGTAGGCGGCTCAATCACATCCACTGCCGATGCACCTTTCGCGCCGAGCTTTGCCGTTCGTGATGCCACTCAAGTTTAACGGATGCACATCGAATATGCGGGCGTCATGTTAACCCGGCCGCAACATAACATGCCCGGCCCAAACCATGTAGGCAAACGGCACACTGAGGTCCCAGGCGAAATCATAGCTAAAATTGTCAAGTCGCGGGGAACAAGGGCACAGTAAAGCGTAACAGAGAAGTACAGCGAGAATCATTTCTATTTTCTGGAGCAAAAAAATGCATGAATGTTGACAACATATTCTGCGGTTTATTCTTTTTACCTGATGATACCAATTACACAATTAAGAAAAAAACATGTATGGGCCTCTGAACCCCGTCAGCTTTGGTTTATGTTCCAATGCACAGTGCGGACACCATATGTCAGTGAATGTTCTAATCGAGGCATGTTAAATCTACAGTCATAGCATTATGTTGACCTCCCTAGCCGCAGACGAGTCCGGTCCCGTCGCATACCTGCAGGAGTGGTAATGTTTTGGTTGAGATGTTGATGCAATTTCTCAGAGGTGCACAATACGTCCTACAATAGTCAGGTGACAGCGAGGATCATTCAACACCGCGAGCATCCGACACCCGTTAACACACATCCAGTCCGGTGCCCCACCAAGCTGCGTTGGGATACAGCAGGTGCTGTTCACATGTGCACGCCTTTCCCAGCTGTCTCCGGCTCCACGGTGGCCAGCGGTGCTGCCATCTCTCCGCCAGTCAGCGGTGATAGGGACACGAAGTGCACGCACTGGTCGCGGTACGCGAGGTAAAGACGGCGCCACGGGCGCGCCATGCGCCGAGGAATCGCGGGGCGCGTGCTCCCGATAGCCTTGATGAGACCACTGTGGAACGTCACACGGCCGAGCTTGTCGGAGGTCGCGGGTGGGCACACTTCACTACACGGAGAGCGCCGCGCGACGGGCGACGGCGGCGGCGACGGCGGCGGCGGCGCCGGGCGGGTCACCAGCTCACATGGCGGCCGCCGGCACCTCGCGGCCGAACGAGGCCGGGCGCGCCGCGCCGTCCAGACCCAGGGCTGCGGCGGAGAAGGGCCGGTCACACAACGGCGGGCACACGGACCTGGCGACGGCAGCGCCATCTGGCAGCCGGCGGCAGACCTCGCGTCTGTCGCCGTCCACCACCGCCGCTTGGCGATCGGCGCCAGTCCGCCCCTCGCGCGCGAGCATGCGCTTAGAAGAAAGTCGGCTTGAATAACAAATGTGTTCAGCATCGTAGCCAGGGCAGAGCCTTAAGCAAAGGTATGGTGGAAGGGCTTAAAAAGCAGCTTGTAAAAACAGTTTGTACTTGTCTTGTAGTAAACATGACGTGCAGCATTTTGGCGTATATACTGCTTCAGGGTATATACTGTTTTCAAAGCAGCAGCATATACCCTGAGGAGAAGCCGGCAGTGGTGATACATCAGCACTCTCCCGCGCAACGCACACCACATGGCATGGCTATAAACACTGCTATATCGCCATTGATGGCACTTGCGCATAGCCAATCACGATGTCCTGACAAGCCAGACGCCCTAACACGTTTGTATCACCTCCAGACTTGTCTCAGCTTATGCTTGCTGATGTATGCAAGCACTCACCAGTCATGGCCTCCGACGCATAGAACTTTACGTCTATATCGGGGTCGGCGTTCAGCTTGTCCAAGATCGGCTTCACCTGAGACTGCACAGCACTGGAACAAGCAGCACCAGGTCAGACGCCGCGGGCACACGCGTGCCAGCGTGGTACGTTCCGACACACGTGTACTCAACTCTATCAACCCACACATGTGGAGCTACTACACCCCTGCATGTAGAGACGATGAAACAAAGCGAACTGACAGATATGGATGGCCTTGGTGCACAGGAAAAATGTGATCATGGAAGAATAAACACTAGCAACAACGGCCATCAATCTGCCGACACAAAAAAACAGCACACAACAGTGATCCTTCAAGCCCTACTGGGCGTTCGAGGCTCGCCAAAAACCTTTGCTGGTCGCCGCAACAGAGAAAGGCAGGAGTGCAAACACTGCGCTGAAGGCTCGCTCCGCTATCCCCGGGGGAAGAGCGGAGCGGGCACCCATGAAGTCGCGCAGAGCCTTACCCGGGCTCGACCACGGCGCACATCCGCTGCAGCGTCTTGGCCACGTTGAAGCGGACGTTGGCGACGTTGTCGTTTGCCATACCGAGCACGGTGGGCAGCATGAGCGAGAGCGTAACCTCGGCACCGCACGCCTCGGCCAGCACCTGCCCGGTGGCGGGGGAGGAGGTCAAACGTCATGGAGGGTGCTGGCCTAGAGGGAGCTGCGGACCAACACCTCGCCCCAGCCAGCACCTGCCCGGCGGCAGGGGAGGAGGTCAAACGTCATGGAGAGTACTGGCCCAGAGGGAGCTGCGGACCAACACCTCGCCCCGGCCAGCACCTGCCCGGCGGCAGGGGAGGAGGTCAAATGTCATGGAGAGTACTGGCCCAGAGGGAGCTGCGGACCAACACCTCGCCTCGGCCAGCACCTGCCCGGCGGCGGGGGAGGGGGTCAAACGTCATGGAGAGTACTGCCCCCAAGGGAGCTGCGGACCAACACCTTGCCCATGCCATCGCAACGTGGTTTGTTGTGCATTACGTATTCCGCTTCAAATGACGCACTGGATGATTAACTTTGCTGATGATTGGACACACTGTCAACAGGAGTGATGACATAAGAAATCAAATGTGGTAACCAACAGCCCAGTCCCAGTCCCAAACGAGTCCAGCAGTGAGGTTAAACAGCAGCTCGCCGTGTTTCTTCCCAGCGGCCAACGATAGGGTCACGTACCGCTCACGTGCGGCCAAGTCAGGGACTAAATGTCTCATACCCCGCGTGCGGAGAGGCGGCCATCAGCTCGCTTCACCCCAAACACCGGGCCAAGACGGCATCCCAACACTTCCAATCAGCACAGCACTGCTGCCGCCCAGCTGCTGCGGAGCAGCGCGGCAGACTCACATTGATGCAGAAGAGGCAGGTCATGCGGTGCAGGTAGTTCTGGTCGCGCGCCATGGCCACCACCTTGGGAATGACCGCGCTCTGGGCCCACTCGGAGCCGAACTTCTCCACCAGGCGGCGCAGGTTGACAGTGGCCGCGTCCCGTATGGCGAACACGTGGTCGATTAGCCACGTCATGCACAGCTGGCTGAGCTTCTCGTCGAAGAACTCGACGCCCAGCTGGCCGGCCAGCAGCGGCATGTAGTTGATGATGGCCAGTCGGACGCGCCACTTGGTGTCCTCGGCCAGCTCCACGATGGCCGGCAGCAGGGACTGGGACAGCTGGCGGCCGGGCGAGGCGTCAGGACCGCGCACTGAGACGGCGTGCGGCCGGAAACGCCGCACCGAGACAGCGTGCGGCCGGAAGCGCCGCACCGAGGCGACGTGCGGCCGGAGGCGCCGCGCCGAGACAGCGTGCAGCTGGAAGCGCCGCACCGCGACGGC
The DNA here is from genome assembly GCF_011947565.3 of Pollicipes pollicipes. Lineage (NCBI taxonomy): Eukaryota > Metazoa > Arthropoda > Thecostraca > Pollicipedomorpha > Pollicipedidae > Pollicipes > Pollicipes pollicipes. The sequence goes on along the minus strand of NW_023596136.1, from coordinate 19,733,323 downwards.
GTACGGCCGGAAGCGCCGCACCGAGACGACGTGCGGCCGGAGGCGCCGCACCGCGACGGACGCAACCCACAGGCAGAAGAGACGCGCGCATGCTGACTGGCTGGTCCACTGGCCGACCGCGCCAGTACAGTGACGACACAAGCCCGCAAGAAGATCCGTTTGTCATGCTTCCGGACACAAAACAATGGGTTCGACTAGACCTACAATATCACTCGACTAAATCGAACACGGTGAAACTATTCGTGAGGTGATTTAGTGGACGAGCCAAGAGCCAGGCCTCCCGCAAAAGTGCACGCTTCTTCACGTACGCCGCCTTCCCTTCCCCCAGTTAACTGCACGCACCTGCTGGATGCCGATGACCTCATTGACACAGTCGACGTTGGAGATGATGTTGAGCCGGACTTCGGGGCAGTCGTCCTTCAGCTGCGTCAGGAAGAGCGGCAGCAGGTGCTCCACCGTGTTGTTCTTGCCCAGGATGGGCGACAGGCCCATGATGACGCCTGCCAGCGCCGACTTGACGTGCTGGTTGGCGTCCGTCACCAGCTCCTGCGGCGGCGAAGGGACGGCGACGGTCAGGTGCGCCTCGCAGGCGGCCACAAGGGGCGCCAACGGCGAGACTCGCGGGCCGACCGCAACCCCATCGATCATACGCCGGTCAGGGTCGACCCCGGCCGCCCCCCACCTCCACAAGGGGTGCCAACCGCGAGACTCGCGGGCCGACCGCAACCCCATCGGTCATGCGCCGGTCACGGTCGACCCCAGCCGCCCCCCACCTTCATGTTCCACACTACTTCATCAAACAAGCCACGTTATCAGACGTGAAACCACGGCGCGACGAGCCCGTGTGACGTACCCCGTCCCAGACACAGACCGCGGCTACAACGCAAGAGTCCAACGAGCTTGTGCAACGAGGCCCCAGCTGGTGACGTGGGCAAAGGCGGTCCACATATGGTCACATATGGTCACAAGGACATGTGGACGGTACCGCTGGACGGCCACAGGCGTTACCTCGCAACACGGCCATCACCTCACGTGCAACACTGCACACAAGGAAGGCGCAACCGCGGATGGGCGGGAGACCGACCTTGACGCAGGGCAGGATGTGCGTGACGATCTGCGTCTCGCGCGTCGTCATGTCCAGGTTGTCGCAGAAGTCCTTGACCTTCTGAGCGGCGGCGGCGCGCACCTCGGCCTCACAGTCCTTCAGCAGCGACTGGAAGGCCGGCACCAGGTCGGCGGTGGTGATGTCCGGACCCACGGCCAGTTGCAGCTCCGTGAAGTGGTCCGCCACCATGTACCTGCGAGCGACAGGCGCGGGTCAGGGCAGGGCACTCCGTGGCGACAAATCATTGCCTCTCCGGGGGCCGTTATTTTGAGATACGCCGACCTAAGAACTGGACGCGGGCCACCTAAACACAGACCCACCACTGCAAGCGGGCTGCCAGCGCCCAGTGTAACATCACGCGGGCGGGTGCGTGCGGGCGAGCCGTGCGCAGCGCGCCGGAAGCAGGCCGGCAGCCCAGCGTCTCTCACCTGACGCGCCAGGACTGGTCCTCGACGCACTGGCGGAGGGTGGGCATCAGCAGCTGCTCGACGTCGGTGCGTGCCAGCAGCGAGCCGATGCTGACGCATGCCTCCACCGCCAGCAGGCGCACAGAGTCCTAGCCGGGCGGACGGGCAGCTAGGTCAGAGGCGGGGACGGCCATCCATGACATACACAGACAGGGATAGGCCGCGGCCGGGCCGGCGGCCGCGCGTCGGACGGAGACGGGAGGGGGGCACCGGCCCCAGGCAGGCTGTCGTTCTCGGCGAGTCACAGCACGCACACGCATTGCAAGTCTAAGCATTACCCAGCCAGGGATGATTCCACAACGACCAACACCAGCCACCAGCCTGAAGCAGGCGAGGTAAAGACGCTCGGGAGTCCGAAGCTGACGGTTCGCACCTGCTCATCGCCGGCCAGGTCGGTGAACATGGGGATGACCTCGGATTTGAGGTGCTCGTTGGACACGACCTTGGCGAACTCGCCCAGCTTGCTGGCGGCGGCGCGGCGCACCATCGGAGTGTCGTCCTGGCACAGGTTGCGGAAGTTCACCCGCAGCTCGGCTGCAGGGCAGGCGCGAGGCGGCCGTCAAACAGCAGGTCGGCACAGGACTGGCGGCACGTGCTGCCTGGAGGGTCTGCAGGTCCACCTGTAGCTCAGCTGGGACACGCGGCATACGGACCTCATGACGCCCTCATAGCCTCCCAGTACAGTTTGGGCGCCATATGACCAATGTAGTCGGTGCGCCCCAAAGCCCAAATCATCATCATCATCATCATCCCAGTACAGTTTGAGGATGGTTCTCCAACAACCTCGCTGGGGTCTGCTGGGTAGTCCAGCAATCGTAAGTCACAAAATGGGGCATAATACCATCAACATCAGATGGCATAGACACCGCCAGCGCGCCGTTATACCTTAAACAATCACGTGACTGCGCTGGCACCAGAAGCTGCAGCACACAAAATGCAGCTATCTCCTCTTCACAAAGTCATCAGAAGAGCTTACCTGCATCTCAGGTGGTGAGGTGTATAGTGTAGATGGTGTAGATGCCAGCAAAAAACGTGCATCATGATTTAAAACCACACCACCTCCTCTCACCTTTGAGCTTGTCGTTGACGCATGGGTAGCAGACGGCGAAAAGGCCGCAGCTGGAGGTGCGGGAGGTGAACCAGTCACCCGAGGCCAGCCGCTTTACCAGTGGCACAAAGTGCACCTCCAGGTCGCCAGAGGTGTGGTGGTTCGAGACAGAGCGCAGCGACTCCACCGCCTTGTCGCGCACCACCGTCTCCTCCACCTGGGCCAGAGACTCCAGTGCTGGCTGCACAGGATGGTCATAGCATGGTCACATGCTGCGGTAACAGGCAGTGCCTGGAGCCACCAGAAACTGACCAAGCCCACTCAGAGTGGGGCAGTCCAGAAACAAGTAACAGCAGAGCAAGATCATCATGAATCTTTAAATGTTCATATACCAGTTGGTCCATTTAGAAGGTAAGACCATCAGGTGCACAATGTATGGAATGAACTCATAACCCAGTGTAAAATAATCCAAATGAGCAACTCTGAATCTCAACATAAATAATCACATACAATTTTGTCCTCCATAATCCTACTTTCTTCCACCTTCAAAATTATCTATCATGCCCTTCTTGAAATAATAAAACCAAACACACCTAAAGCATATGACAGCTTTGTTAAATGTTGTTTTGCAAGATAAGGCAAGAAGCCAGCCTACAAAGATATCAAATTATGCACCTAAATCAGCTAGGCAAACACAACTTTGTTATTCTTGAAGGGGGCCAGCACCATTAGTGTGCAAAACACAAGAAGCTGAATTTAAGCATACCAAATCCACTCACCAGAAGACAGAAGACATATTCTGATCCTCCAACTAACTTTGTGAAGTTGCCTAGCTGCTCAGCCAGGGCAAGAAGCACTTCATCCTCATCATAAATAGTCTCAGTGAGAAAAGGAATCAGCTCATTCCTGGTGCGCTCAACACCCAGAGCCAGTGCAATTGTTGACAGCTTCTTTACAGAGTTTAACCGCAGCTGAAAATGATACAGGCCAGTTATCAGTTGTGAAGCACAGATCAAGTCATGACAGAAAGAGGTGTATTTTAGATGAGCTTCCTTGAAAGGGTGAATGACAACACAGCTAGCGGGAAATTGGCAGTGCATTTACTGTCTTTCACTTCCATGTGGTGGATGCAGGTTCACAAGCTGGTTGTACCATGCATCTATGGTGACTTCACAATTCAATCCAGAGTGCCATCTTGACTTGCAAATCTGGCTTGAAGAGATGGAGTTCCAAAAGTCCTGCTTCCAAAAACTCATCAACTCTTTGCTTTACCTTGGGCAATATTTTAAAATAAACATGTGCTGATGAAAGTTGCCAAGATTTCCTTCAAAAACCAGCAATGAGGCTATTTCTACCTTGAGCCTTGACTGATTTATGACTTCACCCTATGATGGGGGGACAGGCTTCTAAGTAATCTATAATCATGCAGAATGTGGCATTGAAAAGCTCCTGCAAAAACTTCTAGCAGATACTTCTTAAAAGCTTAAAATGTCCACCAATGTAAAATCACTGTCATTTAGAGAAATACAGATGAGAACAAGTAAAAACGCATAACCACACTGCAACAATACCAATGCATTTTATTAAAGGAGAACAATTATTTGAAAACTGAGGTTGCCTTATCCCAAATACAGTTCGATGCAAGCACGTCGCTGGTTCGCAGCCACCTAAGTTCTTAAATTACAATTGCATGCCTCATACCTAAATTGTGACAAAATTAACAAAGCAACCCATGAGCCCGCTCCGCAATTCAGAATGCAACGTTTAAGACGAAACATACGCATCAAGTACCTCACCTGAACGTCTTCATTTCGAAGCTCGTCGATCAGAACTGCAATCGGGTAAAGAGATTCATCACCCGCACTATCTGTTCCTGACATTGCTGCAGCGACTTGTAAAACTCTTAACAAAGCTGGACTCCACCACGAACCCTGACTCAACCGCCCTCACCCGCTGCAAAACTACCCGAGCGTCGGAATCAAGGAGCAGAATATTTCCCGCATTAAGGATCGGGCATTGAGTCCCCCAAAGTCCCGAACTGGAGCTTTTGTCATCCCATATTTTTTGCGTCATGCTGTTTATATAGGCTGGTTTTGTGTAAAATATTTCTGTATCCACTTACAACTGCATTTTTAAACCATAGTTTAATTATTTTTATGAAAAAAGAAAAATTAACTCATAGTTTTGAGACTTATAGAAATGACGTCAAAACCTAACGCCTCGGTTTTTGTCCCAATCTCTTAGTCACCAGCAAATCAGTAAGAATGTTGAAATTCGTTCTGACGGTTGTTTCTGCCGGTGCATATCTACACGATTGAACACAGGGTTATGTCTGTCGAGGCAGTTTAGCCATATGAGCCCTAGGAAGCAATGTCAATAGTCCCATTTCGTTATTTTCGAAGATATCAGTGCGTTGAACGCCAACGCATGCTGACCGGTTTCGTTAAATCGCTGGAACCTGGCGGCGAGTGGGTAGTGAGTACCAAGTAGAGACTAAAGATCGACGGTGTCTTACGTGCAAGTTTTAATGCATTTAACTAGCTCAACACCTTTGTGGTTGGTCGAGGCGTCTGGCGAAAGTTTGGCGTTTTGCTCTCGTTCTAGTATGATTGGTGTCCTGAGTGTACGCATCATTTGCTGAGCTGTGGCTGTGAGCTGTGGTCGACCAGAACCCTCCATAGCCACGTTGTTTGGCAAGCGCGTTGACAGCGTGGCACCAGCAGTAATTATCGCCCGCAGAAGAACCAACGAGCCGTCATGTCATACGATTCAGATGAGCAGCCTCTCAGTGACCTCGCACAGTGTGTCTGGGACTACATCCGGTCGCGTCAGTGGGAGCCGGTGCTGGACGTGGACCATGACGGACAGCGCTTCCCCTCCGCGCCACAGGCAGCGCGACCGGCCAGACGCTCCCACTCAGCAAGCCAGCCTGTTAACCCTCACCGGTCCGCCGGGCGCAACTGGCCGCCCAGTTGCCGACCGAGCCAACGGTGGACGGACGCCGGTGCCGAGGATCGGGCCGCCGGTCCACGCCGCGACATATACTTCCGAGTCGGCGCTGGAGGTGACACGGCCACCGACCCGGCGCCGTCCGCGCGCCGAAGCACCTGCACCTGGTCCGATGCGGCCAGCGTTGCCTCAGCAGCCGGGCTGGGGCTGCCGCGGCATACGAGTACGCCGGCCGTGGCGATGGTGGCGCCGCCCAGCGTCGCCGACGATATCATCTCGGCGAGCCGGAGCCAGCTGCGCCGCTTCCAACGCCAGCGCCGCCGTCCGCTGGTCAAGCGGTCGACGGACGACGAGGCGGCGGAGCTGCGTCACCTCTCGCCGCCGGGGCGGGTCGCTGCCGGAGCGGGCGAACCTCCGCCGGAGGATCGCGGCAGCTGGCGGCGCGCTGGCGGCACGCTCGGTCGATGTCAGACACCCGCTCGTGGTCCCACGGCCGGGGATACGGCACCGAACGCCCAGGGAGTAAAAAGTGCGGCGATGCCTGCGCCAGCCCCGAGCATCGGCGGCGGAGCACCGAGCACAGGACAGACGCCGGCAAGTCGAATCCCTGTGTTCGAGTCTGCGGCAGCAAGTTCATCATCGCCTCGTGTCGCGCGTGCTTCGCCCCGTGCACCGAGTCGACCGTCGAGTGTCCAGCGGGAGATGCCGCGTTTCTCGCTGTTTTCGCCATTCGCCTCGGCCGTGTCGCCGCCAGTCGCCAGCGGCTCGGGGGAGACCCCGGCGTCTCCCGGAGACGGCGAGCATCTCCAGGAGCTGTCCGAGGAAGTGCCTGGTTTGGGCACCACTGGCGGCCTCGGGGAAGCCGCCTCATCGTATGTTCCTGAGAGGGCCGCCTCTTCCGACGAGCACGCGGCGGCTGTCGCCAGACCTCCATCGGACTCGAGACCCGCCAGCGAGTCTTCCTCGGGTACCGACAGCGCGGCCGACCGATGGGCGGAGCCGGAGGTGGACGCCGATCAGCTGATGCTGTCGCAGAGCACAGTTGCCGGCGAGGTGAGCCGACTCGTCAATGCCGCCGTGCTGTCTCCCCGCAGGACAGTGACGCCAGGGTCCGGCCCGACCGGGCGCAGCTCCCCTGGCAGCGGCCGCCGATTCAGACACTCGCCGCAGCTTTCGGCTGATTCCAGCCGAGCGAGAGGGTCGGACGCGCGGCGGGCGGGCCGGAACGCGCATGCTGGGGCAAGGGCCGGCGACGGCGGCAACGGCAGCGACAAAGAAGCCGCCAATCGTCAGGAGTGGCCGTCAGTACGCTGGTCTCCACGCGGCGTCCAGGCGAGCTCGGAGAAGAGCCCACTCCATGGTGTGAGTCACGCGGCAACAGGGGACAAATTGCCGGAGCCACAGAGCACACGCTGCGGACGCGGTCCGAGCGAAAAGGCCGACTCGGAGCTGATGCGGCCGCCGCTGCAGCCGGTGTTCCGCGGCCGCCGCGTGAGGAAGGCGCGACCACACGGCCTGGCGCCCACACCAAGCGAGCACGCCGCCGCGCCCGTGTCCCCACAACTCGGACCTGCCAAGGACGATCGCGGCCAGGCCTCGAGCAGTCCACAGAGCGGCAGCCCGGCAGCGGCGGCAGACCAGCCAGAGAAGCGGCCCTCGCCGACCCCCGCCGCAGCCGCCGTCAAGCGTCGCTTGCAGGCGCCGCTGCGACCGCCGGCGCCTGGCGCCCCGGCCGTCACCACGTTAACGGAGGCGGAGACACACCTGCTCGTCGCGGCGCTGAGGGACCCGGCCGTCACCTGCGTCTGCCTCTGTCTGGAGCACAGCAACGGTGGCAGTCAGCTGCGGCCGACGGCCGAGGGCCGGGCGGCGGCCGCGGCGCGTCCCACCGGCCTGGTGGGCGCTGTCAGCGGCGGACCACTCGCGGGCCGGCTGCTGCGGCTGCGGCCGGACGCGCTGTCGGCCTCTGCACTGGCCGACGCGGCCGGCGCGCTGCTGGCCGGGCCCGGCCGGCGCGTTTGCTGCGGCGCGCGCGAGCTGCTGCTGTTCGCACTCCAGCGTTGCGGCCTTGCCCCGGCCGACGGCGTACGGCTGTGGCGGCCGCGCGACCTGGCCGTGGCCGCCTGGCTGCTCAGTCCCGACCAGCCGCCGGCCTCGTTCGCCGCGCTGCTCGGCTCGCTGGGCGTGCCGGCGACGCGGGACGCCACGCTCAGCAGGCAACAGCAGCTGGCGCTCGATCTATCGCAGCTGGCGGCAGCTGACGAGAAGCTGACGGAGCGGCTGCGCGCCGCCGGCCTTCTCACGCTGTTCGAGCACGTCGAGGCGCCGCTGGCCGCCGTGCTGGCCGCCATGGAGGCACGCGGCGTGCGCGTGGACGTGGCGCGCCTGCACGAGTCGTCGGCCGCCTGCCAGCGGCGGCTGCGCTGGCTGGAGGCAGCCGCGCACCGCGCCGCCGGCACCGTCTTCTCGCTGGCGTCACCGGTTCAGCTGCGCCGCCTACTGTACGACCAGCTGCGTCTGGACGAGCGCTGCGGCCGGCCGGCGCCGCTCACTGAGCGCGGCCTCAAGTCCACCTGCGAGGTGGCGCTGCAGCGGCTGGGCGACACGCACCCGCTGCCCGGCCTGTTACTGCAGCACCGGCGCGTGCACAAGCTGAAGACAGCGTACGTGGACGGCGTTCTGAGCCAGGTGCGCGGCGGCGCCGTGTTCCCTCGCTGGCTGCAGACGGCCGCCGCCACGGGCCGCGTGCAGACGGCCGCGCCCAACCTGCAGTCGGTGCCGCGCCGGCCGCTGCCGCTGCGCCACGACGATGCCGACGACGAGAAGGTGATCCTGGCGCGCGCGCCGTTCGTGGCGCGCGCCGACCACACGTTGCTGGCGGTCGACTTCTGCCAGATGGAGCTGCGCCTACTGGCACACCTGGCCGGCGACGTGCGGCTGATAGCGGCCATCCGGGACGCGCCCGGTGGCGACATCTTCCGCCAGCTGGCGGCGCTCTGGGCCGACACGCCGGCGGCGGCGGTCACGGACGAGCAGCGCGAGCGCACCAAGCGCGTGGTGTACGCGGCGATGTACGGCGCGGGCCGTGCGCGGCTGGCCGAGGTGCTCAGCTGCGTACCGGAGCAAGCGCAGCATGTGCTGGACAGCTTCCTGGCGCGCTGTCCGGCCATCGCCGGCTTCAGTCGGGGTGTGGTGGCCGACTGCCGGAGGGATGGGTTCGTCGCCTCGCTGCTCGGCCGCCGCCGCTGGATGGCCGGTATCGCCTCGACGCAGCCGCAGGTGGGTCGGGACGGGCCGCTGCCGGGCGCGCACCGACTGGCAGCCGACATTTACCTGCGGTGTGGCGCTCCCTAGTTCCGCTAGTGCATGCGTGTCCACACCCACGTCCGTGAATACGGGTGTTCCGGTGATCCGTTAATGAGCCGGTGCAGAGGGCTGTGTGGAGCTATGTCTAGATTCGACACATTTGATGGCTTCGGGCGTGTCCGCGGCTGGTCGTTGGCTGACATGTGGGACGTGTGTGGCCGCGGCTGTCGTGAGCTGAACGGGGCCGGTGACGGTCGCCGGCCGTTGGCTGGCCGTCAGCATCGCCGTCGTCCCCGTCAGCCGACGATCGTGACCTGACGGTGTCGTCAGTCGGCCTGGCCCGGCCCGGCCCGAAGCCAGTGTGGTTGGCTGACCCGTCCCTGCCACCCTGACCGGCCCGTCCCGGCTCGGAGCCAGTGTGGTCGGCTGACCCATCCCCGCCACCCTGACCGGCCCGTCCCGGCCCGGAGCCAGTGTGGTCGACGGACCCGTCCCCGCCACCCTGACCGGCCCGTCCTGGCCCGGAGCCAGTGTGGTCGGCGGACCCGTCCCCGCCACCCTGACCGACCCGTCCCGGCCCGGAGCCAGTGTGGTCGGCTGACCCACCCTGATCGGCCCGTCCCGGCCCGGAGCCAGTGTGGTCGGCTGACCCATCCCCGCCACCCTGACCGGCCCGTCCCGGTCCGGAGCCAGTGTGGTCGGCTGACCCATCCCCGCCACCCTGACCGGCCCGTCCCGGCCCGGAGCCAGTGTGGTCGGCTGACCCATCCCCGCCACCCTGACCGGCCCGTCCCGGTCCGGAGCCAGTGTGGTCGGCTGACCCATCCCCGCCACCCTGACCGACCCGTCCCGGCCCGGAGCCAGTGTGGTCGGCTGACCCATCCCCGCCACCCTGACCGACCCGTCCCGGCCCGAAGCCAGTGTGGTCGGCTGACCCACCCTGACCGGCCCGTCCCGGCCCGCCCCGACAGGTGCGCAGCCAGGCCGAGCGGCAGGCGGTCAACTTCCGCGTGCAGGGCTCGGCGGCCGACGTCTGCAAGCTGGTGATGCTCGCCGTTAGCCGGGCGGCGCCCGACGTGCCGCTGCTGGCCCAGCTGCACGACGAGCTGCTCTGGGAGGTGCCGCGCCACCGGCTGGACGCCTTCCGCGCGCTGGTCGGCCGCGAGCTGGGCCGGTTGGAGACGCTGTTGACCGCCGCCGGCCGGCCCGGCCCGCTGCTGGTGCCTCTGCCCGTCGCCGTCACGACCGGCCAGTGCTGGGCAGACATGCAGCCGCTGCTTGAGGAGGGCGGCCGGCCCGTCACCGAGGGCGACGGGGCGGCGGTGTGAACGGGCAAGGTTTTGTTACTGACGTTGGCCGGTGCTGCAGAAGTTTGGTGTTCGTCAGGCGGTGGTGTTGGGTTACTCGCTTGCTGCTGATTTGGTGTTTCATCGATGGCGTTTAAATAGAGGCGGTGTATTAGTGCAATTACCTCCCCTGATTCAGCACAGTCTTCAATCATGGCCATACTAATACACTTTACAGAGCACACCTGGTGTCCTCACATCGACCGACGTACAGCAACAGCTCGGCTCGCACAGATTAAAATGACATGGCCATGTAGCATTGCAATCAACACCGACATCGAGACCGGCGCCGCCCGCCCGTTATTATCACTGGAATGACAGAGCTCCGCAAAACACGCGAGTGATTTGTTAGAATGCCATCAGTCACGACTTCCGCCCACCGCTCGTCGCCTCGAGACCCTGGGCGACCACCGAGCCCGGACTTCCGGCCACCAGCGGCGATCACGTCGCTACCCGTCACAATACTGCCGCCGGCTGCGATCACAACCTCACTGACGCTGCTCCGGGCCGCGACGGTGTCTCGCGAGGCGGCGGCGCGCCCCGACTGCCGCTCCAGCCGGCGGCGGTCCTCGGCCGTGGCGGCGTGCCCCCAACTGCCGCTCCAGCCGGTGGCGGCCCTCACGGCCGCGACGGCGTCCCGCGGGGCGGCGGCGCGCCCCCGACTGCCGCTCCAGCCGGTGGCGGCCCTCACGGCCGCGACGGCGTCCCGCGGGGCGGCGGCGCGCCCCCGACTGCCGCTCCAGCCGGTGGCGGCCCTCACGGCCGCGACGGCGTCCCGCGGGGCGGCGGCGCGCCCCCGACTGCCGCTCCAGCCGGTGGCGGCCCTCACGGCCGCGACGGCGTCCCGCGGGGCGGCGGCGCGCCCCCGACTGCCGCTCCAGCCGGCGGGCGGTCCTCACGGCCGCGGCGGCGTCCCGCGGGGCGGCGGCGCGCCCCCGACTGCCGCTCCAGCCGGCGGCGGTCCTCATGGCCGCGGCGGCGTCCCGCGGGGCGGCGGCGCGCCCCCGGCTGCCGCTCCAGCCGGCGGCGGTCCTCATGGCCGCGGCGGCGGCAGGAACCGGTCCAGCGTGGCTGCGTAACTGAAATGAGCGATCACCGGCCATCAGCGGGGGAGGGCGGAGTGACCCCCGAGTAACGGTAATGGAACGCTTTAACAAATAGCACGACGCATATTGTATATGTCCCACATCCCAATGTCAACAATCTGTTGCAATTTAAGGACACTACATCATGAGTGCTCACGCTCGTGCGAACATGGAGCTGACAGGAGAAGCAAGGCATCTGGAACAAGCACGGAACAGACGTGAGTAGCGCGGCATCTGAAACTCCAGCATGACGGAACGAAGCAAGACACGCACTTCTCTAGGATACCAGCGCAGCGACCCCCCAAACCGACTCATGGGGTCACCATCGTACCCTGGGGCGGCCGTTCAACCGTCGGACACCCCCGCCGCTGGGACGTCCCCACCGACCGCCGAGGACCGACCGCCCCAGAGTAAGCCGCTCGTCCCCTCGACGGCCAGGTGGGGAGCGCGGTGCTGAATACGTGCCGCCGCCCATCCGCACGTCATTTCCACACGCTACCCTCTGGATTCCACCCCACGGCTTCCCTCCACACGCGCTTCCCACCTGGGGTTGAAGTTCTCCACGCGTCCGCGGAAGATGCCCGGTCCGAGGAGGGCGGACAGCTGCTCGGCGCAGCAGCGCGCCGCCTCGGCCGTCAGCTGGTTCTCGCACGTCTGCCGACCCCGGCGCCGGTCAGACGGCAGCCGAGCACTCCACGGCGGGGTTATACAGACACAGACCACCGGCGAGGGCCCGCAGCAGTCGGCACTGCCCGTGCACATACAAAAAAGAAGAAGCGCTCCCATCACGGCACGCTCAGGCCGACCGCAGAGGTAGAGTGATCACGGTGTGGGGAGAGCTTTCACATATTGGCCCAGGGCACGTACACGCCGACAGGCAATGTGCAGGTACGGAGCCCAGCGTACAGCTCGCGCAAGGCCTCTGTAGGGCAGCCAGTCGAACAAAACATTCAATCGTTCAAAACATGCGGCGCTCAGTCGCTCCATATCACGATGTTGAATACTGCACATGCCGCCTATCCACACAAGTGGACGCTGCTGTTGCGGCGTCGGTGGCGGGCGGGCCCACCGTCCACTGACCAGGGCATACAGCAGCGTGTCGAGGAACAGCTCCAGGTGCTGCTTGAAGGGCCGCTTGCCAAGTCCGGCGGCCACCGGCGGCAGAGCGCGGCACACCGTCTCCACCAGGTGCACGTGGTGGGCGTAGTGTCGGTGGGCGGCGGCCGACGCCACCAGCGGCAATGCGGCGGCGACGGCGGCGCCGCAGCCGGCCACCGCCGCCAGTTCGGCCACCAGCCGTACGGAGCTGTCGGCAAGGCCGGGTGTGCCGGTCAGCGGCGATGGAGGCGGGCCGGGGCCCCGGGACCGCGGCCGGCCGGGGCTCCTGTGCGGCCATCAGCTGAGAGGGGTAACGCGAGCCCCGACGTCGGCTCTTGACCGGGCTAACTGACCGGGCAGCAGTCCGGTTAGTGTTCAGTCAGGAGCGGTGACGGAAAGCCATACAGACACCAGTTAGCTGAAGGGGTCGGTCTGAGGAGACGGTCAGAACAACTGGGCCCTATACCCGGTGAGTCAGCTAAAGTCGGCGACTCGGAAAACTGCGTTGGGAAAATGTGTCTTGGCCCGAGGACATGACTCTATGCCTCCCATTATGACCATTGACCATTACCATTACCCCAATCCATGACATGACATGACATGACCATTACCCCAATCACTGCCTTGTTCCCGGCCTCTCAGCGTCGCGCCCTCCCCTCCAGCTCGCTGCCGGTCACTGACCCGTCAGCCGCCTCCCAGGGTTGCGTCGGGCGCCGCAGGTGGTGGCTGGCCGAACAGCCGCCCGCCGACAGCTTGGGAGCCAGCGAGCCGCACGAGTACATCTGCAGGCCAGCGGTGGGCGTGAGGGGCGGGCGGCAGCAGGAGCGGCGGGGGCACGCCAGACGCTGGCACAGCCCGGTGTCAGCGGCGCTGGGAAATTTATCCCACGGACGAACGGTGGCGAATACCGCGCACTGGTTGTTTGAGCAGAATGCTGCAACAGCTTTAATTTGTCCAGCATTGTAACCATTCCAAGAAGAACGCCTGAGGCTCGAATCCCGCATCCCCGCTCACACCGAAGACGCACGACTAATGACAGCGACCTGCTTGTCGGTGTGGAGATCCATGTCGTTATCGCGCTGCCGCTTCACGACGCCGTAGGTGGCGGCGACGCCCTCCATCTCGGTGTAGCGCTCCGACTCGTTGGGCTGCTGGCTGACCGATGTCAGATCCTGCCGCACCCTGGCGGCATACCGGCAGTCGGGAGTCTGGGCCTGGAGCTCCGGAGCGTGTCGGGGTTGACACGGCCGAACCAAGCGGCGCGGTGACCGAACTACAGAGGCGCCCAGCACGCTCCGCCACACGCGGTGCGGTGACCGAGCCACAGAGGCGCCCAGCACGCTCCGCCGCACGCGCCGCGGTGACCGAGCCACAGAGGCGCCCAGCACGCTCCGCCGCACGCGGTGCGGTGACCGAACTACAGAGGCGCCCAGCACGCTTCACCATACAGCTAGAGCGGACGGGAGCCGTGAGGGACGCTGACGTGCGCAATTAGCGCTCATCACAAACAATCGCCTCAGATGCAGTCAGAAGAAGTGTGTTAGGCTCTACTCAAACTTGAAGGCAGTGCCAGTATTTATGTCAGGCAACGTCAGCGAAATCTGGATAATTGTTGAATGTCCAAGCCAAGGCAACCATGTTTTTCATACCGCAACATCAAACGTGAAAACAGGCGTATTTTCCAGTCCACGGACTGAGGATGATGACGGTGCCGATGAAGCCGTACCTGTCCATGACCCTGTCCACGGCCTCGGCGCCGTACGCGCGGACGGCCAAGGCCAGCGCTTCGGCGCCGCCCTGGCGCACCGACGGAATATTGTCGTGCAGGTTCGCGAACAGCAGCGGGTAGAGCCGCGGCAGGTAGGGCCGGCACGGCTCGGGGAACGCCGCCAGCAGCTTGCCCACCGCCAGACAGGCGGCTGGAACACGGCGGAACGCGCTGTACACGACCGGGCAGGCGGCTCAAGTCCGGGGAACGGGCTAAACCAGGGCCAGACAGGCGGCCAGTGTGCAGGCGAACAGGCCATCCCAGTCCGACACGCAGACCGGGTGTATGAGACCGGGTTGCCAAATGTAGACCTCCTGTCACTGCGCAGCAGCTGCGGGGACCGAATGCCACACACACTGCTTGCAAAATGTTTGAAGGAACGCCAAACCAGCACCGTTCCCGGTGTTGAATCGGCAGGATCATGACCGCCTACTCCGGCCGAGGCAGATTCCGACCACCATCCCCACAGACAACCAGCCAAACACCGGCAGCAGCTGCTGTTGCACACAAGACACCGGCGCACTGACTGTCTCTGACGGGCCAGCTGTCGTCTTCGAAGCAGACCAGCAACGCCTCGAGCAGGGAGAGCGCGTGTGGCGCCAGCGCCGCCGCCGGCAGCTTGCGCGTCAGCTCGCTGACGCAGTAGCAGGCGGCCTCGCGCACGGCGTGGTTCTCGGCGCCGCTCGCCGACAGGTAGTAAGCCACCTGCGGCCGACGGACGGCATTGAGTCACGGTCGGTCGGCGCAGCGGCCCGCCGGTAAATAACGCACGTGCAACAGTCTTGCAGAGCTCCGTTTCGCGTGTGTGCGAAGACACGAGCACCACGGCCCGTAAGTGGCCAACACTGTACCGCTTGTAATTACAGTCGGATTGCCATAAGTCGATAATAATAATAATAATAATAATAATAATAATAATAATAATAATAATAATAATAATAATAATAATAATAATAAAAATAACCATTATTATTATTACTATTATCATTATTATTATATTATTATAATGGTTGGATGATCGAACACGGCCGCTCAAGCGAGGATTTTCCAAACCCACGGATATTTTATCAATTACACGCCTTAACATTATCCTGAAAGACTGCGCTCCACCAGCCGCCCATGACTCAGGAGCAACGAGTCTGCAGTCTTACCACATCGTTGATGTACTTCTGCACCAGATCCTTGCCACGCAGTCCGGCGATCATCTCCCAGGTGCGCTGGTTGTAGATCTTCACCCCTTCCGCCACGTAGTACCTGTCGAGAGCACGCAGTCAGGATCGATTGGGAAAAGCCTCCGGAGTTTCGCCGCCGTCCATAAAAGTGGGGCTTTGGGTTCGTGCGATGCGCTGACGAACCGGCACCAGGCGTGCTGGGGTAAAAAAAGGATAGTAGGTAGGTTCGGGCGTGATGTACATCTGGGTTGCCTGTTTCGGTCGGCCTGTCATCGGATCAGACGAAAACTGGCATTTCGACTGATGACATAATGACTGTGAGATAACTTGATGTGAAAATCAACATCTGAGCCTATGTTGTGAGCTCAATCTTCCACAGCCCTTAGAAACAGGACAGGCTCATCAACAGTCCGGTCTTGGCCTGCTTCAGTCTCTGATGTACTACGCATCACGGGATCATACGCGTGGAAAATCTGTAACAGTCGGTCCCCAGTCCACAAGACGGGTCGGATTCACCAACACCACCATCCGCCATCATCAACCCGCCACAGCCCCGGCCAAACGCCACCATCCGCCACCACCAACCAACCGCGTCCCTGGCCCAACATCACCAACCCGTCACAGTCTCGGCCCAACGCCACCATCCGCCACCACCAACCCGCCACAGCCCCGGTTCAACACCACCAACCCGTCACAGCCCCATTCCAACACCACCAACCCGCCACAGCCCCGGCTCAACACCACCAACCCGTCACAGTCCCATCCCAACACCACCAACCCGCCACACCCCGGCCTAACATCACCACCCGTCACAGCCCGGCCTAACACCACCATCCGTCACAGCCCGGCCTAACACCACCATCCGCCACAGCCCGGCCTAACACCACCATCCGTCACAGTCCCAACCCAACACCACCATCCGCCACAGTCCTATCCCAACACCACCATCCGTCACAGTCCGGCCTAACACCACCATCCGTCACAGCCCGGCCTAACACCACCATCCGTCACAGCCCGGCCTAACACCACCATCCGTCGCAGCCCCGGTTCAACACCACCAACCCGCCACAGCCCGCCCTGACACCATCATCCGTCACAGCCCGGCCTAACACCACCATCCGTCACAGCCCCAGCTGCGTGAGCTGACGGCGCAGCTCTGCGTGAGGCGTGTCCGGCCGGCCGCACCTGCTGAGGCAGATGCGGGGCAGCAGGGAGGGCAGGTGGCGCTCCCTCTCCTCCGGAGTCAGGCCGCATAGGAAGCGGCGCGCCGCCACCGACGCCGCCATCCGCACCTGCCGGTTGGCACGGCCGGGGGCTCGGCGTCACATGCCGTCCCACGCCGGCACTGGCCGGGGGCTGTCCGCACACGCACACACATACGCACAAGCACAGACGCAGCGGCCGTCGCCGGAGGGGGTCAGTGGTCTGCAAACGCACATCACCAACAGCGTGGCTCGACACTGTTACACCTTATGTTTGGCCAGGGCACGTCAATCCAACCTAAGGCAACCACCGGAACTAACAGCGCACTTCTCAGGGAGACCGGTGTCCGCGAACACCCAATGGAACCAGCACCGCGGGACTCGCAAGTGTACGTCAAAACGCGCCACAGTCAGCAGTCAGAGCGTGCCGTAGTCAGCAGTCAAAGTGCGCCACGGTCAGCAGTCAGAGCGTGTCGCGGGAGGTCAGGGCGTGTCGCGGTCAGCAGTAAGCGCGCCGCGGTCAGCAGTCAGAGCGTGCCGCGGGAGGTCAGAACGCGCCGCGATCAGCAGTCAGAGCGCGCCACGGTCAGCAGTCAGAGCGCGCCACGGTCAGCAGTCATAGCGCGCCGCGGTCAGCAGTCAGAGCGCGCCGCGGTCAGCAGTCAGAGCGTGTCGCGGGAGGTCAGGGCGCGCCACGGTCAGCAGTCAGAGCGTGCCACGGGAGGTCAGGGCGTGCCGCGGTCAGCAGTCAGAGCGCGCCGCGGTCAGCAGTCACAGCGTGCCGCGGGAGGTCAGGGCGTACCGCGGGAGGTCAGGGCGTGCCGCGGGAGGTCAGGGCGCGCCGCAGGAGGTCAGCAGACAGGGCGGTACAGCCGGAGTCAGCAGCAATCCCGGCGGTCCGGCGCCTCGGACGCCGTGCCGGGCGGCTCACCTGGCTCCAGTTGTCGTCCAGGCCCCGGGCCACGGCCGCCGACAGCTGGTCGCCGAACGCGTACGCCCCGCAGGAGTCGCGGTCTGACACGAACACGGTCAACCGGTCAGTGAGCGTGCGCGTCCGGCACGACAGCGCGTGACGCGTAAAGAAACCCGACAGCGCTGCTTGGGGCAAACGGGCTATTTAATTTTCGGGCTGATCACTCTTGTTTCGCCCCGTGTTTCGACATTCATGCCGAAAAACGGAGATAACACAAGGGTGATATGTTGGTCTGCGTACATGCTTTAAGATGTTAAAAAATGTAAAACAGCTACAGCTCACAACCATCACATTTGTCCTCCCCGTTGGCTCAGGTGGCAAGAGCACCTACTGCCGTCTGATCCACGCGCTCGTGGCGGGGTGGACTCGAGTCGCTTTATCGCTTTAGGCGTTCGCTATTTGCCCTTGATAGATATGGCCTGCGGCCGGTGGGAGCGGCAGCGCTGAAGGCCAGATGACGTCAGAGGGCGGGACGGATCGTGCCGAGCATTGCGGCACGTTAAACTTCCGCCACCAAATTATGCCGTTGAATTGAAATTGCGCGATCGGATGGTAGGAGTCAGGGGTCACACAACAATCACTGCTTAGCATGAGTTCCGAGCGCAGAAATTCATGCATTCAAAAGATGCGGATAAACTCTTGATAATTTCGTTAAAAAACGTCTTTTGCGCTTAGTTTCTAACTTCGCTATATTGCATAACATATCCTCACATCTCACACATCATGAAAACATGCATAATATGCGGGACACCTGCCTGCCGTGATCAGCCACAGACGGCCCCAGGCCGGCCCCAGCACCACCAGCGCAGCCCCATCCGGCGACCTGGCCCGTCTCACGTCAGCGCTGTCACCCGCCGCGACCGATACTGACCGCTCTCCGGGTCCCCGCCGCGACCGAGACTGACCGCCCTCCGGGTCCCCGCCGCGACCGAGACTGACCGCTCTCCGGGTCCCCGCCGCGACCGAGACTGACTGCTCTCCAGGCCCCCGCTGCGACCGAGACTGACCGCTCTCCGGGTCCCCGCCGTGACCGAGACTGACCGCTCTCCGGGTCCCCGCCGCGATCGGGACTGACCGCTCTCCGGGTCCCCGCCGCGACCGAGACTGACCGCTCTCCGGGTCCCCGCCGCGACCGAGACTGACCGCTCTCCGGGTCCCCGCCGCGACCGAGACTGACCGCTCTCCGGGTTCTCACCGCGACAGAGACTGACCGCTGTCAGGGTCCCCGCCGCAACCGAGACTGACCGCTCTCCAGGTTCTCACCGCGACAGAGACTGGCCGCTGTCGGGGTCCCCGCCGCGACGGAGACTGACCGCTCTCCGGGTCCCCGTCGCGACCGAGACTGACCGCTCTCCGGGTCCCCGCCGCGACCGAGACTGACTGCTCTCCGGGTTCTCATCGCGACCGAGACTGACCGCTCTCCGGGTTTTCACCGCGACTGATGCTGACCGCTCTCCGGGTTCTCATCGCGACCGATACTGACCGCTCTCCGGGTTCTCATCGCGACCGATACTGGCCGCTCTCCGGGTTCTCATCGCGACCGATACTGACCGCTCTCCAGGTTCTCATCGCGACCGATACTGACCATTTTCCGGGCCCGGGTTCTCCGGCGGCAGGAAGGCGGCGATGCAGCCGTAGCCGGCCTCGCGCACGAACCGGTTCCTGTGGCTCAGCGTGGGTAGCACCAGGTCCAGCAGGTCCTGGGTCACCTGTAATCAGGTTTTGCGACTTGCTTCGAAATTGCTGTGGACATGACTTACCATCCCACCGACACCAATGGCAAGACAGATGACTTCGCATCGACATCATTTCCGTGAACAACGACAAAACAGCTAACAGCCCGGGGATGAGTGCATGCTGCAGTGGTGCGCCAAGCACGACCGGCCGCCAGTTCCACCGCCATCCTCCTCACCAGTAGGCGCGAGGCAACGATGAGTCGCTCCAGCGCGCGCAGGCAGGTCTCCAGCACCGTCCAGCTGGTGGTGTTGGCGAACACGTCGGCCGAGTCGCGGGATGTGGTCTGAAAACGGGGCCACGGCACCCCGGTCAGCGACGCTGGGGCACGCATGTCATCCTCCCGAGTCACCCCCATCCGGCAACCCATTCGCATTCACGCACGCACGCACGCACGCACGCACACGCATGCACGCACGCGCGTGCGCACACACACACACGCACACGCACACGCACACGCACACGCGCACACAGACATCGCTCCTCGATCGTCCAGCGTCCTTCATCAAATGCCCAACATAAAGGTGTCCATTGATTAGTCTCACCCGGCCCGGCCCCAGCGAACAGGCCACATCCATCACATGCCATGTGTTGCCCCACACATTGGACCTGATGGACCTGGAATAATTTTCTCAGACAGCGTCGTCAATAGTACATCACCTCGCCTGTCAGCTGCTGCAGTGAAGGTGAAAACCGCACCAGCAGTTGGACATGTGGCAGTTTAACCGCCCGGTGGCCGCGGATCCAGCCAATGGCCGAACTGCCCCTCCCCAGCCCAGTGAGACAGTCCAGCCCCAGTCACGTGCGTGGTGGGCTCACCGAGCTGGTCTCCCACTTGTCCTGGTCGTCCTCGGCCGCCTGCAGACTGCTCATCATCAGCGAGGCCAGCGTCCCTTCCACGCTCTGGTATATCACCTGACCGTGCAGGCGGCACAGCCAGCCCAGCAGCTCCCCTGGCGGACGGCCGACCAGCTAGTACTGCACAGTTCGCCAACAGAGGCCGGATGGCGGGCAGGCCTTGCGGACACATAAAGAGCCATCGGCGGCCTTGCTACGCGACAAGACCGATCAAACTGCGGGTAAATTGCTTACTGGGCACATCACTGTCATCGCAGTAGATTCAGACTCGTCCTGAGTGTAATGTGGGAAGCTCATCCAACAAGAGGAAATGTGGGCCCTTACATCAACGTGTAGGTGACCAAACCACGATTTTAGGCGGTTCATTACCGTAAGATTCTTACCGGTGGCAACGCGCACCCTGGCCTCCCCATGGGCCAGGTAACTGGGACAGAGCTGCAGGATCTGTGCCAGCATGTCTGTGGGCAGCTGGGTCTGACGCACTTCCAGGACAGTGCTGGGAAGGAGAAAATCACACATGTCACACACAAATATACACAGGGGTTAACAAAATATGTTTTGGGCCCAAACAGATGAGCTTGGCCTATCTCTCCGCTTGAACTTTGATTGTGCGCAGGTTTCCTTGCACAGAAGTCTCTTGCCAACAAGATTTCAGCAAAATGGATGTGAACATGCACCTTAAGCTGGAATTCACTGTACCGCTTGAGCAACATGGACTGTTGAGAGGCGCCGGGTTTGTGCACGTCAATGTACCCAGCGAAGAGAAGGATCGGTGACGTAAGGTGCCAGAGGTAAAGAGGGCAAAAGTTGCATCTCATGACAACACTGTGCGTCACTGTATGAAAGGAAGCAGAGGTCAAGCTTCGTTTTAAAAATGACATTTGCATCCCTTACTTGCTTTGAAAAGTTTCGCCTATTAATTTCACACAAATCTACTCGGCATATGGCAGGAATAATGGGAACGGGGAGGAGGTATGACTACTCACGCCTCACCCCTGATAGAAGCGTAACATAAGCTTTCTTGTGCCGAATGACCGTAAACGACGTACACATCACATTTTCCACCCCTGTGCCTTCACGGCCTCCACCGTTACTGACCTGTGCCATCAATTAACGTCCATCCACACAACCAGTAAGAAATACTAATAAAATCATAGATCATAGCCCGCAACAAACATGATCCGAGCTGTTGGCAACGTGCTACCGCGTGCCACAGATAGACCTGACGCAGACGAGGCGGCCGAGATAGGGACGTGTCCCAGACAGACCTGATGCAGACGAGGCAGCTGAGGTGCGCTGCTGCGTGCCACAGACCGACCTGATGCAGACGAGGCAGCCGAGATAGGGGCGTGTCCCAGACAGACCTGATGCAGACGAGGCAGCCGAGGTGAGCGTGCCAGCTGCCGTCCTGGTCGTCCAGGCCGGCGGCGGCCTCTGTCAGCAGGCGGTCCACCTCGGCCTGGCTCAGCGCCGGCAGCAGGCGCGTCAGCACGTCCAGCGCCCGGTCACGCTCCAGCTTCATCGGCGAGCAGAGCAGCCGGAACATCGACGGGATCTCCTCCGACATGGCTGCGGTCGCCGTCTCGGTCGCCGGGCGCCGACTCCAAGCGTGTTAGCTGCAGGGACCGCAGTGGGGCGTTGCGTCAGGTGGCACCGCCTGCTCAGCGGATACACCTTTCCTCAGCGAAAAACTACGTGGGTGAAAACTTCGCATCCGTGGTAAAACCGCTGGGATGAACAACAGCTCCTGTGCAAAGAAAAGATGCTGGCAAAGCTTTGTGGTGTCACAATGGCCATTTCCATTCCTGCATACCTACTCTGAATACTGGCTGATACAAACTGATGCTGGATATTGTCATTGTGGACACAATCGGGCCGAAATGTGTTTTGACCTGATGACAGTAGCATTACCAACAACTTGAGCCCTGGCCGACGTCAGCCGTGTCATCACCTTCCACTGCGTGGGAAGTGACCCTTCAGCCGACTTCACATGTGACGTATTGGAGCAAGCAGTTCATAGTGGCATAGGGGGAGGGGACTTCTACATATTCTACAGGTTACAACGCTTCATTCTACGATGCTTTCAACGATTGTCTTGCTATTCGGCTATTTATGCAAATACACATGACACACGCACGCACGCACGCACGCACGCACGCACGCACGCACACGCACACGCATACGCACACGCACACGCACGCGCACACACACGCACACGCACACGCACACTGATTGGTGCTACTGATAGGATGATTAGGAGGATGGGATGATTAGCAGGAGTTTTGAATGATACTTGCATGTTAAGAACAGTAGCGAATGCCGACCTGAAAATCAGTGACACAAAGAGATTGCATACATAGGCCTTGGCAATTAAGTGGCGCGCAATGATACAAAAAGGCACGAGTGCGAAGCCGGCTTTGGCTATAGCTTCAGCTTTGTGCCATTTTAATAACAAGCTTCAGGTTAGGATTCAAACGTTTTCAAAATATTGGCCGGGTTTCATGGGAGCTTGAACTCCGGCCTCGGCTTTGTTGTTGTTTTTTTTTTACTGAACTCGCGACTTTACTTCACTATATATCTTTACTTTTTACTTTTTTTTACTATATTGTATTTTACATATCCTGCCGCTCCGATGTACAACACAGCTTTTCGAATCTCTCATGCAAAGCACATGGCCGAAAGTCAAATACTAGCCGGTCATTCCCAATGCCAGTTAACACCTGGCCACTGTCAGATAACCGACTGTCCGAAACGTCGTGAACATGCCAACATACAAGACGAAGGCGATAGTGCACAAGTCTGCCACTTGTGACGCTAACATCTCGTCTTAATCACTCTGCAAAATAATGATATTTTCTGATCCATATAGCTTTTGCAGATGCTCAAATGTTACTGGTGTACTAAAACGCCTTTGTACACTAAATCCGGTGTTGATTTCGGAATCGCGATTCTTAACCCCTCATTCGCCTGTCATTCCATGCTTCCTAAGCTAGAAGCTGCTGACTTCGGCTTCCACTTCTTGTGTGCAAAATGTGAAGACACTGCCTTCGGATCTGGCTTCACGTTTTCCGGATACGAAAACAACAGCCTCCACTTTGTCTTTGCAGTAAAGTTCTAAGGCTCAATTTTGCCTTTATATTACTGCCTTCACTTTGTATTCAACTTTGGATCTGAAACCCTGACTTCATCTCCATACCTAGTGCCAGCCATGCAATATTGCCATCTTTTTTAAAACAATTATGTTTTATCAGTTAACACCTTGAGCCTATCATTCCTTTTGCTTGAGCTCATTAGAACCCATCCATGGAATGTATGATTGTTTTTGCTCATTTTTCAACCAACCTTCCCCTGGATATGCACTTGTCATGCCTAGGCATGGCTTTCCTTCTCCCTTGTTGTGCATTTAAAATGTGTACAAATATTTCATCCAATTTGCATACATAATTTAATGCTGCACTGCTAAAAACACACCACTCCTTTGTTAGCTTCATACCCATAAAGACGTGCAGACTATAACAGAAAAATTATTCCAGGGTCACCCAGACATTCATGATGCCAGAACAATGTCATTCAAACCTTGACATGCCATTGACCATGGGTGGTTATGATGAATAAAAATACTATTATTGATTGCATTTGCATATTCATATACTTGCATATACATTGCACTGCCTATACTTGCATGTCCTATTCCTGAGAATGATTTCTAGATATAAGCCAGTAATTGGCCCTCAATCAATGTTGTCAGCAGGGAATAATGATTTAATTAAACAATCATGCATTGAGGAGTGCATTTACAAAACAAAAATTATGCTGCCTAAAGCATCTCTTTCCCCTTAAAAGTATACCAATAGTTATTTAACATATACTTAAAAAAGTACATCAACAGTAAGCAGTGAGTTTATTCCATGATATCTGATGCTTGCTTCAATATCTTCAACTGCCCCACATTCCCTTTAAGCACCCTCACACATGTTTTTTGAGAAGTCTTGCTTCTGATTACAAGTAATACTATGATACACCACTAGTGCCCCTTCTTTTTATATAAGCTCCATTGAAATATCATGACACTTTCAAAATAATATCAGCACTCTCTGGCCAGTTGCCCTCTAAGTTGTATCTAAAAGTCAAGTAAAGACTCACTAGATGTCAACCTACAATGTAAACAATGAACAGTGAAGTAGAATGGAGTCATTAACTTGGGCAATGAAGCTTTCATGTATCTGAGTGGCTAATATGAATCATTTATTCATTTTCTTTCCAAAGGCACAAATCTTTGAGAATGACCAGCTTCCAGAGAACAGCTACTTCAGTCCCAACTTAATTATGTAAAACCCCATCCAGAGAACAAAAACATGACATCAAACATGCCAGGCATAGCAGCAACATCAGAGTAACAATTTTAGTACATGCCTGCAGTAAATATGAGAGCTCATTTTGGAGCAACACTAACACCAGCACACAGAGAGCCAATGTTCCATTGAATATTGATGTTTTAAAAGCAATGTGCCACAAAAAACTCCCAACACATTTTTCAAGCAAGTGCAAATCAAAATTTGCACCAATTTGGCCATGGCTGCAATTTAGTACATGCATACCTCAAGGCCAGCACACCAATTTTGAGAGGGCATCCAGTACAGTGGATATATGTTTTGCATGATGACCTGAAGCAAATGAATTCAGAAGCAATCATGAATGATAACTATGTTTTGGCACATGGCAGTAGCCACATCAGCTTCCATCGAAAACAACCGAGACAAAACATTTATCCATTCTGGCAACTTGGCCGCGCCAATTTTGAGCGGCACTATCCGCCCATGCACAAAATGCCTCAAGTTTAACACACAGAACACTCCTTACAATTCCACTAAGTGAAAGCTTAAACAAGCCAAATGGGTCAAAAATCTTGGACAGTGTCTCCATACCAAGTTATCTGCTCCGCGTCCACCGTAGTGCAAAAAAAAAAAACTTCTGTACGGATGCGCAGTACCAGTTCCAGACGTACCCAGCAGCAACACCGTACAGAATGAACGAGAAATTACAGCAAGCACAACCAATACTGGCGATGTACCACAAATGAAACTTGTGCGCCGCTTACACTCACATATATTCACAAGTAGTCAAATAAAACATGAGTAAAGCATGATTTCTGTGTCTGCTTTTTTCCAGTGTTATCTGAAGATGAGTCTTTGGAATTTTATTTCACAAAGCATAATTTGAGCTTTAGATGCCACGAAGATAAATTTATCCCTACTAGCTTCATCCCTTTTTGCGCTGCCCCAATACGATAACGAATCAGGGAACAGCTTATGAAACTCACCCAATCAGAGAACAGTTGACATTGGGCCGCATGCCTCCGCAATCTTCTGCTAATTCCGTTTGTTGTTAGCTGCGTGTGATGTGTGTTGTCGTTGCTGTTTCTGTATATGCCCAGTTGCATTTAAGGAACAATTGTATTTTATCAGGTGTCCTTAGGATATCGAGCCATCGTATCGTTATCAAGATACCTACTTCATTCTCTCGCAACGCTTTTCATATCTTAGGGCAAAATAGGCGAATTCTGGTCGAACTCAGCCGACCTATAATTTCAAAATGAATTTCATGAACATCCGCGACGGTCAGTACACTATGACCATCTATCAAAAGGTAAGACGCGCCTTAGGTGATCATCTTGCTGTTTTGGGGAGATAAGCAATTGTCCGTGCAGCCGTTGTTTTGTGTCCTGTGTTATGGTTTTAGCCGGACCTGTCGAGACATTTCATCCACTCGTTGCTACAGGCTTCAGTTTATGGGATTCCTTGCACCGCTGGTGGTTTGCGTCAACGAAGCGATAACGTATGTATTATCTTGACGTAGTCAATGATGTGTAAACATATCCATCCATTAATGAAAGTCCACAATTTTCAGATACGGGAAGGTCTATACAAGGAAGCAGTGCAAATTTTGAATGCCATATTGGATACATACCCCACGGTAAGAGGAATTGACTCATTTCTCTTCGGTAGTCTGCTGACGCCGGGGGGGGGATCGGCTAGACATATGGACAGGTTTGGCAGCCAACGTCTCATCGCGGCCTTCGTCACAGGGTGGAAGGGGTCTGTTGAAGAGCTTCCCTCTCCCAGCCCTATCGGCCCCGCCTTACCTACGCGAACTGCGCGAAATTAACATGGAATGTGTGAGTTGTGCATGAAAAGACACGCTGAACTTATTCTTCATGTCACCCGAAACCTTCTCCTGCGGCAGACCCGAAATTTTAAGTGCATCTGGCTCCGGCCAAGCATTGTTCCCCTCTGTTCCATCGGGCATCTAGTACCCGACACCTCCCCATCTTCTGCCCACACGGGAATAGCCGGTGACCTCTCTGGATGTAATGGTGCTGGGCCCGGCCCTGGGCGGTCGGAGCGTGACCGTGCCGTGTGTGCTGTTCTAGTCTCGGGCGGCGCTGTCGCTGCTCGGCTACTGCCACTTCTACCAGCAAGAGTTTGACCAAGCGTCCGAGTACTACGGCCGGCTGGTGCAACTGTTCCCCGAGTACGAGGACTATCGGCTCTACTACTCGCAGGCGCTCTACCAAGCCTGCCGCTACGAGGAGGCCATGAAGGAGACAAGTCAAATTGACAACCCAGACTACGCCAGCAAGGTGAGACCCGGCCGGCCGGCTGATGGACTATCACCAACTCAGGAGCGATTTGCATCATGGCGGGTAACCTGGCCGCTACAGCCCAGGGGGTCGTACCATGGCCCTGCATCGTAAGCCGTGAGGACATGGGCAGCCGCTAACATCGCGACTGCGATATGTTATGTTCAGCCTGTGTTTTTCGTTAAGTGCTTTTCCTGGAATATCTGCCATGTCGCTCCGGTGATGTTCAGTGATGGGAGGGCTGATCTGGGGACCCTGGCCTCTATCCCCGTCACATTGAGCGCGCGTGTCACCGGCGCGCCGCTGTGAGAGCGCAGCTGAGGTCCACACCCCCGACGCCAGGTGACGAAGCTGCAGGCGGCGATCAAGTACGGCCAGGAGGACCTGGCCGGCGCCAAGAGCATGGTGGAGCAGTGCCCCTCGGACGACCCGGATACGGCCATCAACCAGGCCTGCCTGCTCTTCAAGGTGCAGCGCCGACAGACTACCCTGTCGTGGACTGGCGCTTCCCGAGCTCTTCTAAGCTCTATTGGTGGCGAGGCATTTGCTGAGCTCCCGCTCAGTGAACCTGAGGCGCAGGTTCCTGAGGAGCTGGTCGGCAGGAGGGAGTGTTGAGCCCCCGCTCAGTGAGCCTGAGGTGCAGGCTCCTGAGAAGCTGGTCGGCAGGAGGGAGTGGCACATGAAGCATGCCCCTATCACCCCGTGGTGTTCAGATTGTATCATTTCACCATGATATCATCATCATATCACCATGTGCAGGCTCCTGAGGAGATGATACCCCGTGATATTTAAATAGTATCATCGCAATGGCCGGGCCCTTCTGCCAGCATAAAAAGCGACGACGACTGTGCCTTGCAGCGCCAAGAACAGCACTCCTGTCATTTCGACGTCACTATGGAGTGCCGTCAATGGACGGGATCTCACGCGTGCTGTCTCATCGTCGGCAGCGATGCTGAAGCAGCTCTCCAATCAGCTGGGAGTTGCCGCAGAGTGCCTCGGGTGAGCTTAGCCTCAGCCGTTCACCTGTGTCGCTCCGTGCCGCAGGATGAGCGGTATGACGAGGCGGCCACCAAGTTCACGCACGCGCAGCAAGTGGTGGGCTACATGCCGCATCTCTCCTACAACATCGCCCTCTGCCACTACAAGCTCAAACATTACGCGCCAGCTCTGAAGGCCATTGGTGAGAGTCCCGGCCGTCAGCGGACGGTCGAGGACTAGCGGATCTCTAGACTCTCTTCAGAGTCGGATGGACTGGCAGCAATTTTGTCTGAGGGCTACAGCTCAGACTAGCAAGCTGATGATACTTAGTTTCACCAAACGTGTAAGAGGTGTGTGTTGAATGACCAGAGCTGTTGTTTACTCTGGCCATTTCGTTGTCTAACCCCATGCTCCGCAAATACAACTTGTCACGTTGATGGGAGGGCGCCAATTCTCCTCTGCGGGAGCAGCTGCCGCGCGTCCGTACCAGCGGACGATACGGTGTGCGCACCGTTCACACCCTTTGGCCGCCTTTGTGCCGCCCCCACGCCTGCCTGACGACGCGGCACCGGCCGGCAGCCGACATCATCCAGCAGGGCATCCAGCAGTACCCGGAGCTTAGCGTCGGCATGACCACCGAAGGCCTCGAGGTGCGCAGCGTCGGCAATACACTCACTCTGCATGAGACGGCCCTGGTCGAGGCCTTCAATCTCAAGGCGGCCGTCGAGTACCAGCTGAAGAACTGTACGTGGGGTGCGGCGGCGCCCGCCACGGTGGTTAAGCCTTTGGGGCGCGGAGCGGGGTCGGGTGCGCGGTGCGTGGGCTCGATGTTGGGGCAGAGTTGACATGCACGTTAACATGGTCGCTCCCGGATGTCTGCCCACCTGGTGAAAGAGTGCATTGAGTGCTATTCCCCATTGGACATCAGTATGTTTGTTTGTCCATCGGACTGCCGGACGAGGTCAGATGTCAGTGTCTCAGGCGGCAGCACGTGTCAAAAGTTAGGTGGCTGTGACATGATGGATGCATATTACATGTCCACGTCCACATGTGCATGCGTTTACCCTACTGTGCTGGGTATCGTGACGTCAGATGACGTGGCGCGGGAGGCGCTGACGGTCATGCCGCTGCGGCTATAGGAGGAGCTGTCTGACTGCTGTATGTCGTGATGTCAGATGACGCGGCGCGGGAGGCGCTGACGGACATGCCGCCGCGGCTGAAGGAGGAACTTTCTGACTGTGGTGTGTGTTGTAACGTCAGATGACGCGGCACGGGAGGCGCTGACGGACATGCCGCCGCGGCTGAAGGAGGAACTTTCTGACTGTGGTGTGTGTTGTGACGTCAGATGACGCGGCGCGGGAGGCGCTGACGGACATGCCGCCGCGGCTGGAGGAGGAGTTGGACGCTGTCACGCTCCACAACCAGGCCGTGATGAACATGGAGGCCAAGGTGCAGTGGACGGTGGCGGCGTAAAGGACGGCGACGCGCCGACCCCGCCGCCCCGTGGGGGGGGGGGGGGGGGGCTGAGCAGAGCTTGCCCCGGGTGTCAGCCCTACCGGCGTGGGATCTGGTGTCAGCTGCATGACATCTCCTTAAGTCTGTCTCGGAACGCATTGACGTGGAAGCAGGCGAAGCAGGATTTGTGCTGATTTTGTTGCGATATCGGTGTGTCGGGGGAGAGTGCGGCTGCACACACCTTGCTACCTACTGGTATGGAGTATCGTTCCCTGAGAGTTTTGTCAGTCAGCTTTCTCCAAGCAGCATGTCGGTTTAGGGGGGCAAATCTGCATGCTGCACGCATGGATGACGGCGCCTGCCTCCCACTCTGGCAGGAAGGTCAGCACCGCGGGGAAGCGAACTCCGTACCTCTGGTTTCCCACACGCAGCTTGGCCACTGCACAATCGGAACACAATTAGGCAGTTGGCTCATTAAGATGCCGTAAGATTCCTGTTTTCCAAGTCACTTCTTTTGAATGTGTTACCGTAGGGCAGCTGGCGAGAGAGCGTTCGATGCGATCAGCCTCCTGCCGTCCATGTGACGTCTTCCCGGCCCGTGTGCGGCAGGCGTCCGACGGCTTCCAGAAGCTGCAGTACCTGCTGATGCAGAACCCGTTCCCTCCGGAGACTTTCGGCAACCTGCTGCTGCTCTACTGCAAGTACGAGTACTACGACCTGGCTGCCGACGTGCTGGCGGAGAATGCTGACCTCACCTATCGCTACCTGACGCCCGTACGTGCTAACGCCCTGGCATGGACACCTTCCCCGCCCCTCATCTCACACATCGCGACATCGCGGACGCGCGCCGGGTGATCCTCGCCGCCGTGCCGCGCGCGAGCTTCAATTCCACTGCGGCCTGCTCACGCCCCACGCACATCTGACGGCTCGCTCCGGCTGTCCGCTTCACCTCCTGTTTGTCATCCAAGGCCGTGTGCGAGGCGGCGCGCCGCCGCACTGTCTCGTGCCTCATCTTGACCGGTCTCACCTCACCTCACCTCACCTTACCTCACCCCAGCCTTACTTCACCTCACCTCACCTCACCTTACCTCACCTCACCTCACTTCATTTCACCCTACCTCATCTCACCCTACCGTACCTTACCTTACCTCAACTCATCTCATCTCATCTTATCTTATATGACATCACCTCACGTCACCTCACCCCACCTCACCTCGGTTCACTTGTCTTCGCCTCCACCAGAGCTCACCCAGCGTGGTCGCGGATCATGTCTTTTCGCTGACATACATATGCACAGGCGACACGATGCAATGCAAACTAGTAACGATTAAGGGATCCATTCCTGTTCTTCATTATTCTAGTGCGTAGCACGTCCCAACGCACTGCATTGAATCCTTCCCTGTCTTCTTAATGCCAGAACTTTTCCCTACGCTGTAATCATTCTGGCAGAAGTTTGGCTTTTGGCATGGGTCGTGTGAGGGAAAACACGCGTTATTAGGGACGCTTTCATTATGGCAGCGTTATAGTCATGTCGTTGTGGAATGTGTTTGAGTTGAAAATCTTCACTTTGGAATCAGAATATCTCACCTTATTCTTCAAATGACTCATAGACTATCATCTTGGTTGGCTTGAGTAGGCAATACGTGCAGAAGAATGCTTGTGATGGCTGGCAGCCAATCACAGGACAATGAACCGATGGGGAAGTTGGAGCGGCCCAACAACTTTACCGCATCGGTGGCGGCATGGCTTTGGCGCTGCCGACGGAGATAGTATCAAGAAGTCTAGGTAGCCGGGAATGCGCTGGATTGCAATGTTTTGAGTGACGCATTCCTATCGAAAAAGGGTTTGTTGTAAGCCTCCATGCGGGTCGAGGCATGTTGTTGAGGAAACTACGTGTTTTCCTAACTGAGAGCAAGCTTGACACCAGTGCAAAAGTTGCGCGAAAGGGAGCATCTGGTCTTTGGAAGATGAATTGAGGAAAGTGATAGCCGCGTAATTGGAGCATTTACTCCCAAACTAGTCCAAAAATCGATATTGGGGATGAGCTGTCGATCTGGGGCCTTCCTCAAGACTTGAGGAAGGTCCAAGGCCGAAAGGCTTCCAATCTAGAAAGTTTTGCCATTATGATAGCATGGGTTTTAATTACGCTGCTGCACATATTCAAAGCCTCCAACCAGCCCTCCGTCATACTAAAGAAGCTGACTTTGAAGTCGGCAATGAACACGCTTAATTCCGTTACGCCGGCGCACGTACAGTTCAATTCGGACCGGAAAGTTGAAGCTCCAGCTTTATCACTGTGTCGCCCCGTCTGGCGGCGGCTATGCTGTGCCGTGCCATACAGGGACCATTACAATGCACTGCTCCGTGTGAGAGCCGCGAACCTGTGCTGCCCCGCAAGCCATTGATTGTACCGTGCTGCTCCATGTGACGCGCGCCCGGCGCGGCGGTGCTCCCGCTTCTCCGCTCCCTCTGACGCGTGTCCCGTGCGGCGACGCTCTCTCTCTCTCTCTCTCTCTCTCTCTCTCCTCTCTCTCTCTCTCTCTCTCTCTCTCTCTCTCTCTCTCTCTCCTCTCTCTCTCTCTCTCTCTCTCTCTCTCTCTCTCTCTCTCTCTCTCTCTCTCTCTCTCTCTCTCTCTCTCTCTCTCTCTCTCTCTCTCTCTCTCTCTCTCTCTCTCCTCTTCTCTCTCTCTCTCTTCTCTCTCTCTCCCTCTCTCTCTCTCTCTCTCTCTCTCTCTCTCTCTCTCTCTCTCTCTCTTCTCTCTCTCTCTCTCCTCTCTCTCTCTCCTCTCTCTCTCTCTCTCTCTCTCTCTCTATCTCACTCTCTCGCTCTGCTCACCTCTCTCTCTCAGCTCGTCTCTCTTCTCTCTCTCTCCCTCCTCGTCTCTCTTCTCGATCGATCTCTCTTAGACTCATCTCTCTCTCTCTCTCTCTCTCTCTCTCTCTCTCTTCCTCTCCTCTCTCTCTCTCTCTCTCTCTCTCTCTCTTCTCGCTCTCTCCTCTTCTCTCTCTCTATTCCTCTCTCTCTCTCTTCCTCTCTCTCTCTGCTCTTCTCCTCCTCTCTCTCTCTCTCTCTCTCTTCTCTCTCTATCTCTCTCTCCTCTCTCTCCTATTTCTCTCTCTCTCTGCTCTCTCTCTCTTCTCTCTCTCTCTCTCTCTCTCTCTCTCTCTCTCTCTCTCCTCTCCTCTCTCTCTCTCTCTCTCTCTCTCTCTCTCTCTTCTCTCTCTATCTCTCTCTCTCTCTCTCTCTCTCTCTCTCTCTCTCTCTCTCTCTCTCTCGCTCTCGCTCTCGCTCCCTCTGACGGCGTGTGCCGTGCGACGACGCTTCCTCTGACGGCGCGTCCCGTGCGGCGACGCTCCCGCTGCTCCGTTCCCTCTGACGCGCGTCCGGTGCGGCTACGCTCGTGCTGCTCCGCTTCCTCTGATGCAGGAGCTCCCGCTGTTCCCCTCCCGCTAACTCACGTCCGCCTGACGACCGGCACGCTGTGCCGCAGTACCTGTACGACTTCCTGGACGCAATCATCACCGAGCAGACGTCAATCGAGGACGCGTACCGCAAGTTCGACGAGATCAGCACCAAGCACACGGAGCAGCTACGCAAGCTCACCAAACAGGTGCAGGATGCGCGCTCCAAGCAGGACGAGACGGCCATCAAGCGCGCGCTCAACGAGTACGAGGAGGCTCTGGAGAGGTGGGCAGCTGGCGACTCGCTGGCGACTGTTGACGTGGCGGGCCGCGCAGTGGTGTGCGTGCCGTCCAGACCCCCCGGCCGCACCTGCCGTGGACTGAGCGGTTCTGTGTGCTGACTGGACCCCCTCGGCCGCACCTGCTGCGGACTGAGCGGTTCTGTGTGCTGACTGGACTCTCTCGGCCGCACCTGCTGTGGACTGAGCAGTTATGTGTGCTGACTGGACTCCCTCGGCCGCACCTGCTGCGGACTGAGCGGTACTGTGTGCTGACAGGACCGACTCGTGGACGCCGGCGTGGCTGTGGGTTGCTGGCCTCCCGTGTTTCGGTGGGGTCGAGTGTCGTCGAGCGTGGCACACCGCCCAGTGGGTGGGGCGCCGCCGTGCCCGGGACGGGGTGGTGAACGATCGCAGTGTGGCTCGGCCGCCTGGTGGGTGGGACGCCGTCGTCCCCGGGCCCGTGGGGGGGGGGGGGGGGGGGGGACAGTCGTGGTGCGGTCCGTCCACAGGCGTCTGATGTCGCACGGGTTCATGCAGCTGTCCGTCCACCAGTCCACACTGTCACGCCAAACGAAATGAAACATGAGACATGGCGGCTTTGGACTGATCTACGCCTTGTGCTACTTTTGTTTTCGGTTTTCTCTACTTAGCTGTCATCTCGCTTCAGACAATAAATTAATTAACTTAATTACGTACGAAATCAGTGGCTAAATTAACTAGCTGAAATAACCAAATATGTACAGTTTGGATCAAATGGTACGCATTTACCTTGTCTCGGACGACCCGTTGACGATCTGACCATTTGTGATACCGGCAGGTACATTCCGGTCCTGATGGCGCAAGCCAAGATCTACTGGGACCTGGAGAACTATCCGCAGGTGGAGAAGATCTTCCGCAAGTCCGTGGAGTTTTGCTCCGACTCCGACGTCTGGAAATTGAACGTGGCGCACGTGCTATTCATGCAGGAGAACAAGTTCAAGGAGGCCACCGGTTTCTACGAGCCGATCGTCAAAAAACACTATGATAATGTAAGTGGTCCGCCTGTTGTAGTTCAGCTGGCTTTTGTCTGAGTGCTTTTATCGCTTCGTCTGATATCCATCTGCACGTCGTCAACGGCTGCTTGGCCTTTCGTGGTCTATGGTGTTAATTAATTGAATTAAGTTGTTTTCTGGCCTGTGTAAGGGGGTTTCAGCGTTTGTAAGCTTTGTTTAAATATCAGCAAGAGAGACCGCCCCTGGCCAAGCCCCTGGTTTATAAGCCCCCGGTTTTCCGGCATTATGGGTTGTTATGCCGAAAATTACCGAACTTGCACGCATCGTGATGCAATGCGAATCAGATGCATCATGATGCACTGGCTAAACAGCGATATCAGACAATCATTGGGAGGGATTATGAAGGTAGAAAGTTTGAAATGCGTTGTAATGATTGCTTGCCATGGGTGTTTAACCACTGCGTCCTGGTTTATTGAAGGCCAGATGTTTTCAAGATGATAACTCATAAGTTATAATGCCGTTATTTTTAAATGCCTTAAACGCCCCGACCGTAGGTACTTCTAGAACGGCAATGCTACGGCTTTAACTGCTACAATGAACGGTCTGAAGTTCATCATGATACCGCTTATTTCGGCCGCGCGTTTTCATTATCTTATCTGTCGTGTGACATTCTCCATGTTTGCTCAGCCTTCCAACATGTGAGGATTTCTCCAACGTCCGTAACTAATCCGTTCTGGTCGTCCTTTGTCGCAAAGTGGGATGCATTAATGATGGATCGTTACACTGTCTTGAAAATACCTGGCGGCTCCTTTCAGGTCAGAAAGCGGTCGTTGCTGAGCTGAGGCAGTTATCTGAATTAGGAGTGCCGACGGCGGTTTGTTTGCAACTGCACGCGGCTTGACGCGGTGTCCGCCCTCGCGTGCTGGCAGATTCTGGACGTGTCGGCGATCGTGCTGGCCAATCTCTGCGTCTCCTACATCATGACGTCGCAAAACGAAGAAGCGGAGGAGCTGATGCGCAAGATCGAGAAGGAGGAGGAGTCTATCGCCTTCGAGGACCCAGAGAAGAAAATCTTCCACTTGTGCATCGTCAACCTGGTCATTGGGTGAGATGGCGGCCGGCGGAGAGACAGTCCCGGCCGTGACAGCGGGGAACGACACGGGGGCGGCAGAGAGACAGTCCCGGCCGTGACAGCGGGGAACGACACGGGGGTGGCGGAGAGACAGTCCCGGCCGTGACAGCGGGGGACAACACAGGGGCGGCGGAGAGACAGTCCCGGCCGTGACAGCGGGAAACGACACGGGGGTGGCGGAGAGACAGTTCTGGCCGTGACAGCGGGGAACGACACGGGGGTGGCGGAGAGACAGTCCCGGCCGTGACAGCGGGGAACGACACGGGGGCGGCGGAGAGACAGTCCCGGCCGTGACAGCGGGGAACGACACGGGGGCGACGGAGAGACAGTCCCGGCCGTGACAGCGGGGAACGACACGGGGGCGGCGGAGAGACAGTCCCGGCCTTGACAGCGGGGAACGACACGGGGGCGACGGAGAGACAGTCCCGGCCGTGACAGCGGGGAACGACACGGGGGCGGCGGAGAGACAGTCCCGGCCGTGACAGCGGGGAACGACACGGGGGCGGCGGAGAGGCAGTCCCGGCCGTGACAGCGGGGAACGACGGGACGGTGTGGCGCGAAGGCTCGCTGCACGGAGACTGGTACACGTCTTATATGTCTGTGTAATGACATATAACAAAGGGTGGAGAACGCTGCTGAAAACAAACAAGTCTTAATCAAAATTCACATGTCATTCTACATTGCGTGCAGTCGCTCTATCTCGGTTAACACTACGACTGCGTCTCCCATGGTGCTTCCAAAGCCCGTCTTTACGTGGCGGAGGCATGCGGTGGGCAGACGATGGCGAGCAAAGCTGCGTGGATCAATGCACTGCACCGGCCGCTGGTGGCGCTGTCTCTGAGTACGCCGTGCTCCGCCGAGACTGCCCGGGTAGTCTGATGTCTCTGAGTATGCCGTGCTCCGCCGAGACTGCCCGGGTAGTCTGATGTCTCTGAGTATGCCGTGCTCCGCCGAGACTGCCCGGGTAGTCTAATGTCTCTGAGTACGCCGTGCTCCGCCGAGACTGCCCGGGTAGTCTGATGTCTCTGAGCACGCCGTGCTCCGCCGAGACTGCCCGGGTAGTCTGATGTCTCTGAGTATGCCGTGCTCCGCCGAGACTGCCCGGGTAGTCTGATGTCTCTGAGCACGCCGTGCTCCGCCGAGACTGCCCGGGTAGTCTGATGTCTCTGAGTATGCCGTGCTCCGCCGAGACTGCCCGGGTAGTCTGATGTCTCTGAGTATGCCGTGCTCCGCCGAGACTGCCCGGGTAGTCTGATGTCTGAGTATGCCGTGCTCCGCCGAGACTGTCCGGGTAGTCTGATGTCTCTGAGTACGCCTTGCTCCGCCGAGATTGCCCGGGTAGTCTGATGTCTCTGAGTATGCCGTGCTCCGCCGAGACTGCCCGGGTAGTCTGATGTCTCTGAGTATGCCGTGCTCCGCCGAGACTGCCCGGGTAGTCTGATGTCTCTGAGTACGCCTTGCTCCGCTGAGACTGCCCGGGTAGTCTGATGTCTCTGAGTACGCCGTGCTCCGCCGAGACTGCCCGGGTAGCCTGATGTCTCTGAGTACGCCGTGCTCCGCCGAGACTGCCCGGGTAGTCTGATGTCTCTGAGCACGCCGTGCTCCGCCGAGACTGCCCGGGTAGTCTGATGTCTCTGAGTTCACCCTGCCCTGTCGAGACTGCTCGGGTGGTCTGTTGAGGTAGGGTCGCCCCTGAAAGGCTAGTGGCACTCGTGGCCTCCACAATAATCTACTATTTCTTCACGTGCTTTTTCTTACTGGCGTGTAGGATTGCATGGTGGAGGGGAGCAGACCGCCGTCCGTTGTATGACGAAGGGAGTAGACCGCCGTCCGTTGTATGACGAAGGGAGTAGACCGCCGTCCGTTACATGACGGAGGGGAACGGACCGCCGTCTGCTGTATGACGGAGGGGAACAGACCGCCGTCCGTTGTTTGACACCCCGTTCGTCTTCGCCGTAGGACCCTGTACTGCGGCAAGGGCAACTACGAGTTTGGCATATCGCGGGTCATCAAGTCGCTGGAGCCGTACCAGAAGAAGCTGGGCACTGACACGTGGTGAGCAGCGATAGCGGTTGCATGGGTCTCATATGACGTCGAGCTCGCCATCTGTCGTCACCGCGCTCGGGGGGGGGGGGCGGGGGGGGGCGCTGCTGACGCCTTCTGCGGTGACAGTAGTCGTACACTGTGCAAACTGCTTGGAAACGGGGCGCGAAGCAGCCGCTGCCCGTCCATGATGATAAATTGGGGCATTTGTTCTCTAGGTAGGTGTTTCACTGCTAGTCCCGGGAATTCCTGCCGAAGAGCATTGGAGCGGCCATGCAGGCGTTTTGCCTGGCTGTGTTGCTCTAGTAATGTGTTACCAGGCAGTAACCGACTGGTTTGTTACTTGCTAAGTTCGTTACGAACTGGTGGCAGCGGTTGCCACCAATTCGTAACAAAGCGACGAAGTGGCCGAAGCAGGCGGGCGCCGCTGATGCCGGCCCGCAGCGCCGTTAGCGTCACATGCCGCTCGGGCGGTGGTAACCGGGACCACCGTCTGCCGCCGGCCGCCAGGTACTACGCCAAACGGTGCTTCCTCAGCCTGTTTGAGATGCTCGCCAAGAACATGATCACCGTCAACGACAAGTCGCTGGACGAGTGCATCCAGTTCCTCGAGAACTGCGAAGGTAGGGCTCGCCGCGTCGCGACTCTCGCGGTAGTTCGCCAGGTAGCGCTGGCAGGGGTGTCCGCTGGCATGGCCTCCACTGCTGTGCCGACAGCCATCCGAAGGGCACTGGTTGAGGGGAGAGAGTGCGGGTGAAGGGGGTGAATTGTGTGATTGTTTTGTGACGCACCTTTTTTTCTTTTCATTTCAACGTGATAACATGTAGTCATTTATGAAATGACGTAGTCTTGACGTTTGACTCATTTGTCTATTTTCTGACAGCGCTTTGAAATATGGCCGCAGTCCCTGATGTCGGTTGCTCCGTGGTAGCTAGCTGGGTCGCCTAACCTGCGTCTGGTCTCACAAAACGATGGCAGAAACTTCCGCGCTTTTAATGTACGGTGGATGAGCTGAAAGACAAAACAATTGTTTGGCCGACCTGTCTTACTAATCAACGACTTGACAATCGAAAGACAAATTACAGTCGGTTGTTTTAGGTCGGTAGCTTGTGCGACGGAATACAATAACGCACGATTTGTAGCTTCGCTCCATGGGAATAGTTTCAGGCTGACACGCACAACGTTTCTCCTAAAACCATCGCTGACTGTCTGCTCCAAGCGCGTCCTTCAGCTCAGCTGCGCGCACTTCCTCCCGTGACGTCACTGTTCCGCACTGACGGCTCGCCGTCGCCGGCAGCGTTCGGCAAGAACATCAAGACGACAATCGAGG
Organism: Pollicipes pollicipes; assembly: GCF_011947565.3. Classification (NCBI taxonomy): domain Eukaryota; kingdom Metazoa; phylum Arthropoda; class Thecostraca; order Pollicipedomorpha; family Pollicipedidae; genus Pollicipes; species Pollicipes pollicipes. The sequence continues at coordinate 19,694,959 of NW_023596136.1, read as the reverse complement.
CGCCGCTGGCCGAGACCAACCTGCACCCGGGCAAGAACACGGTCACCTACGAGGCCCGCCTCCTGCGCGCTCTCTACATGGAGTACATGATGAGCTAGGCGGCCCCTCGGCCGACCCCCGCACGCGTCACCCGGCGCTCGAGTCGCGCGGCGGGCAGCTCGCACGCCATGTGATCGTGGCGACTCTCGCGTATTGCTTCGTGGCGACGCGGCGGCCGCTGGCCCGCCCGCGTTTGCCGTTGTTCTGCCGCGCACTGTTCCGTCCCGTCCACGCGTGCTCCGGCGGCCCCTGCACGTGCCATGCCTGACCCAGCCGGCGTACCGTCGGCGCCGCAGCCGATGTTACAACGCGCTGCAGTGTGGCTAACATGTTTATTCCCGTGAATGATGAGATATATACGATGGCACATTGTCCCGATCCGTATGGCCTGGATCGGAACAATCAACAAGACGCAAGCCTGCTAACAAAGTGGGATGACAGTGTCGATCGCTTCATCATGGGTCGCCGCGGAAGCGCGCCAAGCCGCGCGACAGCACATCCCAGTGATGTAGTTCCGTCCGTAATTCATCCGTTGAATTAATGGAGCGGTGCGAGCGGCCTCTTGTTGCGTCCCCCCCCCCCCCCGCAGTGTTCTCTCGGTTATAATCACTGGACGACAATGTGCTGCGAGGCACCAACCATGATAACATGTTCAGCAATGTGTTCATGTCACACGCTAATGTAAAGTGGTATATTTCCGCAGATCTCCGCTGGTCTGAATGGCAGGGCACCATTCAAAATTGTTACCAAAGTAGTAGATATGCGCCTACCAATCAGCAAAAGCTACCTCACAACCACATGAGGCGGTCAGAAATGGCGGGAGTACGCCACCCCTTGTTCGACGCGCAGTAGCCGTTGAGACCAGTAACGAGGCAGCTAGCCGCCGGCTGGACCGATCACACCAACAGCGCAGCATCCGCCCGCCGCGAGCACGTCAGGGGCACGCAGGCCGTGCGATGCCGTAGCTGCAGTGTCGATGATGTGGACCGGCACACCGGCCACCGGCCTCACACAAGGCCTCGTCAAAGGAATCTTCGCTGTCTTGCCCATACATAGTTTGCACAATATGACGTGATACGCAATGGAAGGTGGTGACTTCATTGAGGTCACTGACTGGAGGGGAAAATCTCGCCGTCGAAGGTGAACGCGAACGGCGAGCTGTGACGTCTGAGAAATGAGCCCAAGGATCCTGTACTCGGCGCGTTCAACGTGATCCTAAACTTAAGGCGATACCACGGAAGTGAGTGCGAGCCGACATTCATCTGATGCTGGGTTTGTCATGGCTGGCAATCACTGATGTGTGCGTCGGGTGCGATCGTCCGCGCTTGGTTACATTGAGCGAGGTCTATCGGCGGGCAGCATAACTTGTCGGCCGGTCGGACCTAGTTTGTTCATAGGATCACATTGCAGCGCATTATTGAATGCGGTGGGTCGGTCGGGGCGTGGTGGCGAGCATGCGCAGCCTTTAAATAATATTGGTAGTCACGTACGTGAAGAAGCGGCAAGTTCCAAAGTTATAGTGATTAAAATGTTTATATTCGTGCCCCATGTGTGGCGGCACGCGTATGATTGCACCATAGGAGTGCTATCGGACGCGTACGTGAATTGGTCGTCGGCAGACAACAGTTAGTTTCCTCAGGCTACCCCTTGGCGCGGCGTTACTGAATACGGCAGGAGTTTGCAAACTTTGTGACCAACGTAAGGCAGCCCGAGAAAATACTTAAAATCGCGTGCGATGAGTACGACTGCGTGCATTTCATAACGTACAGGAATACCAGGTGGACAAAGGATAATATAACATAATATATATAACAAAGGATAATGTATAACATATATATATATATATATATATATATATATATATAACATATAATACATACATAGCATACATAACATACATAACATAACATACATACCATAATATATAACATAATATATAACTTAATAAGTATAACAAAGGATAAAATAACAAAGGATAATAAAATACCAGGAATACCAGGATAAAGACAAAGACATGAAAATATCTGGCCAACAAAGAGCAACAAAGGTCCATCGTGGTCGGCCTACCTCAGGTTCCGTACACATCCTGAGAGCTTATCACCTGACCTACATAAATTTGGCTATGAATGGGATCTTTAGACCGATATAACTTGGTAAGACAGAAGCATTAGGCTTATTCCTCGGAGAAAAACCAGGAGAATGGAGATATGGTTGGGCTGATATTTCGGCAGCATGCCTGTATCGAAACGGTAGCAGAAGTGAATGCCTCGTGGGTGTGCCCGCATGCGTATGATCGCACCATGGGAGAGCTATCTGACGGGCACGTGAATCGGTTGTTGGCAGACAACAGCTAGTTTGTTCAAGCTACCCCTTGACGGTGCATTCGCTTTGGGTCCACGATGTTTCAGTGGATACAAATCCAAGGCCCTAAGCCGATAGAAGCCGATGGAACTTGTCCAAACGGTTGCCAACGTTGCTAGAGAAGGACTTCCTGCAACTTCGTTTGTCAGCCCATTCCCATGGCTCACTACTCTTTGACCAAATGACATCTGCCTGTTTATAATTCTACTCCTACCTTTTGCTGAATGAAGCTGGTTTCCTCTATGTCTCGGCCTAACTTACAGTCTTCTATGTAGATCTACCTTGCTTATCCCCTTTATAATGTTGTATATTGCTATTAGATTCCCTCTAAGTCTTCGATGTTTCAGTGGATACAAATCCAAGGCCCTAAGCCTATCCTTGCACTTTAAGTCGCCAATCCCATTTGTCATCTTAGTTGCTTTTCCCTGTACTCTCTCCAGTCTGTCTATATATTTTTGGAAGTATGGGACCGAGCTTGCGCACAACACTGCGGGTGTGGCCTGACATAACCTGTGCAACTTTTTTACAGCATTCATACTCTTGTAAGGGGCATTCTTGTTTATATGTCCCGGCATCCAAAGTGCCTTGCTCCCAGCAGCCCCACATTGATTTCGCTCTTTAAAGCCCTAGAAATTATAGCCCCCAAGTATTTGTCTTCCTTGGTTTGATGTAACTCCCTATATCCGACGTTATAGCTAATACCATCACTGCTAAAACTACCCAAACGCATCATCTTACATCTATCGTAATTGAATAATATCTGCTACAGAGAAGCCCATTTCACTAGTTCGTTCAAGTCAAGTTGAAGTTAGTTCACCTGATCGGTATTTTTCGACAGCCCTACCAATTTAACGTCGTCAGCAAATTTCAGCCCGTCCGACCTCTGTGGAACCACACTCTACTAGCTCCCACTGAGATCTTGTACCATTGAGCACTACTCTTTGTTTCCTATCTGCAGTCAGGCTTAAGAATATGAACGTGTTAAGAACACCGTATTTGTTGCCGTTCTGAGCTGTTGATGTGGTGGTGGTTGACAAGTCACAGGAGCCTAGGGGCCTCACTTTCGGTAAAGACGCCGGCTGGCCCCACCTACCGAGCCAAATGGAGACCTGAGGCAGAACGTCAGCTGACGCTCATCGAAAACTGTGTGTGCTTTGTGTATGGTAAAGACGCCGGCTGGCCACACCTGCCGAGCCAAATGGAGACCTGAGGCAGAACGTCAGCTGACGCTCATCGAAAACTGTGTGTGCTTTGTGTATGGTAAAGACGCCGGCTGGCCACACCTGCCGAGCCAAATGGAGACCTGAGGCAGAACGTCAGCTGACGCTCATCGAAAACTGTGTGTGCTTTGTGTATGGTAAAGACGCCGGCTGGCCACACCTACCGAGCCAAATGGAGACCTGAGGCAGAACGTCAGCTGACGCTCATCGAAATGTGTGCTTTGTGTATGCATGTTATGCCTGCATGAAATATGTAGCGCCAATGCTACCGTTTTTCCTTGCCTAGAACTGACCTCACCAGATAAAACTGATATGTGCTGATACACAGCATGTGTCGGTTTATTTTCTTGAACGCCAGGCAGCCGCCGGCGGGTGCGCGGCCTGTCGCCGAGCTGTAAGCGTGGGCTGCGGGCGGGGTGCGCGGTCTGTCGCCGAGCTGTAAGCGTGGTCTGCCGGCGGGGTGTGCAGCCTGTCGCCGAGCTGTAAGCGGCGTGGGCTGCCGGCGGGGTGCGCTGCCTGTCGCCGAGCCGTAAGCGTGGTCTGTCGGCGGGGTGCGCGGCCTGTCGCCGAGCTGTAAGCGTGGTCTGCCGGCGGGGTGCGCGGCCTGTCGCCGAGCTGTAAGCGTGGGCTGCCGGCGGGGTGCGCGGTCTGTCGCCGAGCTGTAAGCGTGGTCTGCCGGCGGGGTGCGCGGCCTGTCGCCGAGCTGTAAGCGTGGGCTGCCGGCGGGGTGCGCGGTCTGTCGCCGAGCTGTAAGCGTGGTCTGCCGGCGGGGTGTGCAGCCTGTCGCCGAGCTGTAAGCGTGGGCTGCCGGCGGGGTGCGCGGCCTGTCGCCGAGCCGTGAGCGTGGTCTGTCGGCGGGGTGCGCGGCCTGTCGCCGAGCTGTAAGCGTGGTCTGCCGGCGGGGTGCGCGGCCTGTCGCCGAGCTGTAAGCGTGGTCTGCCGGCGGGGTGCGCGGCCTGTCGCCGAGCTGTAAGCGGGGGCTGCCGGCGTCGTGTGAGCGGGGCATTAGCCGGCTGGCTGCGGAAGCCCAGCCATTTCCAGCCGGCGAATTAATTGCCGCGGGAAGCCTGTATGAGCGGCGGGCAGGGTGGCGGCCGATCGATTTGCAAACAGTCGGCGCCGCCAGACCTCATACCGTCGGAGAGAGCGCCGCGCCGGCCGGTCCGGCTCGGGGTACCACGAGCCGCGTCTGCATCGCATGTCAGTGCCGGGTATGGTCACCAGCCGCGCGTGGGACATCCTTTTGAGAGCGCGTGTCGCGGGCCGCCGCACTGCATGGATCTGTCTGCGCGGCACAAGCAGATGATTGGTTTTCGCTGTCAATATAGGCAGATATACGCATGTCCGAGCAGCAGGGAACTGATTTTTCATAATTTCATCACAGTGTCACGTTCTCGGCTTACTACCAGAAGTCAAGCGCCATGAGCAAGGCGCCCAGGGCAGCAGACGGGCCACTGGGTGGCGTTGCCGGGCCGGGCGTCCACCACCATCCCGAGACGGCTATACGCGTAGACTGGAGTGGCGGCGGGCGCCTGGCCCGTGTCGGCTTACGGATCGGGCGAGTGGGCGGTGTGTCGTGGGTTCCCTGGCGGCGATGACCATATCTTGTTATTGTTAGGAGAGGCGCTCAGATTTAAGCGTTCCGCTTATGCGCCAATCCACTCATCATATTATGTGCTGCTTAATGTCCATAATCAAAAATAAACATCAAATCAAATCAAATGAGGCAGCGCATAATCGAATGGAGAAAATTGTGTGTGACCCAGCGGAGCAGGCATACTGCGGATACCAATTTGGTGAGTCTAAAATAATTTCACTCTTTGCATGCGACATTGGTGAGAAATAGAAGTATTCATGCCACAACTGCGCGGATAGTCGCAGAAAAGCAATCAAAGGCGTTTCAGCCACGATAATAACTAGGTATCCACTGTCTACGAGAGCGTGGCTTGAATCCCGACCGTGCCAGCGTTCGATCATTAGCGTACTACACACGTAACGTAACCTTGAATGGTCAGCGGACACCAAAGCCTTGCACTGCATTGACACGTGGTTTCCACACACGCCCACACCCGTCGAACTCCTGGGTCTGCCGTCCACCCGGGCCGCCGGGCTGGCCCTCAGCCAACACCCCATGATACTGTTAGGAAGCGACCCGTGACACGGCTGGCCGCGTAGGCCGGCGGCCACGGGGGTCCGCGGTGACCAAACCTCACAAGAACAGCAAGAAAATTATGAGCCACGATGCTTCGATATGGGTGGCATACTTCGATTTGGAGGTTATGCACTAACAAATAATTTGTTCCGGCGGTCCAGTTCCGTAATCATTTCACATGCATCGCGTAATTTAGTTATACGCACGTGTAAAATAAGATGATTGCCTTTAACAAAAAGCATTATTGGCGGGTCAGCCGACTTGTGGTAATCTTTTTTCAGTTATCTTTCCCGTTGAAGCACTATCCCTCAAATCTGCGGAGCGCTGAAAGGATCTGGGGTTGCGACAAGATGCAAGAATTCGCCTGAATGACAGTTACACAATTTTTGCCAGCACTCCGAATATGCGTGCGTCGAAACCAAACCGACTCGAATCAGCTTCAGCAGCTTTCTTGACAGATGCCGGATATCAGGCATCAAACGTATTCAAATTGACTGGGGGTCATTGATGTTTTGAATCAGTTATTTCTTCGCTGATTCCACACCCCAATAAGGACACAGGCACACGGAAACCGCGATGAGGTACACTCATTGAGGGCGGGGGACTTGGGAAACAGATCTAATGACAGATCAAAAGCAGATTTATGACGGGCCACAGTCTAAGAGCGAAACCCTATCCCGCAACTCCAGGACAGCCCCCTACCCCCCCGCCATACTCTACTGGCAGCTTTTCGCAAGACTAGCTATCTAGTACAGGTTTGGTTGTTTGGCCCTTTCGACCAGAACTGTTCATTTCAGGGCTATGGGATGAAGGAGACTGAGTAACCGTGGGGCGGGAATACATGCACCTGAGGGGGTCGACGACCACCGAGCCTTAGCCCCCGCAGGGACCCCTCTGCAGGGTGTGCGCTGGGCGCCTAGTCGGTGTCCCTTCTCAGCTCCTCAGGGGGCCCTCGGCCCACCCGTGGCTGACGCGTGAAGCCTGCCCCGAGCAAGCGGGGCGTTGCGAGGATTCAGGATGAAATAAGACAGAGGATAAGAGGGCCGGGTATATCTAGAGGACCTTTGTGGACAAACCACTGTTCTCTAATTTAACCCGAGAGGCCCCATCAATTTTTGTTTCGAAACTGGAAACAAAAATGCCTAATGAGTTCAGGACGGTTCGTTGGACGGCCGACACCTTTTACGGTATTGATTTGGAGCGGGTGGCGGGGCGGCGGCAGAGGGTGATATCTGCCGCTGTGGGTCGACTACTGCCGGCCGGCCACGAATTACACCTGGTCTAACCCGGCGGCGATCGGGGTATGTCGCCGCCCGAGATCCCCTAGGCGGGGGGGGGGGGGGGGCAATAACCTATCTGGCATCTCAGGATCTAATAATGGGATCGGTACAGTTTATACGTCGATCGACAGCCCTGGTCAGTTTTACTCAGGAAGTGTCAAGTCGATATGTGTCACGTGATTGATGATGTCAAAGGTCACGCGAAATTCAGTGAATGCCTGAACAAATCTCGGAGCGCCTCCAGGGCCTCCGCTAGTGAAACAAGTCATTTGGCAATAATGACTGCATGGTCTGTATAGATTTCTTGTATTGCCTCGAAGATCATGATAGGAAACTGAAACACACAAAACATCGTGTTCTCGCGCTTCAGAACCATGTTATGGTGTTGGCAAATGTCAAGGATAAAGATAACGCTGGGGTCAGGATACCCTATTTGAAATCATTTGTCTGCGCTCCCAGTGCGCATGGCATCCGGCATGCGGTGGGTTCAGAACAAGGACTTCGTGCATACTATGCACAATATAAGTAGTTATCATCTTCATGCGACATGTAATGGCGTATTTCACATGTAGTCACATAGGTCAAGGGGTTGGAATTGCGCCGGATATACCGATTTATTTCTAAACTTGGGCGTACCGGACCATTGTTGGGTGCTTATAAGTGAAACACACTGACACACTCATCCACTGCATTTTTGGGTTTCTTGGCCATTTGGTGCGGGCCTCTCCCTCGCATGAAAGCCTTCGGAACAAAATCATTGATTATCGGGGCTTTCCAGAACAAATTGCACGGAGGGTAACATCCCATGCTTTACAGATGCTTTAAACTTAATGCATTGTGTCATCCTAATGCACTGGTTATCTTTTGAAGGTTGGCGTCCGATCTTCACGATAGGTCATGGAGGCAAGCTGCTAGGCCATAACTTTTCAGGGGCAGCGGATGCAGCTCATCACAAAACCATGGCTGAAAACAGTACCAAAACACAAACGTAGGCAAATCCGTATACCTTCAGAACCGTATACCTTCAGAAAAGGTGCAGAAGAATACAAAATGGGGGCCTGCTTTTTCTGCGATCACCATTCGATCTTTGGTTACGTCAACTTTTTTGCCATTACCGAATAACGCCTGATATTCTAACCACGGAGAGATGTCAAAGGGAACGTTCCACATTTGGAGACGTTAAGGCAGACATCAGATATAATGAAATAAGCTCACTTATAACTATTGGTAGGCCTTTTCAGCAGAAAGGCTGCACTAAACAGCACAATTTCTCCGTTTAATCAATACGCGCCTCAATACGTCATTGTTTTATTACTTCATAGAACCTTGCACACAGCTGATAGGGAGCCTATTGACGGTCGTTATGTCTGGAAATCATGCTCACAAACGCTATGAAGCTGTGCTATGCTATGAATACCTCGTCAGCTATATTTTTTACCTTGATCGCCGCATGGCCGATGGAATGACAGAATTGGAACGATGTTGTGATGGCGTCATGGATGCCAGGGTGACCTTGAAATTGTCTCCTTGAAATAGTCCGCACATCTTCGCGTGTGTATAGCTCGAGTTTTGGTCTTAAGAGGGGTGGGGCTGTGAACTGCAATGAATAATTTTAAAAATGGCTATTTAAGTTCAAAAACCCATACAAATGTGGAGCACGTCTTTAAAGGGGGTGTGTAATGCATGATGTATATCATGCATATGATGTATCTCTGTAGTTAGAATATTTAATGCATGGTCCGCTGCCTCCTGAAGCTTGGAATGACGCCTACAGAGGCCTGGTATAACGCCAATGGAAATGGATGGAATGGAATGGAATGAAATGGAAATGGAAGGAGGTATTCTGCAAAGGCTCCTGGTATGACTGTGGGCGGATTCTGTCCCTCGCAGTGCGTGTTCGCAGTGTCGCCTTTTGTGGGGTATCGGATCTACCAGTTACGGCATCAATAAGCCACATCGTTAGAATGACTGATGCCACCAGAGTCGGTTGTATTGATGCTGCCCACGTCAGGGACAAAATCCTGAAGCTGCTTCGGTAAGACCAGCTGCGCGTTGCGCAGTATGTTGAGTTCGACGTGTTGAATACTTTCCATTCTGTTGTGATTGGTATGCTGAGACTTGAGACATATGTCACGCATACTTTATCAGGAAAGGCAGCGATGCGGTAACCATTTCGTGTAATTTGTGTTTCGGATGTGTCGACGCCCGGCCTCACACTGTTGAACACATAATCTGCCGTATCAATGTTTCGAGATGCTGCTGAGACTGGAGATCGTCTGGTCTTATGGAGCGGTTCTGAGTGATGCCAAATGACTGGTCTCTGGTCAATGGCTTGAAAGGAATGCTATCAGACCAGGAGTGGAATACCCAGAAAATCGGCTTATATCAAGGCACCCCACCCCCGCGCCGCGTCACGTACGGGCCGCCTGGCAGGGTCAGGAGCGGCCCTAGCGTAGGAGTTAACCACGAGAGCCGCAAGTGCAGCGTAGTACAATCATGGTGTCGGCATGCAACGATAACACCTCTCCCACGTGGTGAGGTCGTGGAGAGCACCTCTCCCACGAGGCGAGGTCGTGTGATCGGCAGCGCTCCTGCCGCTGCCCCGCGCCCTTGACAGGCCCGTGCTCGTCCTCACAGCATATATCGCACGGCTACTTTGCAACGCTCCGCTGCAAGATGATTAGCATAGGCGCAGCTGCCCACATGACCATGGCCATACCAACGTGCCTAAGAGACGCGTCACTTTTCCAAGCTGCCGGAGGTGACGTCATAGCCAGCTCACGTGACGAATCGGTGACGTCATGAGTCTGAAGTGGGGCGTCCGTGCCACGGCCGGCGGCGTCGTGTGTGCAGTTGCGCGGTGTGGACGGGTAGTGACGAGTGTCTGGCGAGACTGGCGCGCGCCGCAGCAGGCCACGGCACGAGCCTCGTGAGGCGGCGCTGCACAGTCGAGGCCGGCCGCAGTGTGGCCTCACGTGGAAGAAAGGTGTTTGGCTAGTTGATATGGACGAAACGCAGATAGCTTGAGTCACACAGGTAAGTCTGCGACTGTGGGCATCCGACACAGGGGCAGATCCAAAGGGAGGGCGAGTACCCCTCCACATGGTGTCGCAGGGTTTTCTTATTTCCATGTAGGGTCCTAAGCTCTTGATTGGGGGGGAGGGATCTGTTGCCTGCTCGGGCACAGTCGATAAGTCCGGGGCCTCCATATTGTGTATTGGCTACTTCTACTTGAATGGATGGACCTATGTTCTTGTCGGGACCCATCTGTTAAGTTCCTCGCGCCAGTGGCGGATCCAGAGGAGGGCGGGGGGGGGGGGACGGGACCATGCCTCTTGCGCTTTGACGAAATGCATAGGTTCTGAAGGGGCCCATAATCGGCCAAACAGACGCAGTTTTCTAACACAACACACAAAATTGGACGCCTTTGACTCTCCAGATGACCAAGAACAGTTGCAAGCTAAATTCGAAGTTAGAATCTGCCAGATTTGAAGTTATGAAAGCAAGCATCAGATATGATAAAAGGAGCTAACTTACAACTATTTGTATACTTCTATGTGAAAAAGCTGATCTAGATAACACAATATCCCCGTTTAATAACATGCCCCTCAATACGTCATTGTTTGGCTACACCGCCGTACTTTCTAAGACATTGATTGAGAACCAATTGACGGTCGTTATATCTTGAAAACGCTGTGCACGAACGTCAGATATGAACGACTCGACCATTGTATTTTTGTTGGCGTAATCGCCACATGGCTCATGGAATGACAGGATTTGAGTGGCGTTTTTATGGCGTCATGGATGCCTGAGTGACCTTGGAATAGTTTCTCCGAAACATTCTGCACATCTTCGCGCGTGAGTAGCTCCGAAATAAGAGAGATTTCGGTCTTAAGAAGGGCAGGGCTGTGAACTGCACGTAATCATCTTCAAAATGGATATTTCAGTCGAAACCCCATACAAATAAAGAACACTCCCTTTAAGATTACTTAGGAAATAGTCTGTGACCTAGGATGAAATACACGGTTTGCAGGTCTGAGTTGCATTTTTCGACGAAAATGTATTTGTTCGTCTGGCTGGGCTCATAATTTTCGGCTGCGGAAGGGCGGGTCTTTAAAGTCTCAGAAAGTGTCAACTCTAATCTGGACGTCGGCCGCCGTTATACCACCCCTTCCCCCCCCCCCCCTCCCCCTCCCTCCGGCTGTCAGCAGTGCGTCGCGATTGTCCACCGGCGCACCACTGGCCGACAGCTCCCTGTGCCAGGTCAGGCGGAGCTCAGCAGACTCCTTGTGCCATGTCAGGCGGGGCTCAGCAGACTCCCTGTGCCGGGTCAGGCGGAGCTCAGCAGAGCGGCCGACCCCCTCCGGCGGCCGTGCGCAGCCCGGCCTGCCGAGCCGGTTTTCCGCGTGAGGGGACCGCCTCGACGGGCCGTCGTCGGAGATGTGCGGCTCATTACTCCCGGCGGCCGGAGCAGACGGCGCCTGGCCACGGCGCCTGCCCACGGCGCCGGAAGTCTGGCCCACGAGACAGCTCGGGTCGGGCACAGAGGCGCGCCGAGGCGGGCATGCTCTCACAGAGGCCAGGAGTCCGGTCCACGAGACAGCTCGGGTCGGGCACAGAGGCGCGCCGAGGCGGGCGGGCTCTCACAGAGGCCAGGAGTCTGGCCCACGAAACAGCTCGGGTCGGGCACAGAGGCGCTCCGAGGCAGGCGAGCTCTCACAGAGTCCGAGAGGCTGGTCCACGAGACAGCTCAGGTCGGGCACAGAGGCGCGCCGAGGCGGGCGGGCTCTCACAGAGTCCGGGAGGCTGGTCCTAGAGACAGCTCGGTCGGGCACAGAGGCGCGCCGAGGCGGGCGGGCTCTCACAGAGTCCGGGAGGCTGGTCCAAGAGACAGCTCGGGTCGGGCACAGAGGCGCCCCGAGGCAGGCGGGCTGTCATGATGCCCGTTGCGTTGGAAAATGCACCATTTAGCTGACTGGGTGCAGGGACAGGCGAAGTTAATTCGATAACGTACTCCTCCTGTCGTCAGCAATTGGTGTTGGATAGTTCCCAACATGGCGAAAGCTTATCAGCGAATATCAGTTATATGGGCTCACTCATCAGATCACACTCATATGAACTCTTACGTCTGTGGGACATTTATATCACTTACAGAACAGTGAGCTCGTCTGGATGCTCGTCTCGTCGTCTGGACTTACAGAACAGTGAGCTCGTCTGGATGAGGCGACCGGCAGCAGAGTACCGTTAGGACTGGGGGTGTCTCTCTCGCGCAACTTCGTGACGAGACCTGGGTAGAGGAGCGACTCTGCTACCGTAACAGACAACAGGCCCCTCCTGTCACAGAGGGCACCTGCCATCCCTGATCCCGCAGGGTGTGTCTGCTACCTCTGATGCCGCGGGGTGTGTCCATCACCTCTGATGCGGCGGGGTATGTCTACCGCCCCTCATGCCACGGGGTGTGTCTATCATCCCTGATGCCGCGGGTCGTGCCTACCGCCTTTAAGGCCGCGGGGGTCTATCACCCCTGATGCCGCGGGGTGTGTCTACCGCCTCTGAGGCCGCAGGAGCGCCTGGCATCGTGACTGCCTGTCAGCTCTGGTATTGCCTCTGTCGGCCCCGAACTCTCATGATGCGTGTCATCGCAATGCAGACCCCTCGCTGTCTGGACCGGTGTCTATCGCCTCTGTCGGCCCCGAACTCTAGTGATGCGTGTCATCGCAATGCAGACCCCTCGCTGTCTGGACCGGTGTCTATCGCCTCTGTCGGCCCCGAACTCTAGTGATGCGTGTCATCGCAATGCAGACCCCTCGCTGTCTGGACCGGTGTCTATCGCCTCTGTCGGCCCCGAACTCTCATGATGCGTGTCATCGCAAGCAGACCCCTCGCTGTCTGGACCGGTGTCTATCGCCTCTGTCGGCCCCGAACTCTCGTGATGCGTGTCATCGCATGCAGACCCCTCGCTGTCTGGACCGGTGTCTATCGCCTCTGTCGGCGGCCCCGAACTCTCATGATGCGTGTCATCGCAAGCAGACCCCTCGCTGTCTGGACCGGTGTCTATCGCCTCTGTCGGCCCCGAACTCTCATGATGCGTGTCATCGCAATGCAGACCCCTCGCTGTCTGGACCGGTGTCTATCGCCTCTGTCGGCCCCGAACTCTCATGATGCGTGTCATCGCAAGCAGACCCCTCGCTGTCTGGACCGGTGTCTATCGCCTCTGTCGGCCCCGAACTCTCATGATGCGTGTCATCGCAAGCAGACCCCTCGCTGTCTGGACCGGTGTCTATCGCCTCTGTCGGCCCCGAACTCTCATGATGCGTGTCATCGCAATGCAGACCCCTCGCTGTCTGGACCGGTGTCTATCGCCTCTGTCGGCCCCGAACTCTCGTGATGCGTGTCATCGCAATGCAGACCCCTCGCTGTCTGGATCGGTGTCTATCGCCTCTGTCGGCCCCGAACTCTCGTGATGCGTGTCATCGCAATGCAGACCCCTCGCTGTCTGGATCGGTGTCTATCGCCTCTGTCGGCCCCGAACTCTCATGATGCGTGTCATCGCAATGCAGACCCCTCGCTGTCTGGATCGGTGTCTATCGCCTCTGCTGCCGCGGGGGAGGGCGTCTGCCGTGTTTGGAGTGCACATTTGTCTGCCGTATGGCTATTTTTGTTTCTAATTTGTGCGCTGTCGTGGCCGCAGTGCTGTCGTCTTGGTCCGGGACTCAATCTCGCTGTGGGGGTGGGAGCAGGCTCCACTTCGCCAACGGAAAGTGTCCGCAGCCTGCGATCTCTGGGGCGGCTGCATGGACTCCCGGCCTGCAACCTCTGGGGCAGCTGTATGGACTCCCGGCCGCACTAGGGTCGCAAGGGCTGTTGGGAGGTAGTTTGGCGCCACCTTACGATGGGAGTCACGTGACTGCCTGTAGCCGCCGTCCCGGCCTTCCGCACCTAATGCCTTGTGTCAGTAAAACGCAATCGACTGTCTGTGTCGTATACGGCCGGAGCTTGGGCGCCACGGTTCTGAGGGGGCAAACTGTTGGGTAGAGGGCAGAATCTGTTCAAACCTCCACGTGTGCCACACTGTTAGTCGCTCTGACATACTGTGATGTTCCGTTTACATTACGTTTTGTGGGTCGCGTTTTGGCATCGGTAGATGCCGGAAGATTCAACATAATTATGTCTCAATAACAGCCATTGCTGTCGATTGTGGAGGCTACCAGGTCTTAAGTGGTTTTCAACTCCATGCTTTTTTAACGGTCGTGTTGTGAGAAAACTGGCGTAAATCATTTGGAGCGTTTCTCATTAATCATAGTTGAGGCCCAATTGCGGTTCGCTGGCGTCAAAACGAGCAGATGCTCTGGTCATTTCGGCCTACAATAAAATATCGCGTAAGGGCTGGTAAACAAAATCATGTTGAATTCTCAGTGCCGACGAGTGGTTCGGGCGTAGCGTGTCGTTTGCGGACGTGCCTCGTGTCTTGAACACTCCCCGCTGCTGTGGCATGGCCTGCGGAACGGCTAGGAATATCCATAAAGTAAGTGTCGTATTCATACTCGAATCACCGCTAGGTCCAACCTCTTCAAATGTCGCTGGTCGTCTTCAGATGTCTTCAAATGATCCCAATGGCTTATGTACGAACAACGAAGCCTTTTTATTTTGGTTAATTCACTTAATCAGCGCAGATCAATGACAATTCAGAGCATGTATGTAATGAGACTTTTGTGTTCATGTATAAATATACACGATGCTTATCATACGGGAGTCTTGGACGCTCTCCCGTGGCACAGCCAAATGCTGGCCAGTTCAGGTAAAATATCAAGGTCACAATGTCAGTTTACATTGCTGTATTTTCGTTTGATAATCAAGATCTAGACTGCTTCTTTTGAGGTACATAAAAACAAAGGCAAAGTTGCGTGGACAAAGCGATGCATTTTTTCATTGAATTGAACATATTTTCCTTAACAAAGGGTCACACGGACCCATCATGGGACAGAACACACGAGTGCAAAAAATACATGCAATAGCAAAAACATCACGCACAAATACACACATGCACACAAGCATACACAGAACATCCGAAATTAGCGCCAAAATGAGTAATGGCAGTGAAGTAAAAGTGTAAATATCATATAGCAAGTTTACCCCAAAAGGAGATTACAGAAGATCGACGCGACAAGCGCATGGAACACATCACTGGCGCTCCACTGGAACGCATTAGAGCGGCAAGCTCATCTAACGTTTCTTAAGAAGAGCGTTGGATTTGAGCGTGGGACGGTCAGGCCTGCTTAAGAATAACGATCCTTCCGCTAAAGGGGCAATCAAAACATGATGTAATGGGTGCAGAGGCGGATTTTTCACAACTTCAAATGTGAGCTTGCCCCAGAGCTTAGCAATCCTGACACTGAATTGTGTTCGCCATAGTCCCGTCCTTCACCTTCTGTGATCTTCCTTAAATCGATATCGCCTGCTTTGGTTTTAGGAAAAACGCATTGTTGTTGGCCGTGTTCAAATGGTAAGCCATTCTGTACAGGTGAGGTATGTCACTTCTCAGCCGCTGATGACGGAGCGAGTATAAATTAGGAGATGTTGATCCGGTTTGACAATCACAGTTTGTCGGTCATTTTGACATTTATTGGACATGGACCCCCCCCCCCCCCCGATATCATTCAAACCTTAATCGGACTGGGGATTCAAAATTTGGGACTGCCTGTTCGTTTCAACTCGCTTGCATGTTTGAATGAGGTGTGGTGTGTGATGCCTGTTTTCTTGAATTCAATTGCATGTACAAGTATTTTCGCGTATTCTAATTCTTAGTTCGGTATGCACTGTATCGAAGCAATGGCTGGCAACTGCGCCCTGTTTAATCTCCTAAATGTTGGTGGTCTGTAAAGCCTTCGGCTTACTGTTTCAAAAAAATGGCCAAAAATCGATAAGGGTCATCGGCAGGCAATTTTGAATTCATTTCTGCTATTGTTTCGATAAACGCATGTGGCCGAAATATCAACGCATCTATATTTCCATTCTCTTGGTTTTTCTCCGAGGAATAACGCTGTTATTACTGTCTTATCTATAGAAAAAGTAAATAGGTTACTGTGTTGATACAAACGGTACAAACAATATCTCTTTGCTTTTCGATCGTAATGCCTTACAATCAGCGTCAAATTAATGTATATTTGTAATAATATGGCCATATGGCCGTATTGCACACGGCCAGCAGTGGACAGGGTTGGATGGGTCCACACATTTCCGTCAATGTTCAACATCAACCGTCATAGTGACGCATGGGGAAAAGTCGGAATACAAAAAAGAAGAAATGCCTGTTGACATCACCGTGGCTGTCTACAATCATGTTAGATACAATGCGCACAATTTCTGCCATATCAGAGGCGGAGTGTAGAAAACAAAACCAAAGAAGTTTCCGATTTTCGTCACCGATTAATTCGACAGCTGCACCGCCGCTAAAGAAGTTTGTGTAAATCCCTGTCATCCGTGGGACCCGTGCTCGCGCCTCATCTCGTCTGCTGTCGCTGTCGGACGAGTTTGTCTGCTGTCTGTAGAAGGGCTTCGGGTCCAAGCAGGGATCGAGTTCCCGGAGCCTGACTTGTGGGGAGCACTGCCGCCGGACAGCACGTCTTGCATCGCCTGCTAGACAAGGCCGTGATGTATGTCAGCTATCGGGCCAGCTTGACCGGTGCGATAACGTCGCGTATCGTGAGAGACCAAAGAATGATCACTTTCAATTACCCGCAGCGGTACCCCGCGCCGGCGCCTTTCACCGTCGATAAATTGGCACGCCGATCGGAGCCCTCGTGCCGAATCGAGGGCCCATCATTTCCGGCGTGTGACATTCGGCGGGAGTTTCGGCGGCCATTGACGCCGGTGCCAGGCATTGACGCTGGCGCCGGAGCCAACGTCCTGGGCGGCGCCGACGCGTCCGTACAAACGGCTCTCAGTCTCAGACCTGAGCCCCGACACCGCGGCCGGCGGCCCAGAATGGTACTCCACGCCGGCCGTGGTGGCTCTGAATGATAATGAATTTGTGATGTGTCTGCCATGGCTCCGCCGAATTCCGCTGGGGATGTGCGGAGCTGACTGAGGCAAATGCCAGCCCATTCTGGATGTGACTTTAGAAATCGGAGGGGATGACTCACGCTCCCGGAGAAACTGTCTGCTGTCAGCATCTCGGATGGAGCATTGCGTCGTTGTTATGACTATCGGAGAAGCCTTTGCTTCCGTCGCTTATTTGAAGCCGGTGTGGGGTGTGATCGCTGACTTGAAGTCGGTTCGCGGTGTGATCGCTTGCTTGGAGCAGGTGTATGGTGTGATCACTTGGCGCACCTGCTCTCTGGAGCTCGTCGGGCAACCTGCCGGACCCACGGCCACAGCGTGGCAGAGTCGTGAGACAACACAACTTCTAACAACCACCCATTCTCCACCGATATCAGCGGGGGTGTGTCCCAAGCTGCTGCCGTGTTCCAAACGATGCACTCGGAGGACCGTGGTGAGCGGAGGCGTGTGGAGAAGACCGGGCTGTGAGTGCCGCTCGCCGGCTCACTGCCGCCCAGACGCCGGCGTCACACGAGGCCCGGTGGGCCGGCGGGAGGGAGCTGCACTTTATGGGACGGCCGGGCGACGGGTACCTGGCGCCGTATTTCGCCGCCGGTGTGGCAGTCCCATCCTCCCGGCGCACCCTGGGGTCTCATTGCGCCGCGGCGTGCCGCGATCAGCTGCGCCCCCCCCCCCCCCATCCCCCTCTCCTATCCGCCCCTCTCCCCGGCGGCGCGGGAGAAGGCAGGGACGGGGAGGAACGTCCCGTGGCGGCGTCTGACACTGCCGAGTTCAGGTCGCAAACATCTGCCTTCGCGATCTGGAGCCACAAAGACAGGCCTCGGGAAAAGCAAAAGCCGACCTTAGTAAGGCCAGTGAAACATAACATTTTCACCCATCTTAAGTCATTCAACGCACACGTTTAGCTGATATCCAGCTTTCAATAATCAACTGAAAGCAAGCATTAACATCATCATCTTAATTTCAAAACCATATAATCTGTGACGGTTTTGTGTCTGTCTCTTTCGGTAAGGATCAAATGAACACCAATCGTGCTCGCTGCCGGGTATGTAATAGGTGTTCACGTTACATAGATAAGACGGTAGTATTAGCCTTATTCCTCGGAGAAAGACCAGGAAAATGGAGATTTAGTTGGGTTGCTATTTGGAAACATCGGCCCAACTATATTGCCATGCTCTTGGTTTTTTTATCCGAGGAATAAGGCTAATACTACTGTCTTAGCTATGCGAATAACGTTCATCGCTAATGCACTAAACCTCTTATGTGTTCACATTACGTTCAAAAAGGTCCTCGAAAATCAGGAGTCAAAAGATAAGCATGATATGAAATATCCTCATTAATTTTTAAGCGGCCTTTG
The DNA here is from genome assembly GCF_011947565.3 of Pollicipes pollicipes. Lineage (NCBI taxonomy): Eukaryota > Metazoa > Arthropoda > Thecostraca > Pollicipedomorpha > Pollicipedidae > Pollicipes > Pollicipes pollicipes. The sequence goes on along the minus strand of NW_023596136.1, from coordinate 19,676,491 downwards.
CCTGACACTTCCGTTACCCATACGACTGAGTTTAAGACTGAAAGTGAACGAGCCACTTGATGCTCGTGGGCCTGATGTTGACTTCTCAGCGCTCCGCGCCTGGTTGTAGCACTGCCGTTTGCCATTTTATCATTTCCGCTGAAGGGAGACATTCAGTCAGTCTGGGAGTTTGATGCGCTCTGCCCGACCTGTCCTCAACGGTAGCTGAGCTGGGTAAAAACACGCCAATAAAAATGCAAATTTCCGCCAGAAGAAAATAGCCTGTCGGCGGCGAGCTTCCTGGTGTGTGCCGCTGGTACCAAAGGATGACAAAGAGCTGTTTGTTTAGCTATAGATAAGGACATTTTTCTGTAGCCGCAATGTGTTTGTGTTTTCATCCCTGGCGTAGAGCATATAGTAGTAGCTCCTTTTAGCGTGCCAACACTCGGCGATATGATCGTGTGTGAGCCTGAGTTAGCATTATTTACCCAGTGTACAAACTGTGCAGTGTATTTGGTAGAGATCAATGTTTCCATCGGTGTGCTTAATTTGGCTATTCCTGGCACATGAAATTCTGCAGTGACACAGCGAGATGGCGTCAGCGCCCAAACAAATAATTGACATCCGTTTGTTTTGTTTTGTTTCGTTTTGGTTCTTTTTTTGCTCATGGTGTAACCGAACTGACAATTGGCTAGCGCTAGGCATAGCTACTCATTGCCATTACTTTCAGTTGTGTGCATTTGTATGCTGGTGATGAGGGTCGCGCTCACCGGGGCAGGCAGAGACGCGCCATCGCCCTGATGGCGTGTGTCCGGGCTCCAGTGACACTTGAGGTCAGCTGGGGTCATTCATGCGCCCCGCAAAGGGAGCCGATCACATATCTCAAAGCGCCGTTGTTAACAGAATACCTAAACGAAGCAGAATAAAGGTCCATAACGTGGGCTCCATGCAATCACATTTTTAACTTACCCGATTGCGCTGTTTTTTTTTGGGGGGGGGGGCTTGTATCTAAAATTTGAATATCTGTCTTCATACCTCTGTTTCGGCTAGGCGCATTGGTACGCGCCTTATGGAGGCAACTAATTAAAACTAACGACCTGGCGCGCCGATGTTTCCGCCATCAAATACCCAGAGACAGGAGACTAATCTGTCAGACGGCAGTCTACCCATTTTGCAAACCTCCACTGACGGCAGCACGTGCGGCCTAGAATCCTGTGCTCCCGCGTTCAGATGTATGCAAATGTTGCGGACTGTTCGTCCGCGGCCGCCAGCGGCGGCGGCAGTTTCGGCGCGGCCGTGCCGTCGATGCGGACTGTTCGTCCGCGGCCGCCAGCGGCGGCGGCAGTTTCGGCGCGGCCGTGCCGTCGATGGCGCCACTGGAGTGCTTTGCCGCGCCATTATCGGAGCATGGCGCTGGCCGGGCGGCGCGCTACTTTATGAGCGTCGAATAATTGCGCCGCGCCGCCGCCCGGTCCGGATAAAATGCCGCTCTCTCGGCAGGTCCCATGCATATTGGAATTGGTCGGAGCCGAGGACTCGATGTACTGGCAGTTCCTTCGGGGAAGGCGCACAGACGACCAGCGCCTGTGGCGTCCTCCAGAGACTGCAGGGAGAAGTGGGCCAATCATTTAATACAGAGGAACAGCAGAGATGCTAGAGACGACAGGGAAAGAGGGGCAATAGCTTCTTGCCCCACGGTGTGGGACAACGACACGGATTAAAGTGAACCACTTTCGCCCAGTTAGGCCTCGGCCGGCACGGTGCTAGGCCCATAAAACCCTCAGGACCCGGCGGTGTTGTTTGTTATAGCGAAAACACGTGGGATGACAAAGAAATACGTATGTCCGGGACTGGATCACAGTTAAGAATTGTAATCTTTCTTCTGCGAGAAGAAGACTCTTCCTTGTGGAACACCTCTAGAACTCGAAATATTATCAGCTTTGGACAGGGGGCGTGTTGGCCGAGTGGTTAGCATCTTCGGAAGCCTCGTGAGGGGTCCTGGCCCGAATCTAGGTCGCGCTATAGCTCATAAGGACTGATATGGCCACTGGCAACTGGCCCTTGAAGGATGCCATGCAACGTCAGTAACATTTGGAAAGCACCTTAAGAAACCGAACAGAAATTTGAAGTTTTGCATAAGAAACCTGCACCATTATAGCTGAGGTGCTGGTGAAGAGATGACCTTGATTATTTGCCATAGTTGCTCAATATCCCTTGCATGTAAATGCTGCACGGCTTTTCTGAACTAAAGACAAATCATATATAAACCGGAGACTAGTCTATGTTTCTCCATTTGATGCGTAAAAACTCCTTTCACAGCTGCCGATTCCTTTCACAGTTGCAACCGACTCGCGAACGTCCGCCATTTCTTCTCATACCCTGTGGTGGGGGGGGGGGGGGGCGGTGCAAGGACGGATCCAGGGGAAAGCACCTGGGGAGAGGATATTCCTGACAGTATTGGGACGAGATATTCCCCCTTCGCCTCGTTTTGGGGGGAAAATGGTGTTTACTCCCTGGCTCCATGCAAAGTTACGTATTGAACTCGCCCCTGACTAGGTCGAGCGTTTTTTTTTTAGAACTGCAGGGACGGCAGCCGAGTGAGCACGCTGGGATAAGGGTCGGCGGAAATGGATACCCATTTATATCAGTCTTGTATAATTAATGGGAAAGTCTGCCATTTGGCCTCTAATAACTCGGGAACTGTCAGTTGTGGACACCAAAAGCTTTATATGATCTGAATCAGAGAGTCGAGAGTGAGATTCACGTCGCACTTCGTTCGTCCAAATCAGACCAACTCACGTCGTTGGACACGGACCAAACTTGCTCAATAGGGTTAACATTGGTGACGGTCAGCTCCGCGACATGTGCAAGACAACTTAATCAGTCACGATCCGAGCACCGAAGCACGTCAGCTGCCGCGTGCTGATCGACTGGATATCTGCCAGCTGCGAAGAGACGGATAAATTGACCGCCAGAATAAACCAATAAGCAAAACCAACCATACAAATTGAATTATGGTTCCAAAAAAAGCTTCGCACGCACTGTTTATTCCCTGCGCTGCATGCTCAGAGCATGGCGAATAGCAAGTTGCGAGCAGAACATCGGTAGGCATTTTACCACCAACGTGGTGTGCGCACTTTAGCGACAACAAAACAGGAGGACAGTTCGCCAGGCAACTTATACATGCCGGCAAGGGTCAGATCCACAATCAGCATCGCCAAGCCATGTCTTTCTCCGGCGAAAACGACGAATTCGACGATGGCCTCCCGGCCAAGGCCTTCCAGACCCGGAAGATCTGACCTGGCTCAGCGAAACGGTCATTTTGACACCGAAAAACTACGGCGCGGATGATAAGAACTGCCACTTCTGGAAAAGCGTCGTCGAGAAACAAAGGCCTGCTAGTTGGCGAATGCTGTCCCAGACCCAGAGGAAGTTGTGAACTACCCATTTGGCGCTTATCGGCAGCCTGGAGCCATCATGACTACTGTCACGCAACTTGGTGTTCCAGCAAGACACGCTCATCTTGCTCATACGAAACCTGGGTCCCCAAGTACTGCAATGGTGAGCATGGCGACAGACAAGACCAACGGAGAAAACGTCCTCATCCCAAGAATCACGCTCATCTAATCGGATATGCCTTCGAGTTCAAGCCGATGCGGTTTCCAGTCAGGCCGAGCTACACCGTGACTATCGACAAGACCCAAGGCATGTCTCTGAAGGTGAAGGATCCCAACCTGACTGGGCCAGTGATCGCCGGGTTTGGATTTACGTCGGCCGCTCTAGACCTGGTCTGCAACCAGTCTGTTCTTCCTGTAGCAGGAGAGCAAAACCAATACATGGTGTACAGGTACAGGTCAGCTTTACGTTGGCAGCTCCAGAGTAAGCTGATGACCTGTTCGTCTTGTCGGAGGAGGGGAAGGCCAAGAATGTGCTCTACTGGAGAGCGTTGCAATCTTAGCATCCCACGACGCAGAAAGTCAGCTGCAGCAAGATCGTAACGCACATCGGTATCCAGCTTGCGCTTGTCCATCGCCATATTGTTTATGTGAAGCCTCGGTTACTCAGCGCTGGACCCGTCCGCTGCGGGGAGTGTCCGCGCCGGGCGGCGGAGCGTACTGCTGTACCCCGGAGGGGCACGCGACCTCACTGGCCGGTCAGCAGGTCAAAGAACGATGCAGTAGATCGGGGCAACCGATGTTATGTAGGATATCCTTGCTTAGCTTATCTGAGACTGGAGTGTAACTTCTGCAGGCCTGTAGCAATTTTTCAAGTCGAGCGACTGGTGCCATGTATTTCTCAGATCGTGTTAACCGCATTCCTCCAGCAAATGCTCTGAGGCAGACAGTTTCGTGGAGAGTGCTCCAGTATCAAATACAGGCACAACTACGAATAACCACTACACACGGTAGATAAATTTTCAATCATACATCCAAAAACGGCTTTCTTGATTTAATTTCTTTGCGATATACTTTTTTGCCGCGAGCAGCGTCGGGCATCCCAGCCAGTGCATCATATATAGAAAAAGTGCGCTTATCCGGAAACTTGTTTCGTTACACCACATACAAAAACGCATGATATGCTCACTCGTGTTTCGTCTAAGTTGGTCGCTATAAGGCTGCTGTCCTTCGCGTCCACATGTTGTCCGACAACACAGCGGCCTTGCCCGTATCGAAGGCCAGGCCGTGCATGGAGCAACTTGCTTAAGAAACATTTTCTTGCCAGCGAAGGATCGCAAGGAGCCTTTGCCGGACTCAGAAGCCATCCTAAAGAGATTCTGGAAAACAATTTCGCACGGTTTCGAGCGTGGCACTAAAATTTGGGCGACATGAATCAAGTCCATTTTTACAAATGATGTAACATCTGAAGTCTCTCACCTTACCGGCTCATGATCTGTGACCTGTTTCTCAGCATCATGTCGGTGATATTTTCCACGAAAGTAACAAATTACACTTGTTTCTTGTGGGGCACTGCAAAGATGTTTTCTAAAACGCTTTTCTTAGCTTAATCATACGGAAGTGCATTGCAGTTGGTCTGTCTCCTTTTGCAAGATCAAGTTATCCAAATTCAAGGCTGTTCAAACTTTGATGTATGAGACCAGATTTGGTCTTTGGAAGTTCATACCCCAGACATTTAAAAAGCGCATGTTTTACAACTTTGGAGGCCCAATGTCACGCTCCAACGCCCAGACCTTCCACAATGCTTTCCCCTTCGCAACGGATTTTATTCCTGATAGGTAGAGCCGGACGGGCCAATGCAACAACAACGTTCACCGATTTGACCTGACGTGATATATTACAGGTCATATCCGTCAATATTTCCTAGTGGCTATGTGATAAGGTTTTTAAGGAGATGATCGACATACATTTCGACAATAACGTAGCGTTTTTAATGTTTGATACAACAACAGAGATACTTCTGAGTGTCACATTGATCTATATAGCCTAAATGACATGTCAAAGGTCACGTTCACCAGACCTGAGGTACATCTATATGATGCAATTTAAAAGTTTTCGAGTACTGCTTTCTGTATGTCTCTAGCTCGCTGGGTTGTCGAGATCTTAGCAAGGCCTCTGAAGCCCCGTGTCGTGCAGAGAAGGTGATGCGAGGGTTTAAATAGCTGTTGAGCTTCGGGATAAAATTCAAGTTGCAGCGACATGTAACGCTAGAATGTCTACATTTACTGGCATTCTCGCCAAGATCGTTTTGACTCGCTATCCCGCGCCGAGTTCTGGACTGAACGAAGTTTCCACGTGATAACAATTAGCTTTCAACGCCAAATTCAAGCAAAACGCAACACGTGGTAGGGTAGCAAAATGTTTGACAAGGTTCGGACATAAAAGGTCCCGACAACCGCCGCTGCGATAGCATCACAAGCTGGCACCGATCTACATCAGGCCCTTGGTTATCGATCACATAGCAGTAGACATTAAAGAATCGTAAAGTCCATTAAACAGAGACGCCAAAACGTCCATGCTTTCTGGTAAGTTGTTCCAAATCGTCCTCAGCATATAGACCGAGTCGAATCCTTCGAATTCTTCTGCCCTTCTACTAGAGTTTGCACGCTGTCCCCTATTTTGATTGATCGCCCTCGACCTCGCCACGTGCTGATTGGTGAGAGTGGTATTGGTCCCGCAATCAGTAAGTTTCAGCGTTTCGGCGATTCCTTTCGTTTGACCCTCAGTCTGACCCTGAGGGGTATGTGCCACATTTGTATGAGGTTTTGAACTAAAATAGGCATCTTGAAGATCATTCGATGCAGTTCACAGCCTTGCTCTTCTTAAGACCTATAAATCCTTTTAGGTTTTGAGCTACATGCCCGCGAAAATATGCAGACTTTTTCGGGAAGACTATTTCTGGGAGACTATTTCATCGTCGCCCGGGCATCCATGACGCTATATCATCACTCAAATACTGCCATTCCATTGACAATGCGACATACAAGGCCAATAAAAAAATAGTTGTCGAGTCGTTTATATCCGGAGTTCGTAACCACGATTTCCAGATATAACAACCGTCAGTTGGCTCTCAATCAATGCTGTGCGAGGTACGATGACAATTAAACAGTGCCACATAGAGCAGCACATTTATGGAACAGAGAAACTGCGTTGTTAAGAGCAGCCTTTGCTACTACCACAAGTATACCAGTAGTTATAGGCGAGCTTATTTCATCACATCTTATGTTTGCTTCATTATATTCAAATGTGGAGCATTCCCCTTTAGTCCAATGTTCAACAGAACAAATATTCCGCTCACCCCGCAGCTTAACCTAGTTTTTCTTTCAAGGCAGGATTTGTTCCATTTCGTTAGTAATTGTCGGCGCTATGATGTTTGCCAGCCTTTAAAATGACATTTGACCTTGAAGTGATACCGTAAATCTAACGTCAAATCGCAATTATCTACGACAGGACTACCTCTTAGCGCAATTTTAACAAAGTCAGATGCATTGTATTTCCTGACTCATGACCTTTTTTGGAGGGAAGGAGAGGAGAAAGAGTACTTCGGGTCTGCAGGACCCACAATGCTGCCTAATGACGGCCATTATTCAAAATGCCAGCGACTCCTGCCGCCTCGCAATACGCCCTCAATGACTTTTCCACGATGTGAATAATGTCTCGCCTGCCCGGTGGCGCCACGGTGCGGCTGAAGACGGGCGTGTCCCCTCCATTACGACTAAATCATCTGAAGCATTATGGGCGAGTGCGCGGCTGTGTTCTGTTTATCTCGCTTCTCCTCTGCGATGAGAAAACAATGGTTTTTAACATTCCTGAGTGGGTTTGGGGGCGGCGGCGGCGGCGGCGACCTGCGCGGGGCAGCGGAACTAATCAGTGCCGAGATGACGGGGCGCGGCGCTCCGACCACCCAGGCGGGCCCTTTCATCAGCGCCGATCGCGGTCGACCGCCGCTGCCGGCGCGCCGGGACTCTCCGGTCCATGCATGCTGCTCTGAGCGGCCGTAGCTCCCGCTCAGGGGCCGCTGAATAGCTGATCACGTGACAGATGATCGTGGCATGGCCCGATGCCCCCTCTCTCCCTTTCCACCTTCACCCGGCCGTCCCATACCGAACCTGGATTTCATCAGGGGCCGGGTAGATTCAGAGACGCCAGTCAGCTATTAGATAGAAGTGTCATCCGTCTTGTGTCGCTCACATTAACTCCGGCTGGAGTTGCGGCAAACTCGGATCAGGCTGAAAACGGTTTTCTAAGTATTCATTTGACTTGGTCATTTGGTGCATGCCACTGCGACGTGGCAGCCATTTGTCAGCGGCTCGGAGATCTGCCTCGCCAGGCTGAGTGCTGCCTGGCAGAGGCTGGCCGCAGCTGAAAGGGAAGCTCTCAGCGGGTCGGCCGGTCTTCGCGGAGCGTGGCGGGCCATGCATTCGACTCAAAGGTCAGAGCCTTCATTGGTACGTCGCGCAGTACATGGTAAGCTATAACAGTGGGACACAAGGAGCAATGTTAGCGTCTGGTTCTCAAGGCTTTGGCAATTACACGGACGATCGTGAAAAGACTTTGTGTTCCTGCTTTCGCCCGAGGGCACGTTTTAAGTGGGATGCAGGCAATCATGGCCGCGTGCCGCGGCCTTGGCGCTGACGGCTGTGCCTTACCCTGTTTACATGGGCAGCTGTGATTCGAATTGAGCCGGGACCCGTCCTCGATCCGAACTATCCGGCCCATGTATAAGGAGGACTGAGGTGCGTCACACACGGTCTGTCGAAGGTCCTCAGAAGTGTGACCTGGCCGTATGAGGGACACCCGTCCAAGTGCACAGAGAAAAGTCGCATTGCGGGACTGCGTCAGCAACCACACCGGCATGCGAATGATGCGGGCCGGAAGGCAGTGGATTACGCAAATGCTTCACGCCATGTGAAACAAAGCTCTCCCGTCTCGCTCTCTTGACTTCCGTCACGAGCGGCAATGACGCGGCCGAGGCATTCTCTGGTGCCCCCTCCCCCTCCCTCCCTCCCCTCTCCCGTGGATATCATATCGCAAGAAGAGTGATGCAAAGATGGGTGGATTGTTTCAGGATCACCTGAAATCCTAACAAATTATCTTCGCAAGTAACGGTCTTGGGCACGCTATCGACAGTATTTTTACGTACTACGCTACGATAACGTACGCGACATATTACATAGCAAATATAAAAATTGGTTTGTGAACGTTACCGGTACACCAGCGATTTATCGGTTCAAAAATTTTGACTTCAACACCTAACTACTCTACATGGAAAAGGCTGAATCGATTCATACGCTGCTAAATTATCCCTTGAATAAGACTTGAAGCATTGGTCCGGGGTATAGATCAACAATGCTTCAGTCTCCAAAAGAGGAAATCATGATTCCAACAAGATCTTAATCGCTCAAAAAGAGCCGTAGATCGACAGTGACTTGGTTCTAAAAAATTGAGTCGAGCACCGGTCCGTCCGACATTTTCCAGCTGCGAGCTCAGAACCATTTGGTACCCTGTCCCCTTATTACCTATCCATCACGGGTGTTTCCTGTTCAGAGAACCGTCAGAATACAGCAACAGTCTCCAAATGTCGCGAGCCTCGACTGGCGGCGCCACGCGAGCGGCGGCGGTGTTCGCGGCCACCAGCTGGCTGCTGCTGCCGCTGTCACGGCACAGCCCGGCGCGCGGCCGCGCCCGGCTCCACCCACCGGGGCCGGCCCGGCCGCCGCCGACAGTGCGCGCCACGCGGCCGTCGGGGGAGGGCGCGTGGCAGGGCCGTCCGGACGAGCAGTGGCGCAGTGCCGTGCGACGGGGGGAAGGCGCCGGAGTTGGCGACTATGATCGCGCCGCAGACGGAGGTGAGTGGCCTTACCCCGTCCCCGGCCCGTCCTCCGCGCGGTGCGACCTCCACCCGCGGCTCATCACTGCCGGCTGGCTCCAATTAGACGGCGTGCGAGTCTGCTAATTAGCAGCACCCGGTCGGCAAACGCGGACAAATACGTCGCTGGAGACGTGTCGTTGTCGCCGCGTTATCCACCCGCGGACGCGGCTGCTGGGGCCGCACGGTCCGCTGGTCAGCTCGACACGGCCCGACCCCGCGGTCGGGTCACGGGGTCATCGCCGCCCGCGACGATAACGATCGCGGGCCGCGCGGCAGAATGAATGCCTGCTGTGTTGTGTTGTCTGTGAGCGGCGATGGTATCTGGCGGGCGGCGTGTCGGGTACTGAGGCCCGCCCCGGCCGCGTTCCTCTTCCGCTCCGGACACGGGCTCGGCCCCCGCCCCATCGGCCGCCGGACAGCGGTGGTGACAGCCGGCGGGGGCACGGCGACTCGCCGGTCGGCCCTGCCTCGGCCGGGCTGGGGCGGCGGCCGCCCACTTCAGCCGCAGCGGAGGCCGGGAACTCTGTCGGCGACAGCCGCCCGCCGGCAGAGCGGCCCAATCCGCTGAGGAGATGCGGTTGGAAACGGCCGCAACGCCTACCACTGTCCGAGTGTGCATTGCCTCGGCATCAGTCATAGCGGGCTGGGAGGCTGGAAAAACTCCCTCCTTTGGGTCTGTGCCAGGTCCGTGGGAGCCGTGTGGAAAAGCTATGAGCCTGTGCCAAGCTTGTGAGGGCGCCACTGGCGGGCGGCGGGCCCGTGCCTCAGCCGTGCAAGCACCAGTGTCAGACGCAAGCCTGTGTCAGGTACGGCTTCCCGGCCCGCTGTCTGTGACCGGCGCGCCGCCGCAGGCCCATCAGCTGGCAGGCGGTGCGGCGGCGGCCCTCCCCTCCCCTCCGATGAGTCGATGGCGGCCCGGCGCCGCGGCAGGCCCCGCCGGCGGCGAACCCGACCGACGGCTGGCACTGGCAGTCAGCGCACCCGCCGTGTACGGGTGCTCGTTACACCTGGCTACCAGATCGATACAGTGCAGGACCGAACTGACGGCGGGGGGGGGGGGGGGGGTGACGACGCTGCCGGACGCTGCCGCCAGCGCTCCGTCGACGGCTCGTCAGAAGCTCGGAGACGGAGAAACCGGAGCCGTCGAGCGTTCTCCCGCGACCCGTGAGCTGCGTCATCGAAGCCGGGCTTTGTTCGGCGATCCCTGCCGTTATTGGATCAGGACTTCTCCACATGTGGCTCCGTCGCGACACCCCGGCCAGACGAAGTCTATCGGGCGCCTCATCGGGCGCCGCTCGGGCGGGGGGGGGGGGGGTGAGGGATGTGATGGCGAGGCGGCCGGCCGGCGGAATGGCACCGCTCACTGGCGCCGTCTTTCCTCGACCAGACACGGAGCTGAGTTCTGCCAAATTCAGATTCGGATTGGCAAACTTGTGTGGCTCAGGCTCAAATCAAATGGATAGCTTCATTTAATATACGATTCATATTTTGACTTTTCAGTGCTGAAAAACCAGAGGTCTGAAGGTCACGATCGGTAATAAATATTACAACTCAGGCTCGGCTCTAAGGTCCCAGAAACTTGAGCTCACACTCGGCTTTGATTTTCATGAACTGTTCTGTTATGGGTGAAGAGTTCATTTTAATTGCAAAGTACGTTTGGACGAAACAGCTCGGTGGATATCACCAAGTATTTCCATAATTTTTAGTCGTGCTGAGCTCGCTGGGTAGAATGGCTCTGGCCGAGTTTGTACTCGAGTTCGGGCTTATCTGTTTTTTTTTTAACTCAAACCATCCTTGGCCGAGCCAGTCGGGCGTCAGGGATCACCACCGACGGTCAGCAGTTACCGTCGGCGGTCAGCGGTCACCGTCGGCGGTCAGCTATTGCCACCGGCGGTCAGCTGTTACCACCGACGGTCAGCAGTCACCGTCGGCGGTCAGCGGTCACCGTCGGTGTTCAGCGGTCACCGTCGGCGGTCAGCTGTTACCGTCGGCGGTCAGCGGTCACCGTCGGCAGTCAGCGGTCACCGTCGGCGGTCAACGGTCACTGCCGGCGCTCACCGTCGGCGGTCAGCGGCCACCGTCGGCGGTCAGCAGCTACCGTCGGCGGTCAGCGGTCACCGTCGGCGGTCAGCGGTCACCGTCGGCGGTCAACGGTCACCGTCGGCGGTCAACGGTCACCGTCGGCGGTCAACGGTCACCGTCGGCGGTCAACGGTCACTGTCGGCGGTCACCGTCGGCGGTCAGCGGCCACCGTCGGCGGTCAGCAGCTACCGTCGGTGGTCAGCGGTCACCGTCGGCTGTCAGCTGTTACCGTCGGCTGTCAGCTGTTACCGTCGGCGGTCAGCAGTCACCGTCGGCGGTCAACGGTCACGGTTGGTGATTAGCAGTCACCGTCGGCGGTCAGCGGTCACCGTCGGCGGTCAGCAGTCACCGTCGGCGGTCAGCGGCCACCGTCGGCGGTCAGCGGTCACCGTCGGCGGTCAGCTATTACCACCGGCGGTCACCGTCGTGATCGAAGAACCTGAGATCCGGGCCAAGTTCGTGGCGAGGGACGTACGCACTTTGCGTACACTGCGGGCATATTTACCATGGACTACCGGTGTCACCAACGCACCGTACACTTGAGAAATGAGTGGTTGTGTAGGCTCGTTCCACGAAACCAGACGCTCAGCAGGTTCGCCAGGATGCTACCGTCATGCTATCCTTCTCCCCCTGCCGGCCAAGTATGCCGGATCGCTCGCTATCAGTGGTGTTGCTCCTGTCAGGTACGGTTACTCACTGTGCATATCGCGGTGACGGCGGCGGCCCGTTTGTCCCAGGCGAAGCTGACCGCCGACGCCAAGACGGCAGCTGGCACGGAACATGCCACGCTAGTCATCCAGGGAGTTCGACGTTTTAAAAAACGAAGATGTTGCAACGAATCTGGTGCATGTTAATGGCCATCTGTGCTCTTGTGTGGTTATTTATGGCGTATAAATCTCAGAATGGGATTCTGTGCCGATCCCAGCTCGGCGCCGGCCCAATGATCCCACGTCAGCCCCCGCCGTGTCCGTGAGGTCAGCAGCCCCACGTCAGCCTCCGCCGTATCCGTGAGGCCAGCAGCCCCACGTCAGCCCCCGCTGTGCCCGTGAGGTCAGCGGCCCCACGCCAGCCCCCGCCGCGTCCGTGAGGTCAGCAGCCCCACGTCAGCCCCTGCCGTATCCGTGAGGCCAGCAGCCCCACGTCAGCCCCCGCTGCGTCCGTGAGGTCAGCAGCCCCACGTCAGCCCCCGCCGTGCCCGTGAGGTGTGCTGATCGCCGCCCCAGGGGAAATAACGTGCGTCGCTTACAGACAGCACTGAGCACGGCTGGCCGCGTTCGACGAGACCCAGCGGACCCTGACCGGCGGCGGGGCGTCGGCGGCCGGTCCTCGCCTGGGCTCATTGTCGGCACCCCGATGTATTCGCTCGGAGGCGGCTGCGGCGCGGCAGCTGCCTCCTGTCAGAGAGCCCGCTGGACGGCCCGGCCCGGCGCCGCCGTCGGCGACATGCATCGATCGTGGCGTGCAGTTCTTGCCCCGTCCCAACTTGGCGTGCGACAGGATATCAGCTAATGCGCCGTGATCGGGCGGCCCGTCAGCGGCCGTTTCTCCGGACAGGCGCGACATGCCCGGCGACGTGAGCCAAGCCTCGGACGGCCGGTCACGGCGCCGCTCCGCTCCGCCTGGCGGCGACGCCGGGCGCCGCCGGCTGTCCCGCGGTCTGTTAGTCTGTCGCCTCCGCCTGGCGGCCACACCGGGCGCTGCCGGCTGTCCTGCGGTCTGTTGGTCTGTCGCCTCCGCCAGCCGGCGACACCGGGCGCGCCGGCTGTCCCGTGGTCGGTTGGACTGTCGCCAGCCGCGGTAATCTGCTTTGGAGCGTTTTGCGCTGAGGGTTTTCCGAAATCACTGCAATCCCCCCGAGTGCGCTCTCGGACGGCCAGCGCGACCGCCGCCCGGCCAATTTGGTCCGGCCCATCTTTTTTCGCTCGCGACGGCCGATGGAGTTCCTTTGTTCCGAGAGAAGGTACATGTCGGGGATTTCCGTAACAGATCCCGGGCTTTTGGTGACAGAGGGGAGAGGCAAAGACAGACGAAGGGAGGAGGCGAGAGGGTAGGAGCGAGGGAGGCGTGGCTGGCCGCCGAATTTGTCGCTAACGTTTTCGGGAGACCTCTAGTTGAGACGCCTGGCCGGTCTCGGACTGGACACGTACGCCTGCTGGCTCTCAGCCGCGCGACGCTGTGCGGTAACTGGGCCAGGGTAGTATGTCACACAGCGGACCTGCTCTGACGGCCGCCACCTGGCGCCGCCGACACGTCCTGTTTAAACACAGCTCGCCGAGACGGATCGCCGAGGCTGGTGCTCAGGCTGGTGATCCGGGCGCCGGCCGACTCCCGCTGGCCGATGGGGCCTACACGCTGCACGAACGCGCGACGCCGCCGCCTGACACGGACTCACCGGCCACCGCCGGCGACACCACGCGAGCGTCGTCTGCGGGCCGGTCGGCGCCAACTGTCACATTATCCAACAGCCGTTCAGCCCGCAGTCCCTCCCACCTGCCATCCCCGTCGGTCCGCCTATACCCAACGATCCTGGGCCTCGTCCGTCCGTCCGTCTGTTCCACAATCATTACTTGTTTCTCCCTGTCGAAGTCCTGTCCTTCTGTCGATCCTCTTCTCGGTCCGTCCGGCGGTCATCCGGGCGGTTCGTGAGACGGGCCCGGCGGGTGGCCTCAGTCTCGTTCGGGGCGGGCCCAGCGGCCGGCCGGCCCCAGTCTCGGGCTGTTCAGGAGACGGGCCCGGCGGCCGACGTCGCCTGGTCGCCGCGCTCCAGGTCAGCCATGCGCGGCCCGATACTTCGGAGCGTAACGTATGCGGCGGAGCCCGGGCACAGGCTTAGGGCTCACCAGAGGAACAGGAGCGGGCACGGGCTGGAGTGGGGACCGAAGCTGCGGACCCACCGGAGGGAATGGAGAGGTTAAAAGCCGGAGTGGCATGAAGGGCCAGGACCAGAACATAATCCAGTGCTGGCCAGCTGAGTCGGCAGCCTGATCTGTGACGGTAGTGTCGGCGTGCACCAACTCCGGGAAGCACGACTGAGGGTTGACGACAGCGGTGACTGGTGCTGACGGCGAATGTGACCTGGGTATGCCGGCGGCGGTAGAACGCCGGCCAGCTGCGCATGTCGTCCGCCACACGGCGGCTAGTTCACCAGCCAGCCGCCGGCCTCAAAGGTCACATCGGAACTCACGCGGCTGATAACATTATGCAAAGGGCAGGCTGCCTATCTGTGAACAGAGCTCTCTTCTCCGCTCGGAATTCGCTCCCCGAAGTTGACGCGGCCGCTGCCGCCGCTTTACGACTGGGCCCGAGGATTTCTCCCCGCCGCGATACAGCCCCGAAATGTCACTCCCCTGGAGCCCAAATCGCTCGTTCAGTGTTCGCATGGGAAGGGGCCGCAACAATCTCCCAAATTGTCCATGGGTTGGTTGGAATTCCTCCTACACCCCGTAAACTTGTCAGGGGCTCACTTGGGATTCCGCCAGCGGTTACTAATTCCGTTAAAATCGCCAAATGATGGCGGATTCCTCTCGCGTTCCCCAGCAGGGCCGCTCCCACCGCGCGGTGAGCGCATATTGCTTCCACATCGGCCGAACAGACGTCCCAGCCGCGCAGCCAGCGGGAGGAATGGATTGAAGCGTTCATAGTCGTGGCTGGACGCCAAGGGTTCGGGCTCTAGCCAGCCACAAACGTCACTAAGTGTATACAACGTGCATACTAACGGCTGATGTGGGTGAACAAGCACTGGTCTGGGGCTACGTCGGGCTGAGATCTCGAAAACGGCCACTGCTGACCATTCAAAACGGGCACATCGCGATGTGGCAAGCCCCGCATTGTCAAATAGCGATGTCATGTCCTATTTCGTGCTGTGGGTGTTTTAAAACAGCCACATCACAAACTGGTTATCACCGAAATGTCATAAGGCGAAGTTCACTTCATTTCAAGGTGTGGCCGGCTCTAAAACAATAGCATCGCAATACGGCAAATGCTGTCTCACTGCATCGCGATGTAGTCGCTTGCAGTCAACCCACTGCTCGACGACGTAGTTGACGCATGCGTAGAGGACGATGCCGTTCAGTGTGCGCAATTGATTTTCCTGCCATGGTGTAAGGTGCCCTGGAGGAATTAGGATGCTTAAGTCACCGGTCGGAGCACAGCGAGTGAGCCGTGAACGAATGATGCGCAATGCTTCAAGATGCATCGCTGACCAAATCATCAATTCGCTGATCATTTGCGCATGCCGTTGTTTTGATTTCTGCCTGAAGTTTGTGTTAACAGCAACTACCGGATCCCTGCGTTTACATTGCAATTGTTGCCCATCAAAACTCATGAGTTGGTTTAAAAAGGCGACATTACGGGCAGCACCGTATTGGTCACAATTTCTGACGCTGGACAGTCTAGCCACAGAGTGACGCCTGATCTTCGACAAGCTCTTCGTGAGTGGCAGAATAAGCTTTAAAACTCAGGCAGGCCGCCATACCTTCACGGGGAAAATCCCCTTGCCGCGTCAGGCTGTTGGCGTGGTGAATGATCGACCTAACCAGGATGCAACAAAACACGATTATTCGTATTGCGATGTGATCGTCTGTCGGCCACACTACGAAATGAGAGCTATATCACCTTATTATGGCATATTGGGCACTGGGCACCTTATTATGGCATATATCACCTGGTCGAGATGTGGCTGTTTCGAAACACCCACAACCCGAAATATGACGTAACACCTGGGTTCGGCAATGCGGGACATCCCACGTGGGGATGCGGCCGTTTTCGGATTTGAGACTAGCGTACACACTACCTCGCGATGACCTCTATGCGAGTGAATGCTGACCGGCCTCACCGGCCAGCCGGGGTCAGAATAACGTCCGGCACCCCTCGACACAGTGCCCCTGCCGCTGTACCGGCGCCGCGCGGACAGCTCAGCTCGGCTTGGACTTTCGCCGCTCAAAACTGCCTACAAAAAGTGCCTGCAACAAAACTGCCTACAAAACTGTCTGCAACGCTATGGAAGATGCCTCTGGCTGAACTGTCTCTTCCGGTCGTCAGCTCTTTGGTCTGTCCGCCGGTCTTGATCCCAAACGGTGGAAACGGTTTGAGAACCAGAAGCGATCAGCACCGGTATGGCCTGTGGAGGTGGAAATGACACTTTTGCGACATGGATGAGAAAATGCATACGCTTTTCGCCCCATGACACGATTCCCGACAATATTCGCCGCGAAGCGCTTCGAAAATCGTCCCCTTGCACATTTCCTTGGCTGTTTGTTTTCGACCGCGCACCCTTCTGCACGGCCGCTGTCAGCGGAGCTCCAGGCTGCGGGCTGGCCCCACCCTCACCTGCAGCGCCAGAAGAGCCCAGCTGACGCGTCGCGGTTTTAATGGCGTAACGAGAACCCAGGGCGTTGTCGAGTCACACAGTCGTGATGCGTGGCCAAGACGGACGACTGCCATTGAAATGCAGGAATTCGTGGTGACTTGGAATTTATGCGCGCTTGTATTGTGCGGAAGAATTCTCAGGATTCCTGGCTGCTACAATGTCAATTCAGTGCTGCTTTTTGCACGCTCGGGCCGCTTACCTTGTCAATACCGGCCAGCCCGGGGCGAGCTCCCTTCCACTGTTGGTGAGAGGGAGCAAAAAGCGTCAGTTTTGCCAAGGCCCTGTCGCTGGAGATGATTTATAAAACCTGGTGTCATCCCCAAACTTAATGGAACTCTAACGAAAACCAATAACGATATAAAATTGATCACCTTTGCAGACGTGTGATATTACTTTACAGAAAACTACCCGTCAGGGTAAGATGGATGTGCGGGCACGCATTAACAATAAGCAGTGAACAATTTTACCTTCCATAAAGCTAGCGTTAGGACGAGTCAAGCAAATTTGTTTTCCTCACATAAGTAAAAAATGCGTATTCAATAGTTGTAAATTCTGAATTTGGGTGGAGCCTGTTTCCTATGGCATCGTTTGTTTTTACCGCGCAGATGTTTACTGCCGTACTCCTCCTTTGCTAAGTAACCGTCTTTACCGACCTGCCCCCTCACCAGCGTGACTGCCTTCAGCATACAGGGCATGCACCACCCTCCCGCCCCCCTCCGAGTGATCGGAAGCAGCCACCGCCGGCTCTTCGGAACCCTTTTTGTGGCGGTGGCTTTTACGACGGCGCGTCTATTGGGCGCGCGGGCCGGTCCGCGCCGGGCTATTGTCGTGGCCCCGCGTGGCCGAGGGATGTATGTCCGGCGCGGCCGAGAGCGGGGCTCGGACCGGCGGTGACCCGGGTCGGCCCTCTCCCGTGACAGACGGACGGCCCAGCGCTCTGCACCCGCTGCCCGGCTGCACTTGAGGCGGCGCCATCGGAGCGACGGCGGCGACGGAACTACATTCCTTGGCCGCCTGTTGTGGCTGACAACTGCCAGTCCCAACATCTGTCCTTGTCTCTGGGCAGCGGTCTTGGGTCACTAGGCGGCCGGTTGTCCCAACCGCCAGTCCCAACGCCTGTCCTTGTCTCTGGGCAGCGGTCTTGGGTCACTAGGCGGTCGGTGTCTTTGTCTCTGGGCAGCGGTCTTGGGTCACTAGGCGGTCGGTTCTCGCTGTCACCCGTTTTATTGTGACCTAATTTGTCGCCGGCCAGCGCACGGCGGGGCCAAACAGCGCCATCCATCACAGGTCAGCGGCCCGCGGTAGCCGGCCGACAGGCTCTGACGGTGCTCGTGGGACCGCCGCCGGGGGCTAGGGAGCCCGCGGAACCACAGCCGGAGCTAGGGAGCCTGCGGAACCACAGCCGGGGCTAGTGAGCCCGTGGAACCACAGCCGGGGCTAGGGAGCCCGCGGAACCACAGCCGGGGCTAGGGAGCCCGCGGAACCACAGCCGGGGGCTGGTGCGTTCGCCGGACCACCGTGGGGGTCAAAGATGGCAGCCGGCCGTCGTCGGCCTTACCCGATCACTGTTGGCACGAACCTCACGGGGCGCCGGCGGGCTTACATGGCATGGCGACGCTCTAAGAGGTCTCGCAGCGCCCCGAGCGTTCTCGTCGGGTTATGACCTCTTGCTGCATAGCCACAATGCGCATACGCAGAAGTGCGTACCGCGGAGTCTTGTGCACACAGTGCGTACCACGGACTTCTGTGCACACAGTGCGCTGAGCCAGACAATGAGGCACGACTCTCACGACAGGGTTTTGGCTGCGTCATCTAACGGTCCTGTCATGTATGACGTTCGTAGGCACCCTCGCGCTCATTCCCCTCTGTTTTCGGCAGGATGGCGGGGTTGTTTGAAGGTGGAAGTGATGGTCGTGTTGTGTCATCACTGACCGACCCCGGATCCCAAGCGTGACTGCAGTATGACGTCGTCCTCCAAGCTTGTGACGCCTTTGTTATCTGGACGGCGCGCTCTCCTCACCGAGCTCTCGCCTCCAGCCTGGCCCGGCTGCGGCCGTGGCCATCTGCAGTTATCGAATTTATGGCGCCCCTATCGGGCGGCGGTGCGTGTGCGCCCGACAGAGTCGTCGACCCCCATCTCCGCCGCCCGACTATCTGGCTCCCATCGTGGGCCGGGCAAGCGGGCGGTGCGGCGGGTGCGCCGCCTCCGCCCGCATGCCAGAAAGCAGACTGTCGCATGCCGGGGAGCAAGCTAGGAGAGGTCAGGCGGCAGACTGAGGGAGGTCAGATGGCAGGCTGAGGGAGGTCAGGCGGCAGGCTGGGAGGGATCAAGCGGCAGACTGAGATAGGTCAGGTGGCAGGCTGAGGAGATCAGGCGGCAGGCTGAGGAGGCAGGCGGCAGGCTGTGAGAGGTCAGGTGGCAGGCTGAGGAGGTCAGGCGGCAGGCTGAGGAGGTCAGGCGGCAGGCTGGGAGGGGCCAGGTGGCAGGCTGAGGAGGCAGGCGGCAGGCTGAGGGAGGTCAGGTGGCAGGCTGAGGAGGTCAGGCGGCAGGCTGTGAGAAGTTCGGCGGCAGGCTGTGGAGGCAGGCGGCAGTCTGTGAGAGGTTAGGCGGCAGGCTGAGGAGGTCAGGCGGCAGGCTGAGGAGGCAGGCGGCAGTCTGTGGGAGGTCAGGCGGCAGGCTGTGGAGGTCAGGCGGCGCGGCGGTCTGCCGTGCCGATGGACTGCCCGCATCTGTTCCACTCGGGCAAGCCTGGTAAAAGCGAGTCACCGCCATTGGGGGCGCGGCCGGAGCCCGACCCCTGCCATCTGCTACCGGATGTCGCGATCCGTCCGCATCGGTTGACGGAGATGGGGATATCAGGGATGGTCGCTGCTCATGCGGTGCATATATACGTGTGAGGGGACCAGAGGATTAGCTGGGGGGAGGGGGGGATTGGCTACAGTGGTATCATTTGTGAAAGCAGCTGCACTGTGTCCGAACAGCTGATTCGATTATGATTAACAACACGACCAGCGCAGTTGCCGTCAGCCCATTCAGTGGCTTCAGGACACAGGCACAATGGGGTGGGTGGCCGGTAAGGTAAATAAGGCCGGTAAGTGCCCTCTGCAGGATGCGACCCGTCCAGCAAAACGCGTTGAAATATGTCACGGCACGGCCCACGCGATCGCTTTTAGTTACACGCAACGCGTGCGGGTGCCAACGGTGCGGCAGTCTTGTTACGTTCAAGCGGTGACTGAACACTGGTGTTCTCAGATATGCCGCACAGCGAGGAGACTAGCGCTTGGCGACGAGAACAATCAGCCAGGAGGGTGATTACATCTCCAGCTGTCGTCTCCGAGGTGTCCCTAGAGACAGACCGGCTTTGTTTCCACACTCATGGATCAGCGCTGGCTGGGCCGTGGCGGCGTGGCCGGCGCTGGCCATCCAGGCGGCCGTCAGTTGGCGGTAGTTAGCCGGCACTCGTCGCCCCCCCCCCCCCCCCAGGCTCGGGTCCGCCGCTGCATAACGCTGCCGGATAATGCCATCTGCCCGCGGTGGTCTGGGAGAGGGCGGGCGATGTATGCATCGGGCTGACGAGCGGGCCCGCTGCTCTCAGGCAGCGGGTGTTGTGCCATCGCGCGAGCTTCAGCCGCTCTAGCCGCTGCGCTAACCTCCCCGCGCTCCCGCGGACAGCGGCTCAGAGAGCGAGCGTTGTCATCGCCACTTTAAATGGGCGCGCGCGGGGCGGGCGTTAGCTCCCGCTGGGCTAATTCGAACTCCGAACATGGCTATTTGGGCCATCCCGGGGGCATCAGTTAAACAGTGTCACGACTGCATAATCAGCCGAGCCCGGCGCGGCTGGGGAGCGCGCCCGTCCGGTCACCGTACGGCATCCAATCAGGCCAATCAGGCTGGTGTAGTTGTACGGAATAAGAGGGATTTCACCCGGCATTGATTGGCCCAGCGGGCTATTCTCATGCTCCAGAGGTACTCCGAATTTCCTCCCATTTTCATCGTGTGCCAAACCCGGCTCGGAGGGCCACAATAGCCTCCCAAAGCCAGACCTGCTCACAGTCCTCATGTAATGCCCGGCAAATCCCTAGCCTTTAGTGGAGCCCTCCTCTGCCAGCGAGTAAGTCCCGAACAAATTGACGCTTTACCGCCATTTCAATATCGCCGACGGACAGGAAGCCATCGGGCGAGATTTACCGTCTGGCCCGTGGAGCCATCGCTGAGCCAGAGGGCTGTCAGCTGAGCCCGGGTCGGCCGAGGAGCCGGACCTCCTGACGCTCTGCCGGTGGCGGGGCCGCGCGTGCCGCTGCAGGTCGTACGTTCAGTGGCGGAGTTAAGACCGGGCAGAGTGATGTGTTTCCATCGTCGGACGGATCTGGGCCGTGTCGGGCGAAGGACGGGCAGGCCGCATGCTGAGGACGACGGCGGCTGTGGGGATATGGGCCCGGCTCCCGCCGTCTCCCGGCTGGGCAGCTTGTCGGCCTTTGTCTCCCGGCCGGGCAGCTTGTCGGCCTTTGTCTCCCCGCTGGGGAAATTATTGGGTCGTATCACGTTGTCTCCTTAACGATGAAGGGCGCGCCTAGCCTTGAGTGCGGAGATTTCGGTCCCAGACGCTGTCGGCTGCGTGGAGATCGGTGTGGCCGTCTGGAGATCGGCCCATCTGTCTGGAGACCAGCGCGGCTGTCTGGAGACCGGCGCGGCTGTCTGGAGATCGGCGCGTCTGTCTGAAGACCGACGTTTTTGTCTGGATATCGGCGCGTCTGTCTGGAGACCGGCGGGCTGTCTGGAGATCGGCGCGGCTGTCTGGAGCCGCTGTACGCTGTCCGCCCGCCGGACCGGCAGCTCAGAGGCGAGCGGTGACGCCTACAGGGTATAGCTACGGACCCGACCGCAAAGTCAGCCAGCGGCACTGACCTGTGACCCGCGGCAGGGACCAGGCCGACCTCGGAGTCAGCCATCGACACTGACCTACGACCCGCGACAGGGACCAGGCCGACCGTGGAGTCAGTCAACGATACTGACCTGTGACCCGCGACAGGGACTGGGCCGTTCGCACTGATGCCCAGCGCCGCACACATCTCGGTGCCTGCTGGCTGCAGAGAAGCTTCCCTTTCGATCACATGAAGTAGACTTTTTCACGAGTGCTGTCGGGGCTTCCTCTCGAGTTCGATGACGCCCCAAGGCGACTAGTTCAGTTACCGGTTCTTTCGCGTCAGCCTCGTCTGTGGTCTCAGCATCTCGGCGTGAGCGCCCAGCAGCCTCTCGAACTGCCGCCCGGCCTTACAGTGGGTCTGTCTTCGTCATGATCGCTGCTGGTGGTCGGCGGAGCCGTGGGTGGCTGCCGGCGCTATTTGCTCGCTTGCTTTGTATTCCGTCACTGTCTAGTCGGTCAGCGCTTGCTATGACAGCCAGCCGGTAACTGAAGCCTTTGTATGTGTGCTGATTCGTGTGATCACCGCATCTCATAATGTTCAAATTCTAAGCCGGTAGCGTCACCTCGCGGCGCGGCCCTGCAGGGTGACATTACCCACGAGCGGTGCGGGCGGGGCCGCGTCTGTTGTCCGTCTGTTGTCAGCGACCTCGCTGGATTGTCTCCAAATAAGCTGATGTCATGCGAGCACAGTCGGGGTCACAATGGCAAACGAAGCGGCGTCGAGTCGGTCAGGCTGGAAAACTGGCGCGGCTACCCCAACACGGCAGTGACGCGACGCAGCCACTCCAATACGGTCTGACGCGACGCGGCTACCCCAACTCGGCCTGACGCGACGCGGCCACCCCAACACGGCCTGACGCGACGCGGCCACCCCAAACTCGCCTGACGCGACGCGGCCACCCCAACACGTCCGACGTGACCGGCCACCCCAACACGGCATGGACGCGACGCGGCCACCCAACACGGTCCGACGTGACGCGGCCACCAACACGGCGTGACGCGACGCGGCTACCCCAACTCGGCCTGACGCGACGCGGCCACCCCAACACGGCCTGACGCGACGCGGCCACCCCAACACGGTCTGACGCGACGCGGCCACCCCAACTCGGCCTGACGCGACGCGGCCACCCCAACACGGCCTGACGCGACGCGGCCACCCCAACACGGTCTGACGCGACGCGGCCACCCCAACACGGTCTGACGCGACGTGGCCACCCCAACACGGTCTGACGCGACGCGGCCACCCCAACACGGCCTGACGCGACGCATCCCCGATGACGCTCCTGTGCGGCGTCTGCGGCGGCGGCCGTACCTCACCCCTCGCCGGCCGCACGACAGCGGGCCGGCCTTGCGTCGGTGGCGTGCCCCATCGCCACCGCCGTCGCTTTTTGCGGCCGCGGTTTGCCGGCGGGCCAACCGTGCGCGCGCGACAGGGACGGCGCGCCGCGGGGCGCGGAAATAGATCGCGCCGCGGCCGGACCCGAGGTGCCGGCATTGCTGGGATGACGTCGTGACAACGGCGCTGGTCTGGTCTGCGTGCTGGCGGCAGTCCTGTGGTCTGGTCTGGTCGGTGGTCTAGAGCTTGAGCGGCCGGCCAGGCGGCGCACGCTATCACGGCCGCCCTGCCAGTGCGGGCCGCGCGCGCCTTGGCCGAGATCCGCCGCCCGGCCGGCGGCCTGCGCGACGCTGTCGTCGGCCCAGCCAGCGTCCGAGACTAGCTGGGCCCACGCCCCACCCCTATTGGCTTCCGTGCGACCACGACGAGCTCAATCAGGCGCCGACATGGCTTCCGTGCGCCAGTAAGTGGCTGGCCCGGCACGTCGGACATGCGTGCAGGGCTTGTTCGGACCGAGCTGGTCCGCGGTGAGGTCTCGCGGGGACAGGGGGGGAAAGGCATATGATCAGAGGCACGCTATGCTCGCCTCGCTCCGCTCCCGACCCCACAGCCGGAGAGTGATTGTATTACCGACCGTGCAGGCAGTTGCTTTGTTGCGTCACCCCCCACCTATCTCTCCCTCTCTCTCTCTCTCTCTCTTCTCTCTCTCTCTCTCTCTCTCTCTCTCTCTCTCTCTCTTCTTCTCTTCTCTCTCCTCTCTCTCTCGCTCTCTCTCTCTCTTCTCTCTCTCTCTCTATCTCTCTCTTCTCTCTCTCTCTCTCTCTCCTCTCTCTCTCTCTCTCTCTCTCTCTCTCTCTCTCTCTCTTCCCTGCGTCTTCTACCCCTCGCCCTCTGTTTATGTCTCTCTCTCCTCTATTTCCTTCCCGCTCTAGCTCGTGCTGGCGTCATTATCTTCACCTTTCACCCCTCTATCTCCATTCATCTTCACCTTTCACCTCTGACCGTTCACAATTCTCATTTCCACTCCCTTTCTCCCTGGCGCCTGCCTGCTCTTTCCGTATCATTCCCAGGTGTGTGTCATCCACATGAGCTTGTCGATCGCTCAGGTGAAGGACGCCTCCTGAAGTGTGAATATCAAAACAAGTTTTAAAGTCGATTCTTTCCATGTGCCGCCACGGTCTAACTGTGCAGCATCCTCGGAAAGCGGGGTGTCGTGACACGCACGGGCCTTCCCCCTCTTCGTTCCGACGCCCATAAGCTGGTCTAAACCATGGATCGAGATCGTAGCGTCCAATGGTCGTACCAGATGAGACCCGCATGTGCACGGTCTCCGTGCACACACATGCCGGTCTCCGATCTCCGGTCCGCGGGTACCAATCGTCAATCAAGGGAATTCACTGATGTGTCGTGAAATCTACAGTTGGCCAGATCTGAATGTCTGGCCCAGTCTTATCGATGTCATCGCATGATTGATTGACCGATTGATCTGATTTTCGTCCGATTTCATTGTGTGTGATACCATGAAATGGGCGTAGTCTGGTCTATCAGAGCCGACGAATTCGTCAAATTGCTCTTGCTCGTTACTATCTTGACGAAGAGCTGTGTGACTGTCAGAAATGTGGTGCATCCTGGTACTTTCCCGTGACAATACTTCTCTTCCCGCGCTGTCAATTACATATCAGGTCATAACACAAAGTATGCTTTGGGACAAGGGTTTTCTAAAATGTGCATAGTTCACTATCGTAATGTACCTATGGATGGTCTTTGCTTATCTAGCCTTACTGTTTGTTTTTATGGTCCCGAACGCATGCGTGAACGTGACACCTTCACTGGAGCTTTCCGACGCACTCAGCTGCCGAGGCTATATGGCGTCGCTGCCTTTCGCCCTGCCAGGAACGGTAGGCACGGTGGGGAATCGAAGCCCTGTACCTCTGATTTCCTACATGCGCAACTTAATCAATGTACTATTGACACTCCGGCATGGACGTAAGGAAATCGTGCGTCTCATTGCAGCCGATTACTGTTCTGGTGGCATTTAATATTTATGGTATGGTGTTAACGGTATTCACATGGTAAAAATACGAAGTAGTCCAATTTGCCCTCAACTTTTCGGTATTTGGACCATACACACCCGTATGGTGGTTCCGCCGGTGGCCGTATGCATATGCATGGCGAACCCCAGACAAAACGTTTTCCCAAACGTCGAAACGCAGGTGATGAAAATGAGCCCGGCTTTCTCTCCCACTCTCATGCTCATGCTGGCGATCTGAAGCCTGATGCAGCCCGGGCCCATGCCGTCATCCAGACATGCCGCGCTGCTGAGTGCTGCTCATCAGATATCTGCAGAGCGATGTCAGCAACACGGAGGAGGCTGGGACGAGGATGAATGGCACGCAGTTGCGTGCTCTTGCGCTGTGATCGTGCCGGTCGAGTGGTCACTGGTCGACATTGCGTGCCGTCACGAACGGCGGCTGCAGAGCGGCGCGCGTGGTGACCGTGTTTTGGGCCCGCTCGGCACTCTGCAAGCCCTGTTTTGGGCCCAGACGCATTGTCGCGCACGCACCATTTTAGCGCGCCGCCGACGCGAAGGGTGTGTAAGCCTGGCATTAATCGGGTAATGGGCCAGTGGCGGGCGGACCGGATAAACAATTATTATGCAAAAGGCTGTAGACTGGGCCCCGCCTCAGACCCGAGCACCACTCTGCAGACCGCATGTGGAACCCCGACTCAGAGCCGCGTGCCCTTGTGAGGACTGCGTTGTTGTGACCGACTCGGGATGGCTCGCTCCGCTGCAGGACGCGCTTGGCGGTGGTGGTGACTGCGGTGCCTATGTTTCGCAGCTGCTGAACTCTCTGGCCCGCGACCTGGACCACATGCTGCTGGACCTGTGTCATGACCCCGGCGCAGGTCACACCGGCAACAGCGGCGCCCAGCAGGCCAGGTCAGTGGGCGCATCGGCGCAGCGGGGCAGGGGCAGGGGCGGGGGCAGGGGCAGGGGCGGGGGCTTGGGCAGGGGCAGGGGCGGGGGCGGGGCACGGCCCTGCCGCCAGCGCAGCACGACGGTGGAGTTTTCGTGGCATGCCGCTGCGTTAACCGCATTTGAAGAGCGACGGCACCCATCAGCGTCATCGGGCCGGAACAGGCCCTGCTTTCGAAGCTCCACAGAGGGTGCCAGTCTGAATACGGCAGGCTTCAAGCAGAGACAGCTCCGGAAAACTTTGCATGAAGAATGACGTTTTTTAGACCTAAAAAATATTCGAAGTTCTCGGACGACTCCAGAAGGGCTCCGGCAACACTAAGCGCGAGGGCTGTGGCAGCCTGAATGTATCGTCCTGTTTTCCTGCCGTTATCGGAAAACAGAGCGGTGGCCTTTGGTCTCGTAGCGACGGAATCACGGAATTCAATCGCGACTGATGCGTGGACTTGGCATTTTCTGCTCCGTCGTAATCCTCGCGTGCCGAATCGTCGTGGGTGGAGGAGCATCACTCCATCCGTAAACCCCGACCAATGCTCTGGGGAGTCCGTAAAGCCGAGAAAATAAACTTCGGCTGCCCCAGCGAGCCTTCTGTCTGCGCCCGGGCCCAGGCCTTCGCCGCCAAAATGATCGCACTTTATTGCCGCGCCAAGAGGCGTCTCTATTTTGGGCCTGGGAGAATCTCACTCTGGCTGTCTGTAAATGTTGACGACCGATATACTGGCTGACACGAGCCACAGCTAGGCTGCGACATTAGATAACCCAGCCTGAATGGTAAGTTCTGCGCAAATACGACGCCTTAGCAACGCTGCTGCAGTTCCCTTGGTAAGGCTTCGTCTTGGCGGATCAGGGAAGTTTTCAGGCGCCGAGCAGACCTTCATCTGGCTGTCGTGTATGCTCTCGAGTAAAACTTCGAGGTCCCGATTTTACTTTCTGCTCGGCTTGGCACTAGTTTAAGGGGCAATGAGATCTAGCCTGGGGCTGATAAAAGTCACACACTAACACTTAAACATCGGAAATCGGGAACAAAGAGAGCCCAGTGCAAGTTCCTAGTACGCTAACTATTTTTACTGCCCCAACCCGCGCCTGCTGCGTCCACACATCCGTTGCCTCCCGGGCTACCTCCACTGCCTCCTCTGCCCGCTGTCTTCGTCACCGGCTCCACCACCTCCTCTGCCCGCTAGCTCTGTCACCGGCT
This sequence comes from Pollicipes pollicipes, assembly GCF_011947565.3. NCBI lineage: Eukaryota > Metazoa > Arthropoda > Thecostraca > Pollicipedomorpha > Pollicipedidae > Pollicipes > Pollicipes pollicipes. The sequence goes on along the minus strand of NW_023596136.1, from coordinate 19,649,302 downwards.
CCACCACCTCCTCTGTCCGCTGTCTCTGTCGCTGCGACCGCCGCTGCTGGGGGAGCGTTCCCTGACCGCCGGACGTGCCTTCAGCCTGTCCTCTGGGCGGGGTGACGTCGGACGCGCCCGCTCGCACCGCACGCACCAGCGCGGCCTCGGCCGTCTCAGCGACGACTCCCGGCCGTGTGCGAGAGCCGGACTCGATATAGAGCAGCCATTACGTCCGATTTTCAATGGCGCGCTTGCGGGAACGCCGTTCGTCGGGCCGTAAAGAACGCGACAACGTGGCCCACTGTCAGCGGCCGCGCCGATATTAAAAGCTGTCTGGGCGCGTTGTTTGTCGGCGGCGCGGCGGCGGCGCCCCGCGGCGCCGGAAGCGGAGGTGCCGCTCGGCGGCCGTCACGCCCCCAATTTGGCGCGAGTTACGGGCCCAGCCGGCGGGAAAATTAGATCATTGCACGACCATTGTGTACAGGAGTGGTTTTACCAGGCGGTCGGGAGATGTGATGTCGAGTTTCTGATGTCATTCTGGAGCGTTCCCAGATCACCGCTATGTTCATACGTCCCGGGAGTAAGGAGTTGAATGTCGCCAAACGGCGAAAAATTTCAACTGAGCGTTGCCAGGCCTGAAGTTGGCGGACTCTGGAACGCGCTGTTGCTTGCTGGTACGCCCGCGATCGCAGCCCTGCGCTGTCGTTCTGTTTACTCGTCGCCACCGGTGGCCCGGGCCAGCTTTTAACTGTCCAGTGGCGACTGAATGGTCGCCGCCGCCACCCTTCGACACCCTCGTCACTTTCCGCTCTACTAAGTAACCGCCTGTTTGTTTGGATCCGTTGTCTTTCAAATTAATCATTCAGAGGTTTGAAAAAGTCAAGCTCCTCGCTTCGATATGCAATCACGTCTGGAGAAATACCAGCCGGCTGCGAAGCGCTTTGTCACGACTCGCCGGCATCTTCATCTGCATACACGTGCGGAGCGCATGCCAACTAGCACCGGACAAAGCGAAGCGGACCAGCGCGGGGCGCGCGCGGAGTGTGCGTCCGCTAGCTGCAATCCCACTTTGGCCGCTTTGCATGGCTGCAATCCCGCTTTGGCCGCTTTGTACTGTGACTGCCGCCACTGCGCGCCCAGTCATTTTTCAGGCGCGCCCGGCCAAGTTGCTATGAGAGAGAATGCGGCGACGGCCATTACGAGAATCCCTTGTGCGAGTTAATAATGCATGAGTATGGAAACAAGGGATGTTAAATTCGAATGGCTCATTAAGACGAGAATGATCGCACCGTTATCCCCGCGTCTAGAGCGTTTGTTGCGTCAATGCAGGGCCGCATGGATGGCGGTGAAGCAGCTTCCCGCTCGTGGGACAGTGACTAGTCTGAGCCCCACCGAAGCAGCTTCCCGCTCGTGGGACAGTGACGAGACCCACTGGTCGTGCCTCCCCCCCCCCCCCCGATCTCTCCACCATTCCTTTAGGCACTTTGACCTGTGTCACATCTGTCGATTTCCACTATTGCCCATCTGATAGCTTTGTCAAGAGCTATTCACCGCTGTTACCGCATTGTCGTCGCATGCCTAATTATTGTGGTAATAGAACGGGTCTGTTGATTGCTGTTGATTGCCCTGCTACCTGATTTGACCTTTCAAAGGCCACATTTACCATTGCTTGGTCACAGCTGGGTTTCACGAGGGTTTTCTGCCTTTTTCCTTGGCTCTGGTTTGCTCAGTCTCCGAGATATTAGCGGGGCCTTAAAGCCCCTCGTACGACCAAAGTGCAAACATGTCCGCAAGATGAGGTTTAAAATTCGGACGTTTTCTTTAAGAAATATAAATGCCGAATGGGTAAGACCTGTAATTGGTATCAGGTACTGAGGTAATAGACATCAGGTACCGAATATTGTTAATGATCATTTGCTTACGGCCGTGGTGAACAAGTATCCGACAAAAATAGCGCAGAAACTTATAGTAGAGTCCGATAAAAAATAGAAACTGATATAGAATAAATAGAAGCTTATATAGAGTCCGATAGAAAAATAGCGCCAAAGACTTAGGGTCTGATAGAAAAATAGCTTTAAAGACCTGGAGTCCCGTAGAAAAATAGCGCAGAAGCTTAGAGTCCGGTGGAAAAATTGCACAGAAACAGTTACTTAAAGCGGTAAATCTGAGCGATTGAGAAAATTGTCCTTGTTGCCGGGTTGAAAGCGCCACATTTCATTGTGTGCATACGCCGTCAGATTTCTGCCTGAAAGGTGTCATCTCCTGTTCAGAGATGAAGCCAGCCGCCATGACGGCGGACAAGGCCATCCTCATTTCCATCTCTTTGATGGAGACGAACCTACGCTGGAGTTTGGAGGCTGATGCAGTGCTGGTTTCTCGCCGTTCTACGTCTAAAATAAACTCACGATTAAGAATTTTTGAGAGCGTGGATTCGATCTACCTCGCGAAGGCGTGCGTTTGGCGCTTGACCTATGCCTGGTAGCCGGCGGCAGCGGGTTCCCACGCGGGCGGCGTCTCCTCACGCGAGCGGCGTCTCCCACGCGGGCGGCGCCTCCCACGCGGGCGGCGTCTCCGCACGCGGGCGGCGTCTCCCACGCGGGCGGGCACCGTCTACGCGACGCGGGAGCGGCGTCTCCCACGAGGGGCGGCGTCTTCCCACGCCGGGGCGGCGTCTCCACGGGGCTGCGTCTCCCACGGCGGGCGCGGCGTACTCTGCCACGCGAGCGGCGTCTCCCACGCGGGCGGCGTCTCCCACGCGGCGGCGTCTCCGTACGTGGGCGGCGTCTCCGCACGCGGGCGGCGTTTCCACACGCGGGCGGCGTCTCCGCACGCGAGCGGCGTCTCCCACGCGGGCGGCGTCTCCCACGCGGGCGGCGTCTCCACACGCGGGGAGGGCGCCGCCTGCCGCCACTCGCGGCTCCGCTAACCCAATAAAGAGGCTGCCAGAGGGGGATGTCCGCCACGCCGCTGGGCCGCCGTCAGTCTGGGGCCACTCGGGACAGCGAGCCATGGCGCGCCGAACCACGATCTGTTCTTAAAGCAATTAACCCGGGGATTCGACTATCTTTTAGGGATGTGTTGAGATGCTGACGAACTTAAAACGGTCTTAGAATGTCGCACCTGCAACACGGTAGTCAACATGCCATTTGAAGCGGTGTAGTTGATTTGTGGGAGGAAAACAAGCATGGGGCATGCGGGTGAAATATGTGAGCATAAGCGTCGTAACCTTCGAGTCAACGAAGGTCAAGACTGTTCATTTTCGGCCGCTGAACGCCGAAAAACTTAATTAACTCGGGTCGCAACACAAAATACGCCAATCGGCTCAATGTGTTTATTTACCGCAATCAAGGAAAGTGTGAAATGTAGCTTTATCTCGTAATCCAGCTGTCAGCAAAGGTCAAACTTTACAGGTTTGAACAGCTTGCGCGCCGAAAAATACCTCTTGTGGAGTTGGACCCCTTCCCCCCAAAAACACCCTTCGATGTGTTCATTTTTTGTTGAAAGCTGTCTACACACTGATAGACCCTTACTTATTTGAATACAATAAAAAGTACACCATTGGATGCGCCTTAGTCGATAAAGCGGAGACAAACAAGTTTGGGATGTGTGGACTGAATGCCGTGACGCAAGGGTCAACAAAATAAAGAATTGTCCAAAAAAGAGGTAAAAGTGATTTTTAATGCGCAACTAGCCAAACGCGAATAATTGTGAACTTTGTTCACAACTGATGGTTTCATCATTGGCATAATCCATACGAGTTTCTCTACGGTAAATCGACCTCATCGCTCCGAAGTGTGTATTTATATGCAATAATGGCACCCACCAAAGTTTTTTTTAGTGCATCAGCATTTCCTTTTCAGCTTGTTGGCCTTAAGTACCTCCCTTTCACGCGAGCCTTCCAGGCGAATTCTCTGTATTTTATTCGGCTAGTTTTTCCTCGGTCGCTTTTACAGCAGGTCATGAAGTTGAAAATATCAGATGAGTTCAGCGGAATCGTCCCAAGAACGAAAAACACTTATTGGTGGCTCGTTGCGAGCTGATGAGTAATGCTGCTCGCTCTTATCTAGGCCTCTGAAATTCCGCCCGTCGTAGTTTGAGATCTGGCTGGCATTTCGAAAACAGCTATGCGCTCATTTTGTTTTTTAATTCACGAACAGCGCCTCGCCACCAGCCGTTTCTCAGTGGTGCTGCTCGCAGGCTCTGTCTGAGGCGTGTCGAAGCTCCGGTGGGGCGCGAGCTGCTGGCGAAGTGGTGCAGCCGGCTGGAGGTCGCGACCGGGCGCCTCTCGTGGCGCCTCCCGGGTAAACATGTGCCAACCGTGTTTGCTTTGAGACCGAGCTTCCACGTGGCCCGAGGCGTCAACGGCCGACACGTGCAATGGGTGTGTGTGGGGAGGGGGGCGGGGTGGAGGGGGAGGGGCGTACCAGTATCGTTTAGCTGCTTGGTCTCGATCATGGTGAGTACGCGGTGACTGAGGGCAGAGTTTACGGTCGTCTTTCCCGGCGAAGGTGTGACTCACTTAGTTGCTTTCAACCTCGTCAACTCCTGCCACTGGGCGGCAGAGCAAGGAGTCGAAAGATAGGCCGGATCCCGAGCGACGCAATTACTTGTTTCCCCGGAATGCCCCTTTTACTGCGTAGTGGGAAGGGTATAATATATACTTGGGAAGGTATTATGATGAAACCGGCGCGCTGGTTTCAAATGGAAGCGCCTCTGCAGTTGGGAAGTTTTGATGCGGGAAATGCCCAGCAAGCTGGCAATAGAATAGTCACAATAAAGGAGCTCGTACTGCGCTGGTCTTACAGCCACCCCAGCTAAGTTTAGATTGTACTGTGTTCACAACAGCCACGACAAACAAATACATGCATTGGCGGATACAGACTATGAATGGGACAGTGCAATCCAGAGCTGCCTGCCTCAGCACGGGTCGCTCCGACATGACCGTGCAGTCCGACAGCCCCGAGGGCGCGGGAGGACGAGCCGGTAGTGCAGTCCGACAGCCCTGAGAGCGCGGGAGGACGAGCCGGCCGTGCAATCCGACAGCCCTGAGAGCGCGGAAGGACGAGCCGGTAGTGCAGTCCGACAGCCCTGAGAGCGCGGGAGGACGAGCCGGCCGTGCAGTCTGACAGCTCTGAGAGCGCGGGAGGACGAGCCGGCCGTGCAGTCTGACAGCTCTGAGAGCGCGGGAGGACGAGCCGGTAGTGCAGTCCGACAGCCCAGAGAGCGCGGGAGGACGAGTCGGTAGTGCAGTCCGACAGCCATGAGAGCGCGGTAGGACGAGCCGGCCGTGCAATCCGACAGCCCTGAGAGCGCGGGAGGACGAGCCGGTAGTGCAGTCCGACAGCCCTGAGAACGCGGGAGGACGAGCCGGTAGTGCAGTCCGACAGCCCTGAGAGCGCAGGAGGACAAGCCGGTAGTGCAGTCCGACAGCCCTGAGAGAGCAGATATATGGCAAGTGACATCATAACTTTGCGACAAATCTACGTTGAGCAATCGCGTCACGCTGATGACTAGAAGATGTTCCAATTTGTTGGTCGTGATAGAAATAGCGTTTTAAATCTTACCTGGTTTTGCATCATTATCATCGATCTTGTCTGACGGCACCAAACATTGATACATTGATGTAATGAGACATGTTCTGAAATGGGGTGGTTCGTACTCGATCCCATTCCCGTACACTCGTTCCTTGAGTTATCAGCCGAGCTACGGCGTCCCGTTGGTTGAGCTGCCAGTTGAAATACGGCGTCCGCTGGTTGAGTTGTCAGCCGAGCTGCGGCGTCCGTTGGTTGAGTTGCCAGCCGAGATACGGCGTCCGAGCGGCCGATGATCCGCGCCGGAGCGGCTTGTATCTGTGGAGCTGGCTGGACCGGGCCGCAGCAGCTGGCCCAGCGCCGTCCGGGGACAGTGTGAGAGTGGCGAGCCGGACCAAAAGGTCCGCGGCTGGCGCCACACAGGGTCATGCCCCCCCCCCCCATCCGCCTGCCCCACCCCCGTCTCTGCAATGTGTATGTAGCGCGTGGCAGGAACCTCGTCGTCACGCGATAAGCAACCGCAACGTTTAGCAGAGCCGTGCACGCGCCAGCGAGCTGATATCTGTAAACACAAACAGAGGCGGGGGCGAATTCGGCGGACCACGTAAACCTGCAGCGCGGCCCGACTTGCGTCAGCCGGCGCCACCCTCCGGTGACGACCTGAAGGCCGGGTCAGCCGGAGGACTCCCGGACCGGCCGGTCCGGCGCAGGCTGGCGCTGGCAGGTCAGTGCTGCGCGACAGCGGATGGTGGCGGCCCTTTGGTTCCGCGGCGTGGGTTCTGGCTGTAGTAAGAGCTGACAGGTCGCGCTGTTTCTGGGGTTCTCCTGTCCGGCGTGGTGTCCCATGCGCTCGTCTTTGTTTCACCGCACGGCCCAGTGCTCCGTGCCGTCGCCTGTGACGGGCCATGCCTCGTCTTTGTCTGTGTCCCCTGTCCGGTTGCACGGGCGGCGCTGTTCCGTTCGGTGCACATCGGACTGTGGCTGGGATGCGCTGCGCCGTGGCCTGTGCCCGGCTGTTGGATGTGCCGTGCCAGCGGTACGTGCCCGGCTGTCCGGTGTGCCGTGCCAGCGGTACGTGCCCGGCTGTTGGATGTGCCGTGCCAGCGGTACGTGCCCGGCTGTCCGGTGCCGCCGCCGGCCGCCGTGGCCTGTGCCCGGCTGTCCGGTGTGCCGTGCCAGCGGTACGTGCCCGGCTGTCCGGTGCCGCCGCCGGCCGCCGTGGCCTGTGCCCGGCTGTCCGGTGTGCCGTGCCAGCGGTACGTGCCCGGCTGTCCGGTGCCACCGCCGGCCGCCGTGGAATGCGTCCACGCCGGTGATCCGGGCCGGCCCGGCCGCCTAATGACGGCCTGCCACGGGCCGGCGCTCGGCCACCGCACCAGGAAGTCCGCGCGCAGCTTCCGAGCACCTCTCACCATTCCCACCATTCTTCACGCACCCCGCGTCGTTCGCCGCCGCCGCGGAATTCAGAGGCGGCGTCAGGCGTGGACTTGGGGAGATGAACCACCAGCTCCGCCGCCTGCTGCGAGTGGTCCTCTCGCACCGAGGTCTTGGCTTGGAGCTAAGGTGTACCGGCAGATCACTGACCGCAATCCAAGCGCCTCCCGTGAATCAGGCGAGCGCTCTCTCCGCCTCTGCTCACTCCTCGCACGGAGCGCGAGCTGGTCGCGCGAACAACGGAGGTGATTCAGCGGCTGCGCATACGGGGAAACGCGAGGGTCACGGGCCCTCCCGTGAATCGTGACTCACGACCGGTGGACGGTCGGCCGAGCGGTCACTTCCTGTCGCTGAGTGGCGGCAGTCCACCGGACAGCAGCACCCTCATCCGGGACCGGGCCCCGCGCGTGACCAAGGTCGCCGGGCGGCGCGTGGAAAAACGCCGGCCGGCGGCGGCGGCCTCTCAGAGGCGGCATGATTGGCGGGATCGCTCCCACCGCTGGCCCTGCCGCGCCGCAGGTCGCCGCGGTCAAGTGCATTCCACTCGTGGTGAATCAACATGCGACAATGAGCCCTAAATCTGGCACTGCCACGGGACGCCCGCGGGGCGCCGCCCGCCGCCGGATACTGCCTGTTACGACGCCGCACTGTCGTCAAACGAGGCGCACTTGCGGTGGCCGCTGACCGACCGGTCGGCGTTTACGAGCACCGCCCTGATCGGACGATTATCTGACCGAGCCGTGACGTCACGGCCGCTCTCGGGATGCGTGGGTCGGGCGGCGGCAATTAGCCGGCGGCGGGCCGCCCCACGGCGCGCCGGAGCGCCCGGCAGAGCAGGCAGGCCCTCACATCGGGCTGGAGAGCGGCCGGCCCCCTCTCACTGTCAGGAGCCGCCGTCTGCGCCGGTACGGCGACCGGACACAGCTCCCAGGTGAGGACGGCTTCAGAAGTGGCGGCATGCCGCGGCTACGTCAGCGGATGGCCTGTTCCTGGGTCTAGGTCTGGGTGCTGTGCCTGAATCAGAGGTCAGCTGCTTCGCATGTAACACTATGCGTAGCGGATCCGGTGCGTTGTCGCGGATGATGCGATGTGCCCCCATGCCTTGTTTGAAGTATGTGAACTTCGCTAGACCCCTTGTCAATGCGTAATGATAACGCCGATTCCTTCTTGGGTTTCCATGATCGTCTTTTTCTCTTGAATGCATCTGGCTCATGTTTGGGATCACATAATCCTCATTCGACGCAACAGGTCAATAGTCACGTTACTTTGGTCATCTGATCGACTCTGGTATTCTGGTTTGCGTTGCTATGACCACCTGATCCACTCAGGGTGCTCTGGTTAGCGTTCATAGCTACTTGATTCCTTCTGAGGTTCCAGTACTTGTTTTGATTCACCTGATCCTGTTTTGAGGCTTCGGGACGAGTATCAGATGATCTTGCCGCCTCTGGGAGCTCTGGTCGGTGTTGGGACCATAATTCCGTCGGGCTTGTCCGTTTGAAGCGCGTCCCAAGCGCGTCAGATCAGCTTCAGACCAGGCCATCTTCTTCGACATGCGCGCGGCCCAGTCAGCCAACAGGACGGTCTCTGTTCCCCACGACGACGGTGATCCTGGGCCCAGTGACCTCGTCCCGAGACGGGACCGCTGGCGGGACTCTGGCAAACAGCTGATAGCGCAGAAGGGCGAGACTTTGGCAAACAGCCAACAGCGCAGAATGGTGGGGCTTTGGCAAACAGCCAGCAGTGCAGCACGGGCGAGATTATGGCAAACAGCCAACAGCGCAGAATGGTGGGACCTTGTCAAACAGGCAAGAGCGCAGAATGGTGGGACTCTGGCAAACAGCCGATAGCGCAGAATGGTGGGACTTAAACAGCCAATAATGCAGAATGGCGGGACGCTGGCAAACAACTAACAGCGCAGAATGGCGAAACCTTGGCAAACAGCCAACAGCACAGAAAAGCGGGGCTGGCAAACAGCCAACAGTGCAGCACTGATGGGACCCTGGTAAACAGCCAACAGTGCAGAATGGCGGGACCCTGGCAAACGGCCAACAGCACAGCACTGGTGGGTGGGACTCTGGCAAATAGCCAACAGCGCAGGGCAGCGCAGTTGGCTGTGTCTGAAATCAACCTGGCGCGGCCTCTGTGCGTCGGCGATTAATTCCGGCCGGCGCCTCTGCCACAGTAGGTGAATGCCCGCCTTCAATCGCCCAGAATCTCATTTCGAAATTCCGCCGCCATCGGATGCCGTTATCAGTTTTTCTGGCAACGCCCGCCAGACGGGCCCGCCCCCGGGAAAATCGTCCGTCCATGCCTTATAGATGGCCGGGCGGTGGAAAAAGTGGCGGCCGGGAATGTGGCCGTCACGACCTTGATTGTGGACGGGCTGTTCGAGGGGACGGCTGTCTGCCCGGCGCAGTGCCGGGCCACTGCGGTGCCCCGAGGGAGCGGCCTGTGATGGGCTGCTGTGTTTGCCGATCTGCACTGTGCCGGCGAACCGCGCCCTGCTTGCGTTCTGTGCGGCGTGACGCCTGGCTGTGCCTTTGGAACAGCAGGTGGTCGCAACCGTTATGTGGTTTTTGTTGCACCGTTTAGCCAGTTGGGGATCGTACGCCATGCTGTTTGGCGTGCCGTCTATGCTGTGCCCGCGATATCTGCGGCAGCCTCAACCCATCGAGGAATTGTTGGTACCACTTTTCACGATCCGTCGGACCTCCACACACTCGTGGCTCCACGTCACGTGTTGTTTTCAGTTTGCCTCGCGGACGTAGAGGACACCTCTCCGTCTCTCGCTGTCTATGGACTGAGAGAACGACCTTCTGTGTTTCCTTATCGGCGCCAGCGTCGTGCCGCTCCACGCAAGACCCGAGCTCGCTGCTGTGGCGGTCGTGCCCGACAGCCACCTCACACAAGAGCTGAGCTCGCTGCGGTGGCGGTCGTGCCCGTCAGCCACCTCACACAAGAGCTGAGCTCGCTGCTGTGGCGGTCGTGCCCGACAACCCCCTCACACAAGGGCTGAGCTCGCTGCCGTGGCGGTCGTGCCCGTCAGCCACCTCACACAAGAGCTGAGCTCGCTGCCGTGACGGTCGTGCCCGTCAGCCACCTCACACAAGAGCTGAGCTCGCTGCTGTGGCGGGCGTGCCCGACAGCCACCTCACACAAGAGCTAAGCTCGCTGCTGTGGCGGGCGTGCCCGACAGCCACCTCACACAAGAGCTGAGCTCGCTGCTGTGGCGGTCGTGCCCGTCGTCCGTCGGACCCGGTGTGCAGATCGCGCCGCGTCGGCTGGCTGCACCCCGGCCTCTCACCGATCTGCATCAGCGAGCCCCGCGCTGGTGGCTATGCGGAAGTGACACCAGTCGTCGGCCCGGGTCGGGTGCCGGCCACGTCAGGTCGGGTGTCGGCCACGTCCAGCAATCGGCTCTGTGCCACGGCAAGTCCTCAGTCATTGCTCAGCGCGGGGCTGCGAGGGCTGTGCCAAATGGCGGTGGCGCACGAACGCGGGCGAAATCAAACACGAGGACTGAGGCGTGTGGGCTCGGACCCGACGAAACAGAGAACTGGGTGCGCGTGGGTACTGACGGGACCCGAGGAATAAGAGTGGGGGAGGGGGTACCGGCAGCGGAGGCCTGGCCGTCTACGGGCTCCAGATAGACTCGCCACCGATGCCGGCAGCTCGGTAGAGCAGTTGTCTTACCTCACTCTCTCGTCCGCCTCATCGCTCTCACCCCCTCTCACCTCTCACTCCGTGACTGACCCAACCGCTCATTCAGCGCAGAGCGGCAGGCCAGGCCGGTCCCACTGCTGGCTTGGCAAGTTATTCAGCGTTACGGCTGCGGCCGGGGGGCGCCGAGCGCGTCCGTAGTCTGGCCGCGTCTCCGGACGAAATGAAGGTGGCCGTGCCGCAGCCGGCTAGTGTCGTTCTCGGGCTCGTTGGCGAACGAAATGAACGCGTCGGTGGTGCTGAAGCTTGCGGCTTTCGTTAACTAGCTCGCGAGAGTTACAGATAGAGGCTGCTGCGGTCTCCGTGGGGTGTCGTCTGCGCCTCGTGGGAGAGCGGATTGAAGGTCTGTGGCGCGTCACGGGTCGCATGACGTCTGCCGGGCCGAGCGCGCGAACCTCAAGTTTGGCCGAGCGAGCGATGAGGTCCTGGTGACCTGCGGGTCAGCCGGGCCGCCTCCTGGCGCCGGCCGCCGGAACCGCCGCCGGTGGTGTCATTAGCTGGGCCGGCTCGGGCAAACGGGACGGGCCGGCCGGTCGCCCCCGCACCCAGCCGCGGCCGTTTGGACCGTGGTCCCCGCACAGCGCCCAGCGGACTGTCCGACGGACCGTCAGATTGTCAGTCCAGTCCAGCACAGGTTATGAGGTCTGCCTGGGGAGAAGCTTGAGCAGCCATGTAGGGGCGGAGACTGAACCTGGGAGAGGTGCGAGGTGAGAGTCGACAGTGACAAGAGACTGGTCGGTACGGGGGGTGCGTAGGAAACTCGGAAGTCAGTACCGCCATATAACTATGATCTGCACGAGTTAATTGTGGCGGTTGCTAGCTCGTTGTCTTCGCCTGGCGGAAACCTCATGGAAGCATTGCATATTTGAGTTTGCAGGAAACTTTTAGAGACGTGTGAGGTCTATAAACCGCTAAGACCTGTTCATCGTCGGTGCAGAAAAACGTTCTTTTGTTTAGTCTGCAAATACGCATTTCGTTTGCAAATTACACTTGCCTCCTTGCTTGGTCCGTTTGTGTCACTGACCGGGCGGACGTTGAATCCGGTGTTGTTCTGCTCTGGTGCGTCGAGTGTTGTTGTTTGTATCACAGACTGGACGTTGAATCCATTGTTGTTCTGCTCTGGTGCGCCGAGTGTTGTTGTTTGTATCACAGACTGGACGTTGAATCCGTTGTTGTTCTGCTCTGGTGCGTCGAGTGTTCTTGTTTGTATCACAGACTGGACGTTAAATCCGTTGTTGTTCTGCTCTGGTGCGTCGAGTGTTCTTGTTTGCATCACAGACTGGACGTTAATTCCGTTGGTGTTCTGCTCTGGTGCGTCGAGTGTTCTTGTTTGTATCACAGACTGGACGTTGAATCCGATGTTGTTCTGCCCTGGTGCGTCGAGTGTTCTTGTTTGTGTCACAGACTGGACGGACGTTGAATCCATTGTTGCTCTGCCCTGGTGCGCCGAGTGTTCTTGTTTGTATCACAAACTGGACGTTGAATCCGATGTTGTTCTGCTCGGGTGCGTCGAGTGTTCTTGTTTGTGTCACAGGCTGGACGGACGTTGAATCCATTGTTGTTCTGCCCTGGTGCGTCGAGTGTTCTTGGTTGTACCACTGACTGGACGGACGTTGAATCCATTATTGTTCTGTTCAGATGCGTCGGATGTTCTTGTTTGTGGGCACCAGTAAAAGACAGCGCTGAGCGCAAATCAACAGGTGGTGGGCCTCCCTCAGTTTGCCTCAATCCCGTTCATGTGTTTACAAGTCCTATCCCAGATCTTGGCTTGATACAGCCTCCGTCCAGGAGAAGCCAAACCTGTTTTAGCATTGCGTTCGCGAGCACTGGTGAGCGAGCGGGCGGGTGCTGCAGTACACAGCCTATAGCTCCGGAAATGATTCAGGTCGTTGCACATGACTGTTGCTTTGTGGCATTCAGACACACCCCAGCCATCCCGGACACATGATATCTGGACACGCCAGCTCGCTGTGAATGATATGACTCCAGCCACATAAACATCTGGCACCACAATATATATGTATCTGCCGAGCCCGCTGTCTTGCCGATGCGTCAGCCGAGCCATTCCTGCCGGCTTGGCTGCGGCGTCATGACTGGCAATCATGCCGCCCGCACCTCCCTTCCACCGCACAGTGCCGGCGCTGGGACCAGCGTGGTGAGAGTAGCCGGCTGTGTCATCAGCTGGCGGCGCTGGATGTGTAGGGGGGGGGGGGGGGAGGCGCTGTCGGTGGTATGAGGACGTCGCCGGCGCGGTGGGCGGCGCGGCTCCCACGCGGCGCGTGATCGGCCGGCCGCCTCGCCCACTCGCCTTCCGCCGGCCGTGGCTGGAGGTCGAGCGGCGCCACCAGCACCTCTGCCGAGCAGCGCCAGCTAGGAGTGACGTCACAGAGGCGCTGTCAGCTGTGACGTCACTCGGACGCTGTCTCCGGGCTAGCCAGATGTCGGCGCGACCTGCAGGTGCGCGGGGAGGGGGGGGGGGGGGGGCTGGCGTCTGTATGTTGAGCGTCTCCGAGGCGCCCCGGTGCCTCGCTGGCCAATCTGCCGCGGCGAAACGACCGCGAGGTGCCTGGCTGTCCCTGCCGGCGGCCAGCGAGAGCCGGTGAAAGGCCGGGTCGCGTGTCGTGTGGGCGGCCGGGCTCGCCACAGGGCCCGCCACAGGGCCGCGTGACATCGGATGGATGGTACCGACCAGCGCCGCGACCCCACCCAGCGCGTCCCACCCAGCGCGACCCCACCCAGCGCGTCCCGGCTCAGGGGCTCAGGCCGCCCCCGGCTCAGGTCTCAAACACCGGCGCCGCTTCTCATCCGGCGCCGTTTCTCATCCCTCATTAGCTTATTTGCTCGGCACGTCTGCGGGCGTACCGGGTCCCTGCGCGCCATCTCCTAGCTCGCCGGCGGCGAGCGACAAACACTGGTCAGCGGCAGGCGGGATGGGTGTGCGGCAGACGAGGTGGCGGTTGGCAGACGGGGAAGAGGCGGCGCCTCCTCGGCGGCTTCGACTTCTGTCGGCTCTGGACCGGGGAATCCGGGGGGGGGGGGGGGGGGTGGGGGGGTCCCACGGTGGGTTCCCGGTTGCGCGTGCGCTGCAACGCGTGGATGCATCACTTATAACTTGGTAACGTCACGAAAACGTGCCTCAGCATCCCCAGTAGTCGGCACCGAGGAGCTCCAGCCGTGTTTATCCGAGACAATGGCGGAATGTCTCAGAGATGCCTTCGCTCTGGCTGCTAGATGCCGTCGGACCCTCCCCTCTGAAGCGTGTTAGTGTCATAGCCAATACAGCAGGTGAGCGGCAGTTCCTGCTTCAGGCATCCCACCTCCATCGTCCAGGCATATCGATCACACATCGAAGACCGCATATGGGGCATTGTCGGCGGGTCGACCCAGCGACAGCCAGCACTCAGGGCATGTCGCGTGTACCCCGCCCCACGCGCCCAGTGGAGTAGCCTTGACTTCACTTCGGAGGAGCGGGATTGGATTGCCCAAATGCGCCGGGATTTGTTCTGTCCCAGGGGGCTCCACCACCCGCAGGGGAGATCCCAAAGTCACCATCAGGCCCCAAAGTCACCCCCCCCCCCCTGGCTACGCCGCCGCGCGCTCCACCTTCAGTGGCGACCTTGCTGGCGTCGGGACCCCACCGGGATCTCATCGGGACCTCGGGCGTCGGGACCTCATCAGACCCACCACCTGCTCCTCAGCGTCGCATCAGACCCACCACCTGCTCCTCAGCGTCGCATCAGACCCACCATCTGCGCCTCAGCGTCGCATCAGACCCACCACCTGCGCCTCAGCGTCGCATCAGACCCACTACCTGCGCCTCAGCGTCGCATCAGACCCACTACCTGCGCCTCAGCGTCGCATCAGACCCACCACCTGCGCCTCAGTGTCGCATCAGACCCACTACCTGCGCCTCAGCGTCGCATCAGACCCACTACCTGCGCCTCAGCGCCGCATCAGACCCACCACCTGCGCCACAGCGCCGCATCAGACCCACTACCTGCGCCTCAGCGCTACATCAGGCCCACTAGCTGCGCCTCAGCGCCACATCAGACCCACTACCTGCGCCACAGTGCCGCATCAGACCCACCACCTGCGCCACAGCGTCGCATCAGGCCCACTAGCTGCGCCTCAGCGCCGCATCAGACTCACTACCTGCGCCACAGTGCCGCATCAGACCCACTAGCTGCGCCTCAGTGCGTCCCCAGCAGGAAGTGCTTCATTGTCGTGGGGTGTCCCAGCCATGGAGGGGCGTCAGGCGCGGAGAAATCCACCATCGATCTGTCGCCATAGTAACGGTTTGTGTACGCGTAACGCTGGTTGGCGCAGGTAGGTCAGGTATCTTTAGACGACCGGTCGGCGTGCGGGTGCGGATGCGGGTGGAGGCCGCCCATGGCAGAGGGGACCGCACAGTGGCGCTGACGACGCCAGCGCAGATAATGCCCCCCCCCCCCCCCCCGACCCGTCCGTGACTGTGAACGATGGATTTATGCTTTGATTCGACCGGGACCCCACGATGGCCTGACCCCGGCGCGACCTCTCGGCTGGAGTCCTGGCGTTCCCTCGCCGCGCCGCTGATCCCTGTCGTCCTCGTTTCAGGATGCCTTCTCAGACGGACTCGGTGGTCGCCTCTCCGGACGCAGCGGCCACACAGAAGCTGCTCCAGCTGAACAACAACAAGAATCAGGTCGGTGTAACCGGACTGGACGGTGCCCCTGTCTGTCAGAGGTGCCGGTGGCGGCGCATGCCGAGCCGCGCGGCATTCGCGGCTCGTAACGCCGCCATCCTGTTGGCCGTGCCAAATGTCCCGGGGCATTTCCACTTAGCTGGCGTGTTTCCCCTTGGCCAGGGCCTGTGTGCGCCGGGGCGGCCGGCAGAGACCCCCTGGACTGCGGCGCACCGTCAGTAGCAGCCGCTGTGCGGGGCCTCTGTGTGCCGGCCCAAGACGCCCCGGGGTCCCGCCGCCAAACACAATACGTTAATGCAGGGGCGCAGGGCGTGCCGGGCGCCCTCCGCGCAGCCAAATAAACAGGCCTGCGTCCCTCGGCGTCGATCGAAACAGGGCTTGCCGGGCCGCTCCGGCAGGGAGAGGACACACAGCCTGCAACGCCTGCAGCGTGGTCAGGGACCGCTACAGCTGGTGCCACCGAAGTTGTGCTATTGATGCAACGTGTTGGTGAAGAGATACTTACACACACACACACACACACACACACACACACACACACACACACACACACACACACACACACACACACACACACACACACACACACACACACACACACACACACACACACACACACACACACACACCACACACACACACACACACACACACACACACACACACACACACACACACACACACACACACACACACACACACACAACACACACACACACACACACACACACACACACACACACACACACACACACACACACACACACACACACACACACACACACACACACACACACACACACACACACACACACACACACACACACACACACACCACACACACACACACACACACACCACACACACACACACACACACACACACACACACACACACACCCACACACACACACACACACACACACACACACACACACACACACACACACACACACACACACACACACACACACACACACACACACACACACACACACACACACACACACACACACACACACACACACACACACACACACACACACACACACACACACACACACACACCACACACACACACACACACACACACACACACACACACACACACACACACACACACACACACACACACACACACACACACACACACACACACACACACACACACACACACACACACACACACAACACACACACACACACACACACACACAACACACACATATTATATTATTATATATATATATATATATATATATATATATATATATATAACATGCGTCATAAAGACGCGGTCATTACTCATATCTGTCATGATACATAGGTGATACGAATCAAGATCACGCAATCGGTCTTATTAGCATTCATTTGAACGTCCACCATGCTTGAGTCGATACGCGCGCGACTAACCAGCCCGGCGTTACTTGACTTTGTTCCCTGGCCACTTGGCCGAACCTACGCCTGTCAGTCCCCCTCGGCCGAATCCACGCCTGCTGCCGTGTGCCCCGTCATCGAACCATTTCCTCCAGAGCCGTTTGTCGTGCTGGAGCTCGGTATGGTCTGAACAGTGGCTGTGACCAGCCTGGCTGTGGTATGGTCTGTACAGTGGCTGTGGCTCGGTATGGTCTGTACAGTGGCTGTGGCCACCCGTTGGCACCTGTCACGATTGAGGTCGCCGACACCGTGCTCCGTTTGAGCACGTCTCTGCGGGCACGGAGTCATACCCCGACCGTTGCGGGCCTCGGCGGTCGCTGTGTCGTCGCCGACAGCTAGGGGCGGTGTCAGGCTCCCCTGTCTGCGGCCCGGTGCCGGTCAGCAGCCGCGGCTGGCCGGCCGCCGTCGGCAGGTCAGCGCCGGCGGGCACGCTCGCCCCGCCCGCGACACCACAACAGGCGCCGGCGGGCACTGCACTGCCGGCCCGGGAGCAAAGTGGCGCCACTGCCTGGCCCCGAGGAGCTGGCGGCGGCAGCTCGTGTCCCAGCCGGTCCAAGACTGGTCTGTCCTGCCCGACGTCGCCACCGGCTCGGCCCTACCGCCAACAACGGCGCCGCACCAAATGGAAACTTTGCCTGCCCGTCCAGCGTCCAAATTAACTTTTAAAGGTCCGGGAAAGTGCCAAATTTCAATCCAGGCGTCGTCAACTGATCAATAATTTACTCGGCGGCTGGCGGCTAGGGGCGCGCGCTGCTCGTCAAACTTGTGATGGTTTCACAATCTCTGGGGGCGTGTGCCGGAAAGGCTGGCCGGCCGCCGGGCGTGCTACAGCATGAACCGGGTGCCCGAAGGCCACCCTAATGTTGATCGGCGCGGCACGTGGTGGACCACCGACCTCCATGGGGAAGATCTCGGTTATTTTTATTGTTTTATGTTCAACAAGTGATGATTTTCTGGTGCTTCCAGAGCACAGGATAAGATGCCATTGTGTGCTCTCTTCGCATGATGCTGGCGCTGTAGCCCTCGTCGCGTGAACCGGAAGCTGTGCTTTTCAAACTCAGCCAAGTTCAAACCTTTTTCTTGCCATCTTGTTTTTGTTTCAGGAAGAAAGCACTGCGCAAACTGACCAGCTGGCGTATATCTCAGTGTGACGCCGTCATGCCATCAAGTACGGCTTTTGCTCGTCGTGTTTCAGCGCCGGAATCGGTCGTGTGGCCGATCCTGACCGCTGTTCCGGTGTGTCGTTTCAGGAGGACAGCCCCATGTCGACGTCTTGCAGTGAGCTGGAGCCGGGGCCGCCGGCCGAGATGAGCCTCACCGAGCGCCTCATTCGTTCGCTGCCCATCTGGTTCCTGCCGGGCATCCACAGAGCCGGCGCCGAACACCTGCTGCAGGGCAAGCCTCCTGGGGTACGTGGCTGGTGCGGGACTTGGGCGGGCGCGGATACGCCGTCCGGGGTCTCTACACCACGCGGTGCTTGGCATGGGTGGGTTGACCTCGAGCGGATGCTTGAGGATGGGTTTCGCCTGAGACCGGCGGGCCCGATCGTGGCTGTAAGTCGTGGTGCAGGAGAGAAGAAGTTGCATGACAACGCCCTCCTGAGAGTCATGCGAGTTGGTCAGTTTGCGTAGTGTTTTCTTCCTGAAACAAAAGCAGAACGGCGGCAGGGACGGGGCTGCATGCAAAGACGCTCTCCGGCGCACCCGCGGCCGTTTCTTCCCCGCCGGCCGCTTCCCGCCGGGCCACTTGGCAGCCGCCACCGGCAGCGTGGCTCGGAGCGCATGAAAAACTATGTCGTCGGCAGATGGGCCGTCGGGCCGCCGTCTCCACGCGCCCGGCACCTGGTGGCAATCACGACAGGGCGGCTCACAGCCCGCCCGTTAATACGTCCTCTAATTGCTCTCGGATGGCTCATTATCATGAACAGCCGACCGTTCGGACTTCTCCCGACTGGGAAGCTGGCGCCCACTCGGCAAGTCGTTAGTCGTTTTTACCGGGGCGGCGGCGGCGGCAGAGGGCGTGACCCAGATTGTTGCTCAGGAGGGACAGCTGGGCAGCAATCGAGTGCGGTTCAGGCGTGAGTTTAACGGCCGCGACTCACCGGCTGCCGCCAGCTGTTTTGTTTGGCGGCGAGCTGCCCAGATCCAGCGCCCCGCCGTCGGTAACATTCCCGGGGTGTGCCAGCGCTGCCGGCCGGGCTGGGGACGCCGGGCCGGGCCGGGCCGGGCCGGGCCGGGCCGGGCCGGGCCGAGCCGAGCCGGGCTGGGTGGGACCCCGTCCGCCGCCCGGCCGGCCAGGTTTCGCCGAGCTTCTGTCGGTGGCGATGTTGCCGATAGCCCGGCATGTCGGGCGGCCGGCGGGCTGTCGAGCGCGGCACCCGCTCCTCCCGCCGTGACGTCACGCCATGCTCCGCTGGCCGGCCGGCGGCGTCGGCCGCCAGGGAGGACGTGGGGTGCGGGTTGGTGGCCCCGCTGTCCGGCGCCCCGCGGCACACCGCTGCGCCAAACATCGTCACTGCTGAAAACTGTTGTGAGATGTTGACATGCTTGAGACATTAAGCACCCGCTTAAACACACTGGGCTAAACGGTAGTCGTTAAGTGTTTGCTATTGGGGTTTTTGGCAGGCAAGCCCGGTTTACGTCATTAAAGGCCACGGCTGCGACAGCTTCCTTGCTGCTGGACTCGGTGTTATTTTACTTCTGTCAAGTTGCCTCAAGCGTGTACTGAACACATGTCATACACCAATTAACTACAATGAAAACGAGATATATCTAAGATTTTGGTAGTGGCTCTATAAATCAGCGTGGTTTAATAAGACAACGGGATGTAAATCTTCCATTTTGAAGTAATGATTTCACGGGGCTTATCATTTACTCAGTGTCTTGTTTAATTTCAACAGCGTGTTATCGCCAGTGTATGGCAATTTGTCACGTGGCGAAAAGGCGGGCACGTATCTATTCCGAGAGAAGCGCGTCTTCGTCAATTTAATCGGAAAATGCGCGGCCCCGGACCACTACCGGACCACCGGACCACCGGACCACCGGACCACCGGACCACCGGACCACCGGACCACCAGACCACCACCGGACCACCAGACCACCGGACTGCCGGACCACCGGACCACCAGACCACCACCGGACCACCGGACCACCGGACCACCGGACTTCCAGACCACCGGATCGTCACCGGATTACTGTTGCTCGTCTGCCCGGCGGCGGTCTCGTGACCTGACGCTCGTGACGGTGCCTGGCCCGTGACCAAATGGGGTCACGAGGGTTCCGGCCGCCGTGACGTGGGCCTCTACGCCATCGGCTGCAATCGCGGCCCTTCTCGTGGGTGGCTCTTCGTGCTGATAGGTTTTAGGACCGTTGCTTTGGTGGCTGGCCACCGAAGGCTGTCATGTTACGGATGGAGTATCTGTTGGGACCATCTTCCTCGTTTGGTGTGTTAGTACGGACACAATGTTTCGGCCATTTAACATGGGCCATCGCCATGTTTTGCAAGCGTCCTTTGAAGGAGTGGTTATCAGCACAACGTGGACATCAGCACCATGTGGGTCTCAATGCCGGGAAAAAATCTTGAAACATCCAGCAGATGAACACTAAGTTTTGTCACCGAGAGAGCGTTCTTAGAGGTTGGCATGGTGGTCATAGGCTGGGCTGGTAATGAAACCTTGGTCCGAATCACACCAGTTCAAATGAGAAAATTCGTGTTGTGACGCGGCCGTGGCTGAAACACGAACACCATCCAGTCGTCCTCGAGCATCAATAATACATGACGACGGTCGAAGAATCAGTGGCCGAAACGTCATGTACACACTGTCACCAGACGAGAATGGTGATCCGAAAAATGGGCCCATTCGTCACGCGAAGGCCTCGTCTCAATCGCTCGGCAGAATATGTTGTGATATTTTCTCTGAGACACGCAGATGGTGGGCTGTTACTGTTACGGTTAAGGCGGCAAGGCGTCAAGAGCACGCGTGATTAGAGGCTATTGCTGCGAGATGCTGAGTACGCGTTGGACCATTGCAGGCAACCACAACAGCATAGCATTTTCTCCGGCTTCATAAGCATGCTGTTGTGCTGCGAACCATTTGCTCTATCAGTTCCATGTCGAAGCATGGTTGGCTTGCGGGGTTTTGAGGAGAACGTCGTACGGCTGACTACAACATACTTGGGCGATCGCAAGAATTTCTTTGACGATCTCTAACGGTGCCACACTTATCTGGAGCGTTTTCCCAGTCAATCATGCCATCACTTATCGCTTTTTTCATGGGAATGAAGCCCGCGTGGTTTCAGTCAGACAGAGGCCATGTCAGATCGCTTTCGCACAATGCCACCCGGGCAGATGGTGCCGTACCATCCCGAGCTGGCTGGGCCGGTCGGCGCCGTATTTCA
The DNA here is from genome assembly GCF_011947565.3 of Pollicipes pollicipes. NCBI lineage: Eukaryota > Metazoa > Arthropoda > Thecostraca > Pollicipedomorpha > Pollicipedidae > Pollicipes > Pollicipes pollicipes. The sequence continues at coordinate 19,628,118 of NW_023596136.1, read as the reverse complement.
GAGGGAGGAGGGGGGGGGGGGGGCGGGGGTCTGCGACTGGCCTGGGTCCTCTGCTGCCCGCTGCGGTACTGCCGTAGACCGGGGCCCCTCTGCCGAGGTATTTGTTCCGGGTCCGCGTGACTGACGCCGCGGATCGCCTTTGCAGACGTTCATCGTGCGCGAGTCGAGCAAGCCCTCGACCATGGCATTGTCTGTGCGCCTGCCGGCCGGCCGCGGCCCGCACGTGGAGCACTTCCTCATCGAGAAGCAAGAGGGCAAGCTCAGCCTCGAGTCGTCCGATAACCGCTTCGACAACATCTCCAGCCTGGTGGCCTGCTACAGCTCCCGCTGGTGAGGCAGCTCGGACGGCGGAACGGGAGCGCCACTGCCGCTCCGTGCATGGGTTCTAGTGAAGCCACGCGCAATCATTCGCCTTTGCGAATTAAATGCTTTGAAGTCGGCTCTCCTCAGATGTGAACGTTCCCGCCGCAGCGTCTGAGTCGTGACGGTCCCTTTGCTGCCTCGGTCCTCAAAGGATGTAACGGCGGACCGCCCGGGCATCGGTCTCCAATGATGAGAGTGAACAGCTGAGCGTGCGCTCGAGACCGACTGATTAATGACGTCACCTGTGTTCGGTGGCGAGCCGGCAGCGCCTGAAGGCGCACCGCAAGATTTAATTAACCGCCGCGTAACGACGGCTGGCGACGGAGGGGAGGGAAATTAATGAACGACTTGGAGCAAACGCTATCTCGTCACGCATCAACAAATACACGGTAACAGGATGCGGAGTTGATTTAGGTCAGCCACACGTAGAACCAGCAGCGGCAGCGGTTCGGTCGTGGGCATCACATGCGGTCATATTTACCCCAGTCGACAAATTTATGGCCCTCTGCATTCAGCGGCACGGTGATGGTGCAGTCAAAATTCTGCGCAACCCATGTGATGGAAAGCTACATGGTGTTTGATATATGGCTCGTGGGAGTACTGGTATATGTCATAATGTGCGATAGCATTATCTCCGGCTCGTAAATTGTTGAACTAGCCGGGCTCCAGTCTCCCGCCTTTCCTGCCGGGGGCTGTGTTTACGACCCTACCCCGCGGCCCCTCGTGTGAAGAAGTCTCGCGGCGGGCTGGTGAGGCGCTGCGACACCCGGCCGCGATGAAGTGTCTGATCTCGCCCCAGAGGGCCGTTTGGTGGTCGTGACACCGCCCCGCGAAGCTGTGTACACAGCGGGGACGGTGGCGGCCAGCGGTGCATACCAATGCGACGCGATGGCCTGGCCCAACGCTGTTTGTCCGAGCTGTCGACGGCTGGTGGCGGCGCCGGCCCCGACGGGGTGATGTGGTCTGCCGCGGTCCCGACGGGGTGATGTGGTCTGCCGCGGTCCCGACGGGGTGACGCGGTCCAGCGCCGGCTCTGACGGGGTGACGTGGTCCAGCGCCGGCTCTGACGGGGTGATGTGGTCCAGTACCGACTCTGACGGAATGATGTGGTCTGTCGCGGTCCCGACGGGGTGATGTGGTCTGCCGCGGTCCGACGGGGTGATGTGGTCCAGCGCCGGCTCTGACGGGGTGCTGTGGTCTAGCCGCGGTCCCGACGAGTTGATGTGGTCTGCCGCGGTCCCGACGGGGTGATGTGGTCCAGCAGTCGGCTCTGACGGGGTGATGTGGTCCGGCACCGGCCCCGACGGGGTGATGTGGTCTGACGTGGTCCCGACGGAGTGATGTGGTCTGCCGCGGTCCCGACGGGGTGATGTGGTCCAGCGCCGGCTCTGACGGGGTGATATGGTCTGCCGCGGTCCCCACGAGCTGATGTGGTCTGCCGCGGTCCCGACGGAGTGATGTGGTCCAGCGCCGGCTCTGACGGGGGTGATGTGGTCCGGCACCGGCCCCGACGGGGTGATGTGGTCTGACGTGGTCCCGACGGGGTGATGTGGTCTGCCGCGGTCCCGACGGGGGTGATGTGGTCTAGCGCCGGCTCTGACGGGGTGATGTGGTCCGGCGCCGGCCCCGACGGAGTGATGTGGTCCAACGCCGGGCCTGACGGGGTGATGTGGTCCAACGCCGGCCCCGACGGGGTGATGTGGCCCAACGCCGGCCCTGACGGGGTGATGTGGTCCGGCGCTGGGCCCGATGGGTCGCCATGGCCCCAGCGCGGTACGGACGTTAGCATAGTGCGACACATGTCGAGCCGGCGGCGCCGTCGTCCGCACTGCTCGGCCGCAGATGGGGCTGGCGGGAGCGAGGGGCGCCCGTCCAGCAGAGCGGCGGCTCCGGGGGCTACCGGCGCGCCGAGCGGGCCTGTCTCGCCTCCTCTGAGTGACGTCTGCAAACTATTGCGTCCAACACGGACGCGGCGTGTTGAGGCCTTTGACTGGTTACAAATACAGGCCGTTTTTCATGCCTTGATCCTGCGTTAGATCCTGGCGTTGATAAAGTATTTTGCGGTCGGAAAAAGCGCTGAAGAGGACGCAAACAAAAGGAGTGGTGCCACATACTGGTACCAAGCATCTGTCCCCTTGAGTAATGGTTGGATGCTGGCAAAACCGCGCCGAACCCGAGCTGCCCCCGCTGCCGGTAATGGTGGGATAAAACCGTATTGAACATTTGTCTCTCCCCTGACACTGATCAATAGCGTGGAGGAAATGTACGGGGAGGCCCGTCATGTAAACAATGAGAACGGGTGATTGTTTGTTTTTAACGGGAGCTTGTTGCTCTGAGCCTGAAGGCAGCCTCTGCTGGGTTGAAAGCCAGGAGGAAAACAGCTTTTGTTTGCGTCGTTCGTTGTAATATTCGGCATTCAGTTAGTTTGCTCGTTCACGTACTTTTAGTGCGTGGTTGCTTTCCAGAACGTGTCAGTCTGGATGTTTCGTGAAAAGTTTGGCTTGGGGATAACTTGGGCATGAACTTTCGGAGCTGTAGTTGACGATGACTAATTATGAGCTTTTTTGAACAAATAGGGAGCATGTAATACCCGTCTCTTAAACGAGCAGACTGCCAACACGCATGAATAGCTTTCGGAGAATGAAATGATTAAAGTTAGTTGGTGCTAAAGCTTGCTTCTGTGCTATGAGCATGCCGGGACATTTTCCGCCCGTTTTTAGCAGGCCTTTCCCTCTGCTTTCCTGGGCCTCAGAGGGCCCTCGGTACTGCGCTGCAGCTAACCCGCTGGGGATCCGGGGGCTCGCGAAACCGACCTCATATTACACCATAAACGCATTACTGGCGCCGCCTGGCGTCAGTTAACGCATCTAACTAAGCCAATTATGGCGCGCAAGAGGCGGTCCAGTGGAGTGCCAGTCACTTATTTCCCACTTGGAAACTTATATCCTCGTTAAGCCAGAAGTGGTTGCCTTTTGAAATACCACGTTTTATTAAATCGGTCGCTTGGGGAATATTCCTGTTAGAGGCATATTCCTGTGTGCGTCCTTACTCTGTCAACCGCAAAACATTTATAGGCACTTTGTGCCTGCCTATTGCTTGGGATGGCGGACGAGCAACTAAGCGGCCCAACAGAGGTGACCAATCAACACTGAAGCGATGCCATCCTTATAAACAGCCACAGCGCCGCTCTCACAAACAGCGCGCATGCAGCAAACCCCGCTGGGCTCTGAGCGTGCGTCGGTCTTGGGCTGCTCCGCTGTGCCACCCCATTGCGCCATTACGCCCAGCTCACTGACAGATTTCCTTGAGTTGGTGCGCCATTTCATAACTGGCGTATTTCTGTTTTCGTATTGTTATCTGTACTCATAACCTTGTTGTAGGCAACGTCATGTCACCTCGTGCTTGAGCGCGCCTACCATCCCCACATGATGTGTCTGTGGGTCCATGGTGCTGCACGTGTACTTCTCCCGCTCCCTCTCGCCCCTTCGTCGAGCCTATGACTCGCACAGTGGGGGTTGATTTCTCGTGACCGACATTATCCTCCAGGTTTGTGCGTGTGCGAAATGCATTGTGCCAGAGCGGATGTTTTCCTTTCCGGTCCCATGGCTCCCGCACTCGCGTAGAACCCTCAGAAGCATTCCGGTTCGGCTGGCAGCCCGCTGGCTGACCAGGCACGGACGCCTGCCTCGCAGCGTCACGCTCACGGACCAAGTGGACGGCGTCCACGGTTCTGCATGTAGGCTGGACTTCCCTCAGTGCAGGCGATATCGACAGGCGATGGGTGGGTGCGCTCGGTTGCCAGTGGGTGGGCCGTGGGTGGAGCAGTGACCCGCACGACACATTGGTAGCGTCGGCAGTCCGCTGAGCTCTGCGACGGTGGCTGGATGCTCCGGCGATCCTCTGGCCACGCGCGGTCGTGCCCGCCGTGCGCTGACCCCGGCCGCCCGGCCGCCGTCGGGACCGTTCGCCAGCCGGCGGCGGCCCGCTCGATGAGGCCTGCCGGCGGCGGTGGCCGCGCTGACCCGGCCCGGCTGGCGGCCGCCTATTGTTGGCGCCGGCCCCACCGTAATGAGTCGCACGCTCGCGCACAAAAACGACGTCCGTTAGCGGCCTGCGATCGCTGCTGCCGCCGCCGCCGCCGCCGCCGCCGCCGCCGCCGCCGCTCAGAGGCGTCATGGGCCGAACCCGACCTGACCTGAGCCGCGGTTCACTCGGCGCCGCCGGTGCCGCTGCCGCCAGCGCCGCTCAGAGGTGTCATGGGCCGAACCCGACCTGACCTGAGCCGCGGTTCACTCGGCGCCGCCGGTGCCGCTGCCGCCACCGCTGCCCAGAGGTGTCATGGGCCGAACCCGACCTGACCTGAACCGCGGTTCACCCGGCGTCGCTGGTGCCGGGTCATTCGCGGTTCGTGGCCGCCGCGACGATGGACGGGTGCGGCGGCGGCGGCGGCGGCGGTGCTCGACAGAACGGGCCGGCGCGACCGGGATGCCGCGACGGACGGACGCTGTCGGTAGCCGGTGCAGTGCTGACGGACGCTGTCCATAGCCGGTGCAGTGCTGATCGATTGCCGTGCAGCGGACAGGCCGTCCTGAGATGCATATCTGCCAGACGCCCCGCCGCGGCACGAGTCGCGTCGACGGACCGGAGACGCAAGCGCGCCGCGCCGCGACGTGCCGAGCCAAACGTGGCGCGGCGGCGTGAAGCTGGTGCTCACGAGCGCGCGTGCACGGGACCGCAAAACTCGCTCCGCTACCGCAGCCGCGCCGGACGCAGGAGAGCGCGTCGTGATCTGGAGAGGTGTATCACATGGAAAACCTGATGCCGCGTGCTGTGTTGGCCTTTTGTCGTGTTGGCCAGCTGTAAATGCCATTTGTTAATGTAGCACACGTTAAGTTTGATAGTCATCCGGATGTTCATGCTTTGGCTGCGATACCTTAACGATGGCACTGGCTCCAACGTCTGCCCTTGCCTAGTTTCACAGCGGGGTCGAAATTATTTTGACGCTGCCAAGCCAATCTTGTCTGACTTGACGTCGACCTTCTAGTTTTCCCAATCCATGCATGCTCTTGGCAAGGGCCAAATGTAAACACTCTCAGTTGAATCCATTTGATGGTGATGTTTGAACAAACTATGCGTGCAGCTTTCATGTTCGTAATCCGAGCAGCTCATCGGAGGACATGTCTGCTTTTTTGTCTTGAGTTGGCGAACACAGCACGGCTTGGCTTACCAGTTCCCGGGTCACAGCACCACGGCTGTGGCTTTGTGGCCTGCGCTGGCGCGCCTCACTGGGAGCGACATCGTGGCGCGCCGTTGTCGGTGCGTTCACGCTGACGCGACTGCGGCGCGCGTCTAAATTTGGCGCGTGACGTGTCGGAAACGGTAGCCACGGGCTCTAGCCAGGGTCGATCGTGACAGAGGAGACGGGGCAGGTCCGCAGGCTGGCACAGTGGATACACGGACTGTGACAGTGAGACGCAGACCGTGCGCAGACTGAGAGCGGAGACGTGGGCCGTCCGCTAACTGTAACAGTGGAGACACAAGCCTTAGCGAGCTGGCCGCTGCCATGTGGCCTATGCCTCACCCGAACTGGTGCACCACGGCGTTCGCACGCGGGGGCCTCACTCTCTAACGGCTGCCTGAGCCGATCCTCACGGGCCAGGTACCATCCCGTGGTGTCTGCGGCGCGTGCGGTCGGTCGTCGGTGGGACGGAGCGGCGGGGCGCCTGACGGACGGCAGCCGCTGGTGGCACGTCGTCAGCGGCCGGTGCCGACGGCAGCTTGCTCACGCCGCCCAGGTCTAGGGGCGGGCGGTGCCGGACTGACCGCATTCCTGACTGGCGTTATTTACCGCGGCTGCTGTGGTGTATCTGCATAAGCTGGAGCGCTATGCCATGACGTGGCCAGACGTAGCCGCCCATCGCCAGTCTGAAGTCGTTTTGGAGGTGGCTGCATGTCTGCGCGTCCTGACCTGTCTCTTCTGGAGCCGCCCGTCTTCGCATCCCGACCGGTCTCCTCTGGAGCCGCCGTCTGCGCGTCACGATCGGTCTCCTCGGAGTCATCTGTCTGCGCGTCCTGACCGGTCTCCTCTGGAGCCGCCTGTCTGCGTGTCCTGACCGGTCTCCTCTGGAGCCGCTCGTCTGCCCGTCCTGATTAGTCTCCTTTTGAGCCGCCCGTCTGGGCGTCCCGACCGGACTCCTCTGGAGCCGCCCGTCTGGCGCCTCATCAGACGCCCTGCCGTCTGCCTCAGCAAACGTCTGCCGGCGTCTCCGGGCGCTGTGCGTGACAGGACACGGCGGCCACTGGGCGCGCCGTCTTCATAACTCTGGTGTTTTATAAACAGACGTCAATTTGTTGGAACTGTAGACGGCAAACATTGTGGGCTGGAGATCAGCTGATGACACATGGCGGGGGAGGGGCAGCGGGGGTGTGCCTATACTGGTACTCAATTAAAGGTCGATGAATATCTCGACCCATCGGCAGAAGCCGTGGCTGTTATTCGCTGAACCCAGCTCTGTGGATCGTGACTCATATCCGTCTCAGCCACTTCCATTTGTTTGGTGTGGCTTCCATTTGCGAGATCCCCTTATTAGATAAACATTTGTGTGTGAAAATTAGGAGTAGGTGGAGAAGTTTACAAATGGCAACAGCAGCCAGACGTTGCCACCCTCAAAACAAATGCCACGGCCTGAAACGTTCATTCCATATGAAGAGCAGTTAAGCCTTGCACATGCCGGCCTCATACGCGACCACCTCCCGCGCCCAGCGCGATGATATCGCCTGACACTTTGCATAACAGATTATTTTCTGGCTAAGCCGGCGCCAGCGGGCCACAAAGGGCCGTGAGTGGGTGAGTAATTACCGCCCGGGCTGACGTATAGGCGGCGCTGGCTGCGCTCACACCAGTCTGGCCACCTTCCAGCGACGAACTGCCCGTGCAGCTGCGCCTGCCCGACAGTCTGCAGAAGGCCGAGTCGCGTCACCAGCTGTCCTCGCGCGCCCTGCTCGGACAAGGTGAGTCGCCACCGGCGGCGCGGAGCTCCCTCACGCGGCCGGGCGCCGCGCCAGGCGAGCATTGTGGGCCTGCTGGGAGTTCGCCGGCGGGAGTCCGATGATCTCACGTCTTGGTGATGACGTTCCCGTGATGGCAGCCTGATGAAAGCGGGCGCGATCTTCGGCTCCGCTGCGGATGTGGCTGGCGAAGAGCACACTGGTTACTTTGTAAATCTGGTAGAACCTTACCATCGTCTGTTGTGTTTTCCCCGCGTGCTTTCAAGGCTCGCCATCAGGCATGCTTCCCCGCGTTATCAGCGGTAGCCAGCCGTCCGTCGCTCCGTTATCACGCCTCCGGGCGGATGGTCGCCACCTGGCCGCCAGCGCAGGCCGTTTCGGCTGTTGGTTATCTCAGCTCTTCTCCGTATGCCTCCTGACTCAGGCGCGCGCCGCCGTCGCGCCCGCACGTTATCAGGTGGTTGGAGACGGGGCGGCGGCGGTTCGTCGGCGCCACGCTATCCACTCGGTATCCGTTTACCCGCTGCTAGGACCCTCCGGGTCGTCCCGCGTTCTATTGCCGCTGTCCGCGTGTACCGCCGACCGGTCGCCGGTCCTGCGGCCACAGAAGAGATCCGTCCATTCGCCGGGTGGGTGCGGTCCGGTAGCTGAGAGTGGTAATGAGTGGGAGCACTTCCCGGAATCACGGGCGTCGGCTTTGGGTTGCGAGGTTTCGTCCCCCGCGTTTATCTGGAAGCGGGACGCTGTGTGTCACTGGAACGTCTCTTATGCCACCTCATGCGTGCGGTGCTGCTGACTCAGGGATAACGATTTGCATGTCTAGAGCCAACTAATAAATAGCTTTGCACTCGTGTCCTTGGGTGAGGTCATCCTGGTCTCTCCCGGCAGAATTCTGGCAGTCGCGCTTGGCGAACAGCCCGTCAGGTGGCAGCACAGGCGCGGGTGGCAGCACGCAGTCGTCGACGGCGAGCAGCCTCAACAAGCCGAGCGGCGGCCACGGCAGCCAATCGAGCCTGGGCAGCCTGGGCAGTCCGCCGGGCGCCCTGCAGCCGCCGCACACCGAGACGCTCACCAGCCAGTCGAGTCAGGGCAGCTCCAGCGGGCCCGCAGCAGGTCGACTCGCCGCTCACCACCTTCGGCAAGCGGCTGGCGGTGCGCGCCGCGGCCGAGGGCCGTGCCAGCCCCGTGACGCTCGCGCTGGTGCCCATCAGCGAGCAGGAGGCGGATGGCGGCCGGCGGCCGGCAGCGCACTGTCGCCCCACGCCGCCCAGCAGTCTGCAGCTGCGGCCGGCCGCCGGCGGCGCCGCCAGTCTGCTCAGTCCCAGCCTGGTGAGCCGCGTCGACAGCCCGGGCGAGCCGGTTGCGCGCGCCGCGCCGCCGCGCCCGCCGCCACGCTGGTGCAAGCCCTCGCTCACGCCGCCGGCCGGCAGCAGCTTCAGCCAGACGGGCGGCGGCCAGGTGCGCAGTGAGGTGACCATGCTGATCGGCGGCCAGGGCGTCGGCCGCCAGGTGCGCAGCGCCTCCAACACGCCGGTACGCGAGTTGGCGCCGGCGCCGGGCGGCGCGGCCTGGCGTCAGCCGGCCTCGCCCGTCACAACGCCCGCCTCCTGCGACGACGACGTGCTGCTGACGGGCGCGCCGCGCGCCAGCCGCCGGCGCGGCCGCAAGAAGCGTTCCACTCACTACCAGGAGGCCGACATCCTGGAGCTGCCGGCCAGCTACTGCCGCAGCTCTGTGGCCGACAAGATCTCGGACTACGAGGACATTTGGGCGTCGCCACCGCGCGAACTGCAGCCGGAGAGCACGTTCAAGCCCCGCACGGCCGCTCGCTCCATGAATGACCTGAGCGACGCCGCTCGCGGCGCTGCCGAGCCGCCGGCCGCCGCCAGCGACCGGACGGCGCTGCGCCTCGAGCTCGGCCCGTCGCGACCCGCCGGCGCCGCCCCTCGCTCGCCGGCCGCCGGCAGTCCGTTCTACGCGGTGCCGGCGGACGCCGTGCGCGACGCGGTCTCGGGCGTGCAGCGGCGCGCGCCGTTCGACCGGAGCGCGGCGCACCGCCACTCGGAGCCCAACATCCGCTGGGAGCCGCCGGGCCGCGGCCGCCGGCCGCCGCTCGAAACCATCGACTCCAGCGACGAGCTGCCGCCGCTCTCCAGCAGCGTCGACAACCTGACGTCGACGCCGCGCCGCCTGCGCGCCGGCGCGCGCTCGCAGAGCTCGCATGGCATCGCTGAATCGGCGCGCCGTGGCAAGGCCGTGCAGCCGCCGCGCGTGCAGTCGCCTCGCCGGTCACGGCCGCGCCGCGCCTCGCGCCAGCAGCCGTGGCGTGGCGACGCCGCCTGGGCGTCCGCCGGCGCCGACAACGAGGGCTTCGAGGCGGACACGGAGGCCGAGCTGGAGGACGCCGTGCAACTGCGCCGGCCGCCGCCAGAGGCGCGCAACACGGCCCTGAGGCTCTCCGAGTCAACAGAGGAGCAGTCGGAGGCGGCGGCGCCGCCGGCCTTCTCCAAGGAGGAGGAAAGTCGTATCGTGCAGGCCTACGTGCGGCAGAGTTTGACGCAGATGGCGGCGCCGGCGGCGACCGCGCCCGAACCCTCCGACTCGCACGCGTCCGACTATGACAACGTGCGGCCGGCGGGCGAGCCGGCGGCGGCGGCGGCGGCGGCGGCGGCGACAACGACGACGCAGGACGACCCGACCGAAGCCACCAAGTGGCAGTCGATTATGCGACTAATGACCGACCAGATGCGGCTGCGCACCGGCCAGTTCGACGAGCCGCCCGCCGACGACCGCTTTTTCACCGACTCCGAGTCGTTCGTGCACGTGTGCCAGGAGGCGGCCATGACGGACGACGACACGGCTGCGTCGGAGGGCACGGCCGCCCGGCTGTACCCGCAGCGGCTGCCGCTGCCACGGGCCCCACAGGAGTCGCTCTACTGTGAGTCAGGCCACGGCTGGCCGCCCGGCCTCCTCTCGTGCTCAGGTCTCGGTGGTGCTGCGGTGTGCCGTCCACTCTGGATGCGTGGTTGCTAGGCTTGGCTGCCCGGCTGCTCTGAGGTCCCGCTAGCGCTCGGTGCTTATTTGAGGCTCCGTGCCTGGTGGTCCCGTGGTTCGACTCGCGCTGTCGTGCCCGTGTTGCCGCGTTGGGTCGAATAGCGTCCCATCGTGCAGCTGCTGGATCGGGCGCGGTCTGTCCCGATCGTGATCGATGCACAGCACATTTGGCCGTGCGGGGCTGATGAGACAGCCAGCGGCAGTGGACGACTGGGCGGCTCTCTCCGCGTGCCGCTACCGTCGTCAGTGGTGAGAACGTGATCTGTCCGACAGCTCCTCCTCGGCTGAACTCCCTCCGCCTTCACCGGAGGAGTCAGCAGTCGGGTGGCGCCATCAAGCAGTACGTGCTGCAGCTGGCGGCCGACAGCGCCAACACCTTCTCGTTGAACGTGCTCAAGTTTCTGCAGGTGGGTCACCGGCATCCCAGGCCCTCCGCGCTCGCCACGCGCACGCCGGCTCTTAGCTGCAGGGGAATCTACGGGCACTGTAGAGTGTGTTACCCAGTAAAATGTTGTTATTGTCACGTTCCATCACGCCCTGCCACCGGCTACAAACGGGCTCGGAGTGTCTGGCGCCGGAAGGGACATAATCTGCTCTCATCAGGGTTAAAGCGCTCCTACTTACAACACTTAAGACCATGGCTTGGAAGGCGTCTTCTGATAACGTCTCTTTGAATACAGTCGTCCTGGATGCCTATGCCATGTTGATCCACATGTCGTGAAATTGCCCCGGGCTTGACAGTGCACACGGGAGGCGACGGAGACCGATCCACACGTGGTCATGAGAAACACGCGCCAGTTTGTCAATGGCATGAAGAACTACTTGGTGAAGAATGGCGAGGGTGATTTTCACCAGATCGTCAACCAGGAAAGGGACAAGGTAAGCGCCGGCACTCACGATGCTACAGAGACACGCACGTACCGAAACGTGTTGCCACGGTTTTGGTGAATTTAGCGATTCCCTTCCTGTGTAAAGAAACTGCCTGTACATAGAAAACGGGCACAGTTGTGACCGGTGATGGTCTGGAATGCCACGGGTGGGGTCAGGGGCGTAGACAAGGGGATGGCTGAGGGGACCATGCTCTCCCCCTAACACAAGAGTTCTGTACTAGACACTGGGCGGTATCACGGGAATCTGGTTCAAAGTCGCAGGATTTTTGGAAAATACTTAGCATTCGGCCCCCTGGGGAAAATGTTGGCCACGTGTCAGGGTTGAGCCCGTGCTTGCTATTTATCAAATATGTTTTTGTGCGTACCGTAATTCTGTACTGTCCCTTGCTTAGCTGTCGTCCACTGAGTTCCTGAACCTGGACGTGATCCTGGAGGGTGTGCTGGAGGAGTTGCTGGTGCGACCCTTGTACGACCACATCAGCCAGCTGGCGGCGGAGGATGCGCGCCGCAGTGGCGCCGTCCAGCGACTGGCTGAGAACCTTGAGTTCGCTCGCGGCCGCTCGGCGTCCTCGCTGGGGCTGAAGTCGGAGCGTCCGCCGCCGTCCGCCGCCGCACTGGAGATGATTCGTCGTTCGGCGGTTGAGATGCAGGCCGCCATCAGCCCGCTGGACAAGCTGGAGCACCTGCTGGCGGTGATATCAGCGCTGTTCGCCGCCGCCGGCGCCAAAGATGCCTCCCTGCCGGCCGACGAGTTTTTGCCGCTGCTGATCTTCACGCTCGCTCACTGCCACGCCACCACCATAGAGGTACGGCAGTGAACAAAACGCACGCGCCCGAATAGCGGCATGTTACCAACCTCAATGTACAGCAGGTAGTGTAACGAATGTAGAAGTACACCACCACATCTTCGGTATGGAGACGGGCATTGCTCCCCACACCACGGTGACATGCATGTAATGATGAAAGGAAATGACGGCGTTGGTATTTAATATTTGCAGAATATTCGGCGCCATGCTCCGTATGGGACTATGAAGCACATATTCGCAAAGTTTCTCACTAGCGTATGATATGCATAAGCTGTCTCAAGCGAAGCTAATCATAGCCATTGTTTCGACGGGGGTTTTCCATTTGTTCATCGTCAATCAACGTATTAAAAGCCTATGCGCGCCTTTGACCCATCGACATGCTTTTGATGCGAGAACCAGTAGCGGATAGCGCCGGCTGCTGAGCCCCTCACTGGTGTGGAGGCTGAGTCTGTGGAGGCTGAGTCCCCCATTGGTGTGGAAGCCGAGCCCCTCACTGGTGTGGAGGCTGAGTCTGTGGAGGCTGAGTCCCCCACTGGTGTGGAAGCCGAGCCCCTCACTGGTGTGGAGGCTGAGTCCCCCACTGGTGTGGAGGATGAGCCCCTCACTGGTGTGGAGGATGAGTCTCCCACTGGTGTGAAGGATGAGCTCCCCACTGGTGTGGAGGCTGAGCCCCCCACTGGTGTGGAAGCCGAGCCCCTCACTGGTTTTGAAGCCGCCTCAGTGTCGTGCATCGGTCGACAGCGCCGGCGGTGTGACTGCTGGCCGGTGACGGGGCGGGGGTCGCCTCTCCCCAGTTTGAGGCCGACTACATGTGGGGCCTGCTGCACCCTATGTTGCTAAACGGCGAGGCCGGCTACTACCTGACCATGCTGTCCTCGGCCGTGCACGTGCTGAAGAACCTGCAGCACTACCTGGAGGACCGGTCGCGCGAGTCCACCAGGAGCCTGTCACACGTGAGTAGCCGCCGGAGCGCCGGCTCCGCTCAGGTCAGGCTGGACAGACGTGACCGGCAGACGCCGGAGCGCCGGCTCTGCTCAGGTCAGGCTGGACAGACGTGACCGGCAGCCGCCGGAGCGCCGGCTCTGCTCAGGTCAGGCTGGACAGACGTGACCGGCAGCCGTCGGAGCGCCGGCTCCGCTCAGGTCAGGCTGGACAGACCCGACCAGCAAAAGCTGGACACCACCATTCTTAACGTCGTCGTAATTTTCAGATATTACGAGCTAGTCATTAGAAGGCGTTCATGAATACTCGGATTGCTGTAGTGACACAATGTACCGCTCTGGTCCGGCTTGTGTCTGTATCTGTCTTCATTGTTTCGACTCATGCACCGGTGATGGCTGCAGTTTCATCATGAACGGGATGTGCCCGCGTGTGCCGCCAGTGTTCTGGCTCGTGCAGCGGCGCTGACTCGGTGGACGGCCTGCTGCGAGTCATCATCCCTGACGAGCAGCAGGGCACCATCATCAGTCGCACACTGCCGGCGCGGCCCAACACGAGCGCCCGAGACATCTGCAAGATGCTCGGCAACAAGCTGCGTATCACCAGTCCCATCGATTACGGTCTCTTCAAACTCATCAACGGCAACGGTGGGTGCCGGACTGGGTGGCGAGCGCAAGGTCCCGTGACGTGCCTTCCGCCCGTCTGCCGCTGTCTGCCGGTGTGTGCGGCCGCAGTCCACTGCTGTCGGCCGTTGTCTGCGCCTACAGTGGACCGCTGTCGGCCGCGTCGCGGCTGCCCTGTCTCGGAAGAGCTGGCTGTGTGTCGGGCGATGGTCTCAGGCGGAGGCGCGGCCCGTGTCGGGTGTCGGGCGTCGGCCGCTCACCTCCGGTCCTGGCTCCACAGAGACCCTGCTCGGCGACCAGGAGTGTCCGCAGCTGCTCAAGCAGGAGCTGACCGCCAGCGGAACGCACTGTATGCTCGCCTACAACGGCTCGAGGCCAAGATCGCCTGGCCCACGGCGCAGCTCTGAGTGACGTCACGATGGTGGCCCGCGGCGGCGTCACGGCTCCGCGCGGCCTGGAGTGGCGTCACTGTGCGTCCGAGGCGCGCCCTCGTGTGTGTGTGCGTATCGTCAGTGGTTCTTTTTGTACTCAGTTTTACACTTGGCGTGCGTCAGCGGCGCTCTCGTGACTAGATTTGGTCTGCGCCGGTGTAGCGCTCCGTCTCGCAGTGGACAGCGCCAGTACGGCGCTCGCTCGGAGTGGGGGGGGGGGGGAGGGCAGCTCGAGGCCTGAGGTCTGGCAGCGCCGCGGCCGATATCCAGCGCCACTGGCACGCGGTGGATGAGGAGTGACGATGCCGTCAGCCGACCTGGCTGAGCCCAGAGAGCCATGTGCAATGAGTGGGTCTGTCTGCGTGTGTGGGCGCGTCGTGAAATTTGGAATAATCTAGTCAGTTAGCTACCATGGATCGTTTTCTACTTTGTTAACTGTAATACATTTCTGTCCATAGACAAAGTTTGATTTGCTGCGAGTGTGACGAATATGCATTTGCCATGGCATATGACGTTTAGGAGAGAGATGCAATTCATTCACATACTTAATGTCCGCGAGCCAAGCGGTGGAAACTTCATGGGCGTCGTTCCGTGCTACTCCGACAGTATTATATGGCATCTAACCCTGGCAATGGCCACGTACTCACCGTGACGACAGGTTCTAACACCGTACTGGGTTCCTTGGCCTCGGAAGAGTGATAACCAGTGTGATTTAGACACTTGACGGAAAAAGTTTGTAAGAGCCCTAGATTCCTAAACGTGTCAGTCTGTACACTTCTGCCGGGGTTAATGTCTGAACGAGAAGTGACTGGAATTGTGCACCGTCCGAAATGCTAGTCATGCGATTCAAACCATGTTGCAGTGATGCAGCAGAACCTTTAACGTCATGCTAACAGAGCTCTAGCATACAAGCATGGAGCTTATACCTGACCACGTGCCTAAACAGAGGCATGAAGTATGTCACACAGACATGAATCCATCAACCCAGGAGAGGTCGATAAACAATGAGCACGCGCACAGTTGCGGTAGGCAGGTAATTCCACCCAACGCAACAAAAAGACGCGTCTCCTGATGTCAGTGAGAATGGTCGCTAAAATATATGTTGTGACATTGACCTTAAGTGGGAACACGTGAAGGGCGGCCAAAGCAGGATATCTGGGGATACACATAATTTACTTTCGGGCATTTTCCAAAACTGGGTTAGGTGAGCACGCATAAGTCAACCCTAGATTGAGTACAGCTTCAAGGTCTCCAAACTTTCGGCATGAGCACAGCTTCAAGGTCTTCAAGCGCTCAGCGCAGGTGCACTTTGGAGATCTGGTTAATTATTAGGGCTACGGAGTGTCACACATTTGAGTCATATTTCAAAAACACACTCTAGTGAAACTTCATGGCCACTTAGTTTAATAATGCCACAATGTAGTGTCACTGCAGCACCGACAAGACATCATGAGCATATCAATTTTAATTATTACTAGTCCAAATTACGCTGTCAACACTTTGTAACCGCATTTCGCTTCTTCCCTGCAGTTCTCGCGAGCACCGTCGTCATAGCAAACGCCGTGGCACCTCTGCCAGTGCGAATAAAACAATTGTGATTGGCATAGCGGGCGGCAAGGAACTGTAACCATGAAGTGCATTGGTTGAAGTTTGAACTAGTGCGTCGCTATGGAGCATGTGATGCTCCCGTTCCCACAGCCAAAGCGCGCCTCGAAAAGGGTTACCGTGGTGACCGCCATTAGGGTAAAAGCAAGGCCATAGTACAGCGTTTCGTTTAATTCGCGGAAAAATAGCCTCATGTTCGCATATATTGTTGTCTAAGCAGTGTTTCAAGCTGTCGCGGCATTCATAACACAAACATTTTGAGAAATTAGTGTGTTGCAAGTACTACAGAATATACAAGTTGGGAACAGTAATGCAAATGAAATGTTTTACTTTCATAGTAGTGAACAGGGTGTCCAATGAGATTTTTTCCCGCAGAAACGGCTCCTTCAGGTCGATATTCTGAGCTATTCAGAAGGATTTTGAGAAAACTGGTATTGTTGATCATATCGTGCGAGTCACATCTATGCAATAAATGAAAAGTACAAGAAGGTGGCATACTCCCTGTAATGATGCATCATGTGCTTTAGTTAGTTGCGCCAGTTTAATTTTTTCTCTAAAAAAATTCACCAAACGTTCGGTGAAGCTATGGTTTTCTAACCAGTGACCTGTTAGTCTATCTCTGTTAAACATTCACCAAGGAGTGAAAGCTTTCTAGATAAGCAGTATTCCATATGCATGAGCACTATTCTATGATCGGGCAAGTGTGCATATTCATTAGGAACAGCATGAGTTCAGGGGTTCAACAAACTGTTGCTTTCAGGAAGTTCTGGGCTAGTCTACCTGCTTTGCAAGTTTCGGTGCGGATGTGTCCGTGAAGTTTAAGCCCGTAAATCCATGCAAGACTTGACGGCGCGGGGGGGGGGGGTCATGTGTTATATGGCATATGCATCTTTGGCGACATGCCCTCTAAAGGTCACCGTGAAGGTTGAAAACGATAAGGGATAAAAAAAACGTGGTCATGCATTGCCCCGCCAATAAAGCATCCGATTTGAATATGTTGAGATGATCTTTATGAGGTTAGATAGTTTTAGAGGTCGTGCTGATATTGCTGCATATACTTAGCATCATGGCATGCGCTTGGCTGTTGTCACGTGCCAGATATAGATCCAACGCATTTGTGACGGAATTATGCATGTCAGCGCTCTTTAATATCCAATCGCAAGTAAGCTACTAGTAAGCCAATAAGAGGTGAGCTTTAAAGGTCAGATTTCTTAAGTGGCAGGCGTCAGGGCGCACACAACAAGCTCAGAAAAGCTCTGAGCTCTGAGATCAGAAATCCATTCAGTTAAAAATGCTCGGATTAAGTCTGAAAATCTCTGAATATTAACACGTTATTAACTAAATGGACGTGACTTAAGCAGGGTCGCGAACGCTACTTGCGCTTATCAGTAGCATCGTCTCGCCATAAACAACGTAGAGTGCTCAGTCGCATGAGGGACTAGCGGCGGATCCAGAAGGAGGAAGGGGGCCCGGGGTCAAATCCCTCCTTGGGTCCCGATGGGGTCCATAGCCAGCCAAAAAGACGCGGTTTTTTAAACACAAAACGCCATACAAGTTAATGTTCTTGGGTCTCCAGACGACCAAGGACATTCGCAAGCGAAAGTAAAACGCCCGTGAGCATACAGAAACAACTTTTTGCTGATTGAGAGGGTGGTGATTGGGAAATATTTTGAAGATCATCATGCTGTCCAGAGGCCCACGCTGTTGCCGGGGTCCTCATATGTCCACTTGCTAGGGCAATTCGATTACTAAAGAGACTTCCATGTTGCACTCGGGCTCTTTGCATTTTTAACATGTCTTGGCACTCTTGATCGATCAACAGTCCTCAACAGATTCTTTACATTCACTCGAAAGGCTCTGTACACTATTGCGGGGGCCCTTATACCGGGGTGCACTTGTTTGCTCAGGGGCCCTACATATTGGTAACGGGTTCTTTCCGCCTGCTCGGAGGGCCCTGTGCTATTGCTAAGCCCATATATGGATATTAACGCACCGAAGTACTCGATGATCAGGGGTTCTCTGCATAGATCTAGGACTCATTCTCATCATCATCCCCCCGATCTCATTTGCGGAGGACATTCCACTCTTGTTAGAACTCTTTCTGTGTACTGCCCGGGCACTCTTGTTCGTACAGGGGCATTATTTCATACACACTGCTATTGGGAAATTCCCTTTGCTCAGAGGGCCCTGTGGGCTGGACGGGGTCCCATATGTCAGCCTGCCGGGGCACTCTCAGTCTTGCGGGAGCCCACCACGTTGGTTTTGGGGTTCTTTTCGCTTGTTCTGAGGGCCCTATGCTGATGGCGGGAGCGTCTTTGATGGTCTGCCGCGGCACCCTCAATCGCTCAGGTGCCTTCCCTTTTGCTCTGGGGTTTTTCCCGATTTTATCGGAGGGCGTACACCGCTGACGCGGACGTAACTCTTAATCGGCAGGGACAGGATGATGGTTCCTCTTGGCACCTTGGACTGAGAGCAGCAGTCGGATGTGTGCCGATGTGTTTTTACGCGCAATTGTCGAACATAACTTAAGACACCGCCAACGTCGTATATGCCGTTGTCGTTGGCTATTAGATTTGTTACACTTCATAGAATTATACATCATATTCTAGTACATATTGCTGCAATATTTTGTACTCCTGCATAGGAGTCAAAACAAAAACTCTGCATTAGTCATCAGGCGTCAGCTGATCACATGGCCTAGCCTAATAACGGTAGATAACGAGGACGGCACACCCTTATGTGTATTATATCGTATGATATATATATATATATATATATATATATATATATATATATATATAACGTCACGACGTGCTACGAGTCAGGACTATAATAACAATGCGAGACGTGCTAGGATTATCTCTTTTAAATGTGAGCCCTGATAAGATGTTTAATGATGTTAGATGATGATGAGTGGGCTTAATGGTGCATAAATGTGGGTGGAGCTGCAAATCTCATTCACGTTGCAAAGAGCATCGGAACTTTAAGTTTGTATATGTAAGTGCGCCTTGTTTAGGAACAGGAGGCGCACTTATTAGAGTTAATTGCTGGCTGTCGCTGGCAAAGCCACCAGCGGTCTCGTCGCCAGGAATGTTTGCGTGGCTGTGTATTCGAAGCATTTGGAGATTCTCTTTGGGTGTAAGCGGTGGGATAATATTCCGAATTACGGCAATGAAAGGGTTAAAATGTGTTGTGTTGAGTGTTGAGGGCACACAGCGCGTAAAGGGAGTCCCTGCGGATGATGGTTTGTTTGGTATAGGATAGCTGGACACGTCTGGCAGCAGCAAAAATGGTGACCACTTAGCGGTATAAACGGGGTGGGAGTCGGAAATGCGAAATTTTGTTTTTGATGCGAATGAAAAGAGAGGTGATATCAATTTGTGTTTTACGTCAAGGCGCTCTTTAACCTGGAGTTGGCGTAGTGCGGATGTCACGGATGCCAGACTGATTCCGGACACGTTGGAGACGCGCAGCATGTTTTTCCGTGCTTCGATCGGAGTGAGATAGAAATGGCTCAATATATTTCATTATGAAGAAGTCAATTTGTGTGCCCAGGGCCGACCACGAATGATGAAAATGTGTTTTGTACAGTACAAAGAGCGTAATTCGCAGTATCCATTCTATGAAGCACTCACAGAACTTGCAAACAAAAACACTATGTCTTTGCATGCTTAGTTATTGTCACGACGGTTACGAAAACGTAAACAAACAAAAAACGAGCCTCACTGCGAACAGGCAACAGGCAAACAGGCAAAGGCAAAGAACAGGCAAAGATTCTACGCGACGTCACATAGAATAAAACTTTATTGGTGCGCTGCAAACGAGCCCCAAACTAGGACTCACGCTCGTACTTCATTTTGATGGTCTTTAACAGCCAACTTAAGTTTTCTTGCCACGTTCTCCGTAAAACTTAGCCTTAAAATGATAGAATACACCATGGTCTGGAAAAGGCGCGCAGCCAGAGCCTTCATAAGAGGGGGGGGGGCATGCGCTGACAAAGGGTCCCCTGATAATAAAACTGGGGATATAAGTGTATATATATATATATATATATATATATATATATATATATATATATACATATATATATATATATATATATATTGTCACGAATGATGAAGGGTCAAAGCAAATAACCTCAAAAATATATAAGCCTAAAAAAGTTGATGCATATATACATATATATATATATATATATATATATATATATATATATATATATATATATATGTATATATATATGGCGCATTTCTACCTTTTATGACTGAAATCAAGGGATTAACATAGCCAAGCCACGTTTGTATACAAATGTTCAACAGTCAGTCAGAATCGAACAGTGACACAAATCACACAAACCATAAATGGGAAGCCATCAAAAAGTCCAGGATAGCAGCGTCCAGTGTTCATATCGTCCAGAATCGCAGCTTCCAGTGTTCATAACGTCCAGAGAACGTCCAATTCCTTGCCCATTGGGGGCGTTCATAAGGTCCAGGTACGCAATGTCCAGAGTCGTGAAGTCCAGTGTTCAAAACATCCAGTATCCATGGCAACCAGGCTAGTTTGGATTCCTGCTGCTACATAACACTACAGAAGCATTTTGGAGTCCTACCGCCATTTCCCTCTTTTGTCAACAGATTGCACAGTCAACCTGTCATTCCACTGATGATCACGTGATGCGTACGGTCAATCATGGTTACTATAAATTACCCAGACGCCTGTCGGTCGTGACCGGCCTGCGCGCGGCCGCGCCCCGGGCTCGCCGGCGGACTAGGCGCAGGCGGCGCGGCCGGAGAGAAGGAGGGCAGCACGGGCTTGGCAGGGACCGCTGCGCCCGCGGAGTAAGCGGGCTCTCCCGCCCTGCGGCTGCTGCCTGGGCCCCAAATGCCGGGGTACACTTAGTTGCTCAGGGGCCCTGCATATTGGTATCGGGCTCTTTCCACTTGATTGGAGTACCCCGTGCTGTTGCTGGGGCTCCATATAAGGTAACACTCCGAGGCACTCGATGCTCGTGGGCCGTCTTCATTCACCTATATCTCTTTCCTTTTTTGAGCTTATTTGCTGAAGTCCCTTCACTTGCCAAAGCTCTCTCTGTGAACCTGCCCGGCGCTCTTGATCACACAGAGGCGTTAATTCATTTACACCGATCTTCGGCTAGTGCCCTTTGTTCAGGGGATCCTGTACTCCGGCCGGACCCTACATGTTGGCCTGCCGGGGTGCCCCCGATCGTTCAGGGGTCGCACAATATTGGTGTTAGGTTCTTCTCGCTTGTTATGAGGGCCGTTCACTGTTCACTGGAACCTCTTTGTTGGCCTGCCACGGTAGTGGTCGAATGCTCAGGTACCGTCCTTATTTGTCTCGGGTTTTTCCATATTATAGGAGGGCCTACGCCATTGACGGGGGCCTAAATCTTAATCATTTTTATTGGGGCTTTACTTCTTACCGACTGATGACTGAATTTGTGGCTATGCCGATTACGCCGATGATTTCGTTCTTGTCATTGTCCAACATAATTTTACGCGCCGCCGGCGTCGTGCATCTTATTTCCATTGTTTATTGAGTTTGTGACTTTTGTTATATTTGTACGTTACGTTTTAATATATTTTCAAGGATAGGATATTCTGTATTCCTCTGCAACACACAAAGCAAAAATTCTGTATTAGTCCTCAGCCATCAGCTGATCTCATCAACCACCCGGCTAGCTGTATATAAGCTAGAAATGAATCCTGTGCCTGATTTTGATGGTATTTAGCAGGACATTTAAATGTATGCTGCCATGTTTTCTTCGAAATACCTAGCCTTAAAATGACAGGATCCACCATGATCCGACGAAAATGAACAAGCTCCATGTATTTGCATACAAAGTACGTTTGGTTTCCCAGAGCTGTGCGCAGTATGCCAGGTTCCCGTATACGAACTGCATACATAAGAATATTAAAACTCAATGGCCGGAATACGAGGATTTTTTGTGGATACAGCTCTGAACCCTAAGAAGCTCGCAAAGTAAAAGGACTTCTCCAGTTTTCTAGCATTTTCGCAGTGCACATGTGAGGAGATTTAATTACATTGAAGTTTGCTGCTTCCAATCATTCCGATATGGTGTGGTGTCAGTTCTGGCTTGTGCTTTTGACCAAATCGCTCATAGCTTTTACTAATGATGTATGCATATATATATATGTATATATGCTTTTATGGCGACAGACACACGAAGCTCACAGAACTTGCACGGTATGTGACTGGTGACTGACTCTTCAACATATCTGGCTCTTCATTTCATTTCGGCACCCTAGGCGTGCAGAAGATATCATTAGCACCACACACTGTGAATAACACAATCAACGCAGCAAATCACAGCACTGCATGCCAACCACCCAAAGCCCGCGCCATTCATCAGTGTCTTGTTCCTTGTCTAAGTGATTTATTTGTGATCCTGCTCCAAAGAGATAATTCAGTAGTTTGATTCATTTCTTTGTTTAGAAGTCGTTTGTGGTCCTGATTGAGTAATGCATCCAGAATGTCGAGTTTCATTGCTTTGTGTGTAGATGACAGAATTGCAGTGTTTTGTGTAAGCGCTCGGCGCGAGAGGAGAGTATTGTGGTCGGGCTGTACATGATGCCCTGGTGCCCCCTCCGTGAGGTGTTCTGTGAGACGTCAGAAAAAACTATTTTAGTTACACCATTGTAGCATACGGAAACTTGCAGCAACACCTGACAGTGGTCAACAGACGGGTGGAAATGATCAAGTATCCAAATCAGTACTTTCCAACGCTTTATGGAGTCAATGGGCATGCGTGTAAAATGTGTCCCCTCGCCGGATGTTAAATTAGTGCAATTTTTAGATTCGTAGTCGGGATGGACTATGGGAAGGCGCAATGGGAAGGTGCAATGGCGCAATCTCTCTTGCTCGTAATGTTGCAACTGCTGAATCCGTTCAGAGAATCATCTGGTCGGCCAACTAAATTGCATTCGTAAAACGTTCTGGTCAGCAGCTGAAGGCACTGCGTCCCATGCTGGGATCTCCAGCGACTTTTAGGCTAGTCATAGCCCACAGGACCGTACGGAGACCCTCAGAAGGATGCATCACAACCGGTCCCCTCCTTGATGCGGCTGGGCCTCTAACTGAGACATCCAACAACGGATCGGCGCAGGGGCCCTCGCTGGTGCAAACAGGCTCTCTACTGGCACGGAAAGTCCAATAATTGGCATCGAGACACTAATACGCCTCTTCGGTCCCTGCTTGAAATGGTGCAGAAGATCCCTCGTCCGGTTCTGGTGTCCCTGGCTGACACAGGTCTCTCCACTGTCTCAGTGAACATGAGAACTCCTTTTCGCGCTCGCATGTCGTAGCAACAAAAACCTCGACGCCAGGCGTTGCAGTCTCTGTAGGCCGCGCAGCGTCTGCCCGCGGCTAATATTAGACCGCGGCCATCAAATGAATGAAGATGATGACTCATTTGAAAGAAGTGCCTTTGAACGCTTCAAGACATACTGTCGCACAGGTGGGGATATTCCGGGCGCATATTTCACCTGTGCGCTTCTTAGGTTGATAATGATTACGGATTGGCATTTACAGCACCGCCAAGTGGTGCTGGAGTCTGGTGGTGGAACTGGAAGAGTAAAGACCGGAGCTTTATTTTTAATTTTGCTGTAACTGTCAATCTGTCCAAAGGACAGCCAAAAAGTTACAAAAATGTTTTATATGCATATATATATATATATATATATATATATATATATATATATATATATATATATATATATGCGCGCGCACACACACACACACATATACATATATATATATATATATATATATATATATATATAAATCTATTCGAGATCACATGTCGGTTGGACCACCCCCACACACCGGCGAGCTGCCGCACACAACGCCGACAGAGAGAGACTTCCGCCCCACGTGCCCGAGCAGCACCTATTGTACTCGGTTAGTTTCTACGGAAACTGCAGTTCAGGTCATCACCGTCCTTGCTCCTCAAAATTGCGGTCGTGTTATTGGTTAAAACTAGCTGGCGAACGGCGCCCGCCCATTGGCGTTATTTGCCATGGCCGTTTGTTTTTACGGAAACTGCAGTTCAGGTCATCGCCGTCCTTGCTCCTCAAGATTGCGGCCGTGTTATTGGAGCTTAACGGTGCACTCAGCTGCTTAGGCCATTTGGCGTCGCTTGCCTCTCACCCTGATGGGAAAGGCGGGCACCGCGGGGAATTGAACCACGTGCCTTTGGTTTCCCAGATGCGCAGCGGTTAACGCAGGCTACACTCGGCAACCGGTGCGCAGGCTCAGACCTTTTGGTTAGATTTGTTTCACTCGTCGACGGCGCAAAAGAATGCACGTTTTCAGGCAAGGATGGGATGGCCCTGTGCGTTTTTAAACTCTCACCCTACTCTGTCCACCACTAATGCAACCCCTTATTTCCGGGAAAGGGGCCCCCTTGAGTAGAACACAACCGGACATATTATTGTTACCGGTCAAGGGCTGAAGAGTCATTCTGTCCCACCGTGGTGTGTTTTCCGGCCATCTTTCTGGAGACGCCGGGCTGGATCCCCTGGCCGATCCGAAGACACTTAGAGGGATATATTGTATCACGTTGGTCCGCTCCCCGACGCGAGAGGCCTTCTGACCCGTGCAGTTGACCCTGGATCGACGCAGGAACCCTCATTAACGCAACAACTTCCCTGACCGTTGCAGGTGGTCAAATGATTGACACATAGATTCCAGTTTGTCTTAATGGATCCGTGCTAGAATTGGGTTGAACGGCCCGCCGCTGGATACCGGAGGCCCTGGCTGGCACAGGACCCTCCCATTGCCTTCATGTGAGCGCTCATCACAAGTTCTCATGTTTCGTTTTATTGTCAGAAGGCACAGGCGTAGGAATGTTTCAAAAAGTGGGGAAGCCAAGCTCAGGGTGTACTTAAGGAACCTTTTCTGGAAAGCAAGCCCGATGACGGGGGAGGGGTGCAGAGATGAAGTTTGTTAGCGCTCTTTATTGGAATGGCATGGCTGCTATGACTCATATGCGTCTAGAGCTGTTTCTTACTGGTGCACAATCTTGTCTATTCGACTCCTCTATGTCATTCGGCAAACAAGGCTATCCAGCTTCCTGAGATTATTTGTACATTTTAGCATTGTCTTCCCTGAGGAGGCGAAATTCCACGAGCGGGTAGGCATTTTGGGTTACTGAGGACGCATCTGCCTCCGCAGGGTAGGTGCCAAAATACGGCCTGGTCATAGGCTGGCGAGAATTTTTAACGTGAATCGATGGCTCACAGCGCGACAGATTTTTAATGCACCTTCATTTCGCTAGCTGCTTTTCAAGAGATCAGACTTGTCTCAGCATGTCAGGCGGAAACCGGTTCGGAAGCTTGAAGTTACCAAAAACAATGTGGCAAAAATAATAAAACTGGAGACTCTCTTTTAAAAACCAAGCCACATAATGAAGGCCTGTCTGTCATATGTTCCTTATCTTGGCTCCGCTTCAGTCCGACGTCAGCGGTCACTACCCTGGTCCGGCTGTATACTGGATGACTGACTGCGAACTGATCGTGTGGCTGCTTTGTTGCATATTTCTGAATCAGCATTACTACTAACTGGTGTGGGACTATATGTTGGACGCCTGCAACAGCATCTTTTTCTGAACTATCTTCTCTTACACCGCACCACCCCAGGAAAATAGCCTCCGGGAAGCTGCCTGCCTAAGGTATGAATTGGTCTAACGAACATTTCATTGTCCGTCAAGCAACGAAGACGACTTGATCTGCTTTTGCGTGTAGGCAGGGGCGTAGTCATGGCCTCACCAAGGGGAACACAGGGTGGACAAAAGCCTCTGTTAAGGTGACCCCAAAAATCTCCGGATATAGCTTACTTGTTAACAAGGGACACGGTTTCTTGTCTCTTTTATATTTTTACATCGTAACCAGAACAGAGACCAGAAGCTACCGTAATATCAATCATGTTTGCATTTTGAAGTCAATAAACTGCAGAAATTAGGCGTTGAACGACCCCATGGAATAATTCACCGGCACCCTTAATTTACAATGGCTTAGTAGACTTTTTCTAAACCGACAGAATTCAGAAGCTTTGTAAGAATATTGTACCTGGGTTTGGGATTGTACATTAAGAACATTGCGAAGGTAGGTTAGATCGATATATTTGATCCCAATTTAAAGATGAAGATTTGATTGCAGATCAAGTGGTCAGCGATGTGTATTAGCATAGCCAAGTCATGTTCGTCTGGAACTGCCCATTATTCAGCCAGAATCGACTCGTGATACATATTATATGACGGGATTTTTTCATGCGCGCTCGCAAATCCTAGCAACAAGAACCTCGACACCAGGCGTTGCAGTCTCCATAGTCCACGGAATGTTAGCCCAGTGGCTAATTTTTAGCTTTGACTCACCGGTAGACGAAAATGATGACGCTTTTGAAATAATTACCTTAAAGGTAATTATTGCACTTAAATCGATAAGTAATACAAGTTATGTGACATAATGTTGGGCATGAGCACTCGCAAATCTTAGAAGCAAAAACCTCGACTCCAGGCGTTGCAGACTCCGCAGGCCACGCCGCGTAGGCCCAGCAGCAAATACTGAGCCGTGGCCGTGGGTGGACGAAAATGGTGACGCTTCTGAAAAAGTATCTCTGAATGCTTAATGACATCAAATCTTACATTAAGAAGGCACTCGGGGCGCATATTTCATGTGTGCCATTTTTAGACTGATATTAAGAACGGATTGACCGTTAAAGCACCGCGAAGTGGAGCTGGAATCTGGTGGTTGAACTGGAAGAGTAAAGGTGTTTTTTTTATTTTTCGTGTTTCTGTAACTATCAATCTGTCCAGAAGACAGATTAACACGGCGTCCGTCGTCTGGTGGTACTTGCAGTGGCCGAAACCGTTCGGTTTTACGGAAGCAGCAGCCCAGGCCATCGTTGTCATTGCTTTCGAGGTTGCGGGCGGGCATGTTCAAAGCTTTTGATGTAAATTGTTTCGCTAATCCATTCTGAAAAGTAAATATTCTCAGGCCAACAGGGGATGGCCTCGCTCCTTTCTTAAACCCATTTCGACCCACCTCATTCAACAATAGGAAAACGCCCACTCCGCTCAACAATAATAAGACCCTTTATTTCCTTCTGGGCAACGGGCCCCTTGAGTAGAACACTAACGGCGAATGACCGCTTCCGGTCAAGGGCTGCGGGGCCATTCTGTCCTATCGCGAAGTGTCTTCTAGCTGTCATTCTGGCGACACGGGCAGTATCTCCTGGTCGATCCGAAGGCCATTAGAAGGATATATAATATCCCATTGTTCCCGTCCCTGACACGGGAGGCCTCTGACCCGCGCAGTTGGCCCCGGATCTGCGCAGGAACCCCCATGAACGCAACAACATCCCTGATCGACGCAGGTGGTCCAATAATTGTCACCTAGACTCTAGTTCCATGTCCTTTCTGTGTTCATCAGAGACATTGAGGACCCCTGAACTAAATTGTAGATGAAAGAGGATGCCAAATTTGTATCAACATGGCTAATCTTTGTGTATCTTGAAATGTTCAAGATGCAGTCAGAATTGATAAATTATAAAAAATTATGCAATATGGTTTCCAACATGCGCGTTTGCAAGTCGTAGCAACAAAAAGCCTCGACGCCCGGCGTTGCAGTCTCCATAGGCCGTGCGGCCTTGTGGCTGCGACATAAACGATGGGCAGTGAGCAAACAAATAAGATGGGGCATCTTGAGGAAGATGTCTGGTGAAAAATGTAAACAGGCATGTGTGCTAGATGAAATGCAAAAATAAGATAAACACAACCTTAATCTCAAAAGCGGGGGGGGGGGGCAGTTAACACTGCTGCCCCCCACCCCCTCGAAAAAGGGGGGCATGGCCACCTGGCCCCCCTGTTCCTACACCCATGCAGAGGGCCCGGATCAACACAAGAGGCCCTCTGTCATTCGGGCCCCAGTCTCTGTCCTTGTTGAGCAAATAGTTCTCTGACCGATTCGAGGTCCCTTGTTGACACAGACAATACAATCTGGCACTGTCGGCCCCTTACGACATACGAGCCCCGACCAATGTGAATGCCGGATCTGGCCTTGACCCTGCTTGGGAAAAGTGCCTCCAGACCTCAGACCAACAGGGAACATGAATTTCCCGCATGACTTGTTGCCGACAGGTGCTTTTGGCGCACTAAGGGACTTAACCTGGAATTTCCCCATCCCATCCCGCTCGCCGCCTAAGCATATTACTTCTAAAATTAAAACATAAGCACAAAAGCATACATTTCGTTCCTGTTCGGAACTCCTCACTTCCAGAGCCACACGGAATTCCCTCTGGCGCATGTGCAGAAACTAAGGCTTACAGTCTTACCTCATAGATGTCACTATATGCGTCAACCGTCTGTGCCCGCAGGCTGCTGCCGATTTCCCCACGTTACCGCTCCCGCAGTGCGTCAGGCCCGCTGGAGTAGTGAGGGCGCTGTACGCTGGAGGTGGAGGCGTTGTGATAGGGTGTGCTGAACTGGAGGCTGTGAAATCTAGCGATATATTGCTTCAGGGAGATAAGGTATCAGCGTCGCCTTGATAATCAGACGGAAAGATATCGGCACGCTCGACATGCATCCGCAAGGCTTCTTGGGTGTCCTGGCGATCATTGCAGGTGAGTCAGCGTAGTTATCTTCCGCACCGACGTGCCTTTGTCGTAACTGTCTGCAGACATTTGTGATCAGAAGTGAGGCGGTAGTGGCGGTCCATGGGTTTGTTTTATGATGGTATGAATTCAAGTGCGCCAGCCACGCATCCGAAAGATTCTGGCGCCAACGCTCAAGGTCATGTAGAGGCACTTACCTGCCGCGGGAAGACCCTCAAGCGCTACATGTGATTGAGAAAAAAAAACTGTTGAATATGAATTAGGGGCTGCCTGATATGCAGAACTAATTTTAATTTAGTTCAACCTCAAACCATCTGATGACAAATCAGTACATGCCTGCCCCATTACCAGCTGCGAGCATTCGTTGAAGGGATCGCTGGCAGGACTACTCCAGGCCGAACCGAAAAAAAAACACATTACGTCGAACATGTGGGGTGCAGCAGCGACATCGCGGCACAAATTCCAGGTTACGTGCGTAGTAAATCGGAGTGCATAGTTTGGCGTATGGTTGCTGCCAATTTCAGCGCGTAGAGAGTCAATATTTGGCAGGGAGTTATGATCCTGTAAAGGTAATTTCGGGTGAGGATACACCAAGAGCATTCTTCATGCAAAAATAACTTTGAAATTAGGCCCAAGGGGGCCCGTACTGAGGTCGGCGCACAGAAGCGCGAGGTTCATTGCACTATTAATTACCGTGCAGCACGCCGTTGTCGATTAGGTCTCCTGCGCAGTGGACAGATGTTTTGCAGATTAGACCCAAGGAAGGTAATTGCTAAACGATTGGTGCGGTTGCTTGTAACAGTTGAGCTCGATGACAGTTTCTGCTGAACGTGTAATTTCCCAGGCTATTGGAGCTTTATAGGTACATGGATGATACAAACATAATTAGAGTACACACGGCTATCAAGTAAGGATTTAAGCATTCGACCCACCGGAAAGTCGTTTAATTCGAATGTGTGGGCGGTAGCGGTATCAATCTTCCATGTTGCCGCACGTTGGCTCTTATGCCGCGATAAGTTATGGTCGGCTTTTGATGCAGCTACATTGAAGGCGAGAGCCATTTAGTGTTGTTTGCTAATATGTCACGAGGATGTGATGCTATAACGTTACGGCGAGATCGGATGAGGAACGACGTTCCAGCTTCGCCATGTCTGCTATCCCAGCGTTTCCTTGGGTCGATTTTTAAAAAATCAAAATCACAGCCCCGTAGCCCAGACAAGCTATACATATAGCTGTGTAGTAACTCCTTCAAGCGTAAACGCAGGGACGTTTTTGGAGCTGGAGACGGCGGGCTCAGGAAAACGTCTGACGAAGGCAGCACCCAGAACGCGTCGGATTTCAGCCCATGGATTTACGTCTAGTTTTGAGCACTTGGTGCTCAGATGCCGCGAGACTCGGTCAATATTTCGCCTGCGTTTTGACTCCTATTCCATTGTTATGCGTTAGGCATATAAGGTGTAGGGCCGAGATGAGTTATGATGCCCTCCCAGCGTGAGTATTGGGCGCCCAGCCTCCCGGTCTGGGACGGGGGGGGGGGGGGGGGGGGTCTGGGAGTCACGGGGTCCGACGATTACCGCGCCGCGGCTTGTTCTCTGCACAAGGCTGATGTAAAATGCATGAGTCGTATGAGCGTCGACTAGAGAGAGATAACCGGAAATGGTTCAGTCCCTCAGCTTGGTAGGACTTCCATTATTGGCCCTGTTCCTGCAGAACAAGACGAGATCGTGATGCCAAGAAATGTGATTCCAACAACAGATGTCGAGCAGATATTTTGCCAGGTTTGCTTTAGTTCCTTCTCCAGCGGATTTGCCACAACGCTACTACCGTAAATGCTGCCGTGTGCGAGCACCACCAAGAGGTTTTCGACTCCCATAAATCTGGGGTCAAAGCCGAAGCTTTCCGAAACTTGTATGGCGTGAGGAGTGAACATCTGACAAAACAGAATGTCACGTGGATCAGGAGTTGCCCCTACTTTCTGTTCATTTTGACATGGAGATTAGTCTCTGCCCGAGGCTAGCCGAAACCACGTCATAACGGTATTATCTACAGCCCAGAACAGTAATTTGTAGGCGCTATCTTTTAATCTGTCCCTGTTTTATGGCAGGTCGTGACATGAGTGTAAATAAATTGCCAGTCGCACTAGCCGAGGTAAAAAAAAATAAAATGGAACAGGTCTGGGGCTCAAATAATGATAGCAGCCAGGACACCAGCCGGGGTGGCTCAAATTCCTTTTCATAACAGGCTTCAGATAATCTCTTAACAACAAGCCGTAGCATTCAGAGCCGGTTCCAACACGGCCGTTCGTCGGGTGTTTTGTTGCCCTCCGGAGTTGGCTTTGGAAGTGAACCTACGCTAATAGATTGAGCAAGCGCCCATTGTCATTCCTGGCTGAAATGGTCAATAGAGAACATAAAGGCAGCCGGCCATTCCGGACGATAAAAGGTGTTTCGTAACTGCACCGTCGACCCAGCGCGGCAGGGCTCCCCTGGTGGCGTCCGCCATGACCCCCGCCCGCCGCACCAGCGCTGTCTCGCTGGCCCGCCGGCCCACCGCACCAGCACCAGTGCTGTCTCGCTTGGCCGCCGGCCCGCCGCACCAGCACCAGCGCTGTCTCGCTGGGCCGCCGGCCCGCCGCACCAGCACCAGCGCTGTCTCGCTGGGCCGCCGGCCCGCCGCACCAGCACCAGCGCTGTCTCGCTGGGCCGCCGGCCCGCCGCACCAGCACCAGCGCTGTCTCGCTGGGCCGCCGGCTCGCCGCACCAGCACCAGCGCTGTCTCGCTGGGCCGCCGGCCCGCCTCATCAGCACCAGCGCTGTCTCGCTGGGCCGCCGGCCCGCCTCATCAGCACTAGCTCTGTCTCGCTGGGCCGCCGGCCGGCCGCACCAGCACCAACGCTGTCTCGCTGGGCCGCCGGCCCGCCTCATCAGCACCAGCGCTGTCTCGCTGGGCCGCCGGCCCGCCTGATCAGCACCAGCGCTGTCTCGCTGGGCCGCCGGTTCGCCGCGCCAGCGCCCTCGTTCTCCCGTGCTCGCCGACGCTTCGCGCCATTACCCGCGGCGGTTGGGTGCACCTCCGCGCGAACCTCAGCCGGAGGCCTCCCCCAGCGTTGATCGCGGGACAGCACGTGGGCACGCCTGGTGTTGCGCGCGGTGCAGCGGAGGGCGTGGTGGCTGCAGACGCTATTGGGATGTTTGTCGCGCCCGTTTGGCGTCCGTTACGACGGGTGCCCGCCGGGCGTCGCCTGCGGAGACTCCTCTTGCTGTCTCCGGCTCGGTTGTGTTCTCCACGGATCTCCGCAGGGCGACTGGTCGGTGTGGTACAACCGCCCACGCTCTGACCGGCCTTCCTGAGATGTTTCCCTGTCTCGTCGCGGAACGGGGGGCGGGGGGAGGGGAGTGACCTTGTGGGACGCATACCTGGCGGAGAGAGGCGACCTGCCGGTAATTACCCGGCCCCCAGCCGAGCCGAGCCGGGCCGGGCCGGGCCGACCCCTGGGTCGGGGTCAACCACCTCGGCACCCAGTCGGCTCGGCGCATTTGGGGGTGAGGAGCGAAGGTGATGTGATGTGTGTTTCGGGTTGGCACACGCCTTTCGTCGGTGAATTGCTGCTTTGGGCTCCAGTCATCATCGACGCTCCGTGCCGTGTCTGTCCGGACAGCGCCGGCTGGCTGGCTGCAGACCGGGGTCACGCTCCGCGCCGTGGCTGTCGCGAGAGCGCCGGCTGGCCGGCTGCAGACCGCGCCACGCTCCATGCCGTGGCTGTCCGGACAGCGCGGGCTGGCCGGCTGCAGCCCGGGCCACGCTCCGTGCCGTGGCTGTCGTGAGAGCGCCGGCTGGCCGGCTGCAGACCGCGCCACGCTCCGCGCCGTGGGTGTCCGGACAGCACCCGCTGGCCGGCTGCAGACCGCGCCACGCTCCGTGCCGTGGCTGTCCGGACAGCGCCGGCTGGCCGGCTGCAGCCCGGGCCACGCTCCGCGCCGTGGCTGTCCGGACAGCACCCGCCGGCCGGCTGCAGCCCGGGCCACGCTCCGTGCCGTGGCTGTCCGGACAGCGCCGGCTGGCCGGCTGCAGACCGGGCCACGCCCCGTGCCGGCCGGAGCGCGGTCGTCACCGGCGGCCGCCGTGCGCAGGTGACGAGGGCAGACGTGTCCGGGCTACACTCCACTGGCTGTGCCCAGTCGGCCACAGTGCCGCCGCCGCGCCGAGTGGAGGTGCCAGCGGGGTGCTGAGCATTGCGGCACGTTAAACTTGCGCCACTAAACTCTGCCGTTGCCTGGAATTGCGCGATCGGATGGTAGGGGTCAGGGCTTACACAACAAGCCCTGCTTAACGTGAGCTCTGACCCCAGAAATTCATCGATTCAAAGGGCTCGGCTCAAATCTTAAAAAATATAGAAGCGTAAGTGGCGAGCGTGAGACAGCTTAACTTGCGGTATGATACAGGAAATGGTACGGCCCTCCGACATTTATCCAAACTTTGAAATGTATATATATATATATATATATATATATATATATATATATGTGTGTGTGTGTGTAATCATATGCAGTTTATAAGAAAAATAGTCGCCCAACCTATAGTAACTTGGCTGATTTTGTGCAGGAACGCTGAATCTGGGTAATTGCAGGCTGAATATGACTGTATAGTTGGGGACGCGAATTATAAACGTGCGTGCCTTAATTCCCCAGAATTGTACATTTTGGCTTGCTATGGTATTTTAAGACATGCCTTCACAGTTGTAATTACTGGCGTGTTTTGGCAGGTTTCATGTGGAGGGACACTGTTTAACAGTGTTCCGGTAACCGGGCGGCGCCTGATGATTTATCCCTTCCGATGGAGGTCCACTGCTATTGTCCAAATGGTCCAATGGTGGTCCACTCTTATGATGGTTCACTCCATGGTTGACATGGCCCAATGCCGGTCCATTCCTATGCTACATACGGTTCCATGGCGGTCCACTCGTGCCGCGATGCCTGTGGTCCAGGAATGCGGCCGGTCCCACGTGCCGGCGCGTTCCCACTCTAACCGCCGCCCCCCTTGTCCCCTCCCCCCTGCCACCGCCCCCCTGCCGGCCGGGTAATTGGCGGCGGAGCCTGCGCTGCCTCCGGAGCCACGTGGAGGTTTGCGCTGCCTCCGGAGCCGCGTGGAGGCCTGCGCTGCCTCCGGAGCTGCGTGGAGGCCTGCGCCGCCTCCGGAGCTGCGTGGAGGCCTGCGCCACCTCCACCGTGGAATGGACGCTGGCCCGGGCTTCCGCGGCGCCAGCTACGGTGTTGTTCAAATGCCGAAAGGAATCATCTACAATTTTGTGGATTGACTCGAATTGGATTGACATTCCATGTTTTCCCAACCGCCGTTTTCACGTAATTAGGAGGTGCGTTCCTGGAATGACGCCGATGTGGCGCGAGGGGCGGCGCGGACCGGTGATGGCACCTACGAGGGTAGAGGGCGTGTCCAGCCCCAGTTGCAGATGATGGACAGCTGTATACGCGCTAACACGGCTGTCGCGAGGTGGCACCGGTGTCGATTTGTATTATCTTGGGTAAAATTGGGCCACTGCCCCCCCTTCCATGTCCCATTTGTCCCCCCCCCCCCAACGGTGAGGTTAGCCCCGAACCTTCTGGCGCCGAACTGAAGCAGAAATGAGCGATCAACATTATGCCAATGGTGAAGGCTTCTACTAGTTGTTTCACAGGTAAAGGACCAAAAAAAAAAAGAAAATTGCAACGCAAACGCATTGCAAATATCAACTTCAGTTGATAATTTCCTGTTTTTTCGGCATGATACGCAATTTGAGTTACACTATTATTAATGTCTTGTTGACTTTGGTCTACTTATGTGCTATTTGCTGTTTGGGCATTAATTGACGATGTTTTATATTCTACAGACTGCAGCAAGTTGCGAGATTTTATTTTGAAATCATAAGACGAAAACAAACTGGTGGCAATTATAGCCCCCAATATAAGCCCCCAACCGCGATCCGGTTATTAGCACTTTCAATTCGAAAGAACCGTTGGAATGTGCTGACCTCCACTTGGATGGGAATACTCGATGGAAAAGTTACGAGAACTTGACGATCGACATGAACAGTCCTGCACATCAACTTGTACCTTTTACTCCCGAGACTGCACACGTTTAAGAACGTCTGAAGCCGCGTAATACTGACCTTCCGTCGATACCGGAACCTGGTTCCGACGATCGACGCTAAACAAACCGTTGATGCCCAACATCAACGTCTGCCGCCAAAAAAGAGCGAGGAAACGTATTTGAGCTGGGATGTAGTTTTCTATTCGGTTAGGGGGCGGGCTTGGTGATTCAAAATTCATAATGTTGGGAGGAAAATGGGTTAAATCTGAGGAGAGACCAGTTTGTTAAGTATATTTATGATCAGGTTTTCCGCTCACAGCCCCGGCCTATTTTGCGAAGTTACAATCCATGGGAGTTCAGAGCGGGGAGCTCTTCATCCCATTTCACCCAGGGGGCTCGTTTTGCTAAACTGGAGTCTCTGCGCCAGTTATTGGACACCTGCGGCGGTAAGGGATCTTTGTGCGTTGATGGGACAAATACTTGCGGGGCTGTGTCTATCAGGGGTCAAACACTTGGTTCGGGGGCTTCCGCGTCACGCAGGCGACCAATGTATGACTGGTCCCTCTAATGGCTTCCATATCGACCTGGGGATCCCGCCCCCGAGTCGGTGGCATGGGAGCCGTCAGGCGCCCCGCACTGTAACGGAGTTAACTCTTACTTAAACCTCCCGACGGGAAATGTAATGTGCCCGTAGTGCACCACCCACTGGGCCCTTACGCGGAAAATGCAAGGGTCCCTTTGGTTTTGAAAAGCGCGGATCAAAACGAGGCTAAAAATAAAAAAGCAACGCGAATGAGAACGTTCATCTTTATCTGAGCCAACGTTTGAAACAGATTACGTAACGGATTATGAGCCTGTGTGCTCGCAGTTGTAGAAGCAAGAGCATCGATGGCCGAGGTCGCAGTTTCCATCGAACCGAGTGGCGTCAGGCGCTGCAGCTGACACCGGGCGACAGGCGCCTGGTGCGCGGAAATAGCCGTCGTCAAATAAGGGCTCCGAAATCCGTCTAGATCAATTCATGTCTTTCAGTATTAGATTTGGACGTATATTTCGCCTGCATGATTTTGGGACACTCTCCGAGTGGATTAACAGCGATAGCAACCCAAGTACAGAGTTTCTAGCCTAATTTGTCCAGTTCCATGGTCAACTTCCAGCACTCGTCTTATGTGCCGCGAATGCTAATGCGTTCCCATTCTAAGCCTAAAAATTGTTCAGATGAAACCCGCTTGCGGGTGACTTTCCAAACGCACGAATTGACATCCTCAAGCGATCAAGGGTCCTTTTTCGGGAGCGATATGGTTTTTGTCCGGCCGCTGACCTCTCCGCCTACTGTCAGCCGCGGGACTGGCGCCGCGCGGCCTATGGAGGCTCCGGACATCGGGGTTTTTGCTCTAAGGCTTGCGAGCGCACAGGGTCAAAAAAGCATGAGGTGTACTTCTTCACAACTGGATTGTGGGAAAGGATTGTAGATTCCCAGACACCCAGGGTTGGACTTGTCAAATCAAACTATAACCCCATTTTGATCTACAATCTACGTTAAGTATCATCTACGCTCCCAAGGTCTCTGTATAGCATAGGAAAATTCTGTCAGATCCCCTGAGTGTTATCAGTCGGAAAGAGTACACTGAACAATAACAATATGAATGGCGTCAGTAGTTTTTCCGTGTAACTAGGCCTGGTTTCTTCAGGTTGTTGAATTCAAAATTCTAACAGATAACATCTTTCAGTGCCTTCGGGCATGTTTTTAGTAAAAATGGTATATATCCAAATGTTTGGATGAAATAAAATGGAGTAAATGTAGCCTCTTGAAATTAGGTGGGTCATATCTGGTAATGTTTTGGGTGGGGGGGGGGGGCGGGTTTTTTAACCAGGAGGGGCCCTTTGTCAATCCTGTGCCCCTCCCGATTGCCAAGATTCTGGCTGCGCATCTGCATGCGTGAGCTCACTGTGCACCTAGTATGGGTGGACCAGTAAAACC
Organism: Pollicipes pollicipes; assembly: GCF_011947565.3. Taxonomy (NCBI): domain Eukaryota; kingdom Metazoa; phylum Arthropoda; class Thecostraca; order Pollicipedomorpha; family Pollicipedidae; genus Pollicipes; species Pollicipes pollicipes. The sequence continues at coordinate 19,591,689 of NW_023596136.1, read as the reverse complement.
GCATGTGGTCACTGAAGAGCCAGCTGAACTAGCAACGCTTTTTTACTCAACCTGCATTGCGCACGTCACACATGCGGACTGAAGCGGGTTAGGGTCGCTCTCCCTTCAGAGGCTCGAAGGTTTGCAACAGTGTCCCTCAGAAACGCAGCAGGCTTGCAAAGCGTGTGTAATAGATGAGGGGGGAGGCATGCTCTACAGGAGGGCATCTACTAAAGCTATTTGGGGAAAGGTTTAGGACCATTTTCGTAACTGGGTCATGAAGGAGTGCCCATGGTTTATTTTACGTTAACTGGAATGCATGTGTTTTATCGATAAAACTTTTGTTTGTCGAGAACCTGCGTGTAAGCGGGTTGTGAAGGCCAGATATGTTGTGAACACCTTATTTGTGTCAGTGCATGCATAAATACGGCAAAAATCTCAAAACATAATTGTAAATTATGCGCAGACTTCACTTTTGAATATGCAAGATAAAGGTGTAACGTCAGCCTTCCAGCTTCGCATAATGGGTGCGTTTATGAGGAGGTGATGCAAACTGCTGGACTTCCAAATGTGATTTCGATGGCCACGCACATGGGCATGTAATTATTGTAGGTTATATATTATATATATATATATATATATATATATAATATATGCAAGGCCCAGTGGCAGTGAGGGTTTTTCATACCTGTCCCCTTACGGTGGCTTTCAAGACTTCAGGCCTCCCCCAACCATTTCCAGAAATCGAACCCAATGTGAGGTGGTGTTGCCGCGTCGGCTGCTCATACAGGCAGGCACTTTGCTGCAACGCTCTTCATGTGGCGTCCAACTAGTGCATTTATTCTACGGTTTATACTGAATGCACATACACACCGTACTGATGCATACTTCCTGTTTAGTATGTACCTCTCTTTACGTCGAAGTTCATGGAAGTTGCAGCTCGTTGTCCAACTAGTGCATTTATTCTACGGTTTATGCTGAATACACATACACACCGTACTGATGCATACTTCCTGTTTAGTATGTACCTCTCTTTACGTCGAAGTTCACGGAAGTTGCAGCTCGTTGTCCAAGGTCAGTCGCCAATATCTGGACGGCACGCGCAGCCACCGGCAGTCGTATTGATTCGAGCCCGAATCACATCCACGCGATTTCCGTTCCCTTGATCAGCTCAGAGCAGTTATTGGCAGATGTCGTAGCGTCCGAAAACTTCTCCCAGTGCGTGAATTATCTATGGTTGCTTGGCTGGTTTGAAATAAGTACCTTCAAAAACGCCGTAAGAATCCGCCATGCACATGCGCCAGATGGGCCACTTAGGTGAACCCAATCTATTTGTATAACCGCTGCCTTACGATAACGTCCAGTGAGCGTAATTGTCGTTCAATCACAGATCGTTTGTGACGTCTATTAACTGCCAACAGTGGGCCGGATTAGCCCCTTTGATCGCTTTAGTGATGGGTTGCCTTTGCGGCGCAGAGCAGTCGAATTCACGTCTTCTGGTAATTGTAATCCAACTACACTCGCGCTTCAGACGAGTGCGACATGTATGCTTACTGGTCAGTGGGCATCGTACCGCACAGCTCCGTGTGACGCGGACTATCGAGACACGTGCGAGTCCGCTCGGAGGGTACCTGGCACCGATCTGCTTCATGTTCGGTGGAGGGCCCGTGCACCATGAAGAGCATTAACACATCACCAATTTTTGGATGATGTGCTAATACTTACAATCCATTATGAATTGGGGCATGTCTGCTCGGTTACTTATACAGACCTGTCCTGACCATCAGATCCGACCATGAAATATTTCGAAATTTTCCCGAAGATCTAACGGTCCTTATCTGTGGAACCGATAACCGAAAAGCAGAACCGAGAGGTTATCGGTTTTTCCCGCCGGAGATATCGTGGTGGATGCGTGGCTGCCACGGTCCGAGGGCATCCGAAGGGCGCGTGCGCCGGGCTCCCGCGGGTGCGCACAGCCTGTCAGGTCAACATCACAGTCAGGTCAACATCGCAGTCAGGTCAACATCGCCTGCTGAAGCTCGAGGCCTCCAGCTGAAAATGTGCGCGTCGCTGCGCCGGATCAGCTGCCACTTGCGCGTTCTGATCTGATGGCCAGCATTCGCAGGAGATCGATTAGTTACCCCTGCGCCGGCGGAGGACACCGAACAGACACGGCCGCTGGCGGCAGACCTCAATACACAAACAAACTGTCAGCGATGAGATACTGTCCTGGTAGCGTAGGTCAACGTGACCTAAAGCCGACGACCAGGTCTGTCGGCCTGTCCGCTAGACCAGGTCTGAAAGACCACGAGCCTGGTGTGGCAGTCGCGGTCGGTTGGCGTGGTCTGTTGGTCCGTTTGGTGTTGCTCTACTGGCGTTTCCATGGAAGCGGTAAACCCACGGCGCGAGACGTACCGTGACCAGCGCGCATGCGATGGAGAGGGGTATGGTACAATCGCTCCGCCAAGGACGGCCCGTGGACTGCCTGTTGGGAGGCAAAGCGGTCATGCAGACAGCCGCCCTGCATCCAAACACTCGCCGCATCCGCCACAGAGCCGACGTTAGCGCAGCCCGATGAGTCGGATTATGTTTGCCTAATCTGTGGTAATAATGGCTCATGTGAGCCGAGGCGCTGGCCTCGCGCTGTTTGACGAAAAGGAATCAACCTCTTGATAGGAGAAACATGAAGGGCTTGCTGCCGGCGCCTGTCTCAGGCCCTGTACGAAGGGAACATGCTGCAGGCTGATATCACTGGTGGAGTACACTCCCCAACGCTGATTCCGTTCTGCAGGGAACAGAACTCCTGTTGAGCGTGTGATCGGCAGCGATGACCGTGACGTGACTTGGGTTAACTCCGCTAAAGACCGCTCGGGTATCTAACACAGCCTCATTAACGCTAAATACGGCAAGCGGCTCTGCTGGCGCTCGAATTTATCGCCTCGCTTGTCCTGTGCGGTGCGTTGGACCAATTCAGTAGTGAGGCTACGTTGAGACTGTTAGTAATGAATCATTGCCAGTGAATCACAGTAAACCCTCGAGCCGGCCGGTTTCCGCCCGGCCGTGGGCTTTTCGGCTTTACTCGGGGTCGGGGCAGGACAGCGCCGGCGCCGCACGATAAAACGGCCTGGTCAGGCCAGCTGAGCCAGGGCCGTCTCTCAGGAGCGGGCCGCGGCCAGCGGCCGGCCGGCTGCCAGCGGGCGGGTCACCTGCAGGGCTGACTAGTGGGGACGGGGTCTGGTGCGGGGCTGACTAGTGGGGACGGGGTCTGGTGCGGGGCTGACCATTGAGGACGGGGTCACCTGCAGGGCTGACTAGTGGGGGACGGAGTCTGGTGCGGGGCTGACCATTGAGGACGGGGTCACCTGCAGGGCTGACTAGTGGGACGGGGTCTGGTGCGGGGCTGACCATTGGGACGGGGTCACCTGCAGGGCTGACTAGTGGGGACGGGGTCTGGTGCGGGGCTGACCATTGAGGACGGGGTCACCTGCAGGGCTGACTAGTGGGGACGGGTCTGGTGCGGGGCTGACCATTGGGGACGGGGTCACCTGCAGGGCTGACTAGTGGGGACGGGGTCTGGTGCGGGGCTGACCATTGGGGACGGGGTCACCTGCAGGGCTGACCATTGGGGACGGGGTCACCTGCAGGGCTGACTAGTGGGACGGGGTCTGGTGCGGGGCTGACCAGTGGGGACGGGGTCTGGTGCGGGCTGACCATTGAGGACGGGGTCACCTGCAGGGCTGACTAGTGGGGACGGGGTCTGGTGCGGGGCTGACCATTGAGGACGGGTCACCTGCAGGGCTGACCAGTGGGGACGGGGTCTGGTGCGGGGCTGACCATTGAGGACGGGGTCACCTGCAGGGCTGACCAGTGGGGACGGGGTCTGGTGCGGGGCTGACCATTGAGGACGGGGTCACCTGCAGGGCTGACCAGTGAGGACGGGGTCACCTGCAGGGCTGACAAGTGAGGACGGGGTCTGGTGCGGGCTGACCAGTGGGACGGGGTCCTGTGCGGGGCTGACCAGTGGGGACGGGGTCCTGTGCAGGGCTGACCAGTGAGGACGGGATCACCTGCAGGATTGACCAGTGAGGGCGGGGTCACCTACAGGGCTGACCATTGAGGACGGGGTCACCCTACAGGGCTGACCATTGAGGACGGGGTCACCTGCGGGGCTGACCAGTGAGGACGGGGTCACCTGCGGGGCTGACCAGTGAGGACGGGGTCACCTGCGGGCTGACCATTGAGGACGAGGTCACCTGCGGGACTGGTCAGAAAGGGCGGGGTCCCACGCAGGGCTGGCCAGTGGCACAGAGGGAGGGCGCCCAGATTACGGAGATCGGCGCCAATTTTGCACTCGATTTTAGTGTCTCGCTGTTTTTGGCTACCATCGGCTATCCGCGCGGATCGCCGTCAGCTGTTTTAGGACGTCTCAGCTATCGGTGGCGTATGTTTGCGAGGTCATGACCTCTGCTCACTTGTGACCTGCGCTGGATGCATAATCTCTTGTTTGGGCGACATGACCGCAGCCTCGCTTGGTCTTTCCCGCTGGCTTAACATTGTCAACCAACAGTTGATCACGTCAATTATGACCGTGTCCTGCCTCGTTCGGTTCGCTGATCCGCTGCCGTCCGCGGGCTGTGATGCCCAGTTTCAGCCCGCTCGTGAGACAGGCGTGGCTGACGTGACGCGTGGCGGCTGCGGCGGCGGCCGTTCCCGTGGAGCCGCGGCGTGACGCCCTCTGCCGTCACGGCGTACCGCCCAGGCTCCGGCCGCAGGCGGCACGTGACCCGCTGCGGGGGGGCCGCAGTCGCCTCCATCCTGCGCGCCCTCCTGGCTGTGGCCGGCGGGTGGGCACGCCCGCCGGCCGGTCGCTCAGGCGCCGCGCCCACCGGGCTTTGATTTAGGCTGGCGCTCCGGCTCCTCGCCGCTGACAACGATGGCGACAACCGAAGTGGCCGTGTCAAATGACGAGAGTTTATCGGACACTGGCGGCGTCGGCGGGCTGCAGCGGCCCTATTGCCGCCGGCCGGGGCCGTTGTCGGTGACACTGGAGCTCGCGGTGGCCGATGCGCTGCCGAATGGTGCACGCCGGCCGGCATGTTGGTCCGACAGCGGTCAAACGCCTCGCAGCCACGAGATCACTGCTTAGTCGTGTTGCCAGACCGTGGCCGCTCAAGCCGTTGTGGAGTCACCCTGACTCGTATTAGTGGCATGTTTTCTGTTAGCATACCGGCTGAGTGGATCCGGTGTCGTATTCGCGCGTTGCCACTGAGGGACGGGCCTGGGGCGCCGCGGCTTACAGTCCCCACGCGGCCAGCCGGGCTGGGGCTGGTTTCAGCCGGGATCATGTCCGACGGTAACTGAAGCCAGCACTGGAGTGGCCAGTGAAGTCGCGCCGTACACCTTATTGCTCCTGCGGGGCAGCACAAAGGGTGGCGTCGTGACGGGCACCCCGGTGGAGGCAGACGCGCCTGCCCTGAGTCACTGGCGGCGTCTCCCAGTTCGGACCGACGTCCTGCAGACTGGGGCCCTGGGTCCGACGTCGCTAGTCTGCTGCCGTCTCCGGACTGGTGTCCACGGATCGGCGTCGGCTGTGCGTCACGTATGGGCGGTAGCCGCAGGACCTCTGGCCGTATGGGCGGTAGCCGCAGACCTCTGGCCGTATGGGCGTAGCCGCAGGACCTCTGGCCGTATGGGCGTAGCCGCAGGACCTCTGGCCCAATGCTGCAGCTGTGGCGGGGATTGCCCGGGGACTGCACGCCCGGCGCTGCTCTGACCGCCTCGATAAGGACGCGTCACACGCCCGGCTTCGTTGTATCTGACGGTGTTCGGTACCCGCCTGGCGCTGGCAAAGTCATTCTTGTCATCGGGGTATGTTTTTAGCAGAGTTCTGAGACCAGAGAGGGTTACTGATTGC
>NW_023596136.1:19519941-19585696 GCF_011947565.3 Pollicipes pollicipes | reverse complement strand
GACCGCACGTGTGCAGGCCGTGTTAACGACCGTGATGCGGATGCACGGTCAAAAGCCCCCTTGACACCTGCATCCCCTTTGAACCATCCGTTGAGTCTCACGTATCCGTCAAAGGAGGCTATAGGCTGTAAGGCTGCGTCTTCAACTTCCGTCATGAGAACGCGTTGGTTTTGCATGTTTGATAGCAAAGCATCCAATCTTGGCGAAACTAGCTCCCAAGGAGCAGCCGTAATGAGTTAGGTCTGATGACACGTCGTAGGCTGAAGCCGCTCGCGTCTGGAATTTCTTGCATTCGTGCACAAAAGGGAGAAGTCTGTGGCGACCTTTGAAGTAGAAAAAGCCTTGTAAGCTACGCGAAAACACTGCTTTGTGGTGGAATGATCTGGGAACTGCGCCAGCGTGATCGTCTAGCGCAGTCCTACCATCAGCCTTCGCAACGCTAGTAGGGGCCGTGAGCTTCCACGAGACGACTACCTATGGGCGATGTTCGAAAGCCCCTGTGGCGATGCTAGTGCGTGGCGCACCGTGTTCAAAGTACGTTTGATCAGGTCTGAAGCACCGTCATACATAAAACAGCCGAAGTCAAGTTTGCACGAATCAGGGAACGGTACAGGAGTAAGAGCGTCCTCCTATAGCACCGTTTGATGTACGGCACACACACCTTAGGATGTTAAGAGATTTTAAACACCTGTCGCAGAGATTTCTTATGTGCTTCGGTATGCTAGGCATCGGTCAAACCGTATACCGAGAAATGTCACGGTATTCCCATTTGCGACGTGTTGCCCATGCAGTCTGATTTCCATTTCAGGACAGTGACGGCGACGGCGACAGAAATGAACTGCAGTTGTCTTCGATGCGGAAAACTAGAACCCGTTGAGCACACACCACTTCTCCGGACGTGTGGTAGCCAGCTGCAGCTGTCGCTCCGCTGTGCAAGTGGTCGATGACCTGCACTAAATAGCGAATTCCTCTACGAACAAGAACGGCTGATCTCATGTGGAAGCGTGTCTGTCCTCTATATAGTTAATCATCACTGCGAAAAGAATGGCACTTAATACGATGCCCTGGGTACACCATTTTCCTGCGAATACCTGTCAGAGGATAAGAACCAACACGCACCCGAAAAATATGTGGTCTAAAAGCTTGTGAAAACTTTCCCATGTGACCGCGGATACCACGATCGAATAACTTCATCAAAATGCCATGTCTCCATGTGGCATCATAAGCCTTTTCTATGTCAAAAAAGATGGCGCCGGTATAAGGTTTGCTAACAAACCCGGCCCACACTGGGGTGTCAACAGTTAAGATGTTAGTCAATCGTGCTCCTGTTCTCACGGAATCAACACAAGCATTCGTAAAGAGTTTTGACGTTCTTAAGTCCATGAGAGTCGCATATTCACCATCCTTTCTATGACCTTACAAAGCGAAGATGCAAGGGCGATCGGGTGATAGTCAAGGGCGTTTGCTCCACTTTTCCTGGGCTTTAAAATAGGCACTACTGTGGCCTCTCGCCAAGTTGGCGGGAAGTTACCTGACTCCTATATCCAGTTGAAAAGTGCCAGCAGCGCTCGTAGTACGGGAGGAAAATGGCGCATCATGCCATTGTGGATGAGGTCGGGCCCCTCCGCTACTCTACGCAGTGAGCGAATGCCTGCTTGAAGTTCCATCATAGTGAAATGCTTGTTGTACGTCAGTACGTCACCTGTATAAAAAATAACTTGCGAAGTCACATCGCGTCCTGTGCCGCAGAAATTGTGGATCGCAGGTGCCATTTCGGCAACGGTCCGACAAGGCTTCCCCAATGGCTTCTGCGACATCACTTGGGTGAGTGATGTCTTGAATTCCCAGTCGCAGTACGGGAAGTGAAATGCTGGGTGCGATACAGAGATTACTTTAATGCTGCCCCATACATGTGACGTCGGCGTGTGATGATTCAGTGAGTTGAAGTAGCTGCTCCATGATGCACGTTTCGCCTCCCGTATGGTGCGGCATGCGGCCGCGCGTGCTTGCCTGAAAGCCATGAGGTGTTGAACGTAGTGCGGTGCCGGTCAAAAGCCTTAAAAGCTCTCCGATGTACGCGAATGGCGTCATGACGCTCGTCGTTCCACCAAGGTACAGGGATACGACGAGGACATCCAAAGGTACGCGGAATGTATTAGTTCGCCGCGCCAAGAACAAGAGGCGTGAATTCCTCCCCATTGGGCGTCGCAGAGTCGAAATCGTTAGAAAAGATTTCCTCCAGGCGGGTCTCAAGTCCGCTCCAGTCCGCCTTCTTCAAATTCCAACGCTGAGCTGAGCACCAAGAACAGTACCATAACGGTACGAACCCAAACTGGAAATGGTCACTTCCGAGGGGTGCTCTGAAGCATCCCAAGTGAAGTCTGGTACCAACTGCGGACTACAAATGTTCAGATCTAGCACTGACGATCGTCCTGATAGCAATACCAAATGAGCTCTTGCTGCTGTATTTAAAACACACAAGCCTTCGTTACGCACGAAAACCTCATATAGCTTACCGCGGGTGTTCGTGGCAGCACACCCAAATAAAGCATGATGTGCATTAAAATCGCCTAAAACCAGCAGATGTGGAGGAGGTTGAGAGGCTAACTCTCGTAGTTCCGCAGATGGAAACGGGGCCCCAGGTGATAAGAGGGAAGGCAGACAGCTATGGTGCGGAGGTTAAAATTCACCGTTGCTGCGACGGCTTGCAAGCCTGTTATTAACACCAGACGCTGTGTAGGTACGCTTTGGTGTACAGCTAACGAGCGCCACCGTAAGCAACGGTGTGTGGTGTGTGTGTGGTGTGTGTGTGTGTGTTTGTGTGTGTGTGTGTGTGTGTGTGTGTGTGTGTGTGTGTGTGTGTGGTGTGTGTGTTGGTGTGTGTGTTGTTTGTGTGTTGTGTGTTGGTGTTGTGTTTGGTGTGTGTGTGGTGTGTGTTGGTGGTGTGTGTGTGTTTGGTGTTTGGTGTTGTGTGTTTGGTGGGTGTGTGTGTGTTGGTGTGTGTGTTGTGTGTGTGTTTGTTTGTGTTGTGTTGTGTGGTGTGTGTGTTGTGTGTGTGTGTGTGTGTGTTGTGTGTGTGGTGTGTGTGTGTGTGTGTGGTGTGTGTGTGTGTGTGTGTGTGTGTGTGTGTGTGTGTGTGTGTGTGGTTGTGTTTGTTGTGGGTGTTGTGTGTGTGTGGTGTGTGTGTGTGTGTGTGTGTGTGGTGTGTGTGTGTGTGTGTGGTGTGTGTCGTGTTGTGTGTGTGTGTGTGTGTGTGGTGTGTGTGTGTGTGTGTGTGTGTGTGTGTGTGTGTGTGTGTGTGTGTGGTTGTGGTGTGTGTGTGTGTGCTGGTGTGTGTGTGTGTGTGATGTGTGTGGTGTGTGTGTGTGTGTGTGGTGTGTGTGTGTGTGTGTGTGGGTGTTGTGGTGTGTGTGTGTGTGGTGTGTGTGGTGTGATTGGGGCTTTACGACGCACTCAGCTGCTGAGGCATATGGTGTCGCCTGCCTCTCACCCTGGCGGAAGGGCGGGCACCGCGGGGAATCGAACCCCGTACCTCTGGTTCCCAGACGCGCAGAGTCTTGGCATCGCAGAGTCGAGCAACGGTTGTCTGTTGCCATGTCAATGCGGAAGGTGGTGTAACCTTTCAGGCTGGAGCCCGCACCAGGCGCCAACTTTGTCTCCCGGAGATACACGGCTATCTGGCAGTGCGCGCTTAAAACTGTCTGCAAGTCCTGGGTGATTGAACTTACACCTCTACAGTTTTCATTGTGAGAGAAATTGAACGAGGAGGCTTCAAAAGCACCGTAATGTTTTAAAAGAACTCAGCAGCGCTAGAGCCCGGCCGATGGATGCTGGTCCTGTCTTCAGAGCCCGTTGCCAAGAGACCGGGCGGATCCTGACGCGGATTCGGGAACTGCCGCCATCTGGGGTCGGAGGGGCCTGCGGGAGCTTCCACGCGCTTTCGGGGCGGCGGGGGGCCTCCTCCGTTGGAGCGGTCACCTGGTCCGCTCCAGACAGCCGGTTGGCTGTCTTGGCACGCCCTTGGTCTGCCAGGCGTGCCCGCTTCGCCTCACGGGCGCGCCGTCTGCCTCGTAACGCCTTAGCGTCTCTGCCGTTCGCGAGCTCGCGCTCGCCAAGGCTGCTTTAGTCGTCGGGCCGGCAGACAAGGGGGCAGCCGATAGCGCCTGGTTACCCCGGCCACGCCGAACTACCGCCCATCCCCGTTCTCTGCCACCGACGGCGAACCTCCCGCGGGGGACGAGGAGGTTGGCAGCACGGTCTCCTTCGACCGCTCCAGCGGGGAAGGGTGAGCCAGGGCTGCCAGATTGGAGTTCAGCGCCCAGTTCGTCCAAACAACATAGTTCCGTTATATAATTCCGTAGCATAATTCCGTTGTGTGCTCGGAAGAAGCGCATTTCCCACAGGCAGACTTAATGCGACAGTACGGTTAGCTATGGCCAACGTGGTCCTTCTCCCTTTCGGGGGTCGGGTGTTTTTTTTTTTGTTATAAGATACCATGCAAATTTCAGTGAGGCTTCGGCACTGGGCTCCCTACCCACCACGGCGCCCAACTGGAGGACGGTCCAACACTCCCTCGAGAAGCGGTTCGCTGCAAAGGCTACCCCAGTGCTATACAAGGCGAACGACGCCTCCCACACGGCCAGGTGTAACCGGGGAGACCCCTCCCCGTCCTGACTGTGGTTCAGCGCCGCCGTACCTTGACCCCTTAAGCCGCTGCGCACGGCCTGGCACCCCAAGCGGAGACCCGCACGAAGCACCCAGCCGCAGCACGAGCAACACGCCGCTAGACCTGTGTGGGTCCCCCACGTGCCTCCCATGCCCCCGGATATCTTGGCCAAAGTGGAGTGTTGGGGAGCGCCGTGACTGGCCCGCACGAGGCGTCCCTCAGCCACCAGGATCCGATCAACCCGGGGACGTGGGTGAGGGGGCACGGCGACCCGGATAAAACGAGCATTAGGAGTGATGAGTGAGCCGGATGCGGGAGAGCGGGTATGGAAAGAGAGCGGGCGGGACAATGAGCAGGAGCTCACGTACCGGCAGGGTCACTACGCCCTGAGAGGAACAGCTTGCGCTGTCCACCCGTTACCGGAGCTGGGACCCGAGGGGGTGCTAGTTCCCTACACCGGCCGAAGGCGGTACCCCTGCGGGAGCACAGATTGTACTTGCATGGCGCTTGTCCGGCGGAGTTGGCGTCAGAATGGGAGGCCCTGTCGCACAGGTTGTACTTGCATGGCGCTTGTCCGGCGGAGTTGGGCGTCAGAATGGGAGGCCCTGTCGCACAGGTTGTGCTTGCAGTGCGCTTGTCCGGCGGAGTTGGGCGTCAGAATGGTAGGCCCCGCCGCACAGGTTGTACTTGCAGGACGCCTTTCAGGCGGAGTCGGGCGAGAGATTCAGGCCACTGACGGAGAAATTTACAATAACATTGAGCTGGCCTTTCGACTTCTCTAGCAACGCCTTCTCTAGAAAACCGCTTAAGAGGCGCCACCAGGACGTGCGGAAGCGTCCGAGTCGAGAGGCTCTTGATGCAGATCTTGCGCTTTAGATGCTTTCGAGCGCGCGGGCTTTTTATCTCTGTGGAGCGTTTCCGTCTTGGCGAAGAGGTCAGGACAGGCCTGCAAATGCACTGGCCCGTCTTGGATGATATCGGAGGACCACTTTCCCCGAACCTGCTGAACGTCATGGACGCGTGGACCCCACGTCGTAAACGGCAGCGTGGTCTTGAGCCCTCAGACAAACGGATCAATACACTTTTAGTTCATTACACTACAAGTTCTTCAGACGCAGGAAACGCCTCCAGGCCTCCGTCGTCTTCTGCGACCGTCGGTCATCGAAGTCAGCAGCGGTATGGTTTGGTCGCCTGGTGACAAGGATGACGCCCTTGCGCGCAATATGTTTTTTTTAAACATAGCTAATGATACAACACAGTTTTTGCTACCAACATTGCAAGCGCATCATTGTTTATTGCCGGACGATCTTTGACATTCTGTCAATACCCATTGCGTGACTCGGGCTGACCTGTATAACTGATCGCCTTTCTGAACTCTAGCTGACGTGCCCCGAGCCTGAAAGCTTTCCCATCCTTCCAAACCTTCCTCATGAGACAATGTAAGAGCATGTCAAAGGGGGCATGTGCCACCAGCCCAAAGACAAAGAGGAAGCTTGGAACCCCGCGCAGTGGTCACCACAAATTTTTGAGTGAAGATAAAGGGAGGAGTGACTGTGACCACATGCATGCAGATATTCGTGACAATCACGGAAGTCAAGTTAATCTATGAAGTTGTACGTGTCATAGCCGGACTACTGCAGCCGCTGGACCGCACAGGACTGGCGCTCCGCGTGCCTGTGCCATTGTTCGCCATGCTCTTGTCCGCGTGCCTGCGCCATTGTCCGTCTTGCTCTCGTCCGCGTGCCTGCGCCGTCGTCCTTCGTGCTCTTGACCACGTGCCTGCTCTGTTATCCGCCGTGTTATTGGCCGCGTACTCCATGCCGGCAGCCCTCCACGCTCACTCATCGTCAAGGCCGACCAAGCGCGCGTTCAGCCCCCTGTGCGATATGCTGTACCGCTAAGCACCGCTCCTCGTCCGTGCCCCTGTGCCAACCCGGCAACAGCGGATGCTCCAGCATTTCCACGGGTGTCCATAGCTATTGTTATTGAGGGGAACACCATTTCTATCGTGAGAGCGGATTCTAACTCCACCAATGTACCACACCAACTAAGATTCTATCGAATCTGGTAGTAGTTGCCGAGGCAGATATGCTTCCAGCAAGACTACCGCGCAGCAGAAAGCGGGTAGCCCGCACCGGCCATCCAATCAGCGGGGACATCGCGACGAAAACCTGTTTAAGTTTTGGGTAGCACGAACAGTTTTATTGTTGTATGAAATTGAAATATGAAGACAGTATATAGGTTAAATATACATCCCCGTACCCACGCCCAGTGTCTAGGAATTGCCGACTTCGAGTGTAAAGCAACACCCTACGAGGAGAAATTTTTCACCCCCTTTCCCCATATTTTATGTAAATTTTCAGTCCAACCTGATATTGCCCAAACACAGATGCCAAACCCATAGTTCCCTTTCAGAGGTTCTAAGGTGCCATCCAAAACCGAGCTCACTTGAAACCATAAAGCACACACAAGGCTACATAGAACCTGGACACTCATGGCTATATCCTGCCTCACCTACATCTGAATCATGCCTATGTATGCACAGAGCAAGGGCATCAGGTACCTTCAAGCTCGAGAGCGTCAGTGACTCCAGCCACTTGCAGATATCAAGTTTGGTTTATTCACAAAATGCATAACAATCTTCAGCTGTGTGTCAAATGCAAGGTTTTTCACGCATCCTCAGTTTTTGGGGGTCACACCACAACAATGAAAAGCCTGATACAAACACCAGCAAAGCGTGGTAGATAATTTTACCCCACGTATTTCTTTTACCCGAAGCAACTTGACCACTGAACCACCACTACACTAAACACCACTCACCACCAGTCTCAACAGTGGTCACACGCACCACTCCCAAAATGCAGGAGTGAAAAAATTCCGGAATGCCTTCTAAATGCAAACCAAAAGCTAAATATCACAATTTGAACACTGAGTTTCAGAAATTTTTAGTCGAGTTAGTTGACAACAAAATTTGACCAAACAACTCTAGGTCTATCTTTATCTAATTGCTTTCATTTTTGTTGGTCCCATACGATTGTGATACAACTTCATTTTGCCTTCCTTTCTGATCATCGTTATAAACACCATCTATCGCTTAAAATGCTGACCAATTTCTCTGCAAAATGTTCCAACTGCAAACTTGCTTATACTTCATACACAAATTTGATTCCTTCGCCAGCCACCCAAACCTACTTGATATGCACCCAAGAGTAAACACTTCGTAGGAAATGAAGGTAAAAAGAAAGTTCTATGCTAAAAATTGTCCCCTGTACGCAGCATAAAAACCAACAAGGTGAATTTACCTTATGCTGTTGAATGATGCGTCCCTCTAAGCACATCAGACACAACATATAAGATCCCGAGTTTGACACTTCAATACGAATATGGCATCGCCGCTGTTGCGGCACATTCGAAGGTTGTGAAATAGAAGGAGTAAAACTATCGAGTTCCAGTGGCTGTATGGGAAGAAATGTACCTGCAATTTCCTAGAACTGTACATATATTAGCTGGCCCATGCTCAATGTAATGAGCTAAGCAGACTTCCCACGACTTGAAATATCCAATTTTATTTACGCTTTGCCAGCACAAAGGCATGAGCTGATGCAGGCTATTTAAGAAGACTATGCCTTTGTCTTGCCGACATGAGGTACAACCGTAAAATCTCTGTAATATTTTATTTATGTGCTGTTTCAAATTTCAACCTCTCCTTTGCAATTTGCCTTCAGAAACCGGCACTGCAGTGATAACTAAGATAACCTTCATCTAACGTTTGCAGGTGAACGCCGTGTTAGATCTGTCGAACAGCCGGCTTTTGCCGGGTGAGATCACTAGCTGGCTAGGGCGGGCCGGGATACGGAGGACATTTTGCAAGGAAAGTGACGTTTCTGAACCGTCTCCACCGTCTTAATGTCGTGGCCAGCCGGATCTCCGCAGCTGGAGAATGCGGACATCACATACCGTGAACCGTGACAAGGTGTCAGGCCGTGTGACACTGGTCAAAAGGCCTTTCAGCCTGTTTGGTCGAGAGTGACATGTACCCCAACACTACATGGCTTAGGGCTGGGTCACAAGTAAATATTCTTTCACATGATGACATTCCAATTGAATACAAACACTAGTGAAAAACAAATTTGCAGCTGCCGCCAGGACCAGAAAGCAGTTGAGGAGAACTGACCGCATCGTAATCTTCAATATCTCGTTGACCTTTCATTCACTGACCATTGACCATACGTTGACCATACGTTAACCAAGCATTGCTGCGCAGTCGAAACTTATCGCATCATCGCGTAGTTCTTTGTCCATCCGCCGTTGTTCGTGCGGTGGCTACCACATCCCTCTAGGAGATATCTACATGCCATGACACACCGCGACCACAAACGGTGGCGTTAGCGGGCGCGAGCCGGTGACCACAGCCGTGCCAGTGACTGCTCATGCCACGCCGTGCTATGTTCCTTCTTCTCAAGAGCAGGAAACTTGCAAAAGTGCCGGCGCAACTGTTCAATGGCAAATTGTTCATTCATTACCATACCCGGCTCTGCCTACCATTGCGCCACGATTTCCGAACATAGTGACATCCAGGTGTCTACCCTGCCCGTGAGCGACGAACACGACAGGGGAAGCTGGAGAGCGTGTATTGCGTATAGTACGGATAGTTTCATCCTTATATAAAACTGAAAGGTGAAAGCAATAGACAGGTTAAGTCCGAATCTCATGCCCATCTTCAGTGTCCTAGCATCGCCAACTTTACCCGAAGAAACTTGACCACTTCATTGCACCAGTCCCGAAATGTGAGAGTGAAAAATTCAAGAAATGCTTTGTTAATGAAACTTATGAGGTGAATATCACACCTTGAGCACCCGTTTTTGCAGTTTTTAGTCAGTTAACTGATAACAAATTTTGACCAAACATTTTCTGTCTCTATCTTAATCCAATTATTTTGGCTTTTCTTGGTTCCACTCAATTGTAATACAACTTCATTTTTCCTTCTTTTCCGATCATGTTTAAAGACACCATCTATGGCTTCAAGTGCTGATCAATTTCCCTGCAAAATGTTCCAACTGCAAGCTTGCAGATAATTTATACCTATATTGGATAAATTTGTCAGCCGCCTGAACGTCTTTGAGATGCAGAAGATTTGTTGTCTTCAATATCTGTCTTTAATATCTCGTTGACCTTTCTTTCACTGCCATTCATATGCTAACCGAGCATTACCACGCAGGCGAAATTTATCGCATCATCGCGCAGTTCTTTGTCCATTCGCCGTTCTTTGTACAGTAACTAACGCATCACTATAGGGGATATTTGCATGTCATGACATACGGCGGACACAAACGATGCCGTGAGCGAGGGTGAGCCGGCGACCACAGCTGTGCCAGTGAGCGCTCTTGTCACGCCGTGCTATGCTCCTTCTTCTCGAGGACAGGAAAACCGAAAAAAGTGTCGGCAACCGTTCGATAGCAACTTATTCATTCATCATCACACCCGCCCATGTCTACCATTGCGCTACGTTTTCCGAGCCGGTGATGTCTAGGGATCTACCCCGCCCGTGAGCGATGAACACGGCAGGGTAAGCTGTAGAGCGTGTACTGCCGCCACGCAGCGGGATGGCAGCCAGTGTGCACTGCACGCGGCGGATGGCGTTTCGACCTCATTGGGAATACGAGCCAAGTCAAAACTCAAGGCCGACATGTTAAGGGCACGCACAACGTCAGCATTTTCATGGCATCACAAAGCACACGCAATCGGCCATACCCACGCAGTTCGCGTAATTGGCGTGTTTTCCTCTCGTTATTTACTCTCCCCATCTGGCTAAAAGTGATGAAGAATTGACTAAGTGTTTTATCGCATTCGTCCATGTGATGCTTATAGGCACTGTTGGGCCACGCCGTGGCTACGTGTGTTTTAAATATGCGCGGACAATTAGCTATCTTTGCATAATCGTTCCCTAAATTGTGCAGCATCTTCACTAGCCTTTCAGCATCAGTCACAACGTAAAAGGCATCCGTCATCGGCCGCTTCCCTGCGAATCATTGGCTGGTGTTCGATTGCGCGGCCGTGCCGCTCCGACGCCGACCTGAAGGTGGCGCAACCCAGAGCGTCAGCCTGTCGCCTGTACCAGGAAAACCTAGCAACTTGCTAACCGTTCTGCTTCCAACCTGAACATGTTTCTGTGCGTGGTCCGTGCCGCCGTCCCCGCCCCCTTGGAAGCGGCGTTGGGTCGGGCCGGCTCACGTGAGATCGGTGGACCGGCGGCCGGTTGTGGTCGGGTCGCCTGGCTGGACGGGTCGCCCGCTGCAGAGGGCGTTGCGTCAGGTGGGGCAGCGCCGCCGGCGGCAGCGTGACGGCCAACCGCGTCGCCCTCCCACGGCCAAATAAAAGCCCGGCCGCACAGACACCAGGCACCAGTCACTCGCCAGCAGTGGTCTCCATCTTACAACGCCACGGCAAACATGAAGCTGGTGAGTGCGGCCAGGGAGATCGGTGCTTCACATGAGGGATGTCTTTCGTATTCCAGCGGTGTCTGTGCTGTCAGTTGGGGCGCCAGGGAGGGTCTTTTAGATAAGGTCGTTGATCATCTTTTATTTTTTCCGTGTCTTTCCAAGCCAAAGTGTGTTTAGTAAACAGGTGGGTATGCAGCCATTCCGGTGAACCGCAATATTACCATGGCTTGCTTAAATTGGCCGCCATAAAAATCAGGAGCGTAATTTGACGTCCAAAACTAGCTTGGATGGCAGATTGGCACGATACCACTCTTGTCAGAAGAGATCAGAACAGGCGTGCGGACGTAGGCTGCAATTTCAGCAGTCCCTCAATCAGTGTGAAAGGCCACGTCGTCAGTCAATGTGCTGTGAGATGCTGCACATATTCCATAGCTATCCCTTGATCCCTGCATCCACTGATGAGAGAAACTGACCTGACAAAGGCGCTGAACTACGTCTTATCACGGTAAAAAGGTGCGTCGCGATTTCAGCCTCTGCATGCACTGCTGGATCAGCACTCGCCCTGACGTCACTTGGGTGTTTTTCCAGTTGATCGTAGCCTCGCTGGCGGCTCTGGCCTGCGCTGATGGCCCGCGGCCGCAGCCGGCGCCCGCCTCCTACCAGCGGCCAGCGGCCCCGGCACCAGCCTCCTACCAGCAGCCGGCGGCACCGGCCTCCTACCAGCAGCCGGCCGGCTACGGTCAGCCCTTCGCCATCCTCAGCGAGGAGAACGTCCACCCGGGCGACGGCACCTACCAGTTCAGCTTCCAGACCGAGAACGGCATCTCACGTAACGAGAACGGCAGCCCCAAGGCCGGCTACGGCAAATCCGAGTACGGCCAGCCCACCGGCGGCTACGTCCAGCAGGGTGGCTGGAGCTACAGCGACGACTACGGCAACCCCGTCCAGGTGACGTTTGTTGCCGACGAGAACGGCTACCAGCCGTCTAGCGACATCCTGCCGACGCCGGTGCCGACCGAGTACCCGCTGCCGATCGTGCCGCAGGTGTACCAGGGCGAGCAGAGCTATGGCTCTGCCCCAGCACCCGCTCCCGCCCGCTACAGCGCCCCGGCTCCTGCTGCCCGGCAGTACAACGCTCCCGCTCCTGCGGCTCCTGCTCCTGCTCCTCGGCAGTACAACGCTCCCGCTCCTGCTCCTGCTCCCAGGCAGTACAGCGCTCCTGCTCCTGCCCCCAGGCAGTACAATGCTCCTGCTCCGGCTCCTGCTCGTTATAATGCTCCTGCCCCCGCCCGCAACTACTAAAACGGATGGACGGCGAGCGCTGGGAATAGCGCATATGTGTGTGCGAGGCTGTGAGGCTGCATGAGTAATATATTTATCCGTCCGTATTGCTAAGAAATACAGGCGCGTGTAGAATAAACTGTTTTCACCGCACTCTTATGATCATTTGTACTTGAGACAAATGATGTCAACGATGTAAATGGCCAGCAACATGATGGACCGACGAAGCAACCTTTGAACTGAATGGCTCACATTCCCACCAGATCCCTGACCAGGCTTCCAGGACCCCACAGAAGAGGGATCGACAACGCCGGACTGCTAGTCAGGTCGCACGGCACGATCCGGAGCGCCGTGAAGCGTACCTGGTCTTTTGAGAGGTGGTGCCCAAATTGCCGTTTTAGGAGTGCTGTCTCATTGGATTGTTTTTCTTGTGATGAGAATATCTGCACGGCAATTGAAACTTTTCAGATCCAGGAGCTGTCCACACCAATGCACACAAAGTTTGTGTTAGTAGTTACTCAGCAGCTCAAGTGAAAGCGGCTCCGGTCACAATTAACTGCGGTGTGAAGATTTTTGAGTGGGTCAGAAACTACCTCCCCACTCGGCGGGGGGGGGGGAGACATTGGAACATCCCAATGACATGACCGATCCCAAATCGGGATTCACCTAACCAACCCTGAAATTTGGATTTCCCACTGAACTTATGCCAATATATCTTCACGGTCGGACGAAAAGTCACAAAACATATGGAGAATATCATGTGAAATGTGGTGGGGCTAGGGCGTGGTTAGAACACTCCGAGAGCGAAGGGGGTTAGGGTAGGATGGGCTGGGGTGCGGTATCTGGTAATTTCAAGAGGTAGCTTGTGCGGGGAAGGTGGCGTTGTAACGAAGGGCGCGTTGCACAACAATGCCTTTGTGCCGAATTTTCCACTTTTTCTATCACTGTTTCTTAGGGGTCTTTTGGCCCTTCCGGGAAGATTGGAGGGGATCTGGAGTTCTGTGACGCTTTGTCTGGAAACGCGGCTGTTCCTGAGCTGGACAAGCGAATCATCCTGACATGAACACGCGACTCCAAAGTTGGACACGCGACGGCTCCTGTGCTTGGCTTATTGCTACTCCAGCGATGGGCTCAGCGACACTGGACTGAGCTACGCATACGTTTCGTTCTGGCACACTTGATGCAACACGTTTCACCGCTACCGCGATGGCCATTAGTTTTCAAAGTATAATTCTAATTTATATGTGCCTTCCGTGTACGTTGCCATCTCCTTCAAAACGGGTATCTGCGCACAGGTCTATGTAAAAGATACAGTTCAGCATATGACGCATTTTCTGCGATTAAGATCCGAAAGCTGCATTCAGCAGGCAATGTGAATCGTAAACGAAGGTCTAGATATCAGTTGCTAACTACTTATTTTCGTAAACATTTTGTGACAATACAAATTTGCTCAATGAGATATTGAAAAATATGCCACGTTGTTTTGCTGCTTTGCTAAGTGCGCATGTCAGTGACACAGCAGCATTTTTGAACAGCTTATTCTTACTACCCTTGCGTGTACGCAGCATAACAAACAACAACGTAAATTTATTTCATGCTGTTGAATGACACGTCCCTCTAAGGACAGCACACACAACATATAAGATCCCGAGTTTGATACTCTAATACGAATATGGCATTGCGGCTGTTGTGGCCCATGCGAATGTTGTGAAATGGAAAGAGTAAAACTGTCGAGTTCTGATGGCTGTATGGGATGAACTATGTCTGAACTTTCCTAGAACTGTTTATCATTTGTTTCCATGAGCAACGTAATGAGCTAAGTAGACTTTCCACAGCTGGAAATATCCAGATTTCTTTACGCTTTGCCAGTGCAAAGTCATGAGTTCATTTCGTTAGCGAGATGAGATGCAAGCGCGAAATCTCTGTTTCTGTTGTCCATGTGCTGTTTCAAATTTCATCATCAGATCACCACCTCGCCAGGGTGAGCCGGGATCCAGCATGGCATTTTGGAAGAAGCCGACCTTCTAAACCGTCCCCCCCCCCCCCCCGTCTTACGGTCGGAGCCAGGAGGACCTCTGCAGCTGGAGGATGCGGATATCTCATACCGTGTACCCCGACAGGGTGTCAGGCCGTGTGACACCGCTCAGAAGAGCTCAGAGTCGTTCTGCCGTTCGGTCGAGAGTTACATGTATGTCGAACACCATCCACAGTTTCGGACTGGGGCTTTAGTAAATCTCCTTCCACATGATGGCTTTATAACTACACGCGAGCATTACTTGAAAAAATTTTCAGTTGCCACATCGACCAGAAAGCAGTTAAGGAGAAATGACCGCATCGTTATCTTCAAGGTCTTGTTGACTTTTCATACGTTGACAATTCATTATACGTTAACCGAGCATTGCTGCGCAGTCGAAATTTATCGCATCATGGCATAAATCTCTGTCCATCCGCTGTTGTTCGTGCGGTGGCTAACACATCACTATAGAGGATATTTATATGGCATGACACACCAAGACCACAAACGATGCCGTGAGGGAGCGTGAGCCGGCGACCACACCCGTGCCAGTGAGTGCTCATGTCACGCCGTGCTCTGCTCCTTCTTCTCAAGAGCAGGAAAACTTGCAAAGGTACCGGCGACTGTTTAATGGCAACTTATTCCTGCATCATCACACCGGGCCCTCTCTACCATTGCTCACGTTTTCCGAACACTGATATCTAAGTGGCTACCATACCCCTGTGAGTGATGAACACGACAGGGAAGCTTTGGAGCGCGTACGGCCGCCACGGAGCGGGATGTGAGGCCAGTGTGCCGTGTGCACGGCGGATGGCTGTCGGCCTTAATGGGATTACGAGCAAAGCCAACACTCGGGGCTAGGCTGCTAAGACAACACGCACAGTCAGCTTTGTCATGGCAGCACAAGAGACAAGCAATTGACTATACCCTCACAGTTCGCGTAATTGGCGTGTTTTCCTGTCGGTGTTTAGTCTCCCAATCTGGCAAAAAGTTGCGGAAAACTGACCAAGTGTTTTATCGGATTACTCCATGTGATGTTTCTAGGAAATCTCGGCCCACGCTATGGTGACGCTTGTTATTAAAAAACGTACGGACAATGGGTCATTTTTGCATAACAGTTTGAAACATGGTTGAAAATCTTCAACAGCCTTTCAGTACCAGTAGCAACATAAAAGGCATCCGACATCGGCCACTCGTCTATAAATCATTGGCTGGTGCTCGATTGCGTGACCATGTCGCTCCGAAGCCGACCTGAAGGTGACACGGTTTAGCGCGTCAGCCTGCCACTTGTGCTACCAACCTTGCCAACCTGCTTTCTTCTTCTTCTGCTTCCAACCTGAACCTGTCTCTGTGCGTGTTCCGTACCGCCGTCCCCGCCCTCTCGGAAGCAGCGCTGGGTCGGGCCGGCTCACGTGAGATCGGTGGACCGGCAGTCGGTTATGGTCGGGTCGCCTGGCTGGACGGGGGCGCCCACTGCAGAGGGCGTTGCGTCAGGTGGGGCAGCGCCGCCGGAGGCAGCGTGACGGCCAACCGCGTCGCCCTCCCACGGCCAAATAAAAGCCCGGCCGCACAGACACCAGGCACCAGTCACTCGCCAGCAGTGGTGTCCATCTCACAGCGCCACGGAAAACATGAAGCTGGTGAGTGCGGCCAGGGAGATCGGTGCTTGACATGAGGGTTGCCTTTCGTAGTTCAGCGGTGTCTGTACTGCCAGTTGGGGCGCCAGGGAGGGTCCTTTAGATAAGGTCGTTGATCAGCGGTCATTTCTGTACGTAGCAGACGAAGTCAAAGTGCTCTCAGTCTCAGCGCCTCAGTGTTTTTTTATATCCGTCCCAAGAAGTCTACACGGGTAGGTATATAGCCATTTTGGTGAACCGCAAAAGTAATCTAACTGGCTTAAATTGGCCCACTTAAAAACTTAGTATTTCATTTGACATCCAAAACTTTCACATGATAATGCACTGGTCAGAAGAGATCAGAACAGACGTTCGGACGTCAGGCTCCAATTTCAACAGCCCCTGAATCAGTGTGAATCGCCGCGTTGCCAGTCAACGCGCACAGATGCTGCACACATTCCATAGCTATCCCTTGATCCCTGCACCCACGGGCGGAGATCGATAACAAGGAGTGTTCTGGCAAAGGTGCTAAACTGCGTCTGGTCATGGTGAAATCATGCGTCGCAATCTCAACCCTTGTCTGCACCGTTGAGTCGGCATCCCCTCTGGCGTCAGCTGGGTGTGTTTCCAGCTGATCGTAGCCTCGCTGGCGGCTCTGGCCTGCGCTGATGGCCCGCGGCCGCAGCCGGCGCCCGCCTCCTACCAGCGGCCGGCGGCCCCGGCACCAGCCTCCTACCAGCAGCCGGCCGGCTACGGTCAGCCCTTCGCCATCCTCAGCGAGGAGAACGTCCACCCGGGCGACGGCACCTACCAGTTCAGCTTCCAGACCGAGAACGGCATCTCACGTAACGAGAACGGCAGCCCCAAGGCCGGCTACGGCAAATCCGAGTACGGCCAGCCCACCGGCGGCTACGTACAGCAGGGCGGCTGGAGCTACAGCGACGGCTACGGCAACCCCATCCAGGTGACGTTTGTTGCCGACGAAAACGGCTACCAGCCGTCTAGCGACATCCTGCCGACGCCGGTGCCGACCGAGTACCCGCTGCCGGTCGTGCCGCAGGTGTACCAGGGCGAGCAGAGCTATGGCTCTGCCCCAGCCCCCGCTCCCGCCCGCTACAGCGCCCCGGCTCCTGCTGCCCGGCAGTACAACGCTCCCGCTCCTGCGGCTTCCGCTCCTGCTACTCGGCAGTACAACGCTCCCGCTCCTGCTCCTGCTCCCAGGCAGTACAGCGCTCCCGCTCCTGCCCCCAGGCAGTACAATGCTCCTGCTCCGGCTCCCGCTCGTTACAGTGCTCCTGCCCCCGCCCGCAACTACTAAAACGGATGGACGGCGAGCGCTAGACATAGTGTCTACGAGTGTGCAAGGCTGTGAGGCTGCATGAGTGAAATACTTATCCGTCCGTATTGCTAAGAAATACAGGCGCATGTAAAATAAACTGTTGTCATCGCACTCTTATGATCATTTGTAACTGAGCCAAACAATGCCGTCGATGTAAATGGCAGGCGACATGATGGACCGACGAGGCAACCTTTCAACTGAATAGTTCACATCCCCACCAGATCCCTGACCTGGCTGCCAGGACCCCACAAAAGAGGGATCGACAACGCTGGCTGCTAGTCACGTCGCATGGCTGGCCTCGTTGCACAGGTTGTACTTTTAGGGCGCTTGTCTGGCGGAGTCGGGTGTCAGAATGGTAGGCCCCGCAGCACGGGTTGTACTTCCAGAGCGCCTGTCCGGCGGGGTCGGGCGTCAGAATGGTAGGCCCCGCTGCACAGGTTGTACTTCCAGAGCGCTTGTCCGGCGGGGTCGGGCGTCAGAATGGTAGGCCCCGCCGCACAGGTTGTACTTGCAAGGCACCTGTCCGGCGGAGTCGGGCGAGAGGCTCAGTCCGCTGATGTAGAAGTTCACGGTAATGTTGATCTGGCCGCTCGCCTTCTCCAGCGACACCTATTCTAGCAAACGGCATAAGAGTCGCCACTAGGACGTGCGGAAGCGTCTGAGTCGAGAGGCTCTTGATGCAAATCTTGCGCTTCAGATACTTTCGAGCGCGCGGGCTTTTTGTCTCTGTGGAGCGTTTCCGTCTCGGGGAAGACGTCAGAGCAGGCCTGCAAATGCATTGGCCCATCTTGGATGATATCGGAGGACCCATTTTCCAGAATCTGCCAAGCGCCACGGACACGTGCCCCACGCCGTACACTGCAGCGGGGTCTTAAGCTGTCAACAAACAGATCAATGCACTTCCAGTTTAATACACTGCAAGTTCTTCAGACGCAGGAAACGCCTCTAGGCCTCCGTTGAATTATGTCTGGAACTGAAGCCATCGGTCATCGATGTCAGTAGTGGTGGGGTTTGGTCGCCTGGTGACAGGGTTGACGCCCTTATACACAATATTTTTTAACAAAGCTAATGATACAGCAAACTATTTTGCTGCAAACATCGCAAACACAGGACTGTTTCTTGCCGGACGTTCTGTGGCAACCGTGTCCATGCCTGTCGCGTGCCTCAGGATGGTATTTAACCTATCGCCTTTCTGTACTCCAGCTGACGTGCCCCGAGCCTGAAAACTTTCCCACCGGTTAGGCAGGGCATAGGAGACATGTACCACCAGCCCACAGACAAAGAGGAAGCATGAAATACCGCGCAGGGTTTACCACAGACTTGTAAGTGTAGGAAAAGGAAGGAGTAGCTCTAAACACATGCATGGAAATGTTCGTGAGGATGACCCAGGCCAAGTTAATTTGTAAAGTTGTACGTGCCAGTGCCTGGCTACTGCAGCCGCTGGACCGCACCGGACTGACGCTCCGCGTGCCTGTGCCATCGTCCGCCGTGCTCTTGTCCACGAGCCTGCGCCGTTGTCCATCGTGTTATTGGCCACGTGCTCCATACCGGCAGTCTTCCACACTCACTCGTCGCTACGGCCGGCCAAGCGCACGTTCAGCCCCCCGTCCGATATGCTGTACCGCTAAGCAGCGCTCCTCGTCCGTGCCCCTGCGCCAAGCCGGGGACAAAGGATATCCCAGTATTTCCGCGGATCCCCGTAGCCATTCCCTGATCTCCTGAGGAAAGCACCGTTTCTCTCCAAATGGTGGGTTCTAATTCAACCAATGTCCCACACGAACTAAAACCCTATCCAGCCTGTTGGTATTTGCCGAGACAGATATGCTTCGAGCACAACTGCAACGCGGCAACAAGCAGGTTAACCCGCAGTGGCCATCCAATCAGCAGGCGCATCGTGACTAAAATCTATTTTTGTCTTGGGTAACACGGATAGTTCCATTCTTATATAAGAACGGTAAGGTGAAATCAATACGCTGATTAAATGTGCATGCCCATATTCATGCTCAGCGTCCTAGAATCACCGACTGCGTGTTAAAGAGCATCCTATAGGCGGAATTTTCACTCATTTTCCCCAATACTTAATGCGAATTTTTCACTCCTACCTGATATTGCCTAACCACACATACCAAGCCCATGTTTCCCTTTCAAATGTTCTAAGGCGTCATCCAGAACCGAGCTCACTTGAAGCAGTCAAGCATAAACAGGGGTCAACAGAACCTGGACACCCATGGCTATATCTTGTCTCACCTACAGGTGTTTTATGCCTACGTATTTAAAAACCAAGGACACCAGGTACCTTCAAGCCCAAGAGCCTCAGTGACTCCAGCCACTTGCGTGCATTAAGTTTGGGTTATTAATCACATTTATCACAATCATCAGCTATGCGCCAAATGCAAGATTTTCAGGCATCCCAATTTCTTGGGTCACACCACCCGAACACCTCAGGAAAGAAAAACCCGATGCAAACACCAGAACAGGGCAGTAGAGAATTTTTTCCACGTTTTTCTTGTATCCGAAGAAACTTGACCACTAAATTGCACCACTCCCGAAAAGTAGAAGTGAAAAATTAAGAAAACCTTCTCAGTGAACTCTAACAGCTGAATTTCACAATTTGAGCACTCCTTTTCACAATTTTTTGGTCAAACTAATTTATAACAAAATTTGACCGAACATTTTTGACGAACACCGAACAAATTTGCCTGCAAACACGCTCTTGTCACAACGCTCCCGAAAACCAGTGATTTGAACGATCCTACCAAATTTAGGCTAATCTCTGTAGTGCCAGCGATAAGGAAGATGGTCGAGCGTATTGTTCATCATCAACTAAGTTCATATTTTAAAGAGCATGATTTCTTTTCGCATGCACAACACGGATATCGTGCGAATTTTTCAACAGAGACCGCACTTACTGTAGTGACTGATAAATTACCGCGATGGATGCTGGTGAGATCGCTTTGCTTTTTTGATAGATCTGTCAAAATGTTTTAACGTTGTGGACCACCAGCTTCTCTTATCCAAGCTTAAGATATGCAATATCGACACGAAATGGTTTGAAAGCTACCTTTGCGGGCATACCCAACAGGTTCAGGTCAGATATCCTTCAGGGCATACGGTGCGCTCTCGTAGTCTTCCGAACGGGATGGGGGTGTTTTAGGGTACCGCCCTCGGGCCGCTCCTACATTCCATTTTCTCGAACGATCTAGCGTTATATTCAGAAGGCGCTACAGTGATACAATATGCCGATGACACACAGATTTTGGTTGCTGTAAAGAAAAGTGTAACGCAACAGCTTGTCGCAAACATGGAGAGTACCTTGTCAATTGCATTGGACTGGTTTAACAACCACTCTATGAAAGTAAATGCAACAAAAACACAGTTAGTGGTTTTCGGGACGAAGGCTATGCTGGGTTATATGCCTCCCGTGCATGTCATGTTCGGGTCAGCTATCATCACTGAAAGCAGTACTGTCAAAAACCTTGGTGTGGTGATGGACAGAAATCTCCCATTTGTACCGCACATTGATCAGCTTGTTGCCAGGTCGACGGGCGCTCTGATGGCCCTGTCCCATGCCAAACATGTACTCCCAAGAGATACCCTCGTTCGCATTGTCGGAACTCTAGTTCTTTCCTCCATTAGATACTGTATAGCACTATATGGTACTCACGGAGCCACCCAGTTCCATCGCGTGCAAAAACTCGTGGACTTCTGTGCGTGGGTTGTGAGCGGAAGGAGAAGGCGTGACCATATATCGGATGTTGTCAGGGATCTACAATGGCTTAGTGCTGATCAGCTCGTCAGACACCACATGTTGTGCCTGCTCAAAAAGGTCTTACTCGCGGGTCAGCTACCAGATATGGCCGCGATGTTCACACGTGCTGAGCGCACTCATGAAATGCGACAGGCTAACCAGCTGAGGCGCCCCCGAGTGGTGAGCAACTCTGGCACTCGCCGATTTAGCTACAGAGCATCGGATTTGTTTATCTGCCTGCCGCCCGACTTGCGCAATGTTCAGAGTCTAGGCCGCTTCAAGCGCCAACTTATGGAGTTTCTAATGAGTGAGGCGAATGTTGGCACATGAGTGGGTGCGTGTGTGAGTTCGATTGTGTGATGCGACAATGTGAATGCAATAGTGCAATCACCGAGATGGTCCCTTGACCGATTTGTGATGTGTTAGGCTATTTTTACTAGGTTTCCAATTGTCTCTTTTATGCCCGTTTTTACCAATGATGACTTGTAACTTTTAAAAAGTCACTGAGTCTTGTGGAAAATTACGAAACATATGGGCATGAACTCTAGGGCTCTATCTTTATTCAACTACTTATATTTTTATTGGTCCTATATGTTGTGATGCGACTTCAGTTTTTCTTCCTTCCCGATTATCTTTAAAGACACCATCTATGGCTTAAAATAATGACCAGTTTCTTTGCAAGATGTTCCAACCGCCAATTTGCATTTCATTCATATATGAATTGGATTGATTCACCAGCCGCCAAAACATGTCTGATATGCACCCAAGAGTGAACAGTGCGAAGGGAATTAAGGTAAAAAATACATTCCGTGCCTTGCATTGTCTCCTTCATTCCCTACAGATTGTTCACTCTTGAGTGCATACCAGACATGTTGGGTGCCTGGTATATTGATGCAAATTAGGTATGAAGTGTATGCAAGTTCTCAGTTGGATTATGCTGCAGAGAAATTGTACAATATTTGAAAAGGAATGTTCCCCATTTAAATATAATGAGATAAGCGTCAGATATGATGCGAAAAGTTTGCTTGTAACTATTGGTAAACTTTCCAGGCTCAAAACCGAACCTAACTAGCAAAATTTCAAAGCTTGAAAAAGGCGCCTCATTACGCCATTGTTTGATGGCGTCATGGAGTGGTTTTGTGACGCCAGCAATACCTGGCACCATCTGGCAGCAAGAACTAAAGAATACGTAGAAACGCACGAAAGCTGACGCCAACCGCCATTCTCGTCGCGGGCGCTGTGTTGGGCGGTCGATTAGTGAATGGCTTGTCTGGGGATTTTTTGCCTCGGTATTGGTCGTAAGAAAAGCCTTGGCGGACTGTTTGTCATACGTATTGTACTGTCAACTTATCTCTGCCTGCAGTGCTGTAGTCCTGACATTGATATTATGTAATGTGCGCAGTAGTTACTAACTTGTGTAATTATAACGCAGGTGCATGCAAAAATCAATAAATCTGTAACGTTGCTGTGAATTGATTGCCAGAACATTGCTAATGCCGTGGCAAAGATGGTAGGGTTGAGGTACCATGCATGTTTTTCTTGCTTACGATTATTTATGTAATTACTAGTTAACCCTGATATCACCATTGTGGTGGAATAGCATTCTCGCTGATAATAGTCATTTAGCGTGGTTAAATGAGTTATTACCAGTTATTCATAATTACAAACTGTTGTCTCATAGGCTTCACATAAGCTTGTCAACCAATGCGGTACATTGTATAATGGCACGAGTTAACAGTGTCATCGTAACACTACCTCAATACTGTACTGTGGCATGACATACCAAACAATGGTGTAGTTTTTGTTCTGTAATCCCTGCTGCTTTCACGATAAATTCCATCGTGAAAAGATGGGTCAGGCATGTGTTCTTGTACAAACTCCGCATCTGACATATGAGTGACCAAAAACACATGATACAAAATACAAATCCCTTTCAGCATACCACACAACCAATAAGTGACATCACTTGCTTACCCTGTTTTGGAAATCCAAAAACAGGTGACAAAAATGCAATCATGTCTTCTGCTCCCACAGCTATGCAACATGCTACAGCCATCAGACTGCTTCACTTAACACGCGCTCGGGTAGGGGTCAAATTGACCCCTCCGAGGGTTTTCCCAAAATGACTTCCGAACGGCGCGGTGAAGCCGCGCCAAATTTTGCACAGCTGTAGACAATTTAATAACAAAATGTGTGACAATAAACATTTAGAAGTACCTTGTAAGGTCCCTGACCTATGGTAAGTAGGAGTCAGGTCATGGTTCCAGCGCAGGCACGTTCTAGAGAATAGTTCAATCCGACCAAACAACGGAGCGTTAGACGAATCCATACATCACTGAGATCTTTTCTTAGGCAACACAACAGTTGAATAAACAAAAAGCATTGACCTAGGGTCAGGTATGAATGTCAGACCAAGGTAATACCAAACTGTTTTATTACTCTAGAGCTTGCTCTATGGGCTGGTTTCTGGTGCTCATTTCGAACATATTGATGGCAGGGACCGTATTATACATCTTCCGTGGACTTCATATAAGTCAGAATAGGTCACTGACCTAAAATGACCCAGGTCAACATTTTGTTTTAGGAACATACTGCCTAGCGTAATCTTTGTCGCTTATCCAAATGCACAATTCAAAACCCTTTTGTATCATTCTGCTCATCATGACTTTAAAAAGTCAAACAAGTTCACTAACCTTTACTGAGCGTGTGGTACTTTGCTTGGAACCATTGCTTAGGTTATAGGGGTCCTTTGGAGACAAATCTGGAATTTAACCTTGTTTGACCCTATCTGACCCGGAGGTCATGACCTAAGAACTTTAAACTTTGGCCTAAGTGAGTTCACGTACAGTTCAACACACGCTGTGAATTTCGTCTCTCTAGCGCTCTTCATTCCGGGGATCCCAGGGGTCAGATTGTCCCCCTCACCCAAGCATAGGTTGACCAACCGGTGACCCTGGCGCGTGTTGAAAGGTCAAACAAGGTCACTGACCCTTACTGAACGCGTGAAATTTTTCTTAAAACAGTTGCCTAGATTCTGGTGCTCTTTTGGACACCATTCTGGAATGTGACCTTGTTTGACCCTATTTGACCCGACGGTCATGACTTATGAACTTCAACCTTTGACCTAAGAAACTACGTACAGGTCAGACACTCTATGAATTTGGCGTGTCCAGCTCTTTTAGTTCCCGAGATCTCAGGGGGGGGGGGGGTCAAATTGACACCCCACCCGAGCGAAGGGTATCCAAACGGCTTCCCGGGCGCGTGTTAAAAATGCAGTTCACACAAGTAATCACACATGCATAACAAGAAAACATTCGATGTCGTGAAATGACACCGCGAATCGGCTGACCTTGCTCAATGCTGGAGGCATGACAGTGCATATAGATACGGTTAGATGGGCGAAATGCAAGGAAGTGATGAAGCTGCCGGTGCACACAAGGCACACGATAAAAATGCTATTAAGTGCTGTCCAAGAAACCAAACTGCAATACTTCTCCACTTTCCTCCGTACCCAGCATCTCACACAATTGAAATGCTCAGACCAAGCATGTGCATTAATGAGCCGCGCTGACCTGTCCCCACTGCCTAAATGAATTGCTAATATAATGGCATGCAAGGGATTCATTACATGGTGGAATATCTCAATGGGTTCAAAATTATGGCAAGATCATAATGAAACAGCAAATTGCCTTTGAGCACCCCTGAATCATAGATGCCAGTGTTTCTTTCAGTTTGACGCCAGCATAACTTTGTCATGTTAAATCGCAAACCTAGAGCAGGTATCAAACCATACCATTTTATTGGGATTTATTAGATTTAAAGAATACCAAAACAATGTTCTCTGTTAGAACTACAAGCCTTGCACGCACCCTTCCCATTACATCAAGATCAATACAAGCCATTGACACGTCTCATCAGCGATCACACCCATTTGAAACGCCTGATTTACACTCGAATGTCAAATCAGTGTAATCCCATACTTGCATAACCCGCGGGGCTATCAAATCGCAGGTTTTCTTGCATATCCGCACAGGTTTTCGGTTACAACACCGCATTTCGCTTTGAGCTCCCTTCAAAAACAAAGTCCCAAAAGGGGTTCATAGTAACACAACTCAAGAGTTCACACTTGAAGGGCACAATTATTTTGTTCAAGATTTAAACTTGTCATTGGACATGTGACGAATATTTAGCAAAATCTATATATCTAAAATAACTGTAATATTTCTCCAATGTTACAATGTCTGGCTAACCCATAAAACCGTGCAGGGCACCTTACTCCGGTTTACAAGACGCTAACTGGGCTGTCTGTAAAAAATACGTCAGTAAAACAAAAGAAAACGTCAGTACGAGAAAAAGGTGGATTTGCCGTCGCCTCTTGTCTTTTTTATAACATTCGGAAGCGTGCCGTTCTTCGGTACTGCACTATCTTTGCAGACAGGGGCGGTGGTATTTTCTTATAATGCCCAGTTGACCACAAGTGCCAGAACAACCTGAAAGTGCTCGCCATTAAGCTCGTGACGCGCATTCACGGCGAATTTTTTTTTTACACAGCCAATCACCTTCCGCGGATTGTACCATGCGTGCCGCATCATCGCTCGTGTTCCCTAGTTATAACCTTTATAACCTCTATAACGACGATCGTATGACGTTCTATGACGTCATCCCTGCCAAGGTGACTTTCAAGTAGTCTCCCAATAAACTTTTTTCGCACTTTTGCAGGCCTTTAGCTCAGGAACCAGAGGGCTTCATGTCTTTTTGGTCTTCACTAGCCTTTCAGCATCAGTCATAACGTAAAAGGCATCCTTCATCGGCTGCTTCCCTGCGAATCATTGGCTGGTGTTCGATTCCGCGACCGTGCCGCTCCGACCGCCGACCTGAAGGTGGTGCAACTCAGAGCGTCAGCTTGTCGTCTGTACCAGGAAACTTTTTTGACCCTGCTAACCGTTCTGCTTGCAACCTAAACCCGTCTCAATGCGTGCTCCAGTGCCGCCGTCCCCGCCCCATCGGAAACGGTGCCGGGCCGAGCCGGCTTACGTGAGATCGGTGGACCAGCGGCCGGTTTGTGGTCGGGTCGCCTGGCTAGACATGGGTGCCCACTGCAGAGGGCGTTGCGTCAGGTGGGGCAGCGCCGCCGGAGGCAGCGTGACGGCCAACCGCGTCGCCCTCCCCACGGCCAAATAAAAGGCCGGCCGCACA
Organism: Pollicipes pollicipes; assembly: GCF_011947565.3. Lineage (NCBI taxonomy): Eukaryota > Metazoa > Arthropoda > Thecostraca > Pollicipedomorpha > Pollicipedidae > Pollicipes > Pollicipes pollicipes. The sequence goes on along the minus strand of NW_023596136.1, from coordinate 19,559,396 downwards.
GACATCAGGCACCAGTCACTCCCCAGCAGTGGTGTCCACCTCACATCGCCACGGAAAACATGAAGCTGGTGAGTGCGGTCCGGAAGATCGGTGCTTCACATGAGCGTTGCCTGTTGTATTCCAGCGGCGTCCGTACTGTCAGTTAGGGCGACACAGAAGGTCCTGCAAATAGGGTTGTTGATCATCTTCCATTACTTCTGCGTCCGAAAAGTCCAAAGGTATTTAGTTCTAGTGCCCTTTTTATTCCTTGCGAAATGCCACGTCGCCGGTTGTCGCTGTCAGGCGCTGCACATATTCCACAACTATCCCTTGATCACTACATCCACTGATGAGAGAAACTGACTTGACGAAGGCGCTGAACCACGTCTTATCACGGTAAAAAGGTGCGTCGTGATTTCAACCTCTGCATGCACCGCTGGGTCGGCACCTCCTCTGACGTCAGCTGGGTGTGTTTCCAGTTGATCGTAGCCTCGCTGGCGGCTCTGGCCTGCGCTGATGGCCCGCGGGCCGCAGCCGGCGCGCGCCTCCTACCAGCGGCCGGCGGCCCCCGGCACCAGCCTCCTACCAGCAGCCGGACGGCTACAGCCAGCCCTTCGCCATCCTCAGCGAGGAGAACGTCCACCCGGGCGACGGCACCTACCAGTTCAGCTTCCAGACCGAGAACGGCATCTCACGTAACGAGAACGGCAGCCCCAAGGACGGCTACGGCAAATCCGAGTACGGCCAGCCCACCGGCGGCTACGTCCAGCAGGGCGGCTGGAGCTACAGCGACGGCTACGACCACCCCATCCAGGTGACGTTTGTTGCCGACGAGAACGGCTACCCAGCCGTCTAGCGACATCCTGGCCGACGCCGGTGCCGACCGAGTACCCGCTGCCGATCGTGCCACAGGTGTACCAGGGCGAGCAGAGCTATGGCTCTGCCCCAGCACCACGCTCCCGCCCGCTACAGCGCTCCGGCTCCTGCTCCCCGGGAGTACAACGCTCCCGCTCCTGCGGCTGCTGCTCCAGCTTCTCGGCAGTACAGTGCTCCCGCTCCTGCTCCTGCTCCCAGGCAGTACAGCGCTCCCGCTCCTGTCCCCAGGCAGTACAATGCTCCTGCTCCGGCTCCTGCTCGTTATAGTGCTCCTGCCCCCGCCCGCAACTACTAAACGGATGGACGGCGAGCGCTGGGAGTAGTGCATATGCGTGTGCGAGGCTGTGAGGCGCATGAGTGATATATTTATCCGTCTGTATTGCTAAGAAATACAGCCGCACGTAAAATAAACCGTTTTCACCGCACTCTTATGATCATTTGTACCTGCGACAAACGATGCCAACGATGTAAATGGCCAGCAGCATGATGGACCGACCAGGCAACCTTTCAACTGAATAGCTCACATCCCCACCAGATCCCTGACCTGGCTGCCAGGAGCTCACAGAAGAGGGATCGACAACGCCGGGCTGCTAGTCAGGTCGCACGGCACGGTCCGGGGTGCCGTGAAACGTCCCTGATCTTTTGAAAGGTAGCGCTCAAATCGTCGTTTTGGGAGCGCTGCTTCATTGGATTGTTTTTCTTGTGATGAGAATATCTGCACTGCAATTGAAACGTTTCAGATCCAGGAGCTGTCCACACCAATGCACACAAAGCTTGTGTTAGTAGTTACTCAGCAGCCCAAGTGAAAGCGGCTCCGGTTTATAGTCGACTACGGTGATGATTCTTGAGTGGGACAAAAACTACCTCCGCACTTGGCGGGGGAGGGACTTTGGAACATCCCAGTGACATGACCGATCCTAAATCGGGATTCACCTAACCAACCCTGAAATTTCGGTTTCCCCTTGGACTTATGCCAATTTCACTTTACGGTCGGACGTAAAGCCACAAAACATGTAGCGAATATTATGTGAAATGTGGTGAGGCTAGGGCGGAGTTAGAATACTCGAGAGTGAGAGGTGTTGGGGTAGGATGGGCTGGGTTGTGGTATCTCTAATTTGAAGAGGGCAGCTTATGCGGGAAAGGTGGCGCTGCAACGGAATGTGCGCTGCATAACAATGGCTTTGTGCCAAAGGTTCCATTTTTCTATCACTGCTTTTTAGCGGTCTCTTGGCCCTTGCAAGAAGATTGGAAAGAACCTGGAGTTCTGTGACGCTTTGTTTGGACGCGCGAATGCTCGTGAGGTGGACAAGCGATTCCGCCTGAGCTGAACACGCGACTAAGTTGGACACGCGACGGCTCCTGTGCTTGGCTTATTGCTACTCCAGCGATGGGCTCAGCGACACCGGACTGAGCTACACACACGCTTCGTTCTGGTCACACTTAATGCGATACGTTTCACCGTTACCGCGATAGCCATTAGCTTTCAAAGTATATTTCTAATTCATATGTGCGTTCCGTTTGCGTAGCCATCTCCTTCAAAACAGGTATCTGCATACAGGTCTGTGTAAAAATACAGTTCAGCATACGACGTGGCATACTGCGATTAACTGCATGCTGCGTACTGCATTCTGCGATTAAGATCCGAAAGCTGCAGTCAGCAGGCAATGTGAAGCGTAAACGAAGGTCTCGGTATCAGTTGCTAACTATTCATTTTCGTACACATTTTGTGACAACACAAATTTGCTCAATGAGATATTCATGCATATACCACGTTGTTTTGCTGCTTTGCTAAGTGCGCATGTCAGTGACACAGCAGCATTTTTGAACAGCTTATTCTTACTAACCTTGCTTGTACGCACCATAACAAACAACAACGTAAATTTATGTTATGCTGTTGAATGATACGTCCCCGTAAGGACAGCAGACACAACATATAAGATCCCGAGATTGATATTCCAATACGAATATGGCGTTGTGGCTGTTGTGGCGCATTCGAATGTCGTGAAATAGAAAGTGTGGAACTGTCGAGTTCTAGTGGCTGTATGAATTGAAATATGTCTACGCTTTCCTAGAACTATATAATATTGGTGCCCACGTGCAATGTAATGAGCCAAGTAGACTTTCCACAACTGGAAATATCCAGGTTTCTTTACGCTTTGCCGGTGCCAAGCCATGAACTGATGCAGGCTATTTAAGAAGACCAAACCTTGGTCTTGCCAAGACGAGGAACAAGCGTGAAATCTCTGTACGTTTTAATTATGTGCTGTTTCAAATTTCAACCTCTCCTTTGTAATTTGCGTTCAAAAATCGGCACCCGGTGCTAAATAAGATGGCAATCAAATGGCATCTCGTTGGCACACGTTATCTACGTGTGAAAAATTACAGAATACTGGAAAATATGTACTGTACTTAACGTCAGATAAAATTTGTAGCAGTTTGTTTTTGCGAGTCAGATCGCTAGCTGGCCAGGGCGGGCCGGGATATGGGGGGACATTTTGCAAGAAAGTGACGTTTCTGAACCGTACCCACCGTCTTACGGTCGGAGCCAGGCGGACCTCTGCAGCTGGAGAATGCGGACATCACATACCGTGTACCCTGACAGGGTGTCAGGCCGTGTGTGACACCGCTCAAAAGAGCTCAGAGCCCTTCTGCCCGTTCGGGTCGAGAGTTACGTGTAACCCGAATACTACACAGCTTAGGGTTCGTGCTCAAGTAAATATACTTTCACACGATGTCCTTCCAACCGAGTACGAATACTAGTGAAAAAACCAATTTGCAGTTGCCACCAGGGGCAGAGAGCAGTTGAGAAGAACCCATCGCACCGTCATCTTCAATATCTTGTTGACCTTTCATTCACTGACCATTTTATCATACGTTAACCGAGCATTGCTGCGCAGTCAAAATTTATCACATCATCGCGTGGTTCTTTGTCCATCCGCCGCTGTTTGTGCAGTAAGTAACGCATCACTATAGGGGATATTTGCATTCATGACATACCGCGGCCACAAACGATGCCGAGAGCGAGGGTGAGCCGGCGACCACAGCAGTGCCAGTGAATGCTCATGTCACGCCGTGCTATACTCCTTCTTCTCAAGAGCAGGAAAACTTGCAAAAATGCCGACAACTGTTCAATGGCAAGTTGTTCATTTATCGCCACAATCGGCTCTGTCTGCTATTGCGCTACGTTTTCCGAACACAGTGATATCTAGGTGTCTGTCCTGCCCGTGAGCGATGAACACGACAGGGTAGGCTGAAGAGCGCGTACTGCCGCCACGGAGTGGATGTCAGCCAGTGTACATTGTACGTAGCGGATGACGGTCGACCTCACTGGGATTAAGAGCCAAGTCAAAACTCAAGGCCGGCATGTTAAGGGCGCGCACAACGTCAGCCCGTTCATGGCATCATCAAACACACGCAATTGGCCATACCCACGCAGCTCGCGTAATTGGCGTGTTAAGTGCCATAACGCTATTCCTCTCTGTATTTGGTCTTTCCATCTGGCTAAAAGTGGCGAAGAATTGACTAAGTGTTTCATCGTGCTTGTAGGCACTGTTGGGCCACGCCGTGGCTACGTGTGTTTTTAAAACATGCACAGACAACGGCTCATTTTTGCATAATCGCTTCCAACATAGTTCAAGATCTTCACCAGCCTCTCAATATTAGTTACAACATCAAAGGCATCCGTCATCGGCTGCTTTCCTGCGAATCATCGGCTGGTGCTCGATTGCGCGGCCGTGCCGCTCCGACGCCAACCTGAAGGTGGTGCAACTCAGAGCGTCAGCCTGTCGCCTGTACCGGAGAACATTTTGACCTGCTAACCGTTCTGCTTGCAACCTGAACCTGCTTCTGTGCGTGCTCCGTGCCTCCGTCCCCGCGCTCTCGGAAGCGGCCCTGGGTCGGGCCGGCTCACGTGAGCTCGGTGGACCGGCGGCCGGTTGTGGTCGGGTCGCCTGGCTGGACGGGGGCGCCCACCAGTGAGCTAGAATTGCTTTTGAAGTAAGGTGGGAGTGAAAAATCCCATCGCAAAAAGACCGTCCTGGAGTGAAAAATCAATTCACAAAAGATGGAACTTATGAGCTAGTGACTGATGCTTCAGCAAACAGACATCTGTTTCAAGTTGACATGGTCGACACATAATATCATTAACTTGATAAAACTGTTCTGCTTAACACCTTAGGCCATTAAAGTGAAGCAGAATACATTAAAGCATAGCAACGTCATGGCAGTGTAATAAGCATACAAAATTCAGAAACACCAATAATTTGATGCTGCACTTTGCACTTCCCTTCCACAGCATTTTTAACATAAAACAAAACAAAAGAATTCAACAATAAAATAAAAACAGAAAATTTAACAAGGGCAAAGCGCTCAAACAAAAAAAAACTTGGACTCCTACACATCAGATCATCACCAAGTCAAACACAATACACATGCCTCTGGCTTCTGTTAAGACAGGGTCAGTGAAAACAAACATTTTGTCACTGTTTCTAACAAAATACCAATGCTTATTTCCATGAAAGTAGCCTAACCATGCCTAACCTAAAGAGGCCTTTCTTCATCTCATCCTGTCTAACCTGATGGTATCACAGCAGCAGTTGTGAGTTATTGATTCCTGCACAAGTCATATTGTCCTTGCCATGCACTTGACGTACTTAACCTAACTTAGAGTAGCCCATAGTTTGAACGTCATCTCAACTCACCTATCTGTTGACAGGAGCACTTATGATAAAAATATGATAAAGCTCATTTTTCGTCTGGTTCCAACATGTCTTTGTATCCGGTTCATTTTTGTATGTTTGTTGGCATCAAAGTTGACAACACACAAATCAAAACACTTCAAATCACTTTGAACAACTTATTCTGATTGCCATGGTTAACCTCTGTCAAGGGCAATAGTGGGTATGCTCCACAAAAACAATCGCTCTTCTCCAAAAGTAACATAACTTTTAGATGACCATGCCAGTTTTGCTGCTTGCCTTTTCAGCTGCAGCAAAGGCATCTATTTAGGCTTGTTTATTCATATTTAATGACAAAGTTGGAGATGCTGGCTTCACATTTTCAGTGGAATGGTCTATTTGCTTAATGCCGATATTTACCTCACATTTTAATTGCTATGCAGCTTAGAGTATTCCATGGTTACAAACATAGTGCATATATATATATATATATATATATATATATATATATATATATATATATATATATAGCAGTCATTTGCCAGTCAGCAGACCATGACAACAACGGAGAACGTCTGGTTAAAACAACCATGGGGGACCACTTCAAGAAATTTGGGACAAATAATCAAGAATATGGAACAAAATAACCCCACGGGGTGTCTTGTGGCATCATAATTTGTCTTAGACAAAATTAGATGGATTAAAACAGCAAATGGCTAGCTATGGTTACAAATAATGTGCTGAAAGCAGGTGAGGTAAGCAATTATTTGGTACACAGGAGACTTACTGGCTTTTTCAGGGCACTCTTCTCCCCTGGTCTCCCAAAACAAAAAGTCAGTACCGCAGTTTGCACACTTTGCTGACAGACAGAGCCATCCCGCTCACCCCCCAAATATAAATAGCAATCACGTCCACCAGCCTACGAAATTAAAATGCGAAACAAGTAAGATGTGCGCACACCAAACTTAAAGCGTGCAAGCGGCTTGAGTCGCTGGGGAGTCCTGGGTTTGAAGGTACCTGGCGCCCTTGCTCTGTGCATACATGGACATGATTCAGATTTAGGTGAGGCAGGACATAGCCATTCAGGTTTCCAGGTTCTGTGGAGCCTTGTTTATGTTTCCTGGTTTCAAGTGAGCTCGGTTTTGTATGACATCTGAAAACCTCAGAAAGGGAAACATGGGTTTGGCATGTGCGATTAGACAATGTCAGGCAGGAGTGAAAAATTCACATAAAATATGGGGAAAAGGAATGAGAAGTTCCTCCTCATAGGGTGCTGCTCTACACCGAAAGTCAGCAATTCTAGGACACTGGCGCCCACTGTAGAGGGCATTGCGTCAGATGGGGCAGCGCCGCCGGCGGCAAGCGTGACGGCCGACAGCGTCGCCCTCCCACGGGCCGAATAAAAGCCCGGTCGCACAGACACCAGGCACCAGTCACTCACCAGCAGTGGTGTCCATCTCACAACGCCACGGCAAACATGAAGCTGGTGAGTGCGGCCAGGGAGATCGGTGCTTCACATGAGGGATGCCTTTCGCATTCCAGCGGTGTCTATACTGTCAGTTAGGAGGCCAGGGAATGTCTTGTAGATAGGGTCTTTGATCATCTTTCATTTTTTTCCGTGTCCGACAAAGTCAAAGTGTGTTGCAAGAACGTGATTTGACACCCAAAAACTTTTGTAAGACACCCCATTGGCCAGAAGAAATCAGAACAGAAGTGCTGACGTAGGCTACAATTTCAACAGTCTGTGAAACAGTGTGAAAGGCCACGTCGCCAGTCAATGCGCTGTCAGGTGATACACATATTCAACAGCTGTCCCTTCCCTACCCTGCATCCACACCCAGAGACTGATGACAGAGGATGACCTGGCAAAGGTGCTAAACTGCATCTTGCCATGGTAAAATCATGCTTCGCGACCTGAACCCTTGTCTGCACCGTTGAGTCAGCATCCCCTCTGTCGTCAGCTGGGTGTGTTTCCAGTTGATCGTAGCCTCGCTGGCGGCTCTGGCCTGCGCTGATGGCCCGCGGCCGCAGCCGGCGCCCCGCCTCCTACCAGCGGCCGGCGGCCCCGGCACCAGCCTCCCACCAGCAGCCGGCGGCACCGGCCTCCTACCAGCAGCCGGCCGGCTACGGCCAGCCCTTCGCCATCCTCAGCGAGGAGAACGTCCACCCGAGCGACGGCACCTACCAGTTCAGCTTCCAGACCGAGAACGGCATCTCACGTAACGAGAACGGCAGCCCCAATGCCGGCTACGGCAAATCCGAGTACGGCCAGCCCACCGGCGGCTACGTCCAGCAGGGCGGCTGGAGCTACAGCGACGACTACGGCCACACCATCCAGGTGGCGTTTGTTGCCGACGAGAACGGCTACCAGCCGTCTAGCGACATCCTGCCGACCGCCGGTGCCGACCGAGTACCCGCTGCCGATCGTGCCGCAGGTGTACCAGGGCGAGCAGAGCTATGGCTCTGCCCAGCACCCGCTCCCGCCCGCTACAGCGCTCCGGCTCCTGCTCCCCGGCACTACAACGCTCCCGCTCCTGCGGCTCCTGCTCCCCGGCAGTACAACGCTTCCCGCTCCTGCGGCTGCTCCCAGGCAGTACAGCGCTCCCGCTCCTGCGGCTCCTGCTCCAGCTCCTCGGCAGTACAATGCTCCCGCTCCTGCTCCTGCTCCCAGGCAGTACAGCGCTCCTGCTTCTGCCCCCCAGGCAGTACAATGCTCCTGCTCCGGCTCCTGCTCGTTATAGTGCTCCTGCCCCCGCCCGCAAATACTAAGACGGATGGACGGCGAGTGCTTGGAATAGCACATATGCGTGTGCGAGGCTGTGAAACTGCACGAGTAATATATTTATGCGTCCGTATTGCTAAGAAATACAGGTGCATGTGAACTAAACTGTTTTCACCGCACGCTTATGCTCATTTGTTCCCGAGACAACGATGCCAACGATGTAAATGGCCAGCAGCATGATGGACCGACGAGGCAACCTTTCCATCGAATAGTTCACATCCCCCACCAGCTCCCTGACTTGGCTGCCAGGAGCCCACAGAAGAGGGATCGACAACGCCGGACTGCTAGTCAGGTCGCACGGCACGATCCGGAGTACCGTGAAACGTCCCTGGTCTTTTGAAAAATAGCGCTCAAATCGTCGCTTTGGGAGCGCTGCTTCATTGGATTGTTTTTCTTCTGATGAAAATATCTGCACTGCAATTGAAACGTTTCAGATTGAGGAGCTGTCCACATAAATGCATAACAAGTTTATTTTAGAATATACTCAGCAGGCCAGGTGAAAGTGGCTTCGGTTTAGTTAACTACGGTGTGAGGATTCCTGGGTGGGACAGGAATTACCTCCGCGCTTGGCGGGGGGAGGGACATTGGGATATCCCAATGACACGACCGATCCCAAATCGGGATTCACCGAGCAAACTCTGAAATTTCGGTTTCCCATTAAACTTATGCCAATTTCACTTTGGGGTCGGGCGAAAAGCCACAAAACAAATAGCGAATATCATGCGAAATGAGGTGGGCTTAGGGCGGAGTTAGAACACTCGAGAGTGAAGGGTGCTGGGGTGGGACGAGCTGGGGTGCGGTATATGGTAATTTGAATAGGTAACTTAAGCGGGGAAGGTGGCGTGGCAACGGAGAGCGCTACACAACAATGCCTTCTGCCAAATTTTCCATGTTTTCTATCGCTACCTTTTAGGAGTCTTTGGCCCTTGCAAGCAGATTGGAGGGAACCTGGAGTTTTGTGACGCTTTGTTTGGACAAGCGACTGCTCCTGAGCTGGACAAGCGACTCCGCCTGAGCTGGACACCCCACTCCTCCAAAGCTGGACCACGCGACTGCTCCTGAGCTGGACAAAAGAATCATCCTGAGCTGGACAAGCCACTCCTCCTGAGCTGAACACGCGACTAAGTTGGACACGCGACGGCTCCTGTGCTCGACTTCTTGCTGCTTCAGCGATGGGCTCAGCGACACTGGACTGAGCTACGCATGCGTTTGTTCTGGTCACACTTGATGCTACGCGCTTCACCGTTACTGCGATGGTCATTAGTTTTCGACTTACATTTCTAATAAACATGTGCGTTTTGTTACTTTTCCAGTTCTTTCAAAATAGGTATCTGCAAACAGATCTCTGTACAAAATACAGTTCAGCATATGACGTAGATTTTGCTCTGATTAAGATCCAAAGGCTGCAGTCAGCAGGATATGTTAATCATAAACGGAGGTCTAGATATCAGTTGCTGAATAGTTATTTTCGTTAACATCTTGTACCAACACAAAGCTGCTAAATGAGATATTGATAAATGTACCATGTTGTTTTGCAGCATTGCGTTGCAAGTGCGCATGTCAGTGACACAGCAGCATTTTTAAACAGCTTATTCTTACTAACCTTGCTTGTACGCAGCACAACAAACAAGCAGGTACATTTATTTTATACTATTGAACGATGCGTCCCTCTCAGGACAGCAGACACAACATATAAGATCCCGAGTTTGACACTCCAATACGACTATGGCATCGCCGCTGTTGTGGCGCATTCGAAGGTTGTGAAATAGGAGTAAAACTTTCGAGTTCCATTGGCTGTATGGGATGAAATATGCCTGAACTTTCCTAAAACTATATAATATTGGTGTCCATGTGCAATGTAGTGAGCCAAGTAGACCTTCCGCAACTGGAAATATCCAGGTTTCTTTATGCTTTGCCGGTGCAAAGTCATGAGCTGATGCAGGCTATTTAAGAAGACCAAGCCATGGTCTTACCAATATGAGGTACAAGCGTGAAATCTCTGTACCTTTTATTTATGTGCTGTTTCAAATTTCAGCCTCTCCTTTGTACTTTGCCTTCAGAAATCGGCACAGCAGTGCTAAATAAGATGGCAATTAAATGACATGTTGCTCGCATCTTTTATCTACGTGTGAATAATCATAAAATGCCGGCAAAATATAGATTCTACGTCACTTCATGTCTGCTGGTTAACGCCGCGTCAGCTTTGTAGCACAGCCGGCTTTTGCGGGTCAGATCACTGGCTGCCGAGGGCGGGCCGGGATATGGGATGACATTTTGGAATAGAGTGACCTTACTGAATCGTACGCATCTTCCTGCGGTCGGAGCCAGGCGGACCTCTGCAGCTGGAGGATGCGGACATCACATACCGTGTACCCTGACAGGGTGTCAGGCCGTGTGACACCGATCAGAAGAGCTCGGAGCCCTTCCGCCCGTTCGGTCGAGAGCTTCGTGTACGTCGAACACTGCACGGCTTACGGCTGGGGCTCGAGTAAATATTCTTTCACACGATGGCCCTCCAATCAAGCACGAACACTAGTGAAAAACAAATTTGCATTTGCCACAAGGACCAGAAAGCAGTGAGGAGAACCGACCGTATCGTTGTCTTCAATATCCCGTTGATCTTTCATTCATTGACAACTCATCACACGTTAACCGAGCATTGCTGCACAGTCGAAATTTATCGCATCATCGCATAGTAATTTGTTTTTCCGTCGTTGTTCGAGGAGCGGCTAGCGCATCACCATAGAGCATATTTACATGTCATGGTAAACCGCGACCACAAACGATGGCGTTAGCGGGCGTGAGCCGGCGACCACAGCCGAGCCAGTGAGTGCTCATGCCACGCCGTGCTATGCTCCTTCTTCTCGAGAGCAGGAAACTTGCAAAAGTGCCGGCAACTGTTCAATGGCAGCTATTCGTGCATCATCACACCCGGCTCCGTCTACCATTGCGCCACGTTTTCCGAACACAGTGACATCTAAGTGTCTACCATACCCCTGTGTGTAATGAACACGACAGAGAAGCTGCAGAGCGCGCACGGCCGCTACGGAGCGGGATGTCAGGAGCCACTTTGTCGTGTGCACAGTGGATGGCGGTTGACCTTAATGGAATTACAAGCCATTCCATTACTCAAGGCCGGCATGCTAAGCGCACACACACTATCAGCTTTCTCATGGCAGGAAAAAGCACAAGCAATTGACTACACCCTCACAGTTCGCGTAATTCGCGTGTTCAATCCTGCCGGTATTTAGTCCCTTAATCTGGCTAAAGTTGCGGAGAACTGATCAAGTGTTTCATCGAATTTCTCCATGTCATGCTTGTAGGCACTTTCGGCGCACGCCGTGGTGGCGTGTGTTATTAAAATATGTACGGACAACAAGTCGTTTTGCATGGCCCGTTTCAAACATTGCTCAAGATCTCCCACCAACCTATCAGTATCCGTCACATCATAAAAGACATCTGACATCGGCCGTTTTATCTGCAAATCATCGGCTGGTGCCCGATTCCGCGACCGTGCCGCTCCGACGCCGACCTGAAAGTTACACGGTCTAGCACGTCAGCGTGTCGCCCGTACTACCGAGCAACGTGTTTTCTTCTCCCTCTTCTGCTTCCAACCTGAACCTGTTTCTGCGCGCGGTCCGTGCCGCCGCCCCCCCCCCCCCCCCCCTCCCGCCCTCTCGGAAGCGGCGCTGGGCCGGGCCGGCTCACGTGAGATCGGTGGACCACTCGAGTGGTTGTGGTCGGGTCGTCTGGCTAGGCGGGGGCGTCCGCTGCAGAGGGCGTTGCGTCAGGTGGGGCAGCGCCGCCGCGTCGCCCTCCCACGGCCAAATAAAAGCCCGGCCGCACAGACACCAGGCATCAGTCACTCTCCAGCAGTGGTGTCCATCTTGCAACGCCACGGGAAAACATGAAGCTGGTGAGTGCGGCCAGGGAGATCGGTGCTTCACATGAGGGATGCCTTTCGCATTCCAGCGGTGTCTGTGCTATCAGTTGGGGCGCTAGGGACGGTCTTTTAGACAAGGTCGTTGATCAGCGGTCATTTCTCTACGTGGCAGGCAAAGTCAAAGTGCCCTCAGCCTCAGCGCTTCAGTGCTTTTTATGACCGTTCCAAGTAGTCTACACGGGTAGGTATACAGACATTTTGATGAACCGCAAAAGTAGTCTGACTGCCTCAAGTTGGTCCACTTAAAAATCTAGCATTTCAGTTGACATCCCAAAACATTCGCACGATAACACATTGGCCAGAAGAGATCAGAACAGACGTGCGAACGTCAGGCTCTAATTTCAATAATCTCTGAATCAGTATAGAGCGCAATGTCGTCAGTCAACGCGCACAGATGCTGCACACATTCCATAGCTATCCCTTAATCCCTGCATCCACGGGCGGAGATCGATAACAAAGAGTGGTCTGGCAAAGGTGCTAAACTGCGTCTTGTCATGGTGAAATCATGCGTAGCAATCTCGACCCTTGCCGGCACCACTGGGTCGGCACCTCCTCTGACGTCAGCTGGGTGTGTTTCCAGCTGATCGTAGCCTCGCTGGCGGCTCTGGCCTGCGCTGATGGCCCGCGGCCGCAGCCGGCGCCCGCCTCCTACCAGCGGCCGGCGGCGCCGACACCAGCCTCCTACCAGCAGCCGGCGGCACCGGCACCAGCCTCCTACCAGCAGCCGGCGGCACAGGCCTCCTACCAACAGCCGGCCGGCTACGGCCAGCCCTTCGCCATCCTCAGCGAGGAGAACGTCCACCCGGGCGACGGCACCTACCAGTTCAGCTTCCAGACCGAGAAACGGCATCTCACGTAACGAGAACGGCAGCCCCAAGGCCGGCTACGGCAAATCCGAGTACGGCCAGCCCACCGGCGGCTACGTCCAGCAGGGCGGCTGGAGCTACAGCGACGACTACGACCACCCCATCCAGGTGACGTTTGTTGCCGACGAGAACGGCTACCAGCCGTCCAGCGACATCCTGCCGACGCCGGTGCCGACCGAGTACCCGCTGCCGATCGTGCCCGCAGGTGTACCAGGGCGAGCAGAGCTATGGCTCTGCCCCAGCCCCCGCCCCCGCCCGCTACAGCGCCCCGGCTCCTGCTGCCCGGCAGTACAACGCTCCCGCTCCTGCGGGTCCTGCGCCTGCTCCCCGGCAGTACAACGCTCCTGCTCCTGCTCCCAAGCAGTACAGCGCTCCCGCCTCTGCGGCTCCTGTTCCTGCTCCTCGGCAGTACAAACGCTCCCGCTCCTGCTCCTGCTCCCAGGCAGTACAGCGCTCCCGCTCCTGCCCCCAGGCAGTATAATGCTCCTGCTCCAGCTCCGGCTCGTTACAATGCTCCTGCCCCCGCCCGCAATTACTAAGACGGATGGACGGCGAACACTAGGCATAGCATAGACGAGTGTGCGAGGCTGTGAGGCTGCATGAGTAAGATATATATGCGTCCGTACCGCTAAAAATACAGGCGCATGTAAAATAAACTGTTTTTCACCGCACTCTTATGATCATTTGTAGCTGAGACAAACGATTGTCATCCATGTAAATGGCCAGCAAAATGATGGACCGACGAGGCAACCTTTCAACTGAATAGTTCACATCCCCACCAGATCGCTGACCTGGTTGCCATGAACCCACAGATGATGGATCGACAACGCGGGGCTGGTAGCCACGTTCTACGGCTGGCTCCGTTGCACAGAACGTACTTGCAGGACGCCTGTCCGGCGGAGATGGGCGTCACAATGGTAGGTTCCCGCCGCACATTTTGCACTTCCAGAGCGCCTGTCTGGCGGAAGCCGGGCGTCAGAATGGTAGGCTCATCGTACAGGCTGTACTTCCAAGGCGCCTGTCCGGCGGAGTCGGGTTGTCAGAATGGTAGGCCTCGTCGCACAGGCTGTACTTGCAAGAGCCTGTCCTGGCGGGGTCGGACGTCAGAATGGTAGGCCCCGTCGCACAGGTTGTATTTGCAAGGCGCCTGTCCGGCGGAGTGGGGCGAGAAGCTCGGTCCGTTGATGTAGAAGCTCACGGTAATGTTGATCTGGCCGCTCGCCTTCTTCAGCGGCGCCTTTTCAGGCAAGCCGCTAAAGAGGTGCCGCTAGAACGTGCGGAAGCATCTGAGCCGAGAGGCTCTAGATGCAGATCTTGCGCTTTAGATACTTTTCAAGCGCGCGGGCTTTTTGTCTCTGTGTAGCGCTTTCGTCTTGGCGAAGAGGTCAGGGCAGGCCTGCAAATGCACTGGCTCGTCTTGGGTGAGATCGGCGGACCCATTTTCCAGAACCTGCCAAACGCCACGGACACGCGGCCCCACGCCGTGCACCACAGCGGGGTCTTAAGCTGTCAACAATCAGATCAGTGCACTTCCAGTTTAATACACTGCAAGTTCTTCAGACGCAAGAAAACGCCTCTAGGCCTCCGTTGACTTCTGTCTGGAGCTGAGGCCATCGGTCACCGATGTCAGTAGTGGTGGGGTTTGGTCGCCTGGTGACAAGGTTGACGCCCTTATACACGATATTTTTTTAACAAAGCTAATGATACAGCAAACTATTTTGCTGCAAACATAACAAACACAGGACTGCTTCTTGCTGGACGTTCTGTGGTACCGTGTCGATACCTGTCGTGTGCCTCAGGCTGGTGTTTAACCTGTTGCCTTTCTGTACTCCAGCTGACGCAACCCGAGCGTGAAATCTTCCCCATCGGTTAGGCAGGGCATAGGGGACATGTACCACCCGCCTAAAGACAAAGAGGAAGCATGGAACACCGCGCAGCGTTCACCACAAATTTGTAAGTAGGAAAAATAAGGAGTAGCTCTGACCACATAGCTCTGCGTGGAAATGCTCGTGAGAATGGCACAGGCCAAGTTCATTTGTAAACTTGTACGTACCAGCGCCTGGCTACTGCAGCCGCTGGACCGCACCTGACTGACGCTCCGCGTGCCTGTGTTATCGTCCGCCGTGCTCTTGTCCACGTGCCTGCGCCGTTGCCCATCGTGTTATTGGCCACGTGCTCCATATCGGCAGTCTTCCACACTCACTCGTCGCTACGGCCAGCCAAGCGCACGTTCAGCTCCCTTTGTGGTATGCTGTACCGCTAAGCAGCGCTCCTCGTTCGTGCCCCTGCGCCAAGCCGGGGACAAAGGATATCCCAGTATTTCCACCGATCCCCTTAGCTTTTATTATTGAGGAAAGCACTGTTTCTATCCAAATAGTGGGTTCTAATCCCAACAATGTCCCACACAAACTAAAATCCTATCCAGCGTGTTGACATTTGCCGAGGCAGATATGCTTCGAGCACGACTACGTCGCGGCGACAAGCAGGTTAACCCGCAGTGGCCATCCAATCAGCAGGCGCATCGCAACTAAAATCTATTTTAGTCTTGGGTAACACGGGTAGCTCATTCTTATATAAGAACAATAAGGTGAAATCAATACACAGATCAAGTATGCATGCCCATACCCATGCTCAGCGTTCTAGAATTGCCGGCTGTGCGTGTTACGAAGCATCCTATGAGGCGGCATTTTTCACTAATTTTCCCCATACTTCATGTGAATTTTCACTACTACCTGATATTGTCTAGCCACACACACCAGACCCATATTTTCTTTTCAGATGTTTTAAGGCGTCATCCAAAACCGGGCTCACCTGAAGTCATCAAACATAAACAAGGCTCAACAGAACCTGGACACCCATGGCTATATCTTGTCTCACCTACAGTTGTTTTATGCCTACGTATTTACAAAGCAAGGACACCAGGTACCTTCAAGCCCAAGAGCCTCAGTGACTCCAGCTACTTGCGTGCATTAAGTTTGGGTTATTAATCACATTTATCACAATCATCAGCTATGCGCCAAATGCAAGATTTTCGGGCATCCCCAATTTCTTGGGTCACACCACCCGAACACCACAGCAAAAAATCTTGTATCCGAAGAAACTTGACCACTAAACTGCACCGCTCCCGAAATGTAGAAGTGAAAAATTAAGAAAAACCTTCGCAATGAACTCTACAAGCTCAATATCACAAGTTGAGTACACCTTTTCACAATTTTTTGGCCAAACTAATTGACAACAAAATTTGACCGAATATTTTTCACCGAATACCGAGCAAATTTACCTGGAAACACGCTCTTATCACAGCGCTCCCGAAAACCAGTGAGTGGAACGATCCTACCAAATTTAGGCCAATCTCTGTAATGCCAGCAATAGCAATGATGGTTGAGCGTATTGTTCATGACCAACTTAGTTCATATTTTAAAGAGCATGAATTCTTTTCGCATACACAACACGGATATCGTGCGAATTTTTCAACAGGGACAGCACTTACTGTAGTGACTGATAAAATACCGCGATGGATGCTGGGGAGATCGCTTTGCTTTTTTATAGATCTGTCAAAATGTTTTGACGTTGTGGACCACAGCTTCTCTTATCCAAGCTTAAGATATGCAATATCGACACAAAATGGTTTGAAAGCTACCTTTGCAGGCATACCCAACAGGTTCAGGTCAGATATCCTTCAGGGCATACTGTACGCTCTCGTGGTCTTCCGAATGGAATGGGGGGTGTTTTAGGGTACCGCCCTCGGGCCGCTCCTACATTCCATTTTCTCGAACGATCTAGCGTTATATTCAGAAGGCACTACAGTGATATAATACGCTGATGACACGCAGATTTTGGTTACTGGAAAAAAGTGCAATGCAACAGCTTGTCGCAAACATGGAGAGTACCTTTTCAATTGTATTGGACTGGTTTAACAACCACTCTATGAAAGTCAGTGCAACAAAAACACAGTTAATGGTTTTCGGGACGAAGGCTATGCTGCGTCATATGCCTCCTGTGCATGTCAAGTTCGGGTCAGCTGTCATCACTGAAAGCAGTCCTGTCAAAAACCTTGGTGTGGTGATGGACAGAAATCTCCCATTTGTACCGCACATTGATCAGCTTGTTACCTGGTCGACGGGCGCTCTGATGGCCCTGTCCCATGCCAAGCATGCACTCTCAAGAGACACCCTTGTTCGCATTGTCGGAGCTCTAGTTCTTTCCCCGATTAGATGCTGTATAGCACTGTATGGTTCTCACAGAGGCGCCCAGTTCTACCGCGTGCAAAAACTCGTGAGCTTCTGTGCGCGGGTTGTGAGCGGAAGGAGAAGGTGTGACCATATATCGGATGTTGTCAGGGATCTACGATGGCTTAGTGCTGGTCAGCTCGTCAGATATCATATGTTGTGCCTGCTCAAAAAGGTCTTACTCACGGGTCAGCCACCAGATATGGCCACGATGTTCACACGTGCTGAGCACACTCATGAAATGCGACAGGCTAACCAACTGAGGCGCCCCCGAGTGGTGAGCAACTCTGGCACTCACCGATTTAGCTAGAGAACATCGGATTTTTTTAACTGCCTGCAGCCTGACTTGCGCAATGTTCAGAGTCTAGGCCGCTTCAAGCGCCAACTTATGGAGTTTCTAATGAGTGGGGCGAATGTTGGCACATGAGTGGGTGCGTGTGTTAGTTCTATTGTGTGATGCCACAATATGAATGCAATAGTGTAATTCACCGAGATGATCCGTTGACCGATTTGTGATGTGTTAGGCTATTTTTACTAGGATTCCAATTGTCTCTTTTGTGCCCGTTTTTATCAATGATGACGTGTAGCTTTTAAAAAGCCACTGAATCGTGTGGAAAGTTACGAAACATAGGGACATGAGCTCTAAGGCTGCATCTTTATTCAATTAATTTTATTTTTATTGGTCCTATACGTTGTGGTGCAATTTCATTTTTTTCTTCCTTTCCGATTATCTTTAAAGACACCATCTATGGCTTAAAATGGTCACCAGTTTCTTTGCAAAATGTTACAATGGCCAACTTGCATTTCATTCATATATGAATTGGGTTAATTCGCCAGCCGCCAAAACATGTCTGATATGCACCCGAGAGTGAACAATGCGTAGGGAATGAAAGCAAAAATACGTTCAGTGCTTAACATTGTCTCCTTCATTCCCTACAAATTGTTCACTCTTGGGTGCGTACCAAACATGTTTGGGTGCCTGGCATATTAATGCCAATTAGGTATGAAGTGTATGCAAGTTCTCAGTTGGATTATGCTGCAGAGAAATTGTACAACATTTGAAAAGGAATGTTCCCCATTTAAATATATTGAGATAAACGTCAGATATGATGGGAAAAGTTTGCTTGTAACTATTGGTAAACTTTCCAGGTTCAAAAGCGACCCTAACTAGCAAAATTTCAAAGCTTGAAAAAGGCGCCTCATTACGCCATTGTTGATGGTGTCATGGAAAGGTTTTGTGTCGACAGCAATACCTGGCAGCATCTGGCAGCAAGAACTAAAGAATACGTAGAAACGCACGAAAGCTGACGCCATCCGGCCATTCTCGTCGCGGGCGCTGTGCTGGGCGGTCGATTAGTGAATGGCTTGTCTGGGGATTTTTTGTCTCGGTATTGGTCGTAAGAAAAGCCTTGGCGGACTGTTTGACATACGTATTGTACTGTCAACTTATCCCTGCCTGCAGTGCTGTAGTCCTGACATTGATATTATGTAATGTGCGCAGTAGTTACTAACTTGTGTAATTATAACGCAGGTGCATGCAAAAATCAAATCTGTAACGTTGCTGTGAATTGATTGCCAAAACATTGCTAATGCCGTGGCAAAGATGGTAGGGTTGAGCTACCATGCATGTTTTTCTTGCTTACGATTATTTATGTAATTACTAGTTAACCCTGATATCACCATTGTGGTGGAATAGCATTCTCGCTGATAATAGTCATTTAGCGTGGTTAAATGAGTTATTACCAGTTATTCATAAATTACAAACTGTTGTCTCTTAGGCTTCACATAAGCTTGTCAACCAATGTGGTACATTGCATAATGGCACGAGTTAACAGTGTCATCGTAACACTACCTCAATACTCTACTGTGGCATGACATACTAAACAATGGTGTAGTTTCTGTTCTGTAATCCCTGCTGCTCTAACAATAAATTCCATCGTGAAAAGATGGGTTAGGCGTGTATTCTTGTACTAACTCCGCATCTGGCATACGAGTGACCAAAAACACATGATACAAAATACAAATCCCTTTCAGCAAAGCACACAACCAATAACTGACATCATTTGCTCATAATCATTTGCTCACCCTGTTTTGGGAATCCAAAAACCATAGGTGACAAAATGCAATCATGTCTTCTGCTCCCACAGCTATGCAACATGCTACAGCCATGAGATTGCTTCATTAATACGCGCTCGGGTGGGGACCAAAATGATCCCTCCGAAGGTTTTCCCGAAATGATTTCCGGACGGCGTAGTGTAGCCACGCCAAATTTTGCATAGCTGTAGACAATTAAATAGCAAATTGTCTGACATTAAACATTTAGAAGTATCTTGTAAGATCGCTGACCTATGGTAAGTAGAAGTCAGGTCATGGTTCCAGCGAAGACACGTTCTAGAGAATCGTTCAATCCGATCAAACAACGGAGTGTTAGACGAAACCATACATCACTGAGATACTTTCTTAGGCAACACAACAACTGAATAAAAAACCAATGACCTAGGGTCAGGTATGAATATCAGACCAAGGTAAAACCAACCTGTTTTATTACTCTAGAGCTTGCTGTATGGGCTGGTTTCTGGTGCTCATTTCGAACATATTGATGGCAGGAACCGTATTATACACCTTCCATGGACTTCATATAAGTCAGAACAGGTCACTGACCTAAAATGACCCGGGCCAACACTTTGATTTAGGAACATACTGCCTAGCGTAATCTTTGTCGCTTATCCAAATGCATAACTCAAAACCCTCTTGCATCGTTCTGATCATCATGACTTTAAAAGGTCACACAAGTTCACTTACCTTAACTGAGCGTGTAATATTTTGCTTAGAACAGTTGCCTGGGTTCTAGGGGCCCTTTGGAGACTAATATGGAATCTAACCTTGTTTGATCTTAACTGACCCGGAGGTCATGACCAAAGAACTTTAAACTTTGACCTAAGTGGGTTCACGTACAGTTCAACACACGCTGTGAATTTTGTCTCTCTATCGCTCTTCATTCCAGGGATCTCAGGGGGTTAAATTGATTCCCTTCACCCGAGCAAAGGTTGACCAACCGGTGACCCTGGCGCGTGTTAAAAGGTCACATAAGTTCACTAACCTTAACTGAGCGTGTGATATTTTGCTTAGAGCAGTTGCCTGGGTTCTAGGGGCCCTTTGGAGACTAATATGGAATTTAACCTTGTTTGAGCTCATCTGACCCGGAGGTCATGACCAAAGAACTTTAAACTTTGGCCTAAGTGAGTTCACGTACAGTTCAACACCCTCTGTGAATTTCGTCTCTCTATCACTCTTCATTCCGGGGATCTCAGGGGGTCAGATTGATCCCCTTGACCCGAGCTAAGGTTGACCAACCGGTGACCCTGGCGCGTGTTTAAAAGGTCAAACAAGGTCACTGACCCTTACTGAACGCGTGAAATTTTTCTTAAAACAGCTGCCTAGGTTCTAGGGCTCTAAAATCACTGCAATATTCCCCCAATGTTACAATGCCTGGCTAACCCATAAAACCGTGCAGGGCACCTTACTCCGGTATACAAGGCGCTAACTGAGCTGTCTGTAAAAAATACGTCAGTAAAACAAGAGAAAACGTCAGTACGAGATAAACGTAGATTTGCCATCGCGTCTTGTCTTTTTTATAACATTCGGAAGCGTGCCGTTTTTCGGTACTGCACTATTTTTGCAGAGAGTGGCGGTGGCATTTTCTTAAATGCCCAGTTGACCACAAGTGCCCGGCAACACTGAAAGTGCTCGCCCTTAAGCTCGCGACGCGCATGCACAGCGAATTTTTTTTAACAGCCAACCACCTTCCGTGGATTGTACCATGCGTGCCGCATCATCGCTCGTGTTAAGGTATTAGCAGCCATGCTTTCTGGACCATAAGCAGAAAACAGCCTGAAATATAACGACGATCGTATAACGTTTATATGACGTCATCAATCCCAAGGTGACTTTCAAATAGTCTCCCAATAAACCTTTTCGCACATTTGCAGGCCGTTAACTCAGGAACCAGAGGGCTTTATGTCTTTTTGGGTCTTCACTAGCCTTTCAGCATCAGTCACAGCATCAAAGGCATCCGTCATCGACCGCTTCCCTGCGAATCATCGGTTGGTGTTTGATTCTGCGGCCGTGCCGCTCCGACGCCGACCTGAAGGTGGTGCAACTCAGAGCGTCAGCCTGTCGCCTGTACCAGAGAACATCTTGACCTGCTAACCCTTCTGCTTGCAACCTGAACCTGTCTCAATGCGTGCTCCATTCCGCCGTCCCGCCCTCTCGGAAGCGGTGCCGGGCCGAGCCTGCTCACGTGGAATCGGTGGACCGGCGGCCGGTTGTGGTCGGGTCGTCTGGCTGGACGGGGGCGTCCGCTGCACAGGGCGTTGTGTCAGGTGGGGCAGCGCCGCCGGCGGCAGCGTGACGGCCAACCGCGTCGCGCTCCCACGGCCGAATAAAAGGCCGGCCGCACAGACACCAGGCACCAGTCACTCGCCAGCAGTGGTGTCCATCTCACAGCGCCACGGCAAACATGAAGCTGGTGAGTACGGTCCGGAAGATCGGTGCTTCACATGTAGGCTGCCTTTCGTATCCCAGCGGCGTCCGTACTGTCAGTTAGGGCGCCACAGAAGGTCTTGCAAATAGGGTTGTTGCTCATCTTCCATAAATTCCGCGTCCGGCAAAGTCAAAGTGTGTTTAGTTTTTGTGCTTGGGCGGTTTTTTTTCATTCCGTTTCAATGAGCCTAAACAGGTAGGCATGCAGCCATTTCGGTGAACTGCAATATACCACACTGGTCAGAAAAGATCAGAACAGAAGTGCGGACGTAGGCTATAATTTCAACAGCCCCTGGATCAGTGCGAAAGGCCACGTCGCCGGTCGTCGCTGTCAGGTGCTGCACATATTCCACAACTATCCCTTGATCCCTGCATCCACAGCCGAGACTGATGGCAGAAACTGACCTGACAAAGGCGCTGAACTAAGTCTTATCACGGCAAAAAGATGCGTCGCGATTTCAGCCTCTTCTTGCAAAGCTGGGTCGGCACCCCCTCTGACGTCAGCTGGGTGTGTTTCCAGTTGATCGTAGCTTCGCTGGCGGCTCTGGCCTGCGCTGATGGCCCGCGGCCGCAGCCGGCACCCGCCTCCTACCAGCGGCCAGCGGCCCCGGCACCAGCCTCCTACCAGCAGCCGGGGGCACCGGCCTCTTACCAGCAGCCGGCCGGCTACGGCCAGCCCTTCGCCATCCTCAGCGAGGAGAACGTCCACCCGGGCGACGGCACCTACCAGTTCAGCTTCCAGACCGAGAACGGCATCTCACGTAACGAGAACGGCAGCCCCAAGGACGGCTACGGCAAATCCGAGTACGGCCAGCCCACCGGCGGCTACGTCCAGCAGGGCGGCTGGAGCTACAGCGACGGCTACGGCAACCCCATCCAGGTGACGTTTGTTGCCGACGAAAACGGCTACCAGCCGTCTAGCAACATCCTGCCGACGCCGGTGCCGACCGAGTACCCGCTGCCGATCGTGCCACAGGTGTACCAGGGAGAGCAGAGCTATGGCTCTGCCCCAGCTCCCGCTTCCGCCCGCTACAGCGCCCCGGCTCCTGCTGCCCGGCAGTACAAACGCTCCCGCTCCTGCGGCTCCTGCTCCTGCTCCTCGGCAGTACAATGCTCCCGCTCCTGCTCCTGCTCCCAGGCAGTACAGCGCTCCCGCTCCTGCCCCCAGGCAGTACAATGCTCCTGCTCCGGCTTCTGCTCGTTATAGTGCTCCTGCCCCCGCCCGCAACTACTAAAACGGATGGACGGCGAGCGCTGGGAATAGTGCATATGCGTGTGCGAGGCTGTGAAGCTGCATGAGTGATATATTTATCCGTCTGTATTGCTAAGAAATACAGGCGCATGTAGAATAAACTGTCTTTACCGCACTCTTATGATCATTTACACCTGAGTCAAACGATGCCAACGATGTAAATGGCCAGCAGCATGATGGACCGACCAGGCAACCTTTCAACTGAATAGCTCACATCCCCACCAGATCCCTGACCTGGCTGCCAGGAGCCCACAGAAGAGGGATCGACAACGCCGGGCTGCTAGTCAGGTCGCACGGCACGGTCCGGGGTGCCGTGAAACGTCCCTGATCTTTTGAAAGGTAGCGCTCAAATCGTCGTTTTGGGAGCGCTGCTTCATTGGATTGTTTTTCTTGTGATGAGAATATCTGCACTGCAATTGAAACGTTTCAGATCCAGGAGCTGTCCACACCAATGCACACAAAGCTTGTGTTAGTAGTTACTCAGCAGCCCAAGTGAAAGCGGCTCCGGTTTATAGTCAACTACTGTGATGATTCTTGAGTGGGACAAAAACTACCTCCGCACTTGGCGGGGGAGGGACTTTGGAACATCCCAATGACATGACCGATCCTAAATCGGGATTCACCTAACCAACCCTGAAATTTCGGTTTCCCCTTGGACTTATGCCAATTTCACTTCACGGTCGGACGAAAAGCCACAAAACATGTAGCGAGTATCCTGTGAAATGTGGTGAGGCTAGGGCGGAGTTAGAACACTCGAGAGTGAGGGGTGTTGGGGTAGGATGGGCTGGGTTGCGGTATCTCTAATTTGAAGAGGGCAGCTTAAGCGGGAAAGGTGGCGCTGCAACGGAATGCGCGCTGCACAACAATGGTTTTGTGCCAAAGGTTCCATTTTTCTATCACTGCTTTTTAGGGGATTTCTTGGCCGTTGCGAGAAGATTGGAGGGGATATGGAGTTCTGTGACGCTTTGTTTGGACACGCGAATGCTCGTGAGGTGGACAAGCGACTCCGCCTGAGCTGAACACGCGACTAAGTTGGACACGCGACGGCTCCTGTGCTTGGGTTATTGCTACTCCAGCGATGGGCTCAGCGACACTGGACTGAGCTACGCACACGTTTCGTTCTGGCACACTTGATGTGATGCGTTTCACCGTTTCCGCGATGGCCATTACCTTTCAAAGTATATTTCTAATTCATATGTGCGTTCCGTTTACGTAGCCATCTCCTTCAAAACAGGTATCTGCATACAGGCCTGTGTGAAAATACAGTTCAGCATACGACGTAGCATACTGCGATTAACTGCATACTGCATACTGCATTCTGCGATTAAGATCCGAAAGCTGCAGTCAGCAGGCAATGTGAAGCGTAAACGAAGGTCTAGATATCAGTTGCTAACTATTCATTTTCGTAAATATTTTGGGACAATACAAATTAGCTCAATGAGATATTGATAAATATACCACGTTGTTTTGCTGCTTTGCAAAGTACGCATGACAGTGACACGGCAGCATTTTTGAACAGATTATTCTTACTATCCTTGCTTGTACGCACCATAACAAACGACGTAAATTTAGTTTACGCTGTTGAATGATACGTCCCTCTAAGGACAGCAGACACAACATATAAGATCCCGAGTTTGATATTTCAATACGAATATGGCATCGCGGCTGTTGTGGCGCATGCGAATGTTGTGAATAGAAAGAGTGAAACTGTCGAGTTCTAGTGGCTGTATGAGATAAAATATGTCTGCATTTCCCTAAAACTATAATATTGGTGTCCATGTACAATGTAATTTGCAAAGTGAACTTTCCACAACTGGAAATATCCAGGTTTCTTTACGCCTTGCCGGTGTAAAGTCATGAGCTTATGCAGGCTATTTAAGAAGACCACGCATTGGTCTTACCAAGCTGAGGTACAGGCGTGAAATCTCCGTACCTTTTATTTATATGCTGCTTTAAATTTCAAACTCCCCCTTTGTAATTTGCATTCAAAAATCGGCACCGCAGTGCTAATTAAGATGGCAATGAAACGACATCTTGTTGGCACATTTTATCTGCATGTGAAAAATTACAGAATACCCGAAGAACACCGATTGTACTTAACGTCAGATAAGATTTGTTGCACAGTCGGTTTTTGCGAGTCAGATCGCTAGCTGGCCAGGGCGGACCGGGATACGGGAGGACATTTTGCAAGAAAGCGACGTTTCTGAACCGTACCCACCGTTTTACGGTCGGAGCCAGGCGGACCTCTGCAGCTGGAGAATGCGGACATCACATACCGTGTACCCTGACAGGGTGTCAGGCCGTGTGACACCGATCAGAAGAGCTCAGAGCCTTTCCGCCCGTTCGGTCGAGTGTTACATGCAGCTCGAACACTGCACGGCTTAGGGTTCGGGCTCAAATAAGTATACTCTCACACGATGGCCTTCCAATCGAGTACGAATACTAGTGGAAAACAAATTTGCAGTTGCCACCAGGGACAGAGGGCAGTTGACGAGAACCGACCGCACCGTTATCTTCAATATCTTGTTGACCTTCCATTCATTGACCATTTTCTCGTACCTTAACCGAGCATTGCTGCGCAGTCAAAATTTATCACATCATCGCGTGGTTCTTTGTCCATCCGCCGTTGTTCGTGCGGTGGCTAACGAATCAATATAGGGGATATTTACATACCATGACACACCGCGACCACAAACGATGGCGTTAGCGGACGTGAGCCGGCGACCACAGCCGTGCCAGTGAGTGCTCATGTCACGCCGTGCTATGCCCCTTCTTCTCGAGAGCAGGAAAACTTGCAAGTGCCGGCAACTGTTCATTGGCAATTGTTAAGTTTTCATCACACTCGGGTCTGTCTGCCATTGCGCTACGTTTTCCGAACACAGTGACATCTAGGTGTCTACCCCGCCCGTGAGCGATGAACACGACAGGGGAAGCTGAAGAGCGCGTACTGCCGCCACGCAGCGGGATGGCAGGTCAGCGTGCATTGTACGTAGCGGATGACGGTCGACCTCACTGGGATTAAGAGCCAAGTCAAAACTCAAGGCCGGCATGTTAAGGGCGCGCACAACGTCAGCCTGTTCATGGCATCATCAAATACACGCAATTGGCCATACCCACGCAGTTCGCGTAATTGGCGCGTTTAGTATCATAGCGCTGTTCCTCTCTATTTAGTCTTCCCATCCGGCTAGAAGAGGCGAAGAATTGACCAAATGTGTCATCGTATTCCATCATGAGCTGCTTGTAGACACTGTTGGGCTACGTGTGGCTACGTGTGTTTTTAGAACATGCACAGACAACGACTCACTTTTGCATAATCGCTTACAACATAGTTCAACATCTTCACCAGCCTCTCAATATCAGTCACAACATCAAAGGTATCCGTCATCGGTCGCTTCCCTTGCGAATCATCGGCTGGTGCTCGATTCCGCGGCCGTGCCGCTCCGACGCCGACCTGAAGGTGGTGCAACTCAGAGCGTCAGCCTGTCGCCTGTACCAGAGAACATTTTGACCTGCTAACCGTTCTGCTTGTAACCTGAACCTGTTTCTGTGCGTGCTCCGTGCTTCCGGTCCCCGCCCTCTCGGAAGCGGCCCTGGGTCGGGCCGGCTCACGTGAGATCGGTGGACCGGCGGCCGGTCGTGGTCAGGTCGTCTGGCTGGACGGGGGCGTCCACTGCAGAGGGCGTTGCGTCAGGTGGGGCAGCGCCGCCGGCGGCAGCGTGACGGCCAACCGCGTCGCCCTCCCACGGCAGAATAAAAACCCGGCCGCACAGACACCAGGCACCAGTCACTCGCCAGCAGTGGTGTCCATCTCACAACGCCACGGCAAAAAATGAAGCTGGTGAGTACGGCCAGAAAGGTCTGTGCTACACATGGGAGCTGCCTCTCGTATTCCAGCGGCGCCTGTACTGTCAGTGAGGAGGCCAGGGAAGGTCTTGTAGATAGGGTCGTTGATAATCTCTCATTTTTTTCCGTGTCCGGCAAAGTCAGAGTGTGTTTAGTAAACGGGTAGGTATGTAGCCATTTCGGTGAACCGCATTATTAGCATGACGTGCTTAAATTGGTCACCTTAAAAGTAAGAACGTAATTTGACACCCTAAAACTTTTTGTAAGATACCCCATTGGCCAGAAGAAATCAGAACAGAAGTGTTGACGTAGGCTACAATTTCAACAGTCCCTGAATAAGTGTGAAAGGCCACGTCGCCAGTCAATGCGCTGTCACATGATGCACGTATTCAACAGCTAACCCTTCCCCACCCTGCATCCACGCCCAGAGACTGATGACAGAGGATGGCCAGGCAAAGGTGCCTGCACCGCCGGGTCGGCACCTCCTCTGACGTCAGCTGGGTGTGTTTCCAGCTGATCGTAGCCTCGCTAGCGGCTCTTGCCTGCGCTGATGGCCCGCGGCCCGCAGCCGGCGCCCGCCTCCTACCAGCGGCCGGCGGCCCCGGCACCAGCCTCCTACCAGCAGCCGGCGGCACAGGCCTCCTACCAACAGCCGGCCGGCTACGGCCAGCCCTTCGCCATCCTCAGCGAGGAGAACGTCCACCCGGGCGACGGTACCTACCAGTTCAGCTTCCAGACCGAGAACGGCATCTCACGTAACGAGAACGGCAGCCCCAAGGACGGCTACGGCAAATCCGAGTACGGCCAGCCCACCGGCGGCTACGTCCAGCAGGGTGGCTGGAGCTACAGCGACGACTACGGCCACCCCGTCCAGGTGACGTTTGTTGCCGACGAGAACGGCTACCAGCCGTCCAGCGACATCCTGCCGACGCCGGTGCCGACCGAGTACCCGCTGCCGATCGTGCCGCAGGTGTACCAGGGCGAGCAGAGCTATGACTCTGCCCCAGCCCCCGCTCCCGCCCGCTACAGCGCCCCGGCTCCTGCTGCCCGGCAGTACAACGCTCCCGCTCCTGCGGGTCCTGCGCCTGCTCCCCCGGCAGTACAAACGCTCCTGCTCCTGCTCCCAGGCAGTACAGCGCTCCCGCTCCTTCGGCTCCTGCTCCTCGGCAGTACAACGCTCCCGCTCCTGCTCCTGCTCCCAGGCAGTACAGCGCTTCCGCTCCTGCTCCAAGACAGTACAATGCTCCTGCTCCGGCTCCTGCTCGTTACAGTGCTCCTGCCCTCGCTCGCAACTACTAAGGCGGATGGACGGCGAGCGCTAGGCATAGCGTTTACGAGTGTGCGAGGCTGTGAGGCTGCGTGAGTGAAATATTTATGCGCCCGTGTTGCTGAGTAATACGGGCGCATGTAAAATAAACTGTTTTCACCGCTCTGTTATGATCATCTGTACCTGAGACAATCGATGCCAACGATGTAAATGGCCAACAACATGATGGACCGACGAGGCAACATTTCAACTGAATAGTTCACATCCCCAAAAGATCCCTGATCTGGTTGCCAGGAACCCACAGATGATGGATCGACAACGCCGGACTGCTAGTCACGTCGCATGGCTGGCTCCGTTGCACAGGTTGTACTTGCAAGGCGCTTGTCCCGGCGGAGTCGGGTGTCAGAATGGTAGGCCCCGCAGCACGGGTTGTACTTCCAGAGCGCCTGTCCGGCGGTGTCGGGCGTCAGAATGGGAGGCCCCGCCGCACATGTTGTACTTGAAGGGCACCTGTCCGGCGGAGTCGGGTGTCAGAATGGTAGGCCCCGCCGCACACGTTGTACTTGAAGGGCACCTGTCCGGCGAAGTCGGGCGAGAGGATCAGTGCGTTGACGGAGAAGTTCACGGTAATGTTGATCTGGCCGCTCGCCTTCTCTAGCGACGCCTTCTCTAGCAAGTCGCTTAAGAGGCGCCACTTGAACGTGCAGCAGCGTCTGGGTCGAGAGGTTTTTGATGCAGATCTTGCGCTTTAGATACTTTCAAGCGCGTTGGCTTTTTGTCTCTGTGGAGCGTTTCCGTCTTGGGGAAGATGTTAAAGTAGGCCTGCAAATGAACTGGCCCGTCTTGGATGAGATCGGCGGAACCACTTCCCAGGACCTGCCAAAAGCCCCGCACGTGGCCCCACGCCGTACACTGCAGCGGGGTCTTAAGCTGTCAGCAAACAGATCAATACACTTCTAATTTATCACACTGCAAGTTCTTCAGACGCGGGAGACGCCTGTAGGCCTCCGTTGGCTTCTGTCTGGCGCTAAGGCCGTCAGTCACCGATGTCAGAAGTGGTAGGATTTGGTCGCCGGTTGACAAGGTTGACGTCTTTATACCCAATCTTTTTTAGCATAGCTAATGATGCGGCAAACTTTTTGCTGCAAACATTGCAAGCTCATGCCTGTTTATTGCTGGACGTTCTGTGGCACCGTGTCGACACCTGTTGCGTGCACCAGGCTGGTGTTTAACCTGTCGCCTTTCTGTACTCCAGCTGACGAGTCCCGGGCCTGAAAGCTTTCCCATCTTTCCAAGTCTTCCTCATGGGACAATGTAAGAGCATGGCAAAGAGGGCATGTACCACCTGCCCAAAGGCAAAGAGGAGGCTTGAAACCCCGGGCCGTGGTCGCAACAAATTTGTAAGTGAAGGTACAGGAGGGAGTAACTGTGACCACACGCATGCAAACGTTCGTGGAAATCACGGAAGTCAAGTTGATCTATGAAGTTGTACTAAGTTGTACGTGCCAGAGCCTGACTACTGCAGCGACTGGACCGCACCGGACTGGCGCTCCGCGTGCCTCTGCCATTGTTCACCATGCTCTTGTCGGCGTGCTTGCACCGTTGTCCTTCGTGTTCTTGGCCACGTGCCTGCGCCGTTGTCCGTGGAGTTATTGGCCACGTGCTCCATGCCGGTGCTCTTCCACCTTCACTCATCAAGGCCGACCGAGCGCACGTTCAGCCCCTGTGCGATATGCTGTACCGCTAGGCAGCGCTCCTCGTCCGTGCCCCTACGCCAAGCCGGGGACAAAGGATATCCCAGTATTTCCGCCAAGCCCCTTAGCTATCATTACTGAGGGAAAGCACCGTTCCTATCCAAATAGTGGAGTCTAATTCAACCAATGTCCCACACAAACTAAAATCCTATCCAACCTGTTGATATTTGCCGAGGCAGATATGCTTCGAGCACGACTACAGCGCGGCGACAAGCAGGTTAACCCGCAGTGGCCATCCAATCAGCAGGCACATCGCAACTAAAATATATTTTAGTCTTGGGCAACACGAGTAGTTTCATTCTTATATAAGAACGATAAGGTGAAATCAATACAGATTAAGTATGCATGCCCATACCGATGCACAGCGTTCTAGAATCACCGACTGTGCGTGTTAAAGAGCACCCTATGAGGCGGCATTTTTCATTCATTCTCCCCATACTTAATGTGAATTTTTCACTCCTTCCTGCTATCGTCTAACCACACATACCAAACCCATACTTCCCTTTCAGAGGTTCCAAGACGTCATCCAAAACCGAGCTCACTTGAAGCCATCAAGCAAAAACAAGGCTAAACAGAACCCGGACACCTATGGCTATATCCTGCCTCACCTACATTTGACTTATGCCTATGCATTTACAAAGCAAGGGCACCAAGTACCTTCAATCCCGAAAGCCTCAGTGACTCCAGCTGCTTGCTTGCGTCAAGTTTGGTTTATTGGTAAAATTCATCACAATCATCAGCTCTGTGCCAAATGCAAGGTTTACATGCATCCCCAATTATTTGGGTCACACTACACAGACAACGCAGCAAAGAAAAGCTTAATACAAACACCACCAAAGCGTGGTAGATAATTTTACTCCACGTATTTCTTGTACCCGAAGAAACTTGACGACTCAATTACTACTTAATGAAGTATAAAGCTGAATATCGAAATTTGAGCACTCGTTTTCACGGACTTTGGATCAAGCTGATTGATGACCAAAACTGGCCCAACAACTCTACGTCTCTATCTTTATTCAATTACTGTTGCTTTTCTTGGTCTCAGACGGTTGTGATACAACTTCACTTTTTCTTCCTTTCCGATTATCTTTATAAACACCATCTATGGCTTCAAATGTTGACCATTTTCTCTGCAAAATACTCAGTCTGCAAGCTGGCATTTAATTTGTACATGAATTGGATTAATTTCTAAGCCGCCCAAACATGTTTGATATGCACCCGAGAGTGAATAATGCGTGGGAAATTAAGATGAAAAGCAAGTTTCTTGCTTCACATTGTCTCCTTCATTCCCTACAGATTGTTCAGTCTTGGGTACAATCCCCTTCATGTTTGGGCGGCTGGCAAATTAATTCAATTTAGATATAAGTGTATGCAAGGTTTTGGTCGGAACATTTTGCAGAGAAATTGCAAAACACTTGAAAGGGAATGTTCCACATTCGAACATATTGAGATAAGCATCTGATACGACGGGAAAAGTTTACTTGTAACCATTGGTAAGCTTTCAATGTTTAAAAGCAGCCCTAAAAAGCAAAATTTCAAAGTTTGAAAAAGGTGCCTCGTTACGTCATTGTTTGATGGCGTCATGGAGTTGGTTTGTGACGACAGCAATACCTGGCAGCATCTGGCAGCAAGACCTACAGAATACATCGAAACGCACGAAAGCTGACGCCAACCGGCCATTCTCGCCGCGGGCGCTGTGTTGCGTGGCTGATTAATGGACGGCTTGTTTGTGTATTCTTTGTCTTGACATTGGTCGTAAGAGAAGCCTTGGTGGGCTGTTTGACATACATATTGTATTGTAGACTTATCCTTACCTGCAGTGCTGTAATCCTGGCAATAATATCATGCGATGTGCACGGTAGTTACTTACTTGTGAAATTGTAACGCAGTTGCATGCAAAAATCAGTGAATCTGTGCTCGTTGCTGTGAATTGATTGCCAAAACATTGTTAATGTCATGGTGAAGGTAGTAGGGTTGAGCTACCATGAATGTTTTTCTTGCTTAGGATAATTCATGCAATTACTAGTTAACCCTGATATAACCGTTGTGGTGGAACAGCATTCTTGCTGATGATAGTCATTTAGAGTTGTTAGATCAGTTAATACCAGTCAGTCATAACTTATAACCTGTTATCTCATAGGCTTGACATAGAGTCGCTAACCAATGTGGTACAGTGCATAATGGCACGGGTCAACAGTGCCATCGTGGCACTACCTCAGTGCTGCACTGTGGCATGACATAATGAGCAATGACATAGTTGTTGTGCTGTCATCCCTGCTGCTTTCACAATAAATTCCATCGTGAAAAGATGGGCCAGACGTGTATTCCTGTATTACCCTCCGCATCTGACATATGACTGGCCAAAACCACATGATACAAAATACAAATCCCTTTCAGCAAAGCACACAACCAATACGTGACATCACTTGCTCAGCCTGTTTTGGGAATCCAAAAACATGGGTGACAAAAATGCAATCATGTCTCCTGCTTCCACAGTCATGCAACATGCAGCCATCAGGCTGCTTCACTTAACACACGCTCGGGTGGGGTTCAAATTGACTCCTCCGAAGGTTTTCCCAAAGTGATTTTCGAACGGCGCGGCGTAGCCGCGCCAAATTTTGCAAAGCTGTATACAATTGGATAGCGGATTGTCGGACAACAAACATTTAGATGCACCTTGTAAGGTCGCTGACCAATGGCAGGTCAAAATCAGGTCATGGTTTCGGCGAAGGCACGTTCTAGGGAATCGTTCAATCTGATCAAGCAACGGAGTGTTTAGACAAAGCCATACATCTCTGAGATACCTTTTTAAGCAACACAACATTTGAATAAACAAATAGCATTAACCTAGGGTCAGGTATGAAGGTCAGACCAAGGTCAAAATCAGCCTAATTTGTTTCTCTCAGGCTTGTTCTATGGGGTGGTTTCTGGTGCTCATTTCGAACATATTGGTGAGAGGAACCGCATTGTACGTCTTCCATGGACTTATTATAGGACAGAATAGGTCAGTGACCTAATATGACCCAGGGCAACAATTTTTTTCCAGTAACATACTGCCTAGCGTAATCTTTGTCGATTATGCAAATGCAGAACTCAAATCCCTCTTGGATCAGTTTGATCATCATGACTTTAAAAAGTCGAACAGGGTCACTAACCTTAACTGAGTGTGAAGTTTTGCTTAGATTGGTTGCCTAGATTCTAGGGGCCTCTTGGAGACCAATCTGGAATTTAACCTTTTGACCTTTTCTAACCCGGAGGTCATAACCTCGGAACTTTAAACTTTGACCTAAGTGAGTTCACGTATAGTTCAACACATCCCGTGAATCTTGTCCCTCCAGCTATCTTCGTTCCCGAGATCTCAGAGGGATCAAAGTGACCCCCTCCGCCCGAGCGAAGGGTATCTAACCGGTCATCCGAGCGCATATTAAAAGGTTAAACCAGGTCGCTTACCTTAACTGAGCGTGTGAATCTTTTCATAAAACAGTTGTCTAGGTTCTAGTGGCCCTTTGGAGACCAATCTGGAATCTGACCTTGTTTGATCTCATGTGACCTAAATATCATGACCCTATGAACTTTAGACTGTGACCTAAGGGATCTCACGTACAGGTCAAGACACTGTGAATTTGGTGTGTCTAGCTCTCTTACTTCCCGAGATCTCAGGGGGTCAAATTGACCCCCACACGAGCGAAGGGTAGCCAAACGGCTACCCGGGCGCGTGTTAAAAATGCGGTTCACACAGGTAATCACACATGCATAACACCTGCTGACCTTGCAGAATGCTGGAGCCATGACAAGTGCATGTAGTTGTGGTGAGATGGGCGAAATGCAAGGAAGTGATGGAGCTGCCGGTGCACACAAGGCACATGATAAAAATGTGACTAGGCGTTGTCCAAGAAACCAACCACCGTACTTCTCCACCTTTCTCAGCACCCAGCATCTCACGGAAGTTGCAGTGACTAAGACTATATAACAGTGTCAGTGACTATATATGAGGATGGTGACCCACAAGCAATGCTTGCCTGCATATAAGATTCATTAAAACAGTGGTAGGTGCTTCCATGATATACAGCACTATATTTCAGAATTCTTAAGTGAAAGACAATTTTAAAAGGTGCACCATGCAAGCTTATACCAAGCATGTGCATTAATGGTCCACACTGACCTATCCCTTCTGCCTAAATGAATTGCTAATATAATGGCATGCAATGGATTAATTATATGCTGAAATATATCAATAGGTCCCAAATGTTGGCAAGATCATCATGTAGTGGCAAATGGCCTTTGGACACCCCTGCAGCATGGGTGCTTGCGTTCTTTCAGTTTGACGGCGTCAGTACCTTGTCATATTCAAACGCAAGCCTAAAGATAGAGGTAGGTATCAAACTATAGCATTTTATTGGGAGTCAATATATTTAAAGAATACCAAAAACAGTGGTCTCTCTTAGAAGTATGAACCTTGCACGCACACTCCCCACCACATCAAGGTCAAAACAAGCCACTGCCACACACCTCCAGTGATCACACACATTTCAAACGCCTGATTTATACTCTAATGTCAATGAAGTCTAATCCCACACTTGCACAACTCGCGGGACTATCAAATTGCTGATTTTCTCGCAATATCCGCGCAGGTTTTCGGTTGTAACACCGTGTTACGCCGTGAGTTCCCTTCAAAACAAAGTCTCAACAGGGGTTCATGGCTGTATAAGAGCTATCAAGAGGTTGCACTTGAAGGGCGCAATTCTTTTGTTCCAGATTTAAACTTGTCCCACAAGATGTGACGAACATTTAGCCATATATATACATATATATATATATATATATATATATATATATATATATATATATATGCATATATATACATATATATATATATAAAATTACTGTAATATTTCCCAAAATTTGATATGCCTGGCTGACCCATAAACCCGTACAAGGCTCTTTGCTTCGGTGCACAAGGCGCTAAACGAGCTGTCTGTAAGAAATACGTTAGTAGAAGAAAAAACGTCAGCGCGAGAGAAACGCGGATTTGTCGTCGCGTCTTGTTTGCTTTGTAACATTTGGGAGAGTGCCGTTTTTCGGGGCTGTACTTTCTTTGCGGACAGTGGCATTCTCTTTTTATAACATTGAACCAGGGCCTAGAACTAAGGAAAAATGCCCCGTTTGCGACGAGTGTCGCACAACCTCAAAGTGCTCACGCTTACGTTCGCGACACGCATTCAGCAGCGAAATCTTTCTAACAGTCAATCACCTTCCGCGGATTGCATCATACGTGCCACATCATCGCTCTTGCAAATGTATCAGCGGCCATGCTGTTTGACCATGAGCAGAAAACCGCCTATAATATAACAGCAATCTTATGGCGTTTCTATGACGACATGAATGCCAAGGTGATTTTAAAGTAGTCTCCCCAAAAAACTTTTCACACTTTTCCGGGAGTACAACTCGGGGACAGAGGATTTTGGGTCTTAAAAGGGCATGGCCGTGAACTGCATCAAAAGCTCCTCAACACGTCTATTTCAGTTCAAAACCCCATGTAAAGGTGGAACGTTGCCTTTAAGGACAGCAGACACAACAGTTTGAACGGATCAGATCTTGATTTTGATCAGGTCTTGAGTTTGGTCTTTTTTTGGTTTGGTTTGGTCTTTTTTGTCAGATCTTGATTTTGATCAACAGATCTTGAGTTTGGTACTCTAATACGAATATGACACCGCAGCTGTTGTGGCGCATTCGAATGTTGTGAAAAAAGAGTAAAACTGTTGATTTCCAGTGGCTTTGTCGGATGAAATATGTCTGCGCTTTCCTAGAACTGTATATCATCTGTGTCCATGCACACCGTAATGAGCTAAGAAGACTTCCCATGACTTGAAATATTCAGATTTCTTTACGCTTTGCTAGTGCAAAGTCATAAGTGGATGCAGGTTATTTAAAAAGACCAAGCCTTTGTCTTGCCCAGATGAGGATCAAAGCGTGAAATACCTGTACCTTTTATTTGTCCGCTGTTTCAAATTCAACATCTTCCTTTTGACTTGTACCCAGAAACTGGCACCACAGCACCTAATAAGATGACCCTGAGATGACATGCTATAGGAGCATTTTATACACATGCGTGAAATCGCGAAATACTGGCCAAATCTAGATTACCCTTCATATAACGTTTGCGGGTGAACGCCGTGTTAGATCTGTGGAACAGCCGGCTTTTGCGGGTGAGATTCACTAGCTGGCTAGGGCGGGCCGGGATACGGGAGGACATTTTGCAAGAAAGTGACCTTTCTGAACCGTACCCACCGTCTTACAGTCGGAAGCCAGGCGGACCTCTGCAGCTGGAGAATGCGGACATCACATACCGTGTCCCCTGACAGGGTGTCAGGCCGTGTGACACCGCTCAGAAGAGCTCAGAGCCCTTCTGCCCGTTCGGTCGAGAGTTACGTGTAGCCCGAACACTACACGGCTTAGGGTTCGGGCTCAAGTAAATACACTTTCACACGATAGCCTTCCTATTGAATACGGACACCAATGAAAAGCAAATTTGCAGTCGGCAACAGGACCAGAAGTAGTTGAGAACCGACCGCATCGTTGTCTTCAATATTTTGTTGACCTTTCATTCATTGACCATTTTATCATACGTTAACGGAGCATTGCTGCGCAGTCGAAATTTATCGCATCATCGCGTAGCTCTTTGTCCATCCGCCGTTGTTCGTGCGGTGGCTAACGCATCACAATAGGGGATATCCACATGCCATGACACACCGCGACCACAAACGACGGCGTTAGCGGGCGTGAGCCGGCGACCGCAGCCGTGCCAGTGAGCGCTCATGCCATGCCGTGCTATGCTCCATCTTCTCAAGAGCAGGAAAACTTGCAAAAGTGCCGGCCACTGTTTAAATGGCAACATATTCATGCATCATCACGCTCGGCTCTGCCTGCCATTGCGCTACGTTTTCCGAACACAGTGACATCTAGGTGTCTACCCTGCCCGGAAGTGATGAGCACGACAGGGGAAGCTTTGGAGCGCGTACGGCCGCCACGGAGCGGGATGTGAGGCCAGTGTGTCGTGTGCACGGCAGATGGCGGTCGGCCTTAATGGGATTACGAGCCAATCCAATACCCAAGGATAGCCTGCTAAGGGCTCACGCACAGTCAGCTTTTTCATGGCAGCACAAAGTGCAAGCAATTCGCCATACCCTCACAGCTCGCGTAACTGGCGTGTTTTCCTGCCTGTATTTAGCATCCATATCTGGTTAAAAGTTGTGAAGAACTGATCAAGTGCTTCATCGGATTCCTCCATGTGATGCTTGTGGGCACTCTTAGGCCACGCCATGGTGGTGTGGTTAAAATATCACGGGCAACGAGTCGTATTTGCATAATTGTTTCGAACATTCTTCAAGATCTCCAACAGCCTTTCAGTATCAGTAGCAACATAACGGGCCTCCGACATCGGCCGCCCGTCTGTAAATCATGGGCTGGTGCTCGCTTCCACCACGGTGCCGCTCCGACGCCGACCTGAAGGTGACAAGGTCTAGCACGTCAGCCTGCTGCCCACCCCAGCGAACCAATCAACCTGCTTCCTTCTGCTTCCTTCTAACCTGTTTCCTCCTGCTTCCAGGCTGAGCCTGTCTCTGTGCGTGGTCCGTGCTGCCGTCCGCGCCCCCTCGGAAGCGGTGCCGGGCTCACGTGGAATCGGTGGACCGGCGGCCGGTTGTGGTCGGGTCGCCTGGCTGGACGGGGGCGCCCACTGCAGAGGTCGTTGCGTCAAGTGGGGCAGCGCCGCCGGAGGCAGCGTGACGGCCAACCGCGTCGCTCTCCCACGGCAGAATAAAAGCCCCGCCCGCACAGACACCAGACACCAGTCACTCGCCAGCAGTGGTGTCCACCTCACAACGCCACGGCTAACATGAAGCTGGTGAGTACGGCCAGGGAGATCGGTGCTTCATACGTGGGCTGCCTTTCGTATTCCAGCGGCGTCTGTACTGTCAGTTAGGGCATTAGTATGCGCCTAGCAAAGATAGGCCCATTGGCCAGTGTCCGTTTCTTTACGCGGCCAGCTTAGTCGAATATTCTTCAGTCCTAGTCTCGTGGTTTTTTTTTCTCGTTCTAATCAGTCTTAGCGGACGGGTATGGAGTCATTTTGGCGAACGACAGGGCTATCACGACCAGCTACAATTTGTCAGCGTGAATAATAAGCGCGTGCTTCGAAACCCAGCACCATGGCATGATGTCCCAAAGGCCAAAAGAGATCAAGCTAGACGTGCGGACGTCAGGCTACATTTCAGCGGTCCTTGAATCAGCGTAAAACGTCATGTCGCCAGTCAATGTGCTGTCAGATGCTACACACATTCCATAGCTATCCCTTAATCCCTGCAGCCACGGGTGGAGATCGATGACAAAAGCTGACCTGACAAAGGTGCTAAATTGCATCTTATCATGGTAAAAATAATGCGTCGCAACCTCAACCCTTGCCTGCACCGCTGGTATAGCAACCCCTCTGACGTCAGCTGGGCGTTTTTCCAGTTGATCGTAGCCTCGCTGGGCGGCTCTGGCCTGGGCTGATGGCCCGCGGCCGCAGCCGGCGCCCGCCTCCTACC
This sequence comes from Pollicipes pollicipes, assembly GCF_011947565.3. Taxonomy (NCBI): domain Eukaryota; kingdom Metazoa; phylum Arthropoda; class Thecostraca; order Pollicipedomorpha; family Pollicipedidae; genus Pollicipes; species Pollicipes pollicipes. The sequence goes on along the minus strand of NW_023596136.1, from coordinate 19,520,802 downwards.
AGCGGCCGGCGGCCCCGGCACCAGCCTCCTACCACCAGCCGGCGGTACCGGCCTCCCACCAGCAGCTGGCCGGCTACGGCCAGCCCTTCGCCATCCTCAGCGACGAGAACGTCCACCCGGGCGACGGCACCTACCAGTTCAGCTTCCAGACCGAGAACGGCATCTCACGTAACGAGAACGGGCAGCCCCAAGGACGGCTACGGCAAATCCAAGTACGGCCAGCCCACCGGCGGCTACGTCCAGCAGGGCGGCTGGAGCTACAGCGACGGCTACGGTAACCCCATCCAGGTGACGTTGTTGCCGACGAAAACGGCTACCAGCCGTCTAGCGACATCCTGCCGACGCCGGTGCCGACCGAGTACCCGCTGCCGATCGTGCCGCAGGTGTACCAGGGCGAGCAGAGCTATGGCTCTGCCCCAGCCCCCGCTCCCCGCCCGCTACAGCGCCCCGGCCCCTGCTGCCCGGCAGTACAACGCTCCCGCTCCTGCGGGTCCTGCGCCTGCTCCCCGGCAGTACAACGCTCCCGCTCCTGCTCCTGCTCCCAGGCAGTACAGCGCTCCCGCTCCTGCCCCCAGACAGTACGATGTTCCTGCTTCGGCACCTGATCGTTACGGTGTTCCTGCCCCCGCCCGCAACTACTAAGATGGATGGACGGCGAGTGCTATGAATAGCGCAGCCGGGTGTGCGAGGCTGTGAAGCTGCATGAGTGATGTATTTATGCGTCTGTACTGCTAAGAAATACAGGCGCATGTAAAATAGACTGCTTTCATAGCACCTTGTCATCATTTGTGGCTGAGACAAACGATGCCAACGATGTAAATGGCCAGCGAAATGATGGGCCGACGAGGCAACCTTTCAACT
>NW_023596136.1:19507441-19514941 GCF_011947565.3 Pollicipes pollicipes | reverse complement strand
CGCACAGACACCAGGCATCAGTCACTCCCCAGCAGTAGTGTCCATCTCACAACGCCACGGCAAACATGAAGCTGGTGAGTGCGGCCAGAGAGATCGGTGCTTCACATGAGGGTTGACAATCATATTCCAGCGGCGTCCTGTACTGTCAGTAAAAGTGCCAGCACACGCCGAGCAAGACAGGCTATTGGCCGGCGTCCGTTGGCCCTTGGCCCTTGCCTTCTCAACCTTTGCCTGCATTGCTGGGTCGGCACCCCCTCTGACATCAGCTGGGTGTGTTTCCAGCTGATCGTAGCCTCGCTGGCGGCTCTGGCCTCCGCTGATGGCCCGCGGGCCGCAGCCGGCACCACGCCTCCTACCAGCGACCGGCGGCCCCGGCACCAGCCTCCTAACCAGCAGCCGGCGGCACAGGCCTCCTACCAGCAGCCGGCCGGCTACGGCCAGCCCTTCGCCATCCTCAGCGAGGAGAACGTCCGCCCGGGCGACGGCACCTACCAGTTCGGCTTCCAGACCGAGAACGGCATCTCACGTAACGAGAACGGCAGCCCCAAGGACGGCTACGGCAAATCCGAGTACGGCCAGCCCACCGGCGGCTACGTCCAGCAGGGCGGCCTGGAGGTACAGCGATGATTACGGCCACCCCATCCAGGTGACGTTTGTTGCCGACGAAAACGGATACCAGCCGTCTAGCGACATCCTGCCGACGCCGGTGCCGACCGAGTACCCGCTGCCGATCGTACCGCAGGTGTATCAGGGCGAGCAGAGCTATGGTTTCTGCCCCAGCTTCCACTCCCGCCCGCTACAGCGCCCCGGCTCCTGCTGCCCGGCAGTACAAACGCTCCCGCTCCTGCGGCTCTGCTCCTGCTCCTCGGCAGTACAACACGCTCCCGATCCTGTTTCCTGCCTCCCAGGCAGTACAGCGCTCAGCTCCAGCTCTGCTCCTGTCCCCAGGCAGTACGGCGCAGGCGCTCCTGCCCCAGGCAGTACATGCTCCTGCTCCGGCCCCTGCTCGTTACAGTGCTCCTGCCCCAGCCCGAAATTACTAAGAAGGATGGACGGCGAGCGCTAGGAGGGTCGCACACGAGCGTGCGAAGCTGTGAGGCTTCGTGAGGGATATATGTACGCGCCGGTACTGCTGGAAATACAGACACATGCAAATGGACTGCGTTCATGTCACCCTTGTAATAATTTGTGGCTGGGGCAAATAATGTCGACGATGCAAATGGTCATCAAAACCATGTGCTGACGAGACAACTTTCCATTGAATAATTCGCATTCTGACCACATCCATAATCGGCAGCCTAGAGATCCACAGACGATGGATCCACAAACCCGGGCCGACGCTGTCATTAACTGGAACAGCAACTGGACTTTGAAGAGTGGATAGAACGCCTGACATAAAGTATTGGCACGGGTGTGAGGATGGAGTGATGTCTGGCAATCATCCTCGATGGATCATCTTTTAAGCGGCATCAGACTTCTCATCACCTGCAGCGTGAGGACGCCCGTCAGTGAAACCATGGACCCGGTCCACAGGTTTGTTTTATACTGTTGCCTGTGCTCGACACCTCCTGCCCATTGCCTGGACGACAGGGTTCTCGATCCGCTCATACCGCCAGTGGTGATCGTCCAGTGGTAAACGTCATATTCACGGGCATGCTGTCAGGTTTAAGAGGAGTCCAACGGATTTGGGTTTGACTTCGTCTGTGAAGACCATACCGCTCCGAGCTTGCGACACTATCTGCATCTGAATGCAGTTTGGACCTCTCCGCACTGGCAGAACGTGCTTTTTCACCTGACGTTCCGGGATAAAAAGGTTTTTTATAACTACTTAGGGCACTTGCCCTTTGTTAAGGCGTCATTCCTCAGCACTACAAACGCACCAAACCCTCTAAAACTAGTTGTGGATATAGTAGCAACTTTGCATCTGAGCACACAGAGCAGCAGAGTGATGAATATAATCAGTCGCAAAATTCATGTCATTCCCCCGAATGAAGAACGCTGGAGATATTGCCAACTTCGGTGGAGCGTCGAACCTTCACTTTGCTGCTCCTGCTGCTGCCGTCTAAACAGCAGCAGGAGCTTCCGAGGTGCTCGGGGATGTAGTGACCTTGTACTTCCGAGGCGCTCGGGGATGTAGTGACCTGCTGCTGCCGTCTCAACAGCAGCAGGTACTTCCGAGGAGCTCGGGGACGTAGTTGACATTGTAACTTCCGAGGCGCTCGGGGATGTAGTGACCTTGTACTTCCGAGGCGCCGGGATGGTAGTGACCTTGTACTTCCGAGGCGCTCGGGGATGTAGTGACCTGCTGCTGCCGTTCTCAACAGCAGCAGGTACTTCCGAGACGATCAGAAATGTAGTGACCTGCTGCTACGGTTTCAACAGCAGCAAGTACTTCAGAGGCTCTGCGGGAACGCGGAGATCTGCAGCTGCACCATTAAAAGCAAGACATGCAGCGTTGCACGCCGCAGCTGCAACAGCCGCAAAGCAGGCCTTTGGCGGTGCAGACTGCTGCCAGTCTTAGGAGGAAATCGCATGATCTAGCCGTTGCACCAGCAAGCAGATGAACATCGAAGACAAGGAAGGGGAGTTAGATGTACATAGTGATGATGCCTTTAAAAAGTAGTGGGTAGTAATGTGACGGGTGCTGTCTGGTTGTACTGCATTCAAACTCTTTCTGGATATTGTTGACATGGCACATCGGAGGTTTTCTACTCTTTTGATATTTAACATCTGATTTGACGTTAAATTAGATCTTGTAGCCCAAAAATAAGTCCAGAAATGGACTCGTAATAGAGATACACCCGATAAAGATAGGTCATACGGCCATCTATGTGCATCCAGATGAACATGAGAAAATTGGTTATCATTCAAGATAGCGATGGCCACCACCTTGAATTCTGAGAAGTGCTAAGGTTGCACAAATAGCAACCAAGCCTTGCTCGTTGTCGAGGACATATTTCCCGCGAAAAAGTAGCATTGCAGGGTAAACATTGCAGGGTCAAACCTTTTGCCAGCTTGACTAATGGTGATACAGAAAGTTTGGGCAAAGAAGGGCTAAACAAGCTGCTCTGTTTATTCGTGATCCAGTTGAAGGAGGACAGACGGTGGTGGGTACGACAACAGCTCAATGTATTCTTCGGTCTCAGTGCTTGGCCGTTATGCTAACGATATGGGCATAACGGCCAAGGAGATATTGAAAAAGACAGCCAAGGCCTGGGCCTGATCGGCCTGAAGGGCCCAAGGCCTGAACGATTACCAAGGCCTGAAAGATGTGAAGAAAGCCAGGGTTGAGCTCCTCGAGTCGACAGCAAAGGGCAACCGCCAGAACCAAGAGCTTGCAATCAGCAAAGAGGAAGAGAAGATGCTATATGCCGCAGGCCAGCTTGGGTTGCTGCGGCCTCGAGACTCTTCAACGCACGTTCTGGCGGCACCTGACAGTGCTGTTCGGACACAGGGCTGTGGTGGGAGCCGCCAGCTGAAATGGGACGATGTCCAACTGAAGACCGACTCAACAGGTGACCACAGTTTTAATTTAAACGAGCGGCCCACCAAGGCCTGTGACGAGGGATCTGTCTCAGGTAGTCGGGCTTTGAAGCTAAAAGCCTTTGCTGACAAAGCATTGAAGATACCCAAAAATGCACAGTTCAGACATATGAGTTGTTCGTGGCCTCGCCGCCCAGCCAAGATGCTCCAGATCGGCAACCTTTTTCTTCCTGAACATTAAATCACTGCTGGTGCCCTGATGACGCCACAGAAACCCAGTGGTACAAAAAAGTCGCTGATGGGAAAGAACAAAATAGCAGGCATGCTCAAGACGGCATGTGAAAACGCGTGGATCCTGGGCAGGAGAACAAACCATTTGGCCCGCAAGACCTGCGAGAAGAGGACATTGGACACAGGTTGCCCAAGACATACGTAGCCCAGTTGACAGGTCAAAAGTCTTTGACGAGCCTGGAATGCTATGCAGTGACTGATATTAACATCCAGAGGGCCCTCTGCACTGGTGTAACGAATGGGTCTCGTTTCAGTGGGGCCACAAAGAATAGAATGTCATCGATGTCAACCAACAGAGGTAGCAGCGAAAGCGGCAAATTAATTTTTGACATCACTAAACTGTCAGAACGTCAGAGCGTCAAGCAGCTAAATGAAGCAAAACATGGGAAATTTTGTTTATATGCATAAAAAATAATATTCAACTCTGGAGCAAAATGCAAGTTTATATTAACTGCACTCTATGCTATTGTTTGCATTGCTTGTCGCACTTGATCGCTAATTGGCGAGATATTTGATCCGAGGAAAACGGTGTATCTATATAATCTATTGCGGTTATCTCCGTTCAGGAACTTGTGTCAAAAATCGATAAAATGTAAATACCCGGCGGGCCGAACCTTTGTCCCATTGACCTAACAGTTTTAATTGTAACAGTTTTATTATTGTTTCATTGTTAATTGTCCCATTGACCTAACAGCTCAGACATCCGAGACCTTGTTACCGCACGCTCGCGCTGACATTAAAGACATCCCCCCCCCCCCCCTGTGGTAAAGACTGAGTTACTGGCGCACGGAGTCGACGTCCGCGTGCATGCGAAACCATCGTGTTGTTAGACTTAGTGTTGTCTCACAATGCGCTCATTTCCCGTCGCCTGTACGGAGAGACGCGTGGGAGATCTGAGCCGAGGTCGACAAGCGCATGGCGCAAATGAAACGTAGCCCCTTTTTCTGACACGGCTGCCAAACCTTTTCCAAGTCCAATAACTATCTTTTTGGATTATGAGGTTCCAACCACGCACTTATACATTCAATGAAAAAAGCTTCAAAATCGCGAAGGAAAATTGTTTTGCATGCATTACAAATGTTCATAAGACCACAATAAGCGGACCCTTGCGTGAAATGACTCCAGCCAAGGCCTATACGTAGTTTGAAGGTTTTGAACCAGTTTGACACCTATATTTGTACGGTTCTCTTTCATAGTAATGAAAAATTGCCGCCGAACGTAGCCATTAATCACAAACCAAGAAATACCAGAGACTGTCACTCCGAAACCGCTCATTTGAGAACCTGAGAATATCACGGGCGTCCTTCAGCGCCACTGACATCTCCTGTGGCATATTTTTGTCAACATTCGAGAGATGAGGGTGTAAAATTGACCCTTTGACCTGTCGAGTTGTTGAGGAATGCCCCGCTTTCCAACTCATTCAGAGAGACGCGACGAGCAAAATAAACAAGAGGGTTAAAGGTATCGTCGACGGCATTTAGGCTACACAGGACAGATCCAGCGTAGGTTCATGGTGGCGAACCAGCCGAGACCTGGTCAGCTGCAGGGCAACCCAAGTCCACAAGTGACATTTCTCTGCGACTTGTCTGCCTCACAAATGAGTGTCCACAGAAAAACAAGGCGGGCAATCTACAGAGGCCGACGGAGTCAGGAGGGCTGTGGAAAGGGGTGTGTGCTATGCAGGCGCGTGTATGTACATGTATATATATATATATATATATATATATATATATATATATATATATTTATATTTATATTATATATATATATTATTTATATATATATTATATATACGAATATCTGCATCCATATTCAAGAACAACCATCTCACTCAGTATACGCATCACGATGCACGTCCAGAACGTCTGCCCAAGAACGCAAACGGAATCCAACTATGACCAGCGACCTAACCGGCAACAAACTGCAGATAGCGCCACTGTGGTAGGCAGTTGCCACGGCATGAGACGGCAATATGTGATGGAAGCCGTATACATGCGAGACACGGACCTATCTATCAAGAGACAGCTCAGCCCGCGGGAAACCCTAGCCCTATACGAAGGAATTCCTATCCGTTGGCCCACGGATAGGAATTAAGATGCAACTGAATTAAGACAGTCCAACTGAAACCACTTAATGGGAGACAGGTTAGCTCTTTAGAATTGGCTTCCGTGAGCTTTAGCTTTAAGATAGTTTCTAATACCTTGCTGGTACCGCGCTTTCGTGAAAAAAGAAGAAAAAGCACGCTGGTGTTTTATATTTTTCCGCCAAGTTTCGGTAATAGATTAGACTATTTGTTAGATTTTTTGGTAAGTTCATCAATTATTCACAACCCATGGTGGGTGTTACCTGTTAATATTGTGTGTGATTACTGTGATTTCAAGCTAATGTCTTGCGTCTTGAGGACGTCAAAAGTTTAACGAACATCGGCGGGATTTAAAAGGGGACAGAAATGTGGTTCGCCTGAGAATGTGCTCGCAATGAGTTTTGCTTCAGGACTTACAAGCACAGTCCAGAGAGCAAGAACTTAATGCGTAAGATTGAAAGTACATCGCGGAGGACCACAACAACGAAATCGCTGTTATTTTCAACGGCGCTGTTATTTTCGCGAAACCCCCTTTGATGTCTGCAAAGCCTACATACAACACGTTTCGTGAGAGCAAAATCGACGCTGATTGAACTATCAAACGCAAACATCACCACACACGCACAGGAGCCACGGTCATTTTTCATTATGCGCCTTTTGTGGAAAGGAAAGGAACAAACATGACTGGAACAAAGGCCCCATTGTTGCAAGGGAAGGTTGGACATGGTGAACTGCCTATATGCATTTTCTGAAGGAGGTATTTCTCAGGTGAGCACTCCCTCCGACCGTCACCGCTGGGGTCGCCCAAAGATGTGGCCATCGCACCGCTCCCAAGTACTCTGAGCGCACAGTGAAAATGCTCTTACGATCATTGTTATCTCATCGCCTCGCTATCCGTCACGTAGCTACAGTATCGCAAGTTAGTTATTTTCTTTACTTCCATATATTTCTCCAAAACATATATCCCAATGAGTTAAGTATCATCACGCTGACAGTCTCTCCAGTCACAGTAAGAGCCAAACAACATGTGTGTTTAATGTTTCCACTGTTATGAGACCGTTGCATTTCCTAGGGTACGCGCCGAAGAGGCGCCGAGCACTTCAGCGCGCGGTGCCGATGCTTCCAACGCCTCCTCCTCCGTCGCCGCCAGCGGCAAGCAGCGACTACCCGTCCGCCGCTGGAGGCGCCCCACCTCCGCTGCGGCCACCGGTGACGGCGGCGCCACGTGCGCCGACGCCGTCCGCGGACGGTGGGTGGCGCTCGGCACCGAGGGGGCTCGGGACTGCACGTGAGCGGGCTGCGCCGGAGCTCGGCAAGGCCGTGAGGAAATGGACGACTATCGAGGCAGCTTTGCCAGCACATCATCAGCCCGATGGTTAGTCGGTCTTCGATATGTTGACGCCTCACCTCTTAGTCTCGTCTATTGTTTCAGGCGGCGGCGTAGGCCGAGCGAGCTTGTCTTCAAAAATACATTTGTTCTGTGCATGATAGGCCAAGCCCGACCTGACGCGACTCTCGGGCTCTAGTACGCTAATAGCCCTGCAACCATTGTATGATGCCGGCTTCTTTCATCGGCCCTTGGCAGCATTCTGGCCTTGTCCCGTTAGTTAACTGTAGCATCACTGTTTTATATCACCACTGCT
>NW_023596136.1:19492135-19507341 GCF_011947565.3 Pollicipes pollicipes | reverse complement strand
GGAAGCCTTCGGCCTTGGACCTTCCTCAAGTCTTGAGGAAGGCCCCAGATCGACAGCTCATCCCCAATATCGATTTTTGGACTAGTTTGGGAGTAAATGCTCCAATTACGCGGCTATCACTTTCCTCAATTCATCTTCCAAAGACCAGATGCTCCCTTTCGCGCAACTTTTGCACTGGTGTCAAGCTTGCTCTCAGTTAGGAAAACACGTAGTTTCCTCAACAACATGCCTCGACCCGCATGGAGGCTTACAACAAACCCTTTTTCGATAGGAATGCGTCACTCAAAACATTGCAATCCAGCGCATTCCCGGCTACCTAGACTTCTTGATACTATCTCCGTCGGCAGCGCCAAAGCCATGCCGCCACCGATGCGGTAAAGTTGTTGGGCCGCTCCAACTTCCCCATCGGTTCATTGTCCTGTGATTGGCTGCCAGCCATCACAAGCATTCTTCTGCACGTATTGCCTACTCAAGCCAACCAAGATGATAGTCTATGAGTCATTTGAAGAATAAGGTGAGATATTCTGATTCCAAAGTGAAGATTTTCAACTCAAACACATTCCACAACGACATGACTATAACGCTGCCATAATGAAAGCGTCCCTAATAACGCGTGTTTTCCCTCACACGACCCATGCCAAAAGCCAAACTTCTGCCAGAATGATTACAGCGTAGGGAAAAGTTCTGGCATTAAGAAGACAGGGAAGGATTCAATGCAGTGCGTTGGGACGTGCTACGCACTAGAATAATGAAGAACAGGAATGGATCCCTTAATCGTTACTAGTTTGCATTGCATCGTGTCGCCTGTGCATATGTATGTCAGCGAAAAGACATGATCCGCGACCACGCTGGGTGAGCTCTGGTGGAGGCGAAGACAAGTGAACCGAGGTGAGGTGGGTGAGGTGACGTGAGGTGATGTCATATAAGATAAGATGAGATGAGATGAGTTGAGGTAAGGTAAGGTACGGTAGGGTGAGATGAGGTAGGGTGAAATGAAGTGAGGTGAGGTGAGGTAAGGTGAGGTGAGGTGAGGTGAAGTAAAGGGTGGGGTGAGGTAAGGTGAGGTGAGGTGAGGGTGAGACCGGCAGATGAGGCACGAGACAGTGCGGCGGCGCGCCGCCTCGCACACGGCCTTGGATGACAAACAGGAGGTGAAGCGACAGCCGGAGCGAGCCGTCAGATGTGCGTGGGGCGTGAGCAGGCCGCAGTGGAATTGAAGCTCGCGCGCGGCACGGCGGCGAGGATCACCCGGCGCGCGTCCGCGATGTCGCGATGTGTGAGATGAGGGGGGGGAAGGTGTCCATGCCAGGGCGTTAGCACGTACGGGCGTCAGGTAGCGATAGGTGAGGTCAGCATTCTCCGCCAGCACGTCGGCAGCCAGGTCGTAGTACTCGTACTTGCAGTAGAGCAGCAGCAGGTTGCCGAAAGTCTCCGGAGGGAACGGGTTCTGCATCAGCAGGTACTGCAGCTTCTGGAAGCCGTCGGAGCCTGCCGCACACGGGCCGGGAAGACGTCACATGGACGGCAGGAGGCTGATCGCATCGAACGCTCTCTCGCCAGCTGCCCTACGGTAACACATTCAAAAGAAGTGACTTGGAAAACAGGAATCTTACGGCATCTTAATGAGCCAACCTGCCTAATTGTGTTCCGATTGTGCAGTGGCCAAGCTGCGTGTGGGAACCAGAGGTACGGAGTTCGCTTCCCCGCGGTGCTGACCTTCTGCCAGAGTGGAGGCAGGCGCCGTCATCCATGCGTGCAGCATGCAGATTTGCCCCCCTAAACCGACATGCTTGCTTGGAGAAAGTGACTGACAAAACTCTCAGGGAACTGATACTCCATACCAGTAGGTAGCAAGGTGTGTGCAGCCGCACTCTCCCCCGACACACCGATATCGCAAACAAATCAGCACAAATCCTGCTTCGCCTGCTTCCACGTCAATGCGTTCCGAGACAGACTTAAGGAGATGTCATGCAGCTGACACCAGATCCCACGCCGGTAGGGCTGACACCCGGGGCAAGCTCTGCTCAGCCCCCCCCCCCCCCCACCCACGGGGCGGCGGGGGTCGGGCGTCGCCGTCCTTTACGCCGCCACCGTCCACTGCACCTTGGCCTCCATGTTCATCACGGCCTGGTTGTGGAGCGTGACAGCGTCCAACTCCTCCTCCAGCCGCGGCGGCATGTCCGTCAGCGCCTCCCGCGCCGCGTCATCTGACGTCACAACACACCACAGTCAGAAAGTTCCTCCTTCAGCCGCGGCGGCATGTCCGTCAGCGCCTCCCGTGCCGCGTCATCTGACGTTACAACACACACCACAGTCAGAAAGTTCCTCCTTCAGCCGCGGCGGCATGTCCGTCAGCGCCTCCCGCGCCGCGTCATCTGACATCACGACATACAGCAGTCAGACAGCTCCTCCTATAGCCGCAGCGGCATGACCGTCAGCGCCTCCCGCGCCACGTCATCTGACGTCACGATACCCAGCACAGTAGGGTAAACGCATGCACATGTGGACGTGGACATGTAATATGCATCCATCATGTCACAGCCACCTAACTTTTGACACGTGCTGCCGCCTGAGACACTGACATCTGACCTCGTCCGGCAGTCCGGATGGAACAAACAAACATTACTGATGTCCAATGGGGAATAGCACTCAATGCACTCTTTCACCAGGTGGGCAAGACATCCGGGAGCGACCATGGTTAACGTTGCATGTCAACTCTGCCCCAACATCGAGGCCCACGCACCGCGCCACCCGACCCCGCTCCGCGCCCCAAAGGCTTTAACCACCGTGGCGGGCGCCGCCGCACCCCACGTACAGTTCTTCAGCTGGTACTCGACGGCCCGCCTTGAGATTGAAGGCCTCGACCAGGGCCGTCTCATGCAGAGTGAGTGTATTGCCGACGCTGCGCACCTCGAGGCCTTCGGTGGTCATGCCGACGCTAAGCTCCGGGGTACTGCTGGATGCCCTGCTGGATGATGTCGGCTGCCGGCCGAGTGCCGCGTCGTTCAGGCAGGCGTGGGGGCGGCACAAAGGCGGCCAAAGGGTGTGAACGGTGCGCACACCGTATCGTCCGCTGGTACGGACGCGCGGCAGCTGCTCCCGCAGAGGAGAATTGGCGCCATCCCATCAACGTGACAAGTTGTATTTGCGGAGCATGGGGTTAAACAACGAAATGGCCAGAGCAAACAACAGCTCTGGTCATTCAACACACACCTCTTAGACGTTTGGTGAACCTAAGTATCATCAGCTTGCTAGTCTGAGCTGTAGCCCTCAGACAAAATTGCTGCCAGTCCATCCGACTCTGAAGAGAGTCTAGAGATCCGCTAGTCCTCGACCGACCGCTGACGGCCGGGACTCTCACCAATGGCCTTCAGCGCTGGCGCATAATGTTTGAGCTTGTAGTGGCAGAGGGCGATGTTGTAGGAGAGATGCGGCATGTAGCCCACCACTTGCTGCGCGTGCGTGAACTTGGTGGCCGCCTCGTCGTACCGCTCATCCTGCGGCACGGAGCGACACAGCTGAACGGCTGAGGCTAAGCTCACCCGAGGCACTCTGCAGCAACTCCCAGCTGATCGGAGAGCTGCTTCAGCATCGCTGCCGACGATGAGACAGCACGCGTGAGATCCCGTCCGCTGACGGCACTCGATAGTGACGTCGAATGACAGGGGTGCTGTTCTTGGCGCTGCAAGGCACAGTCGTCGTCGCTTTTTATGCTGGCAGAAGGGCCCGGCCATTGCGATGATACTATTTAAATATCACGGGTATCATCTCCTCAGGAGCCTGCACATGGTGATATGATGATGATATCATGGTGAAATGATACAATCTGAACACCACGAGGTGATAGGGGTGTGCTTCATGTGCCACTCCCTCCTACCGACCAGCTCCTCAGGAGCCTGCTCCTCAGGTTCACTGAACATGAGCTCAGCAAATGCCTCGCCACCAAAAGAGCTTAGAAGAGCTCGGGAAGCACCAGTCCACGACAGGGTAGTCTGTCGGCGCTGCACCTTGAAGAGCAGGCAGGCCTGGTTGATGGCCGTATCCGGGTCGTCCGAGGGGCACTGCTCCACCATGCTCTTGGCGCCGGCCAGGTCCTCCTGGCCGTACTTGATCGCCGCCTGCAGCTTCGTCACCTGGCGTCGGGGGGTGTGGACCTCAGCTGCGCTCTCACAGCGGCGCGCCGGTGACACGCGCGCTCAATGTGACGGGGATAGAGGCAGGGTCCCAGATGAGCCCTCCCATCACTGAACATCACCGGAAGCGACATGACAGATAGTCCCAGGAAAAGGCACTTGAACGAAAAAACACAGGCTGAACATAAACATATCGACAGTCGCGATGTTAGCGGCTGCCCATGTCCCATCACGGCTTACGATGCAGGATCATGGTATGACCCCCTGGGCTGTAGCGGTCAGGTTACCCGCCATGATGCAAATCGCTCCCTGAGTTGGGTGTGATATGATAGTCCATTCAGCCGGCCGGCCGGGTCTCACCTTGCTGGCGTAGTCTGGGTTGTCAATCTGACTTGTCTCCTTCATGGCCTCCTCGTAGCGGCAGGCTTGGTAGAGCGACCTGCGAGTAGTAGAGCCGATAGTCCTGCAGTACTCGGTGGAACAGCTTGCACCAAGCCGGCCGTAGTACTCGGACGCTTGGTCAACTCTTGCTGGTAGAAGTGGCAGTAGCACGAGCAGCGACAGCGCCGCCCGAGACTAGAACAGCACACACGGCACGGTCACGCTCCGACCGCCCAGGGCCGGGCCCAGCACCATTACATCCAGAGAGGTCACCGGCTATTCCCGTGTGGGCAGAAGATGGGGAGGTGTCGGGTACTTGATGCCCGATGGAACAGAGGGGAACAATGCTTCGCCGGAGCCAGATGCACTATAAATTTCGGGTCTGCCGCAGGAGAAGGTTTCGGGTGACATGAAGAATAAGTTCAGCGTGTCTTTTCATGCACAGCTCACACATTCCATGTTAATTTCGCGCAGTTCGCGTAGGTAAGGCGGGGCCGATGGGGCTGGGAGAGGGAAGCTCTTCAACGGACCCCTTCCACCCTGTGACGAAGGCCGCGATGAGACGTTGGCTGCCAAACCTGTCCATATGTCTAGCCGCTCCCCCCCCCCCCGGCGTCAGCAGACTACCGAAGAGAAATGAGTCAATTCCTCTTACCGTGGGGTATGTATCCAATATGGCATTCAAAATTTGCACTGCTTCCTTGTATAGACCTTCCCGTATCTGAAAATTGTGGACTTTCATTAATCGATGGATATGATTACACATCATTGACTACGTCAAGATAATACATACGTTATCGCTTCGTTGACGCAAACCACCAGCGGTGCAAGGAGTCCCATAAACTGAAGCCTGTAGCAACGAGTGGATGAAATGTCTCGACAGGTCCGGCTAAAACCATAACACAGGACACAAAACAACGGCTGCACGGACAATTGCTTATCTCCCCAAAACAGCAAGATGATCACCTAAGGCACGTCTTACCTTTTGATAGATGGTCATAGTGTACTGACCGTCGCGGATGTTCATGAAATTCATTTTGAAATTATAGGTCGGCTGAGTTCGATCAGAATTCGCCTATTTTGCCCTAAGATATGAAAAGCGTTGCGAGAGAATGAAGTAGGTATCTTGATAACGATACGATGGCTCGATATCCTAAGGACACCTGATAAAATACAATTGTTCCTTAAATGCAACTGGGCATATACAGAAACAGCAACGACAACACACATCACACGCAGCTAACAACAAACGGAATTAGCAGAAGATTGCGGAGGCATGCGGCCCAATGTCAACTGTTCTCTGATTGGGTGAGTTTCATAAGCTGTTCCCTGATTCGTTATCGCATTGGGGCCAGCGCAAAAAGGGATGAAGCTAGTAAGGATAAATTTATCTTCGTGGCATCTAAAGCTCAAATTACGCTTTGTGAAATAAAATTCCAAAGACTCATCTTCAGATAAAACTGGAAAAAAGTGGACACAGAAATCATGCTTTACTCATGTTTTATTTGACTACTTGTAAATATATGTGAGTGTAAGCGGCGCACAAGTTTCATTTGTGGTACATCGCCAGTATTGGTTGTGCTTGCTGTAATTTCTCGTTCATTCTGTACGGTGTTGCTGCTGGGTACGTCTGGAACTGGTACTGCGCATCCGTACAGAAGTTTGTTTTTTTTGCACTACGGTGGACGCGGAGCAGATAACTTGGTATGGAGACACTGTCCAATATTTTTGACCCATTTGGATTGTTTAAGCTTTCACTTAGTGGAATTGTAAGGAGTGTTCTGTGTTAAACTTGAGGCATTTTGTGCATGGGCGGATAGTGCCGCTCAAAATTGGCGCGGCCAAGTTGCCAGAATGGATAAATGTTTTGGCTCGGTTGTTTTCGATGGAAGCTGATGTGGCTACTGCCATGTGCCAAAATATAGTTATCATTCATGATTGCTTCTGAATTCATTTGCTTCAGGTCATGCAAAACACATATCCACTGTACTGGATGCCCTCTCAAAATTGGTGTGCTGGCCTTGAGGTATGCATGTACTAAATTGCAGTCATGACCAAATTGGTGCAAATTTTGATTTGTACTTGCTTGAAAAATGTGTTGGGAGCTTTTTGTGGCACATTGCTTTTAAAACATCAATATTCAATGGAACATTGGCTCTCTGTGTGCTGGTGTTAGTGTTGCTCCAAAACGAGCTCTCATATTTACTGCAGGCATGCACTAAAATTGTTACTCTGATGTTGCTGCTATGCCTGGCATGTTTTATGTCATGTTTTTGTTATCTGGATGGGGTTTTACATAATTAAGTTGGGACTGAAGTAGCTGTTCTCTGGAAGCTGGTCATTCTCAAAGATTTGTGCCTTTGGAAAGAAAATGAATAAATGATTCATATTAGCCACTCAGATACATGAAAGCTTCATTGCCCAAGTTAATGACTCCATTCTACTTCACTGTTCATTGTTTACATTGTAGGTTGACATCTAGTGAGTCTTTACTTGACTTTTAGATACAACTTAGAGGGCAACTGGCCAGAGAGTGCTGATATTATTTTGAAAGTGTCATGATATTTTAATGGAGCTTATATAAAAAGAAGGGGCACTAGTGGTGTATCATAGTATTACTTGTAATCAGAAGCAAGACTTCTCAAAAAACATGTGTGAGGGTGCTTAAAGGGAATGTGTGGCAGTTGAAGATATTGAAGCAAGCATCAGATATCATGGAATAAACTCACTGCTAACTGTTGATGTACTTTTTTAAGTATATGTTAAATAACTATTGGTATACTTTTAAGGGGAAAGAGATGCTTTAGGCAGCATAATTTTTGTTTTGTAAATGCACTCCTCAATGCATGATTGTTTAATTAAATCATTATTCCCTGCTGACAACATTGATTGAGGGCCAATTACTGGCTTATATCTAGAAATCATTCTCAGGAATAGGACATGCAAGTATATGCAGTGCAATGTATATGCAAGTATATGAATATGCAAATACAATCAAAAATAGTATTTTTATTCATCATAACCACCCATGGTCAATGGCATGTCAAGGTTTGAATGACATTGTTCTGGCATCATGAATGTCTGGGTGACCCTGGAATAATTTTTCTGTTATAGTCTGCACATCTTTATGGGTATGAAGCTAACAAAGGAGTGGTATGTTTTTAGCATTGCAGCATTAAATTATGTATGCAAATTGGATGAAATATTTGTACACATTTTAAATGCATAACAAGGGAGAAGGAAAGCCGTGCCTAGGCATGACAAGTGCATATCCAGGGGAAGGTTGGCTGAAAAATGAGCAAAAACAATCATACATTCCATGGATGGGTTCTAATGAGCTCAAGCAAAAGGAATGATAGGCTCAAGGTGGTAACTGATAAAACATAATTGTTTTAAAAAAGATGGCAATGTTGCATGGCTGGCACTAGGTATGGAGATGAAGTCAGGGTTTCAGATCCAAAGTTGAATACAAAGTGAAGGCAGTGATATAAAGGCAAAATTGAGCCTTAGAACTTTACTGCAAAGACAAAGTGGAGGCTGTTGTTTTCGTATCCGGAAAACGTGAAGCCAGATCCGAAGGCATTGTCTTCAAATTTTGTACACAAGAAGTGGAAGCCGAAGTCAGCAGCTTCTAGCTTAGGAAGCATGGAATGATAGGCGAATGAGGGGTTAAGAATCGCGATTCCGAAATCAACACCGGATTTAGTGTACAAAGGCGTTTTAGTACACCAGTAACATTTGAGCATCTGCAAAAGCTGTATGGATCAGAAAATATCATTATTTTGCAGAGTGATTAAGACGAGGTGTTAGCGTCACAAGTGGCAGACTTGTGCACTATCCCTTCATCTTGTATGTTGGCATGTTCACGACGTTTCGGACAGTCGGTTATCCGACAGTGGCCAGGTGTTAACTGGCATTGGGAATGACCGGCTAGTATTTGACTTTCGGCCATGTGCTTTGCATGAGAGATTCGAAAAGCTGTGTTGTACATCGGAGCGGCAGGATATGTAAAATACAATATAGTAAAAAAAAGTAAAAAGTAAAGATATATAGTGAAGTAAAGTCGCAAGTTCAGTACAAAAACAACAACAAAGCCGAGGCCGGAGTTCAAGCTCCCATGAAACCCGGCCAATATTTTGAAAACGTTTGAATCCTAACCTGAAGCTTGTTATTAAAATGGCACAAAGCTGAAGCTATAGCCAAAGCCGGCTTCGCACTCGTGCCTATTTGTATCATTGCGTGCCACTTAATTGCCAAGGCCTGTGTATGCAATCTCTTTGTGTCACTGATTTTCAGGTCGGCATTTGCTACTGTTCTTAACATGCAAGTATCATTCAAAACTCCTGCTAATCATCCCATCCTCCTAATCATCCTATCAGTAGCACCAATCAGTGTGCGTGTGCGTGTGCGTGCGCGTGCGCGTGCGTGTGCGTGTGCGTGTGCGTGTGCGTGTGCGTGTGCGTGCGTGCGTGCGTGCGTGCGGGTGCGTGCGTGCGTGCGTGCGTGCGTGTGTCATGTGTATTTGCATAAATAGCCGAATAGCAAGACAATCGTTGAAAGCATCGTAGAATGAAGCGTTGTAACCTGTAGAATATGTAGAAGTCCCCTCCCCCCTACGCCACTATAAACTGCTTGCTCCAATACGTCACATGTGAAGTCGGCTGAAGGGTCACTTCCCACGCAGTGGAAGGTGATGACACGGCTGACGTCGGCCAGGGCTCAAGTTGTTGGTAATGCTACTGTCATCAGGTCAAAACACATTTCGGCCCGATTGTGTCCACAATGATGATATCCAGCATCAGTTTGTATCAGCCAGTATTCAGAGTAGGTATGCAGGAATGGAAATGGCCATTGTGACACCACAAAGCTTTGCCAGCATCTTTTCTTTGCACAGGAGCTGTTGATCATCCCAGCGGTTTTACCACGGATGCGAAGTTTTCACCCACGTAGTTTTTCGCTGAGGAAAGGTGTATCCGCTGAGCAGGGCGGTGCACCTGACGCAACGCCCCACTGCGGTCCCTGCAGCTAACACGCTTGGAGTCGGCGCCCGGCGACCGAGACGGCGACCGCAGCCATGTCGGAGGAGATCCCGTCGATGTTCCGGCTGCTCTGCTCGCCGATGAAGCTGGAGCGTGACCGGGCGCTGGACGTGCTGACGCGCCTGCTGCCGGCGCTGAGCCAAGCAGAGGTGGACCGCCTGCTAACAGAGGCCGCCGCCGGCCTGGACGACCAGGATGGCAGCTGGCACGCTCACCTCGGCTGCCTCGTCTGCATCAGGTCTGTCTGGGACACGCCCCTATCTCGGCTGCCTCGTCTGCATCAGGTCGGTCTGTGGCACGCAGCAGCGCACCTCAGCTGCCTCGTCTGCATCAGGTCTGTCTGGGACACGTCCCTATCTCGGCCGCCTCGTCTGCGTCAGGTCTATCTGTGGCACGCGTAGCACGTTGCCAACAGCTCGGATCATGTTTGTTGCGGGCTATGATCTATGATTTTATTAGGTATTTCTTACTGGTTGTGTGGATGGACGTTAATTGATGGCACAGGTCAGTAACGGTGGAGGCCGTGAAGGCACAGGGGTGGAAAATGTGATGTGTACGTCGTTTACGGTCATTCGGCACAAGAAAGCTTATGTTACGCTTCTATCAGGGGTGAGGCGTGAGTAGTCATACCTCCTCCCCGTTCCCATTATTCCTGCATATGCCGAGTAGATTTGTGTGAAATAATAGGCGAAACTTTTCAAAGCAAGTAAGGGATACAAATGTCATTTTTAAAACGAAGCTTGACCTCTGCTTCCTTTCATACAGTGACGCACAGTGTTGTCATGAGAATGCAACTTTTGCCCTCTTTACCTCTGGCACCTTACGTCACCGATCCTTCTCTTCGCTGGGTACATTGACGTGCACAAACCCGGCGCCTCTCAACAGTCCATGTTGCTCAAGCGGTAACAGTGAATTCCAGCTTAAGGTGCATGTTCACATCCATTTTGCTGAAATCTTGTTGGCAAGAGACTTCTGTGCAAGGAAACCTGCGCACAATCAAAGTTCAAGCGGAGAGATAGGCCAAGCTCATCTGTTTGGGCCCAAAACATATTTTGTTAACCCCTGTGTATATTTGTGTGTGACATGTGTGATTTCTCCTTCCCAGCACTGTCCTGGAAGTGCGTCAGACCCAGCTGCCCACAGACATGCTGGCACAGATCCTGCAGCTCTGTCCCAGTTACCTGGCCCATTGGGGGAGGCCAGGGGTTGCGCGTTGCCACCGGTAAGATCTTACGGTAATGAACCGCCTAAAAATCGTGGTTTGGTCACCTACACGTCGATGTAAGGGCCCACATTTCCTCTTGTTGGATGTGCTTCCCACATTACACTCAGGACGAGTCTGAAACTAACTGCGATGACAGTGATGTGCCCAGTAAGCAATTTACCCGCAGTTTGATCGGTCTTGTCGCGTAGCAAGGGCCGCCGATGGCTCTTTCATGTGTCCGCAAGGCCTGCCCGCCTCCGGCTCTGTTGGCGACTGTGTGCATACTAGCTGGTCGGCCGTCCGCCAGGGGAGCTGCTGGCTGGCTGTGCCGCCTGCACGTCAGGTGATATACCAGAGCGTGAAGGGACGCTGGCCTCGCTGATGATGAGCAGTCTGCAGGCGGCCGAGGACGACCAGGACAAGTGGGAGACCAGCTCGGTGAGCCCACCACGCACGTGACTGGGGCTGGACTGTCTCACTGGGCTGGGGAGGGGCAGTTCGGCCATTGGCTGGATCCGCGGCCACCGGGCGGTTAAACTGCCACATGTCCAGCTGCTGGTGCGGTTTTCACCTTCACTGCAGCAGCTGACAGGCGAGGTGATGTACTATTGACGACGCTGTCTGAGAAAATTATTCCAGGTCCGTCAGGTCCAATGTGTGGGGCAACACATGGCATGTGATGGATGTGGCCTGTTCGCTGGGGCCGGGCCGGGTGAGACTAATAAATGGACACCTTTATGTTGGGCATTTGATGAAGGACGCTGGACGATCGAGGAGCGATGTCTGTGTGCGCGTGTGCGTGTGCGTGTGCGTGTGTGTGTGTGCGCACGCGCGTGCGTGCATGCGTGTGCGTGCGTGCGTGCGTGCGTCCGTGCGTGCGTGAATGCGAATGGGTTGCCGGATGGGGGTGACTCGGAAGGATGACATGCGTGCCCCAGCGTCGCTGACCGGGGTGCCGTGGCCCCGTTTTCAGACCACATCCCGCGACTCGGCCGACGTGTTCGCCAACACCACCAGCTGGACGGTGCTGGAGACCTGCCTGCGCGCGCTGGAGCGACTCATCGTTGCCTCGCGCCTACTGGTGAGGAGGATGGCGGTGGAACTGGCGGCCGGTCGTGCTTGGCGCACCACTGCAGCATGCACTCATCCCCGGGCTGTTAGCTGTTTTGTCGTTGTTCACGGAAATGATGTCGATGCGAAGTCATCTGTCTTGCCATTGGTGTCGGTGGGATGGTAAGTCATGTCCACAGCAATTTCGAAGCAAGTCGCAAAACCTGATTACAGGTGACCCAGGACCTGCTGGACCTGGTGCTACCCACGCTGAGCCACAGGAACCGGTTCGTGCGCGAGGCCGGCTACGGCTGCATCGCCGCCTTCCTGCCGCCGGAGAACCCGGGCCCGGAAAATGGTCAGTATCGGTCGCGATGAGAACCTGGAGAGCGGTCAGTATCGGTCGCGATGAGAACCCGGAGAGCGGCCAGTATCGGTCGCGATGAGAACCCGGAGAGCGGTCAGTATCGGTCGCGATGAGAACCCGGAGAGCGGTCAGCATCGTCGCGTGTGAAAACCCGGAGAGCGGTCAGTCTCGGTCGCGGGACCCGAGAGAGCGTCAGTCTCGTCGCGGCGGGGACCCGACAGCGGCAGTCTCTGTCGCAGGGACCCGGAGAGCGGTCAGTCTCGTCGCGGCGGGGACCCCGACAGCGGTCAGTCTCTGTCGCGGTGAGAACCGAGAGCGGTCAGTCTCGGTTCGCGGCGGGGACCCGGGAGCGGTCAGTCTCGGTCGCGGCGGGGACCCGGAGAGCGGTCAGTCCGTCGCGGCGGGGACCCGGAGAGCGGTCAGTCTCGGTCACGGCGGGGACCCGGAGAGCGGTCAGTCTCGGTCGGCGGGGGACCCGGAGAGCGGTCAGTCTCGGTCGCGGCGGGGACCCGGAGAGCGGTCAGTCTCGGTCGGCGGGGACCCGGAGGGCGGTCAGTTTCGGTCGCGGCGGGTGACAGCGCTGACGTGAGACGGGCCAGGTCGCCGGATGGGGCTGCACTGGTGGTGCTGGGGCCGGCCTGGGGCCGTCTGTGGCTGATCACGGCAGGCAGGTGTCCCGCATATTATGCATGTTTTCATGATGTGTGAGATGATGAGGATATGTTATGCAATATAGCGAAGTTAGAAACTAAGCGCAAAAGACGTTTTTTAACGAAATTATCAAGAGTTTATCCGCATCTTTTGAATGCATGAATTTCTGCGCTCGGAATCATGCTAAGCAGTGATTGTTGTGTGACCCCTGACTCCTACTATCCGATCGCGCAATTTCAATTCAACGGCATAATTTGGTGGCGGAAGTTTAACGTGCCGCAATGCTCGGCACGATCCGTCCCGCCCTCTGAGTCATCTGGCCTTCAGCGCTGCCGCTCCCACCGGCCGCAGGCCATATCTATCAAGGGCAAATAGCGAACGCCTAAAGCGATTAAAGCGACTCGAGTCCACCCCGCCACGAGCGCGTGGATCAGACGGCAGTAGGTGCTCTTGCCACCTGAGCCAACGGGGAGGACAAATGTGATGGTTGTGAGCTGTAGCTGTTTTACATTTTTTAACATCTTAAAGCATGTACGCAGACCAACATATCACCCTTTGTTATCTCCGTTTTCGGCATGAATGTCGAAACACGGGGCGAAACAAGAGTGATCAGCCCGAAAATTAAATAGCCCGTTTGCCCCAAGCAGCGCTGTCGGGTTTCTTTACGCGTCACGCGCTGTCGTCCCGGACGCGCACGCTCACTGACCGGTTTGACCGTGTTCGTGTCAGACCGCGACTCCTGCGGGGCGTACGCGTTCGGCGACCAGCTGTCGGCGGCCGTGGCCCGGGGCCTGGACGACAACTGGAGCAGGTGAGCCGCCCGGCACGGCGTCCGAGGCGCCGGACCGCCGGGATTGTGCTGATCCGGCTGTACCGCCCTGTCCGCTGACCTCCTGCGGCGCGCCCTGACCTCCCGCGGCACGCCCTGACCTCCCGCGGTACGCCCTGACCTCCCGCGGCACGCTGTGACTGCTGACCGCGGCGCGCTCTGACTGCTGACCGCGGCACGCCCTGACCTCCCGTGGCACGCTCTGACTGCTGACCGTGGCGCGCCCTGACCTCCCGCGACACGCTCTGACTGCTGACCGCGGCGCGCTCTGACTGCTGACCGCGGCGCGCTATGACTGCTGACCGTGGCGCGCTCTGACTGCTGACCGTGGCGCGCTCTGATTGCTGACCGTGGCGCACTCTGACTGCTGACTACGGCGCGCTCTGACTGCTGACCGCGGCACGCCCTGACCTCCCGTAGCGCGCTCTGACTGCTGACCGCGGCACGCTCTGACTGCTGACCGCGGCACGCCCTGACCTCCCGTAGCGCGCTCTGACTGCTGACCGCGGCACGCTCTGACTGCTGACCGCGGCGCGCTGTGACTGCTGACCGTGGCGCGCTCTGACTGCTGACCGTGGCGCGCTGTGGCTGCTGACCGTGGCGCACTCTGACTGCTGACTACGGCACGCTCTGACTGCTGATCGCGACGCGTTCTGACTGCTGACTGTGGCGCACTCTGACTGCTGACCGCGGCACGCCCTGACCTCCCGCGGCACGCTCTGACTGCTGACCGCGGCGCGCTCTGACTGCTGACCGCGACACGCCCTGACCTCCCGCGGCACGCTCTGACTGCTGACTGTGGCGCGTTTTGACGTACACTTGCGAGTCCCGCGGTGCTGGTTCCATTGGGTGGTCGCGGACACCGGTCTCCCTGAGAAGTGCGCTGTTAGTTCCGGTGGTTGCCTTAGGTTGGATTGACGTGCCCTGGCCAAACATAAGGTGTAACAGTGTCGAGCCACGCTGTTGGTGATGTGCGTTTGCAGACCACTGACCCCCTCCGGCGACGGCCGCTGCGTCTGTGCTTGTGCGTATGTGTGTGCGTGTGCGGACAGCCCCCGGCCAGTGCCGGCGTGGGACGGCATGTGACGCCGAGCCCCCGGCCGTGCCAACCGGCAGGTGCGGATGGCGGCGTCGGTGGCGGCGCGCCGCTTCCTATGCGGCCTGACTCCGGAGGAGAGGGAGCGCCACCTGCCCTCCCTGCTGCCCCGCATCTGCCTCAGCAGGTGCGGCCGGCCGGACACGCCTCACGCAGAGCTGCGCCGTCAGCTCACGCAGCTGGGGCTGTGACGGATGGTGGTGTTAGGCCGGGCTGTGACGGATGATGGTGTCAGGGCGGGCTGTGGCGGGTTGGTGGTGTTGAACCGGGCTGCGACGGATGGTGGTGTTAGGCCGGGCTGTGACGGATGGTGGTGTTAGGCCGGGCTGTGACGGATGGTGGTGTTAGGCCGGACTGTGACGGATGGTGGTGTTGGGATAGGACTGTGGCGGATGGTGGTGTTGGGTTGGGACTGTGACGGATGGTGGTGTTAGGCCGGGCTGTGGCGGATGGTGG
>NW_023596136.1:19415497-19492035 GCF_011947565.3 Pollicipes pollicipes | reverse complement strand
AAAGTGGACTCTGACAAACTGGTGAGGATGGAACGATCGGATTATTTCATTTAACCGGCCATTTACAGCGTTACTAGCTGGGTCCAGTAAACTACAATTTAAGTGGCCCATGATGGGGATCGGTCCGAGGTGGTGTGTAGAAGTACTCGCTGATATTGCAGCTCCAGTTCGTTGAAGTCCGCCTGGCGGCACGGCGCTACGCGAGGGCCGGTAAACCACAGCCACAGAGAAATGCGGGCCAGCCAGACTCCGATCTCACTCGCAGCCAGAGGGACTCCAGCCAATAGTCCGAACACTGAGATGCCGGCTGTGAGACGACAGTGGCTTTGTAGCAGTCGTGGCTTAAACCGCCACACCTCCACTCTTAGCCTATCTGGACGGTGCGGCGCATAGCCGGTGAACGTGACCAGTCTGGACGCAATGGCGGATCGCAGCCCCGTCTGGGTGATCTCGTAAAAGTCGTAATGCAGCCGCTTTAGATGATCGTGCTGTAATGAAACTATCTTCGGCAGCAGGGACTGGCTGTTGATAAGTCCCACGAGCATATTCCGAAGACCGTCCGAAGAAGAGCGCCGCCACGTCTGACCACCCCTGCAGCCGCGGCACCTGTGCTGGCACCGCGCTTGCCGCGCCGGGTGACGCGAGCGGCCGCGGGTCGGTCACGGCCGTGGTCGCCGTAGACGGCTAAGGGATGAGGCTGCCTCGAGATCGGCCGGCGTTTCGACAGGGCCGATGGGCTGGAGGGTCGCTGCAGGACAGTGTCGGTGACGATGGCGGTGGTCCATCGGAGAGGTGGCTGTAAAGCTGGTATCGCAGCTGTTCCTGAGCAGCAGGTACGTCAACACCAGCAGCACCAGATTGCGGGCAAGATCGCGATGAGTCTTTTTCGCGGTAAACGCAGGCTGTTTTGTTGGACCGACACAGAATCCACGGCACGCTACATCACGCAGGCGATCACTCTCACACGACAGTCACTGGCAGGCGTGCAGGACTAGGCACGGCGTGGTGGGGCAGTAAACAGCGGAGCTTCCGACACTACACGCGACCGGGGGCGCGGCGCGCGGGAAACTGGACTGATATTAGCCTGTACCTCTTTCGGAAATACGTTTGCTTGGAGCACGTGCCGCATGAAGCTCCCTGTGTAATGGCGGAGTGTGAATGATGCATGACGCAAATCTTCAATGCTCAGGGATTTTCCATCAAGACATTTGGCTGTGCAACTTACCTTTATTGTGTTTTTGACGAGTGGCATGCGGACACATTTTCGAGCCGGTGTGCGTCGTTTTAACCACCCTGTTCGCTAACCCCATCGTACGACTAGGACCTTTGGGAGCCACCTTAGTTGCCCGCGATAGCTTCTGAACGTTTTTGAGCACCGTGATGATTATTTAGGATGCTAAAATACACGGTTTCCATGTATGTTTTGAGATTGTAGATTTTGACCTTGACATTTCATGATGTGTTAAATTTCATACATCACATTGACATGTTTTAGTTGCTTCCCCCTCGCTTGGGCTATCTTTCGTGGTCATCCTGGACACCTTTTTGGCCTTGGGTTATGTACCAGGAGTTGATTCGTGTTTGGTTGTCCATTGTTGAGGCTCGTAGCAGAGTTTAGTGATTTCGCAAGATCGTTCCCCGGCTTTATATGCAGTTGACATTTGACGCCCAAGCCCAGACTGTACCGTTGAACAAGCAGTCAATGCCCAATGGCAATGCGCCGACGCAGATTGCGGGCTGCGTTGTATTGAGTACGCTGTCCTGATAAGAACAACCAAAACCAGACTTACCAGAACGATGCATGTACGGGTTAATTCTCACAAAAATCCCTTCCACTAAACATGCCAGCAAAGCTTAGCACGACAACACTGATTTGTTGGTAGGACCACCGCCGTCTCCCCTGATCAGAAGTGTCCACTAAGGCAAAGTCACCCAGCGTGGAACAGTCGCTTAAATTCATGTATAGTTCTTAGCGTCACACTATATGTATGTCTGTACATTCCAATGGCTCAGTTGGTTGAGTGCCTGCCTTCCGAATCAACCACCCGTGGCGGGGTAAGTTCGAGTCGCCTGAGGCGCCCGCTGTTTGGCCTTAACAAGCATGGCCTGTGGCCAGTGACAGCAGCCGCGATAAAGGTCACATGAATCCAGAGGGCAGGACAGACCGTGGCGGGTTGTGCGGCTCATTAAGCTTCCGCCACCAAATTCCGCCACCAAATTCTGTCGTTGACATGGAGTGCGCGATCGAGTGGTAGGGACCAGGGCTCGCACAACAAGCACTGCTTAGCGTGGGCTATGATATCGGAAATTCATCTATTCAAAAAAGGCTCGGATTATTTTTTAAGAAAAATTAACAGCATACTGGCGTGTTATTAGTAGGTGTGGAACATGTCCCTTGTCGTCGGGGATGGGGGGGGGGGGGGGGTAATTGGTACGGGGAAAAGTCGAACCCAGGAACCATGCTTATCATATTTCCCAGACACATTTTTAGGGGATTTCGGCCACTTCATTCTGTGGTGATTTTTTTGTGCTGAAGAGCTGGGGCCGTTTCTGGAGCCCCGGAGCTTTGGTGCGTCACGAAAATAAAGATCATATGGACAAAATTAGGCTTTCGGTGGCCCGTTTCGGTGTCACCACCAACTTTTGGTGCCCGTTTGGCCCAAGGAAATGCCGTGGCCCCATGGCCTCCCCTCTTAATCCGTTGCTGGCAGCTCCCATTTGAGGTGGATACAGCACGTGCCCGGTCATGGTGCAGATCCTAAGCCGCTCCAGGAGATGCGGGAGGGCAGATTTTTTGGTATCTGTTGGGCCCCCTGCAGGCGTTGGAGGGCTATAAAACATATTTTATCATATGATGTGATGGCAATGTTCCAGATCTGTCGAAATTTCATTGTCTTACTACTCGAGTTTGTGACTAAACAATGCCGTGCAGACAAGAGTTGATCCAGAGAGGGTGGGGGGATCCTGGAGCCGCGCCATTCTCTTCCCTTCCTTGGACACCCATCAGGTAAAAGTGCCTCACTTTTACGAACCATATCTCGTGGTGAAGAAGAACAAAAACTTCATTGAGCCAACATATATACTTATATATATAATATATATAATATAATAATATGATATATTATAGACTATATATATATATATATTTATGATATATATATATTTATTCATTATATATATATAGAGATGATATATATTATATATATATATATATATATATATATATATGGCTATGCACTAGAAGCTGGTCAGAAAGCCTGCCCTTGTCACAGAAGTTCAAGGGGCCATTACAATATCCATGCTCCATTCTGCGTCCATTTGACGAAGCCCTGGACCAACCCAGACTGCGAAAACAGCACCAACCATCATTTTGGGTGTCATAGCCTTTATTATAGCCATAGCCATAGCCATAGCCTTTATTCTCAAGTAACACCCAAATTTCAGAACGCACCATAAATGGCTCGAAGCATTCTGGTTCCAGGGGCACCAAAGTCCGGTGGGAAAGCAATTTTGTGCCTTCTACCCCGAACGAAATCCTGGATCTATCCCTGGGGCGAGGACCCAATGATGTCCTTGGAACTCATGGCCCACCACGCTCTCACTTTTCGGGCTGCGCAGCGCGCTGTCCAGAACGATGTCAGGCTACTTCGGGGCACACATATGATGTTCCAATGTCTCATTCGGACCGATTTGGCACCGTCACTAAGCCATATGACGTTCAAAAACTAGGGCCAGTTTCATTTTGCTTTCAGCCAATTATTAAGTCATCCAGCATTGTTGTATGCTTCTGGCAGCTTCTAGCACCTAGCCACCTTGTTGAAAGTTTGAGGCCATTTTCCAGACCATGCTTTACGATTGTGTGACTGTTTGGCGACTTTCTGAGCTATTTCGAAGATTTTTTTGTGGCCATCATCCTGCATTTGGTGCGCGACGGACCAGTGTTCCTTCGAAACGTCTTTGGCACGGGTGCGATCGTTTTTGCACAAGGGGCGTGGTCCGAGCTGTATTTGTCTTGCGACGCTGAAACTCGTTGACCGAACACAAATTGATACAATGTCTCTTTGTCTTCGTGCTGAGCAGCATCCTCATGCCCAGTGAATCTGGGAACATCATTTAAAATTGCAAGGCATCTGCTATTGAAACCTAAGTGGCGTTCGTGCGTTATAGTAGGCTCGTGTGATATTATTAGGCGCTGCATTTGCGTAGCTAAAATTTCACCCGGCAAATGCCCAAATTGAAGCATAGGGTTCCCGTTAATCCAAGGGGACACACTCCTTTACTTTAAAACATCTGTTGTTGGGTCCAAAGAATTGTTAGGCTCAGGGTCTCATTTTGATGGGGTTGAGGGTCAAGTTTTGTTTTACAAGCCATGCGAGCGTTTTAAGCTGCCAAAAATTGCAGGGGTCTTCGCCACATCCAAAGGCTTAAGACCCTAAAGGCTCCCTTGAAGGGGGCCTGTGGGGTCATGGGGTCATGGGCCCTTCCCTTGGCTGCGTGACATGATTTACGACGCACACCGGGTGAACGCATGAGACCCACTTTTCCGCAATGCATCCTCACATTTCCATTGCTCTGGTCAATTTCTCTCTTATAACCCGATGAGGAAACTAAACAGCCGTTGCGTACTAGTTTTGCAATGCAAAACTAGTACGCAACGTTTTGTTTTTAAGAATTATCTAACTTCGTTTGCTTCTACTGTACGTCAGCAGTCACGCGTTACCACCATGCTCACGCGATCTGCACTTCCGCCAAAACGCTCCCGCACCGCCGCAGGCAACGCACGAGCACGTTAGTCTGTGACACAAACCACCCTCTAATTTTCAAGAGTCCATCGAGGTGAGCAACACATTGATAATATTTGGCACTATTCGCGTGTAATGCTACGGCCCAGCGAAGCCTCCTCCACCCGCTCCGCCACGGCATCACTTTCCTCCCCCGGCCGGTCGACGCTCAACCTGCAGCGGCAGCGGCTGGTCTGTTTCGCCATCTCTGCTGCGGTCGTGGCTGTTCGTTGCATGCCGAAATCCAAACTCTCCTGTCATGCCGGGACCCCAACACTGCTGGCATGCCTAGACACCAACACTCCTGGAATGCCGAAACCCCAACACTGCTGGCATGCCGAGACCCCAACTCTCCTGGCATGCCGGGACCCCAACACTCCTTGCATGTCATTGTACGTCATCCTCTGGCATGCCACTGTACTTCATCCTCTGGCATGCCACTGCACGTCATCCTCTGGCATGTCACTGTGCGTCGTCCTCTGGCATGCCACGGTACATCACCCAGCGTTACTGCTTGTCGCCACACCATACGAGTCACCGTCCCGCGGCGTGACACTTCGGTGTGACGAGTTCCGCGGCGCCACATCCACGCTCTGTCCCGACCCTGAGCCGCACCCCGTCGGACGCCGGTGTCGGTCCCGGTACGACAGTCACGGGGTCCCCGCGCCGGCCGCGCGCAGCCGTTCACTACATACCAGCAGTCGACGCTGATCCAGCCCCGTCCCAGTCATGCCGAGTTACATTGTAGGTGTGTACCGTCCGGCCACCAAACGCTGCCACCCCCCGCCCCGCGATCACCTTCAATGAGCGGTGGCGGTGCTCCATGACGATGGCATTCTGCGTAAGGATATCCGTTGGTGCACCATGATCGTAGAACAGCTGCCCAAGGGGCACGACAACCTCGATGGAATCAATGCGGCGCAGCGACGGCCCGCAGTCAGTAGTGGAGGGAAACTCAGCCCCTGGTAATGCGTGATGTGGACGGCGATGAGATCCCACGTCGTCGTCATGCCGTCATGGCATCGGCGCCGGTTCGATGGAGTGGCACTACTCGCAGCTCCAATCACCGCACGCGCCGTCACCAGCGCGATTTCACGCTGCAAATCCCGGCGCGCAAATAGAGCGTTCGACGAACGCCGGGATGTCCCGTTCGCTCGTGCACCGCACGCGCTGTTGCACACTGCACACTCCCCACGCTGACGTCAGCGCACGCCGCGTCTCCGGCCGCCTCCGCTTCCCTGCGGGCGGTTATCCTGCAGGCACACCTTCGCCCACTTCCGGACCGCGCATCCACTCTTTCGGCGCCGGTGTCAGCGAGGTTCTCCGCCAGTCGGACAAGTGCGCCGTTCGCTCAGCTGTGAACCGTGACCGAGTCCATCCGCCAGTCGATCTCCCTCACCCCCAAGGGATAGCCAGGTTCAGGTCGCTACCGGAGCGCGAACGGCGATGGAGCTCGCGCCAGTGGAGGCAGACACGCAGTCACTTGTCCAGCCAGTGGAGGCAGACACGCAGTCATTTGTCCAACCAGTGGAGGCAGACACGCAGTCACTTGTCCAGCCAGTGAAGGCAGACACACAGTCACTTGTCCAGCCAGTGGAGGCAGACACGCAGTCACTTGTCCAGCCAGTGGAGACAGTCGCGCAGTCACTCGTCCAGCACCACGGGTCGCGCGCCGTGCACGCCCAACAGTGTGAGGCAGTAGCGCCGCCCGCGACTGGTCACTGTCTCGTACGGCCACAGTTGCCGGTCGAGCGACAGTTGCCGGCCGAGCGACAGTAGCCGGTCGAGCGACAGCTGTGTCTACGGCCGCCGACGGCCGCACGCCGACCGCGTCAGCGCCACTTGCGCGAGTGGCTGGTGCAAACATAGGCGTCAGCAATGTAAGCTGTCACGTGGCTGTTGAGCGCCAGCATGTTCAGGACGGTCCGAACCTTGCTTGCCCAAGACACAGGTATTGTGGGCTCGATTCCGCGAGGCAAGCCGTTCTCCGCTCGTTCTGCTGCCACCAGCCGCTCATCCGCTCGCATTGCTGCCACCAGCCGCTCAAAGGCCAGGATTCTAGCATCTTGTACTGCTACTGAGCCGATGGTTCACCGCTCACTCGCCGTCCGCCACTTCCAAGCAACCGTCCAGCCCCCAGTGCCACCTTGAAACTCGGCCGAGAAGTCTGGAGTCCCCCATCAACGCCTTCACCTCGTCGGCCGTAAGGGCCCGATCCAAATCCTCACCGGGAGCGTGCTCACCACGGAGCATCTGCTGGCTAGCCGAGCGCATCCGCCGGGGCACGCGCGTCCGCACGCAAGCTGGCGCGGAGTGCCTCGCGCAGGGCCTAGGGAAGGGATGGCAGCTAGAGACGCAACTTGTTCCAAAATACCACTCCGCTGCCTATCCCGCCCTCCTAGATAGTGATCCAGCCCGCAAAAGCCCGCTGCGCTACAATGCTGATCTGCCATTAAAGGGAACGTTTCACATCTGAGAACATTGAAGTAAGCATCAGATGGGATGAAACAAGTTTTATCATAACTATTGATATGCTTTTAAGTGTAAAAAGCTCCTCTTGACAGCACAATTTTCTGTTTCGTAAATACGCTCCTTAGTACATAATCAGACCTTCATGGTCTGATTATGTCATCGTACCGTGCAGAATATGCACTGAGAGCCAATTGACGGCTGCTATATCTGGACATCTCGTTCACGAACGCCAGATATGAATGTCTGGACAATTGTTGTTTGGCCTTGGTCGCCGCATGGCTCCTTTTACTTAAATATGTCATGCAACTCCTGTCTCATCTATGTCATTATCATCGTCATCCATTCATCATTCCTATGTCATTCAACTCCATAAGCTATGCAGCGATCAAGGCCGAACATACATGACTATCGAGTCGCCCATACCTGGCGTTCGTGAGCACGACTTCTAGATGTAACGGCTGCCAACTGCGTCTCAATCAATGTTGTGCAAGGTACGACGATGCAGTCACACGACAAGGCGTTGATGAATAGATTTACTAAACAGATGAATTGTCTAGAGCAGTCTTTTCAGCGTAGAAGTATAACAATAGTTTTCAGTGAGCTTGTTTCATCATATCTGATGCTTGCTTCCATATCTTAAAATGTGGAACATTCCCTTTAAACGGAATGCTCCACCTTTGTATTGGATTTTGAACGGAAATGGCCATCTTGAAGATCATTCGGTGAATCTCACAGCCCTGCTATTCTTACGACGTAAACCCCTCCTGTCTCTGAGCTAGACGCCCGCGAAGACGTGCAGACTACTTCGTGCAGACTATTTTAAGGACCCAGGCATCCATGACGGCATAATGACATGATTTGAATTATGCCATATCATTGTCCATGCGGCGATGAAGGCCACGAAAAGTATGACTGCTGGTTTATTCATTTCTGGCGTTCGTGGGCATGATTTCCAGATTGACGTGCGTCAACTGGCGCTCAATCATTGTTGTTCAAGGTACGATGACACAGTCTATGACGTGTTGAGGAGCATGTTTACTAAATAGAGAAGTTGTGTTGTCTAGAGCAGTTCTTTCGCATACAAATATCCCAGAGCTTATTTGTGAGCTTATTTCATTATAGATTTTGTACTGTAGAACATTCCCTTGGAGCGTGCGATTTAGCATAAATGACAAGGATGTTTTGTTGTGCTGTCCACCTCAAAATTTTGGGTACGCAACAAACCGTGCCACCAATCAACTACGACGCTCGCTTCTTACATTGGGCGTATTTACCACGCACAGCTCATTGTGTAATACAATGTTTGGATTGCAGGCAACTGCATGGGGCAATTTTATTTTGTGATGGGGGCGTCCCCACAGTGTTGACATGCACCGATAAAGATTGCTTTGTCCTTGTTATGCCATTGCTGGAATATTACAAAAACTGCGGTAAAAGTTAAATATCTCGCAATGATCACCACAGTTGGCAGCATTGAATGGCAATGGTTGAACTAATGGAGAAATGAAACAAAGCTGCAAAACTGAAATACCATTTGGTCACACTGAAGTACTCCAGACCCGATGAGTATCACATGCTGAATAAGGGTGGGCATAACGCGAACAGGCCTTATTCGCAGCCCATCAATAATTTAAACATGATGCTCCTGACCTAGAAAGCCTAGAAATTTGTAATTTTGAGTATGCTGCATCCCGACCGTAGGAACAAGGGGCCAGGGGGCCATGGCTTCTCCACTTTTCAAGGTAGGGGAGGACGTCCAGTGTTCACTGTCCCCCCCCCCATCCCACACACACCTCTCAGATTAAGGCTGCGTTTAGCTTACTTTTGCACATTAAACATACATGCCGATTTGCCTAGTTTACCAGCCATCTTCCTCAAGATGCTCATCATTGCTCATTCTGCTCCCTTTAAGGTTGGGGCTAAGAATCATGTTGTTTTTCAATAAAGAAACATTGAGATTGTTGTCTGACTGGTATTTGAAGCACAACATATCCAAGCATAACATTCACTATTATCTACAGAGGTGCTGCCATTTGCAAAATAGGGCAAGCAGCAACAATATTAGTTCGGCAATTTTGCATCATCTCAATAGACCCTTCATTGAGAAACAAATGGAAACATTATGTTGGAAGGATGCTTGTAATGTTGCTACGTTATGCACACACCTATTACGATCTTTAACTGAAGGAATTTATTAGCCTGCACTGTTAAGAGCAGGTAATCTGCTTTCAAATATTAGCTCAGTCTTCTAGCATAATTCAGCGCATAGCCATAGGAACATTTCAAAAGTGGGGAGGGGGACAAGCCCAGGGCATACTTTTTCTGGAAAGCAAGCATGGTGTCTTGGGGGGAGGGGGAGAGATGGAGTTGTTATCGCTCTTTATTTGAATATCATGGCTGCTATGCTAGATAGGTGCGCAGAGCTGTTTCTCAGCGGTGCACAAACTTGCCTATTCGACTCATCTATGTCATTTAGCAAATACGGCTATTCAGCTTCCCAAGATTATTCGTCCATTTCATCATTATCTTTCCCTGGGCTTCGACGAAATTGCACGGGCGAGTAGGCTTTTGGGGCCATTTAGGAGGCATCTGCCTCCACAGGGTAGATTCCAAAACACGGCCTGGATATAGGCTGGTGAGAAATTTTAAATGTGAATCGATGGCTCACAGTACGTGTCAAAAGCATTTTTACGCCAAGGTTCCTTTGAATGCATGCATTTTTGTCGCTGATCCTATCCACCAAGTCGGAAGATTTATCACCCCTACCTGTATAGCAATTGATGGATAAATACTTATCATGCATCCCGATCGTCCGCGAACCTTGCGACCGTTGCTTGTATGGTGGCGCCGACCTCACATGATCAAACATGCCCCATAGTTTGATTGACACCAGCGGTGTAGTTTCGTATTCAGCTGGGCTCCAGCCCCCTACCCCTCGAACTTGGGCTACAGCCCACAAGTTGATGAAGAAAGTGGTCTAAATCTTGGGAGAAACAAGAAAAATGGTGTAAACTGAGGGACGGAAGGCAATCATTTTTTTCACCTACTAGCCCCCCACCCCGCTCCATCCAATTAGTACAACTACGACCTTGAGCGATATCTGCACCAGATCAGTATCATCTCTGCAGATTCACCAGACCTGTTTAGAAAAGCTTTCTGACAAAGTATGTTTTTGACTGACATTGCCTTAATTTGTGAAAACTTGTAACATTTGGGGAAAGAGTCTAAGAAAGCTGAGAGTTGACGTCCAACAGAACATGGCCTGTTCTCCCTACAGATGGTACACATGCAGGAGATGAGCACACATACCTGGCTGAATTTCATTAGCTTGAGCTGGAGCCTCCTCTTGCTCTGCACCAACGTCCGAAACAAACCTTTGCTCCATGTTGAGTCACCAAACGCATAGTCTTGATAGACGAAACCGCGATTTTTCTCGTGCACAACGGTCTTTAACATGGAAAACCAGGTGATTGAATATGCACGTGGTCTTGTTGCAACCACACCAAATGGTTATCACAATGGCCAGCATATAGCCCAAGGCTATCTATATAGCCTATCGTGAAAAACGAAATGGTGTCCAAATATTTGATCTAAATAGTGACTTTTTCATGATATCGTCTTCTGAACTCTCGCTTTTTGTATGACGCTTTTTTATTTTTTTCTCTTTTCCAATTAGTGTTCTTCAGAGTTCCAGTTTCCTGAAGACGTTTTAACTGTTTTCTTAGACGAAGGCGTTAACACGCTTTTCCATCTTCTTGTGTTCGGGAACTCATTAGTTTAGCATGCAGCAGGGCTAGTGTGATCTCATGAAATCAACATTGTTCCGTTGCTAAGAAACGCGGAATGATAAAAAATCGTGCTCAGGTTATGAAAGAGTGCATCGTGGAGCCAGTACTTAATGCAATGAGGAGACTTCCTTTGACTTAAAACATCCAGCATGTTTTATGACGCCAGCGCCATGCCATCAGTTCACGCATGCAAGTCAAAAGAAATGGTATATGCCATTGAGATGAGGCGGAACGGCTAAATCTTTGATGCTTTTGGTGGGAGATAACTTAAGTTTTCACCGTATTCCTTCTCATTTGTCATTCTTCCTTCTCATTCAAGCAATGTCACGACGTCAGTGCCACATCAGAGACTCGTACCGACAGGAGTGCTACGACATCAGTTAAACGCGGCATTACTTCTACGGCAAGAACTAAGCAGACTTTACTGATACGCAGCAGTTCTTCCAGTGGAAACTTTTACATGACATGAGTGTCACACAACAAACAAAAACGTATGCACGCCATAACATGCGCTACAAAACTTATGGTCTTTACTTATACGTGACATTGCGTCTAATACAAAATCCCATAACAAGAGTACTAAACAACACAACTTATGCTGCCAAAATAGATGACAGTCTTAGAAATAAACATCTTAAGCCAAGACTTACACAGTCGTTACTGATGCGCGGCATTTCTTCAACTACAACGAGTTCTAGGTGCAGTGAGCTAGAATCGCCCTTGAGCTTGGGTGGGGAGCGAAAATTCAACCGTAAAAGGCCATACAGAAGTAGAAAATTTAGTTCACAAAAGCAGGAACTTCTGAGTCATTGAGAGATGTCCCGGCGAACAAAAGCATGCTTTTTACGTTTGAATGCACATAGCCTCATAAATATGACCAAAACGCTTTTTTCTTACATCTTACGTCATTACACTGACACATAAGCACAAAACACGCTCCTGAGTCATATTATGTTCCTTTTTTGTGGGTAAAAAATACACCCAACACTCCTCCACTAAACTAGGTCAGTTCTTGGCAGAACATAGCTCGGTCAATGCTTCCATTGTCATCGAAGGTCCTGACCTTCCGGGTGCGGATTGAACGAAACCAATGACGTGTTCCTGAAAGCTGCATCGAGCTATAAGTTCAGCATCTTGCGATCACATGTGATCGGGTATTGAATTGTATTCTTGTTGGGCATCAGCAGGTCACCCGTGCAATGGTTCCGCATAATATAGGATGAGTGGAGCCGAGCACTTCTGGTGCGTCCGCCTCATCTCGTGTGTGGATGTCCGCCAGAAGTATCTGTCAGTGGCCTGTACCGAACTATACTGTATGCCTATGTGGCATATGTAAAGAAGGTAGTGACGCATTGAGCAAAGACGTTCGATACTATGTAGTAAAAACCGCGATGTGTATTAAAACACCCAATGCTGGCAATACGTGCATTCCTTACCCGATGGCCGCTCCATATGGTCGAAGGGTGTATCCTCATCTGTGAAAGGATACGTCCAGGGGCCTACTGACGTACGTACAGGGAGGTAGACGTACTGAGAAAATAGATGCATGCATTGTTTATCATATTTTGATGCGACGGTCGTTTGCTCATTAAGGGTTAGCGCATCTGAGTATGTATTCGATGATGGCTTTTCGCGAATTTTAACGGAATGGCCTGTTTGCTCACTCCCAATACTCTGTAATGCACTGCATTCTATCCGGCAAAACACCAAAACGTGGCAACTTCTATTTCTCAAACAACTCAGCTTTATATCCCTTTCTCGCCCGCTCTCCCTCTCACGTACCACATTGAGCTAAAGAACACACCCCCTAACTTACGCTATCTCATTGCACATGCTACAAGATCGTGCCACGCCTAACGCTGTATATACTTAGATGGTGTAATTCGCTGCGTTCCGTAGACGTGTTACAGCGTCTTCAGGAAGAGCTGCAGCCTAGCGGTAAAAAGTTGAGAGTAACCAGTGATGGATGCATGTAGATGGCAGAGTTTGCTGCCGCAACCAACGAGGTACGACTGTGGAGGGCACGGGACAAGTGAAAACCGCTGCAACCGGTGAGAGTCGACGACTTACTTATTTACTGAGCAGGTATAAAAAATGCGTGCTGAAATAAAAAATAATACATTGCATAAGATTTCATATGTTCCTTGGGGGTTTGGTTTGGAATTGAGAGACATGCAACGAAATTTCACAAGCAAGAAGCGTTCAAACAAAAGAAGTCCTGAACTCCTGCACCTCAACACATCAGCCAATCAACCAAAAAGTGAGACAGTTTGTTGGCTTTCTTTGAGATTTGACCACGAAACATTATATCACTGTTTCTGGAAAGACGCTTGCTTCAACTTCCATGAAAGAAGCTATAGTGTTCAGGTGTTTTGCAAGTTTGCTCCGTAGTTGACGTTAAACCGAAGTTGTTCGGGCCGCCTAGCGGAAGTTACAGAAACCTGTGTTTGGTCATGTCACCGCTTCGGAGTTGGTGTGTGGGCGGACGGCCTTCGTGCGTGTCCTTGCCTGTGTGGTGCGGCGCGGCTGGCTGTGTGGCTGTTGCGGGCTGTGTGCCGAGTTCCTTTGGTTGACATTATTGCAAATAATTGTTTGATTTAAGCGTGAAGTAATGAACCTGTGTTAGCGCACCGAACATTACAGTAACCTAACGTAACCTAACCTTAGTAACCCGTGTCTCATCTCACCCTGTTTCACCTATTTATATGACAGCAGCAGTTGTCAGTCACTGATTCTGACAAAATGTATTTTTCCTTACCATGCAAGCAACCAACTTAACCAAACTTTAAGTAACCCATATCTTGGACATTATCTCAACCCACGTAATCAAGTTCTTGGCAACAGAGTTTGTGATAGCAAGCTTAATAAAGCTGACTTTTGGCTGGTTTCAAGTTGTGTTTTTGGGTAGTTGATTTGTGTCAGATTAAAAGTGACACCACACAAATTGAAATCCAGGCGTCAACTTAGATGCCAGGATTGCTTATGAATTATATACCTCATTTTGAACAATGTATTCTGATTTCCATGGTTACCCTCTGTCGAGGGTAATAATGGGCATGCGACATAAAACCATCTCTGTCTCCCAAGCATAACAGTTTATGGGTAGTCATGAAATCGCTTTAGTGCTTACCTTTTAAGAAGCAGCAAGGACATCCATCAATATTTGGTTCATCACGTAAGTTTGCAATGCTCGCTTACATTAAAAATGGGATGGCCTGTCTATTTTATGACCACGTCTAACTTATTTTGTGACGGTCATACAGCTTAGTGTATTCCTATATTGAGATATACTACATATTCACAATACAATGGTATGACAGTCAGCAAACTATGACGGCTGAAGACAAGATGCTGTAGGGGAAAACGTGAGGGACCACTTTAAAAAAAATCCAGGCGAAGGATCAAGATTATGCGACCAAATGTTTTAATTAAATAACTTGGGCCATCATAATTTGCCTGATGAACAAAATTCGTAAGCTATATAACAAAAAATGGTCAAATACGGTTATAAATAACGCTTCGATGGTACGTTATGCTGCCAATTATGTGCCTCAAAGCAGAAAATTAGTGCCTTTTTAAGCACAGGCTCCCCAAATAAAGTCAGCGTAGTTCGCCTGGTTTGCTAGCAGGAAAGGTCATCCAACCTACGAACAAAATATGCAGCTAATCATAGCCACCAATGTACAACAATGAAATGTGAAATAAGTAAGAGGAGCTCTGCACTTAACATATGGCAAAGCAGTCCTAGAAGGCAGAATCATGATGACGAAACTTTTTGATTAGCTGCACCAGTTCTGTCCCAAAGCTAAGGACGCAGCATGATTTAACTTGTGAGGTAGTAGTGCTTGAATGGCTCGGATTCTTCATTTTTGAGCCACACCATAAACCAAAAACGTCTGAACCGGGCAAGCACAGCGGTAAAAACAATTTCCTTGTTTCATATCGTCTCCTTCATTCGCTGGTAACTGTGTAATCTGGGCCGCATATAGCACGCGTTTGGCTGACTTGCGACTTAATCCGGTGTATGTATGAAATATGTGGAAGTTTGCAAACGGATTATGTTGTGGAGAAATTGGTTTATATTCAGGCCATAGATGGTATTTTTAATTATTATCAAAAAGGATGGAAAATATACTTTTATCTCCGCTGTACGAAACCCCAAAAAATGTACATGAATAAACACAAAGACTTGGTATATTTTAGCCCAAATTTCTAATCAACTGATTTTACCTGAAATCCGTGAAATTGAACGTTCAAGCGGCATTATTTAGCTTTTAAAGTCTATTTAGAAGGATTTCTTGACTCTTGTGCTCGATTTCGGGTGTGGTGCAATTTGGTGGCCAAATCTCGTGCAACATTTGTGCAGTGAGATCCAATCCTTTGATTACAGCCATCAGGACTCTAGCCCATATTTTGCCCAGCCTGCTGCGGGTGCCCATTTTATGGTGTCGATGCGTTATTGTATGTGTTGTGATCGACAGTCCCGACAATTATTCTACGCGGCATTTTTCTACTGAAATAGATGTGGTGTGCTGTCGTAGTGTTACCATCACGTTTGGGGTGCAGCAGGGGAAAACGGCCAAAAACCTGCTCCAAAATACCTGCAATATAGCGTTTTCCCCAAATGTGACACTTTCCTATAAAAATTGGGGGATGATGGGGTCCCTGACTGAAAACAAAACTACAGTCTTGATAAAGTGTTCACTGAAAAACGGCATTACTTCTACTCAAAAAGTCATACCCGTCGCTGATATTTTGCCTTCCAAACCTCAGCCCTCGCTCATCCACCAAGCACCACAAATCGACAGTCACGTAACATAAACAATGTGTAGTGTTATTAGTTTCGTCGTGTGGTACCAGTGAAACGTATAGGTCTTTGAAGTAGATGTATAAGCAATGGCCGTGCCGTGTATAAGCAATTGTTGTTAAGGTTTCGCAGTATAGCTAATAACGGATGTAAGTTTTCAAAGTATAAGTTGTGTCGTGTAGTACTGTTGTCGCGTATTAGTTTTTGCCATTCAAGTACTGTCGCATATAAATAATTGCGCCAGTATTAGACGATACTGATATGCAATTTTATGCACAATGAATTGCACAGGTCTAAAATTAAGGTTAAATGATCAAGTACATAATGCAATAACTTGGTGTTTGCGGGTTAATACAAGGTCACCACTAAAGCACACCAGGCTTTTGCGGGCTAGGATCACTAGCTTGGGGGAGGAGGAGGGACTGGGCAACGGACTGATCCCTTGGAGGAAATTGCGTATGTGGTACATACTCACGAAAATACCAACAAAAAACCATAAGTAGGCATATGGTTTAGCTCGGGATTTATATATGTATTTCACTTGAGTGCATGATATAGTACTCAAATATGTCTTGTACTTTGCGTTTTATGCCTTTATGATGAGCCGAAGGACCCACGTGTTCAATGTTGATCACCGCAATATGTGTCTAACCGATTCTGCACTGTTGTTTAACACTGCCAAGGAAGCGGACCTGAAATGTCATGGTTAGACGTGATCTAAAGCATCATCATAAGTTTTCTTATATAGTTTTGCGCTGCTTCCTTGCTGCCTACAGATTTCCATTCGGTAGCAGCAAGCGATACAAAAGCTCCCATGGACTCCCGGTGCCGATGCTTGCGCGTTACCTCAGCGGGAAGTCTTTTCGGCTTGACGCTGAGCCGGCGAATAACCAAATTATCCGATTGCCGCCATATCAACCTTTGCAAAATGCTAGCCATCGAAACGAAGTTCCTAACGACAGCTCCATGAGCCTCTAAATGGCTGTCGATGTCTGTTAACACGATGCCGCGACCGTGGCGCCCTTGCCCAGAATAAGGCCGGGGCGCACGCTAACGAGATGTCCGCCGCACTTGTGTGATGAAGTCGGCCAAGTTTGTGTGCAAGTTTCGCCCGAGCCCGCATCGACTAATGGCTCGGAACCAATTACCGGCACGGCTTCATCAGAGTCCTTTGTGCCGGCAGGCGGGCGGCCGCCTACTCGGAGGGTTTCTGCCGGACTGCTGCTGCTGTCACTGCTGCTGTGAACTCCCCTGATCGGCGACACTGCCCTGTGCCGTAGGCGGCCCTCGCGTGCTCAACTAGTGATCCCTGCGGACGTGCTGGGACCTGTTGTAGGGGTAGGAGCTGAGTGTGTGGCAGCGCGCTTCGTAAGACCCTGTTCAGACGTGGTGTGTGGCAGCAGCGAGGGCGTGGTTCGAAACGGTCGCTGTTGCCGCTGTAATATCGTTGTCATGGGCATGCTAGCTTTGCTTCACAGGTGCCCTGTGCGCGCCTATCTCCAGCATGCGTTAAGGTATGGTTATGTTGCGCGCCGTGATGCATTGGATGTTGGCATTTATTGCACCCCAAAATGTTTCTGTGGGTAAAAAGCGTCATCGACGCAGCAAGAAGGATCAATTTTTCAAGTCAAATGTTATAATGTTGTGTGATTCGTTTGTGCATCAGCGCACTCGTTCTACGGTTGTATCATAACACAACAAACATTCGTCGCTAGTACCGTGTGCTACCGAAACGTTGACTGCGTTCATTTTCTCTGAGACAGGCTGTCGGAGTTCGATATTGTTTGTATTCGGAGACCAGAGGTCACAGACCCTTCGTTGAGAGACTGGTACCACATTTGTCCTAATACAGATATATCGGACTACTTTACTTCAAGCGCCCAAGGTGAAACGCCATCTTATTGATACCATTTGTGACATATTCTGTGTACGCACGACCGGTGTTAATGCGCGGAAAGGATTTATATGAAAATGGTTTCGCTCCACCCGCGCTCCTGGCTATTTGTTTCAGGTGTTACCGATGTTCCAGGCCCCCGGTGTTTCCTAGCCTACATGAAAAGGCAATTTTTCTGGTGCCAGCGACCCGTTCTCCTGTAGTTAATGCGTCTGTCCCCCGGGATGCTAATTATCAAGTTAAAAATCTATAGCCCTAAACGGCTCTGCCTTTGAGTAGCCACCGCATGGTGTATGCAAGACCTTCCTGCATTGAGAATTCACACAGCGGACATCAGTTTCAGCCGTCCTCACCTTGAAAATCAACACGATAAGAGTATTTCACGTTAGCAGTCTCTCTCCGCATTGCCAACAACCGGTGTAAGCTGTCTGGTTCTGTACTGTCTCATGCAGGGGCGTATGCGGAACTTTATCTGTTACCATCGCTTCCACTAGAAGGTTTGCCGCAACAACTTCAACACAAATCACCTCTGCCGGGTTTGGACACGGTCTTCCCTCACATCCTTTTTGCACACCCCTGTTCCACCGCTTGCGGAATGAGGCGCTCGTGGCGCCAACGCTAACGAGCATTTCTCTGCAGTTCGCAACCGCTGCGCGTCCAACACGTGAGTCCATTTGAACAACGCTGGCACAATGGCCCCAATCGTGGCTCGGCCGGCCGCCCGACAACGGAAATTCTGGCAGCCTCAGCACAGGCTGTGGAGAAATCAACGGCCAAGTGACGCGTATAGCCCTAAACAAATCGCTGACGGGAAAGGCTGACGGGGTTCTGACAAGACTCACGTCTGGTTGGAAGGGACTTCATAACTCTACGTGCATGTGTTGTGAGGTTTCGAGACCGAATGCAGTCTTCGCACTTGACAAGAAACCACGACAACCCCCGGATCAATAGGTCGCGACGGCTCGATCAATGATTACACGCCAGTGACTTATTCTGGTATGTCCTAAGTGGGCGATTGTGGGATGTGACCATATTCTGATGTATCGCGGGACGCATCGTTCTTCTGAGCGATAACAAGGTGGCCATAGGGCTCTTTCGAAAAACGTCTCACCACGGAGCCGTC
This sequence comes from Pollicipes pollicipes, assembly GCF_011947565.3. Classification (NCBI taxonomy): domain Eukaryota; kingdom Metazoa; phylum Arthropoda; class Thecostraca; order Pollicipedomorpha; family Pollicipedidae; genus Pollicipes; species Pollicipes pollicipes. The sequence continues at coordinate 19,473,170 of NW_023596136.1, read as the reverse complement.
GGAGCACGTTTGGAGCACGTTTGTCCCTGTGAGCTCGGGCGGTGAGGGCGTACAGCGGTGGCTGGAACTACGCCTCCGCAAGGCTCGCTGGAACTGCGTCCGGTTTACCGGCAGGCAACACACGCAGTAGAAGTGATGCTACGGCGTCCGGTTTCATCGAACACAATCAGACCATGCCACCCCATTTTCCGTACATAGCCCGGGCATTTCGCTGCGGCGTGAGGAGCTGGCTGTTGCCTCGGATGTTGTGCATTGCTTACCTGGCGCCGGCCGTGGCATAACAAGGTAGTCGAGCTTGTCAACGCAGCGGAGGGGCGAACCGCGCAAGTTTGCATGCATGCGAAATGCTTGATATCTCCATCAGTGGTCGGATGTGCAACAGACAGTCGCTGCTTATCCACAACTGACTTCAACCTGCACTCACATCACCCGGCTGTCCCTGGTCGCAATGTTGCGTAGTGACGCTGGGTAGCGGCTGTAAAAAACATTCCCTATACAGATAGACTCGTGCAACAGAAATGCACCGTCGACACCGGCCGCGTTGTGACGTGGAGCGGCTTGTCCCTGAGCCACGCTCGAGTTGTGCCGTCGGATAACGCGGCATGCAACCGCGGCCTGAGCCACGCTCGAGTTTGTGCCGTCGGATAACGCGGCTGCACCGCGGCTGCGCCGCCCCCAGCCGGGGCTCACGAGGCCCCAGCTCCGGCTGATCCGTCGGCCGGCCAGCCCGAGCATGTCAGCACCGCTCAGCGCTGACGTCTTGATGAGCCGCGTGACCCGTCCGGATCAGCGCCGGTCCGGGCTGCACGGCTACCGGCCACCCACGCCCGTGGCCTGAAGCCGCGGAGGTCTGAGTGGACCGAGCAGCGACAGCCGACAGCCGGCCAAGCTGGAAAGGAAACAAAAGCGTCAATCGGCGGCGAAGCGCAGTCAAACATAACTAGCTTGCCGCGACTGCGTGGTCGCTCAGCTGCCAGTCGACGTCAGTGCTTCCCAAATAGCTTCAACGGGGTCCGATATAAATGGCCGGTACCTTGACCGGTGTAAGTCAACAGGTGAATACAGGTATGTCTGGTCTCTGTTCACCTTTCTTCGGTGTTACAAGATGATTTCTTTGTTTTGGCAAAATACTACAACATGCAGCTTAGTCTGACTTCGCTTCAGTTGATATCTTTTGTGTTTTTTTTTTTGTTTTGTGAAGCCGTGTTTTCAGTATTGTCGAGCGTAAGTGAAATGTCTCTATAATCTTACGTCCACATTCACAAGTTAGGATATTTATACATTAATCCTTGCCGTACACTTGTGTATTAACCATAAGCACTGCTGCCGGGGGGGGGGGGGGGGGGGTTCCATGACCCGCCAAAGAGGGTCTTTGCAAGCCCCCTCCAAGGTTTTATCCGCAATAATCCAGGAACGAAACAGTTTTGAGCTGGGTACTAAAATTTTGACCGATGTTTTCACAGTTTCGTTTCAACCGCTAGCCGTTTTCCCGACGGATTACCATGAAGCCATTAGCAACTTGTTTCAAAGTTTCCACTCTTAAAGGAATGTACCACATTTGAAAGTATTGAAGCAAGAATCCCAAGTGATGAAATAAGCTCACGTATAATTATTGTCAGCTTTTAAGTGGAAATGACTGTTCTGGACCACACAATTTCCCTGTTTAGTGAATATGCTCCGTGATGTGTCATTGTTCGACTGCGTCATCGCACCTTGCACAGCATTGATTGAAGGCCAATGAACTGCGGCTGTGTCTGGAAGTCGTGTGCACGAACGCCAAGCAGAACGAAGATTTGAATGACGTTATTATGCCGGCATGGATGCCTGGGTGACCTTGGTGTCTGTGTGACGCAGACACAAGGCAGATGGTGCCTTTATCATGGTGCGCCCCTATTCATAGGTCTGAAGTGCTCTGCAAGTGGTTTAGTTACATTATTTACACATCCGCGGTCCACAAGGAATCATCTTTGAATTAAATGAATAAAAAGCCCGTCATGCTCCATAGGACACCGATGCAAGCAATAACGGTCCGGTCAAAGGCCACGTGCAATAGCCATATTTGCGCAGTCAACACAAATGTTTGCATATATACATACATATATATATATATATATATATATATATATATATATATATATTGAAAACAGCACGTAGCTTTACATTCGCTTTGTTTTGCTTTGAACACGCTAAGAGAAGTACCATGCATATTTTATTCGATGGCTCGGCGTCGTAGTCGAAGTACGTAGCATCTCTGGTGCGCCGCTAGTGCCTCAGACATAAAAAATACCACAAAACGTTGTGCGAGAGTTGCGCACTTATCCCCCGCCATCCCGCATCAGTCATGACCGCTGGTGCTTTAGCTTTTTATGTACACATTAGGCACTTACCAAGAACTCTGGTGATGACACAAGCTGCTCAAAATCTTACCAAACCTTCATTTGAGGTGTGCGCGGACGGTATCGGGGGCATGTTCACCCATCTTAATTTCCTGACTTTATGTAAAGCATATTCGACCTTCTAATCATTAAAGGAAATTTGATGGCTATTTCAGTTCAAAAGCTATACTTATATGGAGCATTGTCTGTAATCATGAAGTTTATCTGGCATGGCAGACCACCCGAGGTGGCCAGTGACATGCTCTTCGTAGGTGCAAAACAGGGAGGCTTAGGAATTTCGTCTGTACATTACATTTACAACGCCATGGAACTTAGCTCGATTGTCCACCTACTACGGTCTACATTCCATTCCATTCCAAGTATTCAATTTCCAAAGACGTCGTCACCGCTTCCTACACATATACCATTTATTCATGACTGGGTTTGACGAAGAGGAGGTTGTTAGATACAAAATAAGTATTTTCTATTCAGGCCTACTCCAAAGATTCCGAGCTTGATTCTTCAAGCCTGAGCCGGACACGGCACAACTAGTAAGGGACGAGATCATATGGTTTAATGATCGCATCCTGATAAAAATTGGCCTGCGTTCCGTCACCACACGAGTTTGTGTCACATAAAACTCAGTGATGACATCATTGTCAGACAGGGACGATTCTTGACGCACGACAAACTACGTGCGGAGCATCCCAATCGTAGATTGGTCTCTTAGGGTATCAGGGTTTAGTTAGTGCAATTCCCGTCAGGCGTAAACTGTTGGTGGTGAGCGGGAGCTTGGAACGGCTGTCTACAGAAGCGAGAGAGGTACGAGTGCCCCTTAGATCGGGGTCACGGGATAAGCCACTTGCTGCTCTTCATTCAAAGGAAATGTATGCATTGGGATTGCGATGCGGAAAACAAAGGCGTTTTACTACTGGGCGTCGGGCCGATAAGCCTTGGAGTATTTCGCAAAGTAACTTGAAATCGCTGTTGTGCCTCTGCCCTAGTACAACAACCTCAGTTTCAGATAATTCACAGGCACATGGTCACTAAAGGATGGCTGCACGTAAGCCGCGCTATAGAATCACCAGCATGCATGTCCTGTGGGGAAAATGATACAGTACTGCACTTTTTTCAGCTCCGAGCCCGTGCGTGCCTTTTGGAGCAAAACATCTGTTACTATAAACCGATGCGTTACGCCTGCCTGAATTAGGTTGGACGCAAGCGCTGCGGTATTCGCTGACCCGAACTTCCCATGGGATGTGAGTTTCGTGATATTGCGGGCTAAAAGATATTTTGGGATCGTGATCACAGGCAACGAAGAAAAGAGGGTAGTTTTTCGTTAAGGGCGTTTCGGGTGCATGTAGAACAGGTCTTTCAAGCCGAACGAAAAATAGCCTACAGAAGCGACCGAAATAAGCGGCGGTTCTTGGAAAAATGGCGAATGCTTTGTGATAGTGACATGATCATGTGCTGAGCAGTAGAGCCCAGCAGTGGCAAAGATTGTCGCGCAGCAATGACGATATATAAATACGTTTTGCTCTTTAAACCGGCATGCGTTCTGCTGCTCTAGAAGATGTGCTGTTTCTAGCAGGATGAACTGATAAGTGTCAGTGTTGCGCGTAGCTAGCCGCCGCTGCGGCCGCTTGATCCTGGGGGCCGGCCGACCGTTTGTTGGTCCGCCCAGGTCGGGCGGCCGCCACGGCCTCGGTCGCCACGGCCTGGGAGCCGCGGCCTCGGTCGCCACGGCCTCGGTCGCCACGGCCTGGGAGCCGCGGCCTCGGTCGCCACGGCCTCGGTCGCCACGGCCTCGGTCGCCACGGCCTCGGTCGCCACGGCCTGGGAGCCGCGGCCTCGGTCGCCACGGCCTCGGTCGCCACGGCCTCGGTCGCCGCGGCCGCGGCCTCGGTCGCCACGGCCTGGGAGCCGCGCCCGGGGCCGGGCGCTCCTGATACCTCTGTACTGTACGGAACGGCGCCAGGCCCGCCACCGCCGCAAAGCCGCTCTCGGGGCCGGACACTCCTGATATCACTGTACTGTACGGAACGGCGCCAGGCCCGCCACCGCCGCGAAGCCGCTCTCGGGGCCGGACACTCCTGATGCCACTCTACTGTACGGAACGGCGCCAGGCCCGCCACCGGCGCGAAGCCGCTCTCGGGGCCGGACACTCCTGATACCTCTGTACTGTACGGAACGGCGCCAGGCCCGCCACCGCCGCGAAGCCGCTCTCGGGGCCGGACACTCCTGATATCACTGTACTGTACGGAACGGCGCCAGGCCCGTCACCGCCGCGAAGCCGCTCTCGGAGCCGGACACTCCTGATACCTCTGTACTGTACGGAACGGCGCCAGGCCCGCCACCGCCGCGAAGCCGCTCTCGGGGCCGGACAGTCCTGATACCTCTGCACTGCACGGAACGGCGCCAGGCCCGCCACCGCCGCGGAGCAGCTCTCGGGGTCGGACACTCCTGATACCTCTGCACAGCACGGAACGGCGCCAGGCCCGCCACTGCCGCGGAGCCGCTCTCGGGGTCGGACGCTCCTGATACCTCTGCACTGCATGGAACGACGCCAGGGCCGCCACCGCTGCGAAGCCGCTCTCGGGACGGACACTCCTGATACCTCTGCACTGCACGGAACGGCGCCAGCCCGCCACCGCCGCGAAGCCGCTCTCGGGGCGGACACTCCTGATACCTCTGCACTGTGCGCGCCCGGCTGGCCCTCGTCAGCGGCGGGGGCGACCCGCATTATACTTTAGTTTAGTTTACGCGTGTATGTGAGTATTTACGACAAATGCTGTGGTCATGCGCGGAACTCATGTTACCGGAAACCAGCCGCTCACGGCCTTCCTTGTTTACAACAAAATTCAAGGATAAGCAGAAGGCATGGTGTAAGGATTTCACCACACATACGGGGGGACAGGTTTGTGCGTGAGGGTAGCCACAATTGCGGTACAGCTGGGCGCTTCGGTCCATTTGCGCCCAGAACCGCGGCTGGCCGGACTGCCAACGGAGCCTGGGCAGATCGGGAGCCTTTCCTCGGCGGCGCTGGCTGGTTGGGACTCAAGCAGACGGCGACCGACGGAACGAATGTTCTGCTATTTTCCGACGAGACGAATGGTGGCTATTTTAATCGCCGAATCGCTTATTGCACGCTCGAGAATGCATTCAACCAGAATTACGGACGCTCTTCTGCCTTTGTAATTCTGGACAAAGATGACGGTGCCAGTCCAAAGTGTTCTGCCGGGAAGAGAGAAAGTGTCCTTTCAATTTTCGGATAAATGTCGATATTGCGATGACGACGATGCCAGCCAATCTGGCCGAGGACAGCTTGGTCCCTGAGGCCTTTCGAAGCGCCCCTGGTCAGTACTGTGATAATTTCCAACTTGCTGCACTTTTTTCAGAAAAATTACCACCAATCATTAAGCAAACAAGCAATAAAAAGGTAACTGCATGCACTAGGGCATCTGAGGATCAACATGCGAATCAACATAAATTAACTTGCGCAAATGGATTGGGCTTATCAAAGCAATTTAGCTGGATTCATCTTTTGAAGCATGGTGAACATCGTGATTTTCAAAGAGGGACATCTGATGGCCGGATGCAGAACAACTGAAATATCCCCACACTGCATTGTTGTTACCCAAGTCACATCGTCATTATTCTGTGCTGCTACATTTTATATCCCATCTGTGATGTACTCGCCGATAGCATGCCGTGTTCAGGCCAAAACTTTGCAAAGTTGTGACGTCAAGAGCTAACGCGTAGTAAAAAAGGTCCATCATATGAATCGATAAGAGACAGCTTTCTTCGTATTTATGTTATCTAATCCGGGCGGATGGGGGAGCGTGAGTCACGACATCGAAGTCTTTACTTGCTCCCTCGGAGAGGCTTAGCGCAGCTTACAGAAAGTTTCTGAATACTTCTCAATATATTATCTACGCATTGTGCCAAAATTTGGTGTCCACGGCATGTACAGGGGCGGTTCCAAGAAATAGTATTGAAGACATTCCCTAAAAGGCATGCCAAGGTGATGACCTCTCCGTAATTATACGCATTATCTCGCGGTTATGGAGCAGCTAATGCTCCTTGTCATTAAGACGGTCGTAGCAAGGCTTTAGTATTGCAGTATAGCAATAGCAACTTGACCAAGGCGGTCCTAGGGCCAGTAGGGAATTTCCAAACTGAGTGCCGAGTGGTGACCAGTACAGGCATGATGCCGCCTTCTCGGCCGCATCTAGATGCGCAGGTTTGTATTGTAAACAACATTAACACAAGCAGTTGGCATATACGACGAGAAGACGTGTTTAGCTTTGCGGAAGGGGTGCACAGGAAGTATCAAACCAGCGCTAGCACTCAAGTACTATGATGGGATGACGGAGGAAAATATACATACATATGAACGTAAGAACAAATTGTGTCCGACCACCTCCAGGGATGCGAGTAGGAAAGCTTATGTCTTCCGGAATATGGAAGCCTGCACTGGAATGCCTCAAGTTCTGTGCAGTGAACATCATCTGAAAATTATGTGAGAAGCGAGCCCAGAAACGATAAAAAATGGGGGTGGGTTCACGCTTGTGTTCGACTAGAGCTGAATCATAATTCGACACATGAGTCAGTTGTTTTGGGATGGGTCATCAGCTGAATTGATTCACCACAAATTTCGCTTTAAGGCATGAGCCGAATCAAACTCTTCGTAAATTTCATGAGCTGAGTCGTGAGTCGATCATTACTAACAATGTTGTGAGTGAGTCGTATGGCTACGCCCAACCAACCGCCAGGCTTAGGTTGGCGTGTCCAGTGCGTTTTGGCGGCTGGGAGGGTTTAATTATGTCCTTAATAGTGCACAACATAGTGCACAACTTTCAAAATCGAAAAAGCGGACACACATTTTCAAGTAGACTACTATATTCATCCGGCGATAAAAGCCACAGGCTATCTTGCGCTACCCTTAATTTTGTTATATGGTTGGAAACTCGCTTTCAAATGCTAAATATATCCGAAAACATATCTTTTCCCCATGTCAAGACAGTACCAATAGCGTTATTCCTCCGAGGTCTTTTTCCGAGGAATAATGCTATCCCTACTGTCTTACCCATGTGGATAACGTTTCTCGCAAATGGGCTGAACAACTCTTTCCAAGATTGGCCAAATGGAACATTATGAGAAGGGACCTAAAGTGATGGTGCAACAGTGCTGAATTAATTTGATTGCCGCTTGACCTATTTTGCGGACGGCAACAACTCCGAAGATATAGGCGTAAGGCTAGGCTTTCGTATGTTGTATATTCAAATATACTTTACACAACCATTTGGTAACCCTGTACTTAAAAACGACGACATTATCAAGTCCGGCATGGATACACGTGAGTTCACCTCGACCAGCCACTATTACGCAGTATTCACCGGCCGGTGGCTTACACTACACTGTTCACAACTGACACACGCCATTTTAACTGAGTCATAATGCGATCAGTTATGCTGCAGAATGTTTCAAATAAATCAGAATAAGGAAACTTGGGCAAAATGTGAGTGGGTACCGAGACGTTTCAGCAATACCTACACAAGTGTGAAATTATTTCGAAACTGGAACCCTTGAGCCCACTACACCGGACTTTGAGCGGCCCGCGACTGATGAGCGCGGTTACACTCGATCGTTGCAGCCACACCAAAGTTCCCGCTAGCGCAGCACTGCCAACTGTTGGTGTAACATCCCAATCCGGGCTCATTTGGTGTATGGACTCAATCTGGCTCATTCTGGTATATTTGTACACTTAAATATTAGGCAAACCTTTCGGGGTGCCCAGTGTTCTGTGATCTTGGAAGCAACAGCTCGCTAGGAACTGTTGGGGGATATCTTGTAGGTGTTTTTGGCGACTCATTTGATCTGTGCCAAACGATGCAGGGAGACAAAGGTTTGGGGAGCCTGCCTGCAGAAACCAAGCTTCATCTCCAGGGCCAGTAGCCTTGCCCACAAATGTCGATCGTCCAGGTGTATCCTGGACGATCATCTTTCTCACTCTACGTGCGTTCCGAGTGCGTAATGAACCAAAAGTTAATCTATTCCACCTAGGACGGTTTTCGGCGATTTATTCCACAACATGTTGTGTACACCGGATGTCCGTTATTCGTACCAAGCAGCACCTGGTACAGAAAAGCCTAGGACGCAAACTTGGGCGAGCAAGAGCAAATGGAAACAACTAAAGCTATGGACGGATGCCTTTTGTTCGCTGGTAACAAACGCGTATTAGGTAACAGGTCAATAAATACGACAATGAAAGTTTTGTTTTTGTTTTGGCACAAAACTGTATGCTTCCCCAGTCGTCTTGTAACTGCAGGATTGGTTATAGCCGACCGGTGACGATGCTGGGGCCAGATGCACTACGTGTTATCGAAAGTGGAGCAGACTGAATGTTGTTGCATAAAGTCGCTGAATAGCGGTGTGCAGGTATGCGCGGTCTTGTGAACAGCGGTGCGAAGGTATGCACGGTCTTGTGGATGGCGGTGTGTAGGTATGCACGGTCTTGTGAACAGCGGTGCGAAGGTATGCACGGTCTTGTGGATAGCGGTGTGTAGGTATGCACGGTCTTGTGAACAGCGGGGCGAAGGTATGCACGGTCTTGTGGATAGCGGTGTGTAGGTATGCACGGTCTTGTGAACAGCGGTGCGAAGGTATGCACGGTCTTGTCGATAGCGGTGTGTAGGTATGCACGGTCGGCGAGTAGCCTAAGCTGACAAATGGTATCAGTGTCACGGTGCCGTCATTTGCAACTGTACGCCGGTTACGATCTATGACAATTCGCTGCTCTCTCACCCCCCACGCAATGGCGATGTTGTTCAATACCGGATATGCTCGCGCCTTCAGTCATTATGTTCTGATGTCACTCACCAGATCAAAGGGTAGTCATCGGCACATCAGATCATCGGCACATCTCTATCCGCTGGGCTCCTAATCATGCATTTTCCGATCACCTAAAGTGACTCGAACCCACACTGTCATGGGCGGTTGGACGGAAGGCCGGCGCTAAAACGAACTGAGCCATCGGAACAGAAGGTGGTTTTGGGCAAGCTGCTTAAAATTAATCTTGCAATGCCTTGAATGCGCTGACGGGTACGACAGACTTCCGACTGACTAATGCATTACTGACTTGCTAACTGGCTCGTGGATTACTGACGACCCAGAATGCATCACGGCCATTATTGGCACGTACTTAACAATATATGAATATGGACCGCCAGCACCCACTGCAAATTCTGAGAGTTTGCCTGGCAAACTCTCAGACTTTCAAACTTTGCCCTGCAACAGTAAATGTTAAAAAAAAAAACAGAGCTAGGCCCCTGTCTACCGTTGCAGCGGTCAACTTTGTAATAAATTGCATCAAAAATGGTGATTGAACTATGCAAGGCATCGTAAATGCTTCGCCTGGATAAAACCAAATGAAGCTAAACCAGATGAAAAGAGACTATCATTTGGTTCTTGGTGCGCATTTTGCGCCTTCTTTGGCGTTCCACGACCACATAATTGCGTCTATCGGGCACCTCATTGTCGGCGGCGGGTAATCCGGTCCAAATCCCGGTCTCATCAATCAGAGCATTCTGCTGCGCGGCCGCCGCCATAGCCTTGGCGTACTGGACCAGACCTCCACCGACGAGCAGCGGGCGACGAGGGTTGGACTCGCATATCGGAGTCGTGATCACACTTTTCGGGCGTGTTGAGCCCGATATGACGTCATTTTGGCTGAAGGGGCGACTTCAGCCGCTCCCTCTAGCGCAGGCGGACGGTTGATGGAAGTGGAAGCTCTGGTGGCGGTGGCTGAGCTTTGAAGCCCCAATAAATGACGACTCAGCAGATGTATTTCCGTAAGCACCGACTAAATATCCTCATATGCTCCTTGTAGCTCTATTCGGTCCGATGTCAGAGCCGGGAGTGCCGTACCAATCACGGCAATAGGTGCCGTACCAATCCTGTCCCGACGCCGCGTCCCTATCACAGCCCTGGCGGGAAAATTCATAATTTTCTGGATCCTGTCCAGTTGATTTTTGGCGGCGTCTCCCCTGAAAGACAAAACAGGACGTAGGGGAATACGTGGGTTTCGATAGAAGTTTAAAAAATGTCATCAGCGATGGGATGCCGAAGGCGAAAACGGGGTATCAGAAGTCCACTGCGCTTCTTCATTTCTTGACTGATGTGCGAATCCTAGAGCAGAACGCGGTCGATGACGATACCGTGCAGCCGGACCGAGCGAGAGGGAAGCATACCGGGATTGGCGATAGACGGGTTCTTCGCTTTTTATATTTTGCATACTTCGCATAAAAATGAGGGCAGCTTTCGGGGATATATTTTGAGAGCTGGAGTGGAACCAGCTCTTCATGGTGGCCAAAGCATGCTTAATTCTAGTCTGGTGAGCAGTGAAATTTTAGTCATCTGCCTTCGCTCGATCTAGCACGGGCTGGCGTCAGTATACATAATGACTCCGCGGTTGGACAGTTCGGCATTCCACGACAAATTGACAGGTTGAAGAGTCAAGTTTACACCCTCATCTCTCGGATTTTGAAAAAAAATAGAATGCAGGTGTTGTCAGCGGCGCTGAAGACGCTTGTGTTATTTTCAGGCCCCTCAGTTAAGCGATTTCGTGGTTACAACTTCCGGTATTTTCGTGTTGTGTTGTTAGGGACTACGGTCGGCAGCAACTTTTTCACAACGGTAGCAGAAAGTCATATAAACTATGTGTGTCAAAATGATGTAAAAACCTAGACTAAGTGTGTGTTGTGATTGGAATCATCATTGACCAGAAATATTAACTCTGGCACTGTGCACATTTGCAAGGTATGCAAAATCATTACTTACGCCATTTTTAACCATTTCTCATTTGCATGCGAACGAGCGTAGTTTGCTAATCCAAAGATTAAACATAAAGAAGCTGCTCATCTGCTTGGAAACGTTCACATTAATGGCAAAATATTGGACTGCGCCTATTCGCGCTATTGGCCGTCGGCTACCCGCACAGTGCCTCCCGTGCGTCTCCGCTAAGGCGGCGGAAAATGGGAGCATTGTCAGAAAAACAACAAGTACGGACTAGTCCAGGTTCTGCCTGCACCAGTATTTTTGGGTTTGGTGTATGCTAACTGGGTTGAGCTAGTAATTTAAGGCTGCCTTGTGACGTAAGGATAAACGCGTATAAGTCGACGGACTGTCCGGTAAATAATTTTTAGCAACAGCAGCAGCTTTGGCTTCCAAAGTCTGTTATGACTATGCTGTTTCAATCAGCTGACAGTCTCGAATCCCGGGAAACGGCGGTTCCAACCCGAAAACAGCGTTTGGAACCATAGGCGGATCCTGGGGGCGGGGGAGGGGCACGGGGCCATGGCCCCCCTCCAAATCTCTGAAAGTATGTTTTGGCTCCCCCTAAAAAAACATTCACAGAACTTCATAAAAGTTTCGTCTACTTGCCGTCTGTTTTAACTTTAACTGTTTTAGCTGTTTTGTTTCAACTTCTGTTTATTCAAAAGCATTTCGGTGCTTTTTCGGTTTTGAATGGTGTCTCTACTAGGACTCGCGAGAGGCACCATGCACTGGACCTCGGATCCCACACCAGCCAACTGGCGACGAACCGTTGCCCCGCCCCCCCCCCCCAAAAAAAACTCCAGGCTAGATCCGCCCCTGTTTGGAACATAGTAGCAATGATCAACTGGCATTTGAGTAGAGGGACAAACCGGAATGGATCAGCCATCTCGCAGCATTGTAAAGCACGAAAAGACCCAATCCGATGTTAGGCTGCCCCAACGGATAAGGCCGTGCACAGCCTCATCCGCTGAGCTGGGACTACGCAACTGGGCGGCCGCGGCCAAAAACCACGACAGCCTAGGAACCAGCAGCCAGCCCTGGTTTGCACATGCTATCAAAGCCATTCATCCAGTTCCGCACAACACGCGATCTGGACGCCAAACGTGAAAAGAGTACATGCTGTACTTAGAGACAAGTGAGCGGGCCATATGCACAGTCAATTTTAAGGCGAAGGTCCTGGGTTTGATCGCTGCAAAGTGTCAGTTTATTTTAGTCATTCCCAACCAGCTACACATGGAACAGCACACGTGCGATGCGCATAGAACAGCTAAACATTGCAGTCATTGGATAACGGGATATATATATATATATATATATATATATATATATATATATATATATATATATTGGCGCGACACCATTCATCCCCACTCGTTACGACCAAACTCTTGTGACAGCGTTCACACATTTCTCCTTGAACCCCTCATCACAGGGTAAGTGGAGCTAAAAAACATACTTTATACACTTGTTCACGTTGCTCCATGTTGCCCTAAAATACGTATTCATATCAGGCTACAAATCACCTTGATTACGGACGATTTGCCCAGACACCTTGCTAAGCCAGATGTGCAGAAACTATTCAGCACTGGGGCACCCCAGTCGCTCTAAACGTCAACTCAGGTGCTTCTGGCTTCCAACAGCATGCCCTTTGTCACTAGAACGTGTCAGGCAGGCAGGTTAAGGCAGGAGACAGCAACCATTGGATGTTGTTTACAAGTTTCATCCAGTCTTGTATAAATTCGAGGGCCGCCCGTCATGCTGACTGTGTAGGTGCCATGAACGCCAAAGTCTATTATTTAGGTGTGGCAATACAATAATACGCTGGGGGGGGGGGGCCGAACCCAATATTTTTCATGAGATCAGTGCAAGATGTGCCGCGCCGCGGGACTATTAAGAGCAGAAAAATAACTAAATACAATTAGATAAAATTGTGGCAACTGTGCCACTTGGTAGGAAGCCGACTTTAGGATTGTATTCGAAGAAATCGGCGTGTAGAAGCTACGTCATGAAATCTAGATTTTATGGAAGTTTTTCCCAACCAAACTCCCTTAAGCTGTCGTTGCCACACGGCTGAGCAATCGCCCATGTCAGCTCCGATCCACGCGACTCTCATCCGCTTCCACAAGCTGGCACAGCTATTAGAGCACCAATTTCTGCAATCGTAAGAAGTTTTCTTTTCCGGGGGCTTTTTGCTTACCTTCACAGCAAGGGCGCGGCTCTGCCTAGTTTTCCCGGGCAGGACTGCTGAAGCCGACAAACCTGCTGACTGCTGAAGCCGCCCGAGCTCAGTGGCCGTCTCGCCGACCAAACGCCCGAGCTGTTCTGTCTCTTTACATATTTATCGAGTTCTTAAGCTTTGCAACTTGTTCCACGCGTGAGTACGGGAGGCACTGCACCAGATCGACATCAGCCGCCTTTGAGCCCGCTTAGGCTGTGCGGTAAAATGTGTGTAATTCATACGAAATAACATCGAAGCATATCAGCGTTGTCAGTGATCGGAACGAACCTTTAGTCTTGAAATCATAAAACCAACAAAAGCCAGGCTTTGTTTTGCCAAGCATTACCGCATGACTCGATTTTAAGACTTACTCTATCCCGCTGAGCATGGCGGTACGTGTAGACTAGAGACGCAACCTTTCAGCTCGGCAATCTGCCAATTTCTGAACCGCAAGTACCCTCGAGCTTTTAGCTGGGTTAAAGGCTAGCCTCAAAGGGCTTTTGCGGCTCAAAACTTGTTGCATCCAAAATATTTTGTATTTCTTACGTTTAGAAATTATTCGGAATTCAAAGTGCACTGCCAAAAATAACGCAGTCGCAAAACAACAAGGTCTTTATTTTCGCAGCAAGGGCGGCATTGACGGAAAAACCGTTACAGACATGACACATCAGTAAATCAAATTGCACAAAATGCATAGCTTTAAGCATACATCTCGCGAAAAAACCCACGAATAACAAACTCAGATGTTGAAAGCTGTAGCCTGATTTCGTCGAGTAGCAGTTAGGTGGGTCCTTAATATAAATATCTACACACTCCACTTGGCCTGTTGCTGTGACGGTGTGGCGCACTCAGGTTTTTTGGTTTAGACAAAACAATGCCTCATAAATTGCAATCAATCAGCATGTATATTTGTATATATATATATATATATACATATATATATATATATATATATATATATATATATATATATGTTTGATTACAAATAACTGCTGACTCAGCATTGACGAGCTTTTTGATGCATCGTTCTAGTTTCCGGGCCTTTGGCTTGGCGTCATTGCTTAGATTAAAGATGGTTCGCACAAAATTACTCACATATTCATCACTCCTTCCATTCTAACGTTTCGAGATTCCATCTCATCGTCGGAGAAGACTAAATTGCACAAGAATAAGTTTTGAGTTTTAAAGGATGAAAAATTGTGCACTACTGTTGGAAAACATCTTTAGGTACGGAGAACATAGATGAAGCATAACTAATTGAAGTAAGACGGAATCCTATTTTCATTTTCATACATGTAAGACACACTCATAATGGGAACATCACAAAGGCACAATGGGAACAGCATTGTCACCATCACATCAGAAGCGCTCACCGCCCACCACCTAGTAATTCAAGAGTTCTGCAAGAATTTGTCTGTCTGTTTAAGGCCGGAGAGCTCGTTAATGAATATGCTTTCCCAAATTTGAAGGAGTCTTCTGTCACTGCACGTCCGTAAAATGTCAGCGCTGTCTGTCAGTTGTTGTCGTGTCAATGTCATGTCGTGTTCCTGTCGCATGTGGTCCAGAAGTGCCCCGTCACGTAAGTGCACTGTCAGGTGTCGTGAGAGTGTCGTTGTGGTCACACCAATGTAGTGTATGGGACGAAGTTTGCAACCTTCGATGTTGCATTGGAATTCATGCACTACATTGGTGCATTCTGGGTTGTCGGGTTTGTCTGGGCTGTTTCTCATAAGAAAGTTCGATATTTTCTTGTTACAATAATAAATGACAATGTCCATTTTGTGGTCGTTTTTGCCTTTAACATGTCGAGGGATAATTTCCCGTAGAGCTTTTTCGTCTTGTTTGTAGGCAGATGTTATCTGATTTTGGTAATACAGTTTGACGGTCGGTTGGATGTCTTGCCTTGGTTTCCCGTCAAAGTGTCTTGTCATATGTCGTTGTGTCTCGTTTTCAACGTCAGAATTTGAAAAACCGTTGTTCACCAAGATCTGTCTGATTCGTATCAATTCTGAATGTAGTCCTGTCCAATCAGCGCAGTGCTCAAATGCTCGTCTAATGAAGGACCTTATGACGCTAATTTTGTAGAGTCGAGGACACTCACTGTCAATTTGGGAAAGCATATTCATTAACGAACTCTCTCCGGCCTTAAACAGATCGATAAATTCTTGCAGAACTCTTGATTTACTAGGTGGTGGGCGGTGAGCACTTCTGATGTGATTGTGATAATACTGTCCCCATTGTGTCTTTGTGATGTTCCCATTATGAGTGTTTTCTACATGTATGAAAATGAAAATAGGATTCCGTCTTACTTCAATTAGTTATGCTTAATCTATGTTCTCCGTACCAAAAGATGCTTTCCAACAGTAGTGCACAATTTTTCACCCTATAAAACTCAAAACTTATTTCTTGTGCAATTTAGTCTTCTCCGACGATGAGATAGAATCTCGAAACGTTAGAATGGAAGGAGTGATGAACATATGAGTAATTTTGTGCGAACCATCTTTAATCTAAGCGATGACGCCAAGCCAAAGGCACGGAAACTAGAACGATGCATCAAAAAGCTCGTCAATGCTGAGTCAGCAGTCATTTTCAATAAAAAAACATGTATCAAAAAAAGAATTCTGCCCAAATACTCCAATATATATATATATATATATATATATATATATATATATATATATATATATATATATATATGGTGGCATAGAGTCTGTTTAGCTATGTCTGCGGAAGATGCAGTTTGCGATGATCACTACAGGGCGCTTGCACAATACGGTGATCCCCAATATGATTCCTAGTACTCTTTTTCAACATTTTTGGCACGAAGGCTTTTGTTCTGTCTGCATTTTTTATTCTTTTCCAATATGGTATCCACATGCAGTTCTGTGTGGAAAAACATGTTGACATATGACGTCAATGATGCATTCCATGAAGATGGGAAGTTGCAATATTTAGGCTTGGAAACCTGTAGAAAGGGTCCTGGAATTTTTGAACACCTCTTGTTTGTTTTAATACAAGTCTTTTGCTGCAGCATGCGGTAAAAGGCCACCGTTTGGATGATGTCTCTAATGCCAGTGATATCACTGAAGGGGCAAATTTTCGTTCACAAAATATTACTGCCGTCTTTGCTCTCACATAGCTTTCACGTGGCATAACATAAGCGGCGAGGCGATGGTTGCAAGGTGGAACGTGAATAGTGGTAAGAGAGGAATGTTGATTATTTCAAACCTATCATGTGGTTTTATGTGGTGTGGTTGCATGATGCATCTACTAAAGGACAGCAAGCACCATATAGGAACCTGGCTGTTGTTCTTCAATGAGAATTTTGACATTGTGCTACACACACTGCAGCGGACTGAACACTCACTGGCATTGCTCTGTGAACCTTTCATGTCCCTTTGACAGTCTTGACCGTAGCCAGGCTGATGCTAAGCTTATCTTTTGTCCGCAGTATTTCCTTGGCACGAAGAAACATACCGTCTGCATATTTGCCTTGCTCTTCAAGAACTTGCGCAACTTCTCACCAGAGGGAATGTAGTCGGAATGGGGGCACCACGGCCTGGCACTGGCGGCAACACTTTCATGGTCTTCACACTCCGTTGCAAGAGTTTTTTCCTTGGGACATGGCAACATAGTGCCAGTTGCATTTCACGGCAAAGTACTCCTCATGAAACTAAATGTTCAAATAATTGAACCTGTCCGTGTACTGCGCAGCTGATGCCGTTGAGAAGAAACACACTTTCCCATACTCGAAACGGCGCTTTTCACCTTAAGCAAAAGACACTGTAGAAATGATTGACCGCAAAAGTGTTACGTTTCAGCGGGTTTGGCAACGTGCAATAGCTTTTATGTGCAGTTCGTGCAGGTTCTTGTCAATGTGACCCGAAAGGATGCAGCGTGCATTGCGGAACATCCCAGTGAAAATGCGGAGCTTCATCTTGAACGACGAAGGTGTAGATTTCTAAAAAGTCTGGGATTACCAAAGCTCCGTTTTCTGGCAGTCGTTTTAAAGGTGACCGAAAAACTCATCCTGGTGCTGGGCCGCTAGATGATGTTACGGCTTTCGACAATTTGGTCAAAAACTCATCCATTGGGGGAACAAGGCTGGCTAAAAAGTATAGCGTTCAGTGCTCACCTACTGGCTATATCTGATTTCAATGAATGATTCAAAAATGTTCTCTGCTTGCGCATTGATAGCGTTTCTCAATAGACAATCGCACGCTACCATAAGCGTGGACAATTCTCACGCTTCCACACCACGCAGGATCTCTTATGAAGATCCCACATGGCGTGACTCAGTGGGTCCTTTCAAGTGACATCTTGCAAGTTAAGAGATCCAATCATCAGCTTCGCGTTCTGGTGATAAGAGCACACGCAAACCGCGTGAGTGCCGCTGCTGCTTCGCATTTTGGTGATAAGAGCACACGCAAACCGCGTGAGTGCCGCTGCTGCTTCGCGTTTTGGTGATAAGAGCACAAGCAAACCGCGTGAGTGTCGCTACTACCCATCAGGACGCAGTGTTCGTGGGATAATAGCACCATGTTTGTGTACGTTTTCTTCAGTGTTTCAAGCTTTCGTAGCATTTATTACGCAAACCTTCTGACAATGAGTGTGCTGTAAACGTCCCAGATCACACCCGTCGGAAACAGTGAAATAAATGAAAGACGTTGTATAGTGGCGAGCAGAGTCCATTGAGATTCGTCCCCCAGGAATGGCTACTTCGAACGAAATTCTAAGCCATTCAGGATTTCGAAAAACCGGCATTTCCGATCAAACCGGGCGTGTCCGATCTCACTAACTGGCTTTAAAAAGGTGGCATGCTCTCTCTTTAAACCTTTCCGTGCGCTCGTTTCATGTTTCTTAGATGAATCGGCACAACGGGATTGTTTGAGCGTCTCATTGTTGCAACACAATGAATACACTCACGCGCTCCACCCGCACACCGGCGCTGGCCTAAGACTGCATCACTGGGCCTTTGTCTGACCGAGTCGCCCTACATGAGCAAGAAGGCCACGCTATCTTCACTGTTGACACTCACCTCCCCCTCCCGTGCTCCCGCGGCCCCGGCAGCACACAATGGGGGGGGGGGGGGGGGCAGACGGTCGCGGCGGCGCGCCGTACGCTCAGCCGCCGTGCGCTGCACATGATTCGTCGGCGTATGAACCACGTCTTTCTGAGCAGATCACCATTCTTTTCTATTTTACAACCCTTGGGAATAAACTACGCTTCTACATGCTGGCGATAAAAATATGAATATCACGTCAGGAAATTGTTCTCTGTGCCTTGCAAAGGCTCATAATGCCTTGGTTGTTATTGATTTTGCTATGACGATTTTAGCAATGGAACATAAATGATCAGAACAGTTTTCTGATCATTTTAACAGATAGGATTGCCAAATTATCTTTCAGTCATACGAAACCGATTGCCATCGACAGTAATTGCAACCACGCAACCCGAAATTGCCGAACGGTATAACTCCGAAACGGTGCAAATGGGAAGTTTAAGATGTCGCCAACGACTTCAGCACTGATGACAGTCTCTATCCCCCAATTTCTTCAAAATCGGAGGCATAAGGGCTTAAGGTACTTGACGATTTAGCGTGGCATACCCCAGGTGACACGGCAAATCGTTGCTCAAAAGACTGAACAGGATAGGGTAGGCTATCGATCCCTGTGGTACGCCATGTATGACGGGCAGGGGGGTCGCACCGCCATCTCTGACCACCTGACTCTGACCGGTGACGTATCTCTTGAACACCGATGGGTCGATTCCATACTGTCCCAGCTTGTTGAGGACGCCGTGGTCGTCGCTGTCGTAGGCTTTGCTTATGTCAGCTGTTGCGATCGATGATTCCTCACCACTGTCTAAACTGCGCGGTGCTCAGTCGACAGCGCTGAGCACCGCGTCCTCCGCGGAATGGCACCAGCGGTAGGCATGCTGTTGGCCGAGCAGGATATCGTTTTCAGTGGGCTACCAAGACGATTGGTCATAACTGTGCTTTTTCAATTACTTTCGATAAGTGGAAAGCAAGGAAATGGGATGGAAATTAGACGGAATGTCCGCCTTAACAGATTTGAAAATCGGCAAAACAGCAACCACCTTCCACGATTCTGGGTACACACATGTCGGAATGGATGTGCCATCGAGTCGCAGCACGTCGGGTGCAAGAACCGCCAAACAGCGTCTCACCACATTCAGATGGACATCGTCGATGCCGAGCACACCCGACGCGTTCACAGCTCTGATGATGCGGCCCAGCTCCGGTCGTGTGGTCGGATGCGGCTTGAACGCGGCCGCTACGACGGCTGGAGGCCCGATGTTGGAATGTCCCGCCGTTACGTCATCCCTCAGCTCGGCCGCGATGCTGGAAACGAATGAAGCGAAGCTGTTGAAAGAGTGGGATCTGTTGCGAAGATCGGCGGCATATTTGCGGGGCGGAGCAGGCGCCGAAGCAGCTGGCGTCTTGTACAGGCGCTTGAGCCGCTTCCAGAAGTCGCGTCTGTCAGATCCAAGGCGCTGCTGTTCGAGGAAGTCGCGGTGTGCTCTCACCAGCAGACTTTCGACAGAGCTCGGCAAGTGGCGTTACAGTGGCGCTACCCAGTGTTGTTGTTAAACTTAGCTAGTTCTGGGGTTTTGCCAGAGTATGTTTTTTTTTTTAACTATGCCCCGGGCGCGGGCCACTCCCATTAAGTCTTTAACGGGCCAATGTGTCGGCCAGGAACCCAGAATGCCTAGCAGGGGTTCTGTACGGGCCAGAAACTCCCAGTCAGTCAAGGGTTGTGTCCGAGGGGGCCCAAGGGCTTGATTGGAAGGCCCAAAGGATGGCTGGTCATGTTTAGGGTACCGGCTCGTATGGCTAAAACCTCAAATGTCAGTCAGACGGCCTCCCTTTCAGATCGATTTATAAAACCCTGGAAAATGGGGGCCCCACGGGCAGAGACCGCCAACGTCCTACAGTTGGCTCTGTGTCGGTCTGAGCCCTGGTGGCGCATTTCTCAAGCCGGAACAAGGTCCGCAGTTTTCATTGATCGGGTCCCTGAAACAGTGAGGAGCACACAGTGACACAATAACTAACATAGGGCCCTGCGTAGGCAATTTGCCCTGGATCGGTCGGGGGCTGTGTTCGGGGGCTCCAAAGGGCCCCTCGGGACAAAAGATCGAGGGCCTGATTGGAAGGCTGAAGGGCCTGAGGGGCCCGAACGGCTATCACCAACAGCAAACATCTGGTTCCGTGTTGGTCTTAGCCCTGGTGGCCCATTTCCCAAGCAGGGGCGTGACCGGGGTCCGCGATTGGCATTGGTCGGGGCACCCTGTAACAATGGGAGCCTTGTATAAGTTAACGGTCCGTGGTGCTTAACAGGGGGCTTTCATTGGCAGATGGCCCTGATCAACCCAAGGGGACCTCTGGCACCCGGGGTCCATTTTCTGTCCCTGTTTAAGAAAGGTTCCCCTGAATGACTCGGGAGATCTTAACGAGAGAGGACCACCTGTTAAGCACTGCGGACCGTTAACCTACACAAGTTCACTTAACATTGTTACAGAGGGTGCCCCGTCCAATGCCAGTCGCGGGCCCCGCCCACGCCCCTGCTTGAGAAATGAGCCACCCGAGCTCGGACCGGCACGGAGCCAGCTGTTTGCTGTTCGTGGTCTCCAGTCGTAATATGTGCTCGCATTGGGGTCATATCGGTGTAAGATGCCTTCCGACTGACATTTAAGGTCATGGCCCTACGGAGGACGTCCTAAATGTGACATACAGCCAGCCGTTCTGACAATATCCGATAATATCGTTTTTAGCGGTCTCTCACCATCCGGGGCCATTGCCAGCCCTGTACCCTGTATTTGCGTCTATCTCAGTTTCAAACCACGTACATATGTGGAAAAGGCGCTTTAAGTAATTCAAAAATCAGTCAGATTGCAGGTTCAAAAGCAGATGGGTCAATTTTGATTACAATGCCCAGCACAAATTTGTAGGTCTTTGAACATAATTTTGAAACCTTGTTCAAATGTGATATCTTCACAAGCCTCATTGGTCGCTCCACTATTGCCAACTTTTGATGCTACTCATGCTCGGTTTGGTACAGAGCCAGTTGACCCTCGAATTCACTCGCAGCCTACTTCTTTTAAATACGTAAACCATCCATACTCAGTGCGGATTCACCCTTACCCGAGACTTATCCCTTCTCAGGCCAGAAGCCATCCATCCCAATCTTGCGAGGAGTTCTGGTTCCGACGGCTCCTTCAGTGCTGGCGTCTGCCCTTCACAGGCGCGATGCCTGCCACCAGCCGAGTGGTCGGCCCGCCGAACAAGTGGTTCGCCATCGCGCCTCGGCTCCGATGCCGGCTCACTCGACTAGACACAATCGAGCGGGCCCGGCGTCCGAGGCGGTCGACGTCTGTGCAGCCAGACGCGCCGACCGAACCTCGCGCTACCTCTCACCAGCGGCCGTCACTCTTTACACCTGCTAGTTGTAGTGGTGGTGCCAGGACCTGTTGATTGGTTGACTCGCCTGTGGTGCGCGACTTGTTATTGTGAGAACTAAGATAAATGAGTTATTCTCTATGACTTGGTGGCTTCGTGGCTGAGAACCAGGGGTCAAGTTCTTTTGCTTGTAAAAAAAGAAAATGTATGACAATCAGTATCCAATATCCGATGTTCTCCACGGAACCAGTGAGAACCAGGAACCATGCCCATGGTCTGTTAAAGAACAATTGGGACCAGTATCCAGGATTTGTTTGTCGAAAGAACCGGTGAAAACCAAGGTCCAAGGTTTTCTAAATGAGCCAGTGAGAATCAGGAACTAAAATCGAGAACCAGACACGTGTCTGGTTGTAGTGAATTAATGACACAGCCCCCCCCCCCCCCCACACCTCCGCATCTCATTTTGCGAAGCTGCGACTCTGGATTAGGACCAACGCTAAGCACTGCTTGTGTGAGCGTTGGCCTACATCATCCCATCGTGAAATTCCACTTCCGTGGCGGAAATTGGTAGCGAAGCTTTAACATGCTACAATAATCTGAGCGGCCCATCAGATGGCACTTGACTTGTATTCAGTGCCGGTGTTGCCATTTGCCGTAGGTCATTTCGGTCAAGGGCAAACACCAAGCGCTTACAGCAGCGACTCGGACCCACCCCACCACGGATGGACGGGTTACAAGGCAGACGTTCGAACCAGCTCAGTTATCGACGGTCTTGGGGGGTCATCCATACATTTGGGGGCCATTAGGACTCAGGATGAGCTCTTGGGATCTCCTGGGCACTAAGGTAACCAGGCGGGTCCATGAGTGACCGGAAGGGACACGGAGCGGATAGAAAGCTTCAGACGTTTTTTTTTGTGCATCTGACTGGCCCCGGTGACCAAACGGGGGCCCTCGAGCAGCCTCAGTAGACCTCCATACCAACCTCCAGCCTGCAGACCTCAATAGCCAGACTGGGACTGCAGTGTCCAGAAAGGCTCCGACATGCGCCATTACGCCACTGAGCATTGCTTATCATGTGGGTTGGTGCGCCGGGCTGTGTTAGCTAGAGGGAATGTGAGGAACTGATGCGAGCAGGTCAAGTTGAATGTAACAGTAGGGGGTAAATGGTGTGAAAAGTGTGAATAGAGGCTGGCTACATACTTTGGTGAAGGCGTGTGGATAACGCATAGCCAATTGGGCATAGGCGTATGTCCACCAACAATATGTGTAGTGCGTATGGCTGTGAAGGGGGCATAGGGCTGAATATGTCTAGATTGTGAATTTTCCTTCTTCATGTGCAGTGTGTGTATGCGGCGCAGTTTTGTTCGAATGACAGTGAACTGGACATCGTCTGAAAATGTTCAGTTCACTGCGATACGCAAATTTGAATTCCGACACAAGCCCTCATTATGGGTACATCATCCTTCGAAATTTTCTCCAATTTTAGACCACTTGCCTGACAGACAGTGCCACAAATGAAGCAAGAGAGTGCCGTTCTTTAGCAAAATTCAGGCTGGCTGATACATTCCATTGGAATCTTTGCCATGTTTTACCAATAAGGCAAGGCTGCTATCAGAAACCTAGAGCTGTTTCTGTAGAGTAGAGTAGAGCTGTAGAAACTTAGAAACACACTGCTTTCTAATAATGCTTGACATTGTCAAGCGTGCAAATTTGAAAATTATCTGATAAGTTAACGAAGAAATGGTGTGCTTTTATCCACCAGCCTTAGGGAATTTTCTGATTGTGTATCAAGTGGTCTAGGCTTGGTAAAATATAATATGTTGAAGCAAGCTAAGTAAAACGGAACCATAACTTGGGCGATATACGATGCTTTCAGACTTAACATCTTACTAACATACTTATCATGGCTTGAAGGCTGGTTGATTGCTTCATTAAGTATTTTCCACTAGGTTGCTTATGTTTGTCTCCCATGAGAAGCAAGCCACATTATGTGTGTTGTTGCTTAATGTCTTGATTCACACCAGAAATGCGTCATTTGGTGACTTTTTGTACAATATGGATGCCTAGAACATACGACATCAATTTAGAATTGGAGTATTGTGTATATTAGGTAAAGGGTATAGTAAGCGAGTCTGGCACACTCACTTTTTCAGTGTCGTAGATGAAAGGAAATTCTTGAAACCGTTCCCTTTTTGGTAGGCATTGCCATAAGCTCATTGGCCTGTAGTTTAATTCCCAAAAGGCTGCAGTATGTACAATGCACTTGAATACAAAAATCAGCAAGCTGCACGTTTACGATCTGTCTTTATGTTAAGTTATATCGTGTTAAGGAGAAAATTCAGGACATATATATTTTGTGGGAAACGGGCAGGCTTTTGTTGACCTCTGCGAGTAGGCATCATGTCGTGCATAAGTCTTTGCGGTCCTCGCCCCTCAGTAGTCTGTATAAGTTTTTGTAGTAGAAGTGATGTCGCGTGCAGCTCATATCACAGCACTCCTGTCGGTAGGGGTTCACGCCGTAACCCTTGTCTTGGCCAGAAGCATCACAGAACACACACGTTGGAAAAAGAACCGCAAATACAATGTGCTACTTACATTATGTCGGCCACAGAGTCCGGAGATTTCTCCGCAGGGGCGGCTCCTTCGAACCAAAATTCCGACTTTTTTCAAAAGGATTTAGAGAAAACTGGTATTACCGACCACATCGTAAGCGTCTGATCTAGCAATGAGTAAAAGTACAAAAGGTGGCATACTCCCTCTAATGGTTTAAAAAGAAGCGGAAACTTCGGAAAGGTAGACAAATGCACGCAATCACATTTGACTTCCGACCCACCAACATGAAAGTGTTGCATTGGCCTTGCTATAACATTTGCCACGCATGCCGACTGACATCTCGGAAGACCCAACTTGCAATGTGACAACTGTGATCGAATGCCGGGTCTAATAAGGCAAGGAGCGCTCTGTTCAGTTTCTTCACTCGACCGAGGCATTATTTTCGGGCTGCTGTGACTCGCCGCTCACAGGACGTGTCCAGTAATACACAGGCTCATCTAATAAGGCCGGTGGCGTCTTGAGACTGTCTGCCAGGGCCGGAGACGTCCTTAACAAAATGCTGAATGGCACCAGCTGCTTGAAATTAAGTCGACGGAAGAAGGCGATCTGGCTTGAGGACGTTCTTTGCTGTGTGGGACTGAGACACATTCTGCAGGCGCTGGCGGGAATAAGTAGGCTTGTTTAAACCAGTACATGCTACGTGGGTCACTTGAATGAGAAGTTGCTTGACTTTCATGTAGAGGAAGCATACCGCCCTTTTTGTTCACCCTATTTCCTAGCCAGTCGCGTACGATTTGATGTCATAGCAGTTTCCTCGAAATCCCTCTGACAGCTCAGAATTCCTACCTGAATTGCATGGTTCCGTGAAAAAATCACATTTGACTTCCTGCGCACCAACATGAAAGTGTTGCATCGGCCTCGCTTTAACATTTGCCACACTGCAATAAATGCCACGAAAGCTTGAAAACCTCAGCTTAACGAATATATATATATATATATATATATATATATATATATATATGTGCATATATATTCGTTTAAGCAGCATATATATATATATATATATATATATATATATATACGACCATCAAGCCAGTATCCTGCGAATTCAATGAAACTTGTGCTATGGCTTTGGTTTCTCCCAAGAGGCATTCAGCACAGCGGCTCTTTTCGAGGCGCACTTTGGCTTTGAGAATGGGAGGGCCGCATGGTCCATAGTGGCGCCCCGCTCCAATCCGCAACCAGAGCACTTCTCGGTAACAGGCACTCGTCCGCTGGGCCAATCCCAAAAGTCCTTTTACTCGCGCCTGTAGAGGTGCGCACGGTCGTGGTCATGACGGTGGTCGTGACTGCAGGGAAGAAGCGCACTGGTTTTACAAAGCGTTGGCGACGTAGCCTGGATTCAAAATTAATTAACATCGATATTCTCAAGATGTTTTGAAGGTGCTGCGATGACAGTAGCTATTGTTAGTCTTAGAAGCAGTTGTTTCTGCGGTTTCCGTAGAGTATGATTTTGAAGCATATCCCGGAGGTGGGACATCCATGTAAAGGCAATGTTACACATTTGTAATGGGTTTTAAGCTGAAATAGCCATATTGAAGACCTTTCGGTGCCGTTCGCAATCCTCTTCTGAAGACTTGAGACTTTATTTTCTGGCTACACGCCCACGAAAATGGGAAAAGGTATATCGGGAATAGGATTTCAAAGCCATTTTGGCTTTCATGATGTCATAGAAATGTGATTCAAATCCTGCCATTTCACAAGCCATGCGGCGATCAGGGCCAAGACAAATATAATTATCGAAGCGTTCATCTTTTGGCGTCCATGAGCGCGACTTCCAGATAAAACAGCCGTCGATTGGCTCTCAATTAGTGTTGTATAAGGCACGATGACATAATCAAACCATGGCGCATTGAGAAGCGTGTCAACTATACGGAGAAGTGCGCTATTAAGGGCAGTTCTTTCTTCTTAAAATGTATACCGATAGTTACAAGTGAGCGTGTCTCATCATATCTGATGCTTGCTTCATTATCTTCAAATGCGGACCATTCCCTTCGTGAGACTGCCTACCACCGCAGGGATTATATTTGTATCTCGTTCATATACCTCCGAATGTGTTTGAAATGTCAGAATACATCAACTTAGAACTAATTTGCTCTCGGTTTGCATCCTCTGGTTTCGAATCTGTGTATAAGCGCCACGACCGTGTCTGATAAAAGTTGCCTCAAACAACTGACTTGTTTCACTTCCTGTTGCTCGCTCTTGAAATGTTGTTTGCAATATGTTCGCTGTAAAAGCGTTAACCTTGTAACTCGACCGTCTTTTTATCTTAATTGACCCAGTTGATATCGAGTTTGCGGAAAATCCGCTTCCCGCCAATTGCTGGAATGAGAATAGGATGAAGCCTATTCCGAGTATAATTAAATGACACTAATAAAGCGATTTATCCGACTACCTGCTGCAGTACCATGTTTTGTTTCCTAAACAGCCGTTCGTGCGAAGGATTGCCGTGTGGAACTTTGTAAAAATGAATTAGTTTGCAGGTTTCATTTTCAAACGACACGACTTTTGCGGTTGATTTTCTTTTGCCATTGATTTGCAGATATGCATACACATATTCCGTAAATAGTATACGTTTATTTAAATACATTCTGCTGGTTATAAGCAAGATTACATTTATATGGGTTGCTTCAATGTCAGATCTCTTCGTACCGAAACTTTCTGAACCTTTTCAAAATGATTCAGTGGCATATTTGACAGAATCGATGCAAGCAATGCTGGCGCAACCAGCATCCAACGCCATCAATCGATTCGCAATGTTACCAGATCCGGTGTTATCATAGAGTTTAGGCGAACTAAGGATATGGACTGAAGTAACAAATGTTTATCAGTGGAGTCGTATGATATAATACGCGTATTCTGAATTCTATAAAGGCGGTTTAGCTAATAAAGGGAGAGTTCCAAATTTGTATGTGGTTTTGAACTGAAACAACCGTCCTGAAGATCATTCGGCGCAGTTCACAGCCCTCCATTTCTTAAGACCTAAATGTCTTAAGTTTCTGAGCCACACGCCCGCGAAGATATGCGGACAATTTCGTGCAGACTATTTCAAGGGCACCCGGGCATCCACGACGCCAAAATGACGTCATTCGCATCCTGCCATTCCCTTGGTCACGCCGCGATCAAGGCCACGAAAAATATAATTGTCGAGGCGTTAATACCTGGAGCTCGAGAACGATTTCCAGATATGTAGACCGTCAATTGGCTGTCAATCAATGTCTTGCAAGGTACGATGACGCAATGCAACAGCCATGTATTGAGGAACATATGTGATAAACAGAGAAATTGTGTTGTCTAGAGCTGTATTTTCCGCTTAAAAGTTACCAATAGTTTTACGTGAGCTGGTTTCATCATATATAATACTTGATATTTCCTTAAATCTTAAGCGTCGATAAAACTGTGCGATGTTAAAGTAATTATGTCCTTGTCAAAGTGTGAAGTATTTAGTGTGTACTTGAACTTCCCAAGAACGCTTCTTAACTTTTTTAAGACTTATAAAATCTCTTCAAAACTTCCTCAGCTTTTTTTCTCGGGCCTTGGTTGATAGCTTTCTCACAAACCACTTCACTAAAGCCTTCTTCAACTCAGGCCTATCTTTAAGCCCGCCGTGGCGTAAAGCACTATATGGGCACGTTCTCGCTGGGTCCCTACATTGCGCTTGTAATTTGGATGCATTGCGTTGCTTTTTCGGCGAGTTTGTTCGGACTGCGTACACGATTATTGTTTTATCACCTCTATGATACCACATTCAATGTCTATGGTCCATCGCCGCGGAAATATGCTACACCCGTTGTCATAAGATACAAGGGGACACCAGGCAAGTAGCGGTGCTCAAATTCCGCTTTGGTACATGGTGGTACGTTAGAGCCTTATCATTAGCGTTGCGCCGAACCGTGCATTACATCATCGTCGAAATTTCTGATGCAAGTCTCCTTAGTCTCGCACTGCCGGAAGGAACAGGCATTTACCTACACAATATAATTTTCTAGAGAAGCTTCAGAATGACTTGTGCCATGCTCCTGGTGCTCCCAGTACCATCTCACACATAAATGTCAAGGGCGCTGTTAAAAGTTTGGGTTTTGGTCATGGCAGGTTAGTGGCCTAGCTTCAATTTACCTAGGCCATGCTGGACGAAAACTGCGTTGAATGGGGCATTCATCAGCCTTGCGTTACAATGCAGTTGAATTTTTGTCTAGTTGCCTTTGCTACACAACGTTTTCAATACCCGATATCCAAGCTGCCTTTGAACCATAAGACACTGGCCTAAGTTATTATTTGTGTACAGATTTTGAACACAGGTTCTCCAGGTCGCTTGAAGCATAGTTTTATTCACTTGCAGGGCTCTTAGACTTCCTTTAATCGTGAATGACATTTGCCCGGGAGGTCGTCATAGGTCATAGGTCATAGGTCATAGTCTCAGCTTGACGTTTACCTCAGAATTAAATAAAAGCATGTAGCCTTTGCCATAAAACCTCACTTTCCTTTGTTGACATTGAGAATCGACTATCGACTACGACTGACTTAAGAAGAGCAGCATGACCATGTGTTGCACGCAGCCTTGTGACTCACCAAAATGCTCAGGTTTAAACAGATTGTGAAAAAAGGAGACGATATCTCGTTGGAATATATGCAAACTGGATGGTGTTGACATTTGCTTGCAACGAAAAAGACAGTTGGTGGAAACGACACAGGCTATCTAGTAATTTTTATCAGTAAAATTGCACAAACTTTCCATCCCGTCTCCTTTCCACTACGCCTAGTGCTAATGCCCAAATTCCTGCTTCACGGAGTACAAAACCAGATTCGTGTTCGATCATTCGCTCCTTTGTTCTCTTCCCTGTTTTATCCTCCATCCTCATGACGGCTCGCTTGCCCTTGGTAGGCTCCATGCGCGAGCCACGAGTGGCCCGAAGGTCACCCTTCTGGAGGCCCGTCCGAGCGGTAGGCGCACACCACACCAGGGGGTTCTTGTGCAGGCTTAGTCTCGGCGATTTTGTCCCCAGGTGCATTTCCACGCACGCGGCAGCGTCCCCAAGCCTCCATAGATCTTAAAAGATAATGACTCAATAACAAATGAATTCGGATGCATTTCGCCAGCCAAGCTCATCTTATATATATATATATATATATATATATATATATATATATATATATATATGTAACATATAAGGTATATTTGTTAAAGTAACTCGTAACACTTTTCAAAGCAAAGCGCCCGCATCTTTAGGTCATACATCAATAAAGGTGTGTGCGTGCGTGCGTGCGTGCGTGCATGCGTGCGTGCGTGCGTGCGTGCGCGCGTGCGCGCGCGCGCGCGCGCGCGCGAGCGTTTAAATTTCCCCCGAAGTGAAGCAAACACGAAACTATGACCAATTTTCAAGCGAGGACCGATTTCCTGGATCTCGGTGCGTTAGGAATGCGGGATTGCTTATCTTTCCCAAATATGTTTATATTGTCGATTTCAGATAGGTCATCGTTGCGGTCCAGTTGCTAGACTTGCGTTTATAAATTGCTGGAAACATTGTTGCAGGTACCAGCCCGGCCTCGGGGTGATATACAGAACCACACGTACAAATAGCTGCCAGATTGTGACGCCACATCTGGAAGCCTTCGAAAGCGCCGTTTTCGCAATAGGTTCATTGTCGTGGCAAAATCACATCGGTGACATTGTTTGATCGAGTGATTGGTGAAAACTGCAGGATGTATTGCTTGTTCAAGCAGTAGGTGATTTGCTGGTGTGTTAGTCTTGAGGAAAGTGAGGAAGAGGATGCGATCAGGAAAAAGGCTCACCTGCGGCCTCGGAGCCAGCGGTAAAAACGGCAATTCAGAATTCGTCACGTAAATCGGCGTTCAACCTTCCGTTTTCTGGCAAGTGATATAAGGCACGTCTTTGTTATAATACCACGTGATGAAGCATAAAAAAGGTTTGGAGCCCGGACTG
The DNA here is from genome assembly GCF_011947565.3 of Pollicipes pollicipes. Classification (NCBI taxonomy): domain Eukaryota; kingdom Metazoa; phylum Arthropoda; class Thecostraca; order Pollicipedomorpha; family Pollicipedidae; genus Pollicipes; species Pollicipes pollicipes. The sequence continues at coordinate 19,442,766 of NW_023596136.1, read as the reverse complement.
AATAAGGGGGGAGTTGGGGGGTTGATGTTTGATGCAACCCCGTGCGGTTTTCAGAATGACAAAGATAGGGCTTAGCGACAAACACTAGTCCCTTGGTCTTAACGAGGCATCGCGATTTGTTATAAATAATGTGCTACCAGGTTAATAATTGACCCCATTACGCTAGGTCCAAGGTAAGCTTTTCCCAAGAATCAAACTCTGTACTGGAATGAAGCACATGCTCTCATTGAACTTTAACCGACAAAGTTCATGTTCGAGATGCGGGGCGCTTCGTTTATATTCCCCATCGTTTAGATTAAAGGGAATGTTCGACATTTGAAGATATTGAGATAACCATCAGATACGATGGGAGAAACTTAGTTGTAACTATTGGTACCCTTTCAAGGTTCAGCAACGACTTTTAGTAGCAAAAGTTCAAAGTTTGTAAAAATGCGCCCCATTACGCCATTGTTTAATGGCGCCATGGAATGGCTTTGTGACGACAGTAATTCCTGGCAGCATCTGGCAGCCAGACCTAAAGAATGCCTCGAAACGCACGAAAAAGCTGACTTGCCATTCCCGTCGCGGGCGCTGTGTTTGGCGGTGGATTAGTGAATGGCTTGTCTGTGGATTTTTAGTCTCAGCACTGGTCGTAAGAGAAGCTTTGGTGGGCTGTTTGATGTACGCTACGTAACGATTACCAGCTTTTAAGGCAGATTGTTAGTATCAAAGCACGAGATGCTGTTAAGACTGTCCTACAACGTCATGAATCTCTCACCGAAACCTGCCAAGGGCTGCTAATGATGTGAATACTGTATTGTAGACTTGCCCTTGCCCGCAGTGCTGTGGTCCTGATATTTATATGTCACCTGCACAGTAGTTACTTTCCTCATGTTTTGTAACTGGAAATGCAGCTGCATGCGAAAATTAATAAATATGTAACGTTGCTATGAATTCATTCCCAAGGCATTGCTGTTCCTCTGGTAAAGATGGTAAGGTTGAGCTACCAAAATGTTTTGCTTAGGATTATTTCTGAAATTACTGGTGAACCCTGATATAGCTGCTGTGGTACAATAGCATTCTCGCTGGTGAATCCTTTGGCGTTGCTAAATCAGTTGTTAACATTCATTCATAAGTTATAAGCTGTTATCTCCAGTTCTTTGGCGTTGTTAAATCCGTTGTTACCAGTCACTCATAAATTATAAGCTGTTATCTCACGGGCTTGACGTAGAGTCGTCAACCAGTGTGGTATATTCGGTAATGGCAGAGGTCAATAGTGTCATCGTGGCACTACCTCAGTGTTGTACAGCGGCATGGCATAATGAGCAATGATGCTGTTTTTGTGCTGCGATCCCTACTGCTTTCATAATAAACCATGAAATGATGGGTCACGAATGATGATTTCATCATGAACAGATGGGTCAAGCACCCATTCTTGTAATAACTCTGCATCTGACATGTTACTGACCAAAACACATGATACAATATACAACTTATTTTCAGCAAAGCACACAACCAATAAGTGACATCACTCGCTCAGCATGTTTTGGAAAACCACAAAACATAGGTAACAAAGACGCAAACAATTCCTCTGCTTCCACAGCTATGCAACATGCTGCAGCCATCAGGATGCTTCACTATAAAGTATTGTTCACACAAGTAATAACACATGCATAACAATAAAACATTACATGGGAGATGACGCTGCAAACCTGCTGACCTTGCACAACGCTGGAGACATGACAAGTACATGTAGTTGTGCTTAGATGGGCGAAGTGCAAGGAAGTGGTGAAGCTGCCAATGCGCACCAGGCTCGTGACAAAAATATGATTGAGTGCTATCCAAGAAACCAACATCAATGATTCTCCATCTTTCCCAGCACCCTCCGTCTCACACAAGTTTCAGCGATTATGACGGTGGTGACTCACAAGCAATGCTTGCCAGCATAAAAAATTTGTTAGGACAGTATTGAGTGCATCTATAATAATACAACATTATATTTTCAGAATTCTTAAGGGAAAAACATTTTTGCAAAGCTGTATCATGAGAGCTAATACCAAGCACGTGCATTAATGAGCTGTGCCGACCTGTCCCTACCGCCTATAAGAACTGCTAATATGATGACATGCAATGGATTAATTACATGCTGAAATACCATAATACGTTCAAAATGTTGACAAGATCATAATCAAGCAGCCAATTGCCTTTGAACATCCCTGTAGCAAGGTTGCTAGTGTTTCTTTCAGTTTTCCGACATCACTACTTTGTCATGTTCAAACGCAAATCTATTGATAGTGGCAAGTATCAACACATCACATTTTATCGGGCGTCATTAGATTTAAAGAATACAAAATTATTGTTCCGTCTCAGGACAAACCTTGCACACATACTCCCCATCACATCAAGATCAATACAGGCTACTGGAACGCACCACCAGTGATCACACTCATTTCAAGCACCTGGTTCACACTCTAATGTCAAATTAGTGTGATCCCACGCTTACACAACCCGTAGGACTACCAAATTGCTGGTTTTCTCGCAATTTCCGCACAGGTTTTCGGTCATAACACCGCGTTCCACCGTGTGCTCTCCTCAAAACACAGTCCCACCGTGGCTTCATGGTGATGCAACTCAAGAGGTTGTACAATTTTTCGTTCAAGATTTAAACTTGGCGTGCAATATGTGTTAACTATTCAGTAAAATATATATCAAACTACTGTAATATTTCACTAATTTTATCATGCCTTGCTAACCCATAAACCCGTGCAAGGTTCTTTGCTTCGGTGCACAAGGCGTCAACCGAGCTGTCTGTAATAACGCCAGCAGGAGAAGACAGATGTGTCCTTGCGACTTCCTTTTTGTAATGTTCGGGAGCGTGCCGTTCTTCGGTGCCGTGCTTTTTTGCAGACAGTGACGCTCTTTTTTGTAACATTGACCTATGGCCTATAAATAGGGAAAAATGCCCCCTGACGACGAGTGCCGAACAACCCGAAAGTGCTCACGCTTACGTTCGCGACGCGCATTCAGCAGCGAACTCTTACTAACAGCCAATCGTCTTCCGCGGATTGTATCATGCATGCCGTTCGCATCATCGCTGTTGCGAATGCATCATCGGCGATGCTGTTTTGACTATAAGCAGAAAACAGCCTTTAATATGACGGCAATGGTAGGACGTTTCCATGACGACATCAATGCCAAGGTGACTTGGAAGTAGTCTCCCAAAAAGCCCTTTCACAGTTTTGCGGGCGTATAACTTAGGAACCAAATGGTTTTGGATTTTAAAAAGGGTATGGCCATGAACTACATCAAAAGGTTACATGGCTAGTTCTACACTATATGGCTATTTCAGTTCAAAACCCCATGCAAAGGTGCTACATCCCTTTAATATAACGCTATTAATTTACTGGGGAAAACAACCGTAAACCACACTTATCACTGTGACTCACATTTTCCTTGCCTCTCTTGTCAGTCCAATTCCCCTCTTATCTTTTCTACGTCTCATTCTCCCCAAAATTATAGACAGGTGCCCAGCCCGCCTAACGTGTTCGCAAACGCAAGGGCTACCAAATCAAACTTTTGCTTCTTTGTCAGTGATTTTTTAAAAATCTGATAGCGCTTCATGTTTGTCTTTTTTAAGCTGACAGGCTGGCAAAACATCCGGGCAGCGTCATCAACCAGCGCGTAATGTCGCAAATCACGTGAGTTTGTATTTACGTGACGTGATGTAGCGAGAATTCTGTGCCATGATTGATGCTGACGACAAATTGAACGCGGCCGAATGCAATGATCTTTTGTATGTTTCCAGTATGAGCACAAAACAAGAAATTAGGTATCAGCTGGCATTTTAGCGACAGGATTCGAAAAATGACCCCGCTGTTTCGTTCTCCTGAGTGAAGGAGCAGCCACCGCGGGCAGTGGACAGCCGCACACGTGAATTATAATGCTAACACAGCCGATAATCTAGCGCGAAATAATGGTCGCAGTTGAGGTTGCTTCATCAGTTGGTGTGTCCCAGAATGGATGTACACCTGAAGTATCACATATGAGGTGAGATGGGCGTTGTAACTGTTCAGCAGGCGGGCTGGATGAGTGTCGTCCTGCGCTTGTGAACTGGGTGCCGCTGACATTGTCGAGTGGCATGTGTAGGTATGTTGCACCTAACCTGGAGCCTAGAAATTTTAGACAATGACCTCGTACCTTTAGGTTATTGAAGCCAAACGTGATTTTGCCCGTTTGACGAGGTGGTAATTGAGAATTATTGGCCAAAACCATTAGGATATGAAAGATATCTGATGAGCCTTGGCTGCCCTAATCTCCATGCTAAATGCATTCCTAACAGGAAACAATGTGGGTTAGGTGTTTCAGTACCTACTGGCTTATGACAGCTTAGGGTGCATGTTTTCCAATTGGACTGAACAAATTTCTTAAAATTAAGACACTCAGATAAACCAAATTTAATGCGTTGGCACGGGTTCACTGGGGTGAATTTTTCTGGTAAGGCGGACCGGAACGGATTATATTGAGAAACCTAGAAAATACTGAACGGCGAGCGGATTGTATCTGGTCTAGCCGCATTGGACAGGATCGGATCCCGAGAATTCAGTCCGTGAAGTGCTCTGGTCCGCAGCCCTGCCCTTCTTGAATGAAGTGTTCTCCATTTGTATTGGGCTTTGAAATGAAACTGCCATTTTGATTCGGTGCAGTTCACAGCCCTGCCTTTCATAAGACTTAAACCCTTCTAGTTTCTGAGCTCCACGCCCGCAAGATATACAGACTATTTCGTGCAGACCATTCAAGGCAATTTGGAAATGCATGGCGCCACATGGCATTTAAATCCTCCCATCGCATTGATGATACCTCGTTTCCGGCTCACAAGAAAATGGCCTTCGAGCCGCACACATCTGGCGCTCGAACACGATTTCCAGGTGAGACGGCCGTTTTTTTTTGGGGGGGGGGGCTTTCAACCAATTTTGCGCAGCCTGCGCAGGTTTCAGTCACCATTTGGTTGTTTGGTTGTTTGGATTAGAGCCGTTTTGGGCAGAAATGATCTGTTCAAAAATATGGGATGAAGGAAATCGGTTCATGGTGGGGCAGGCTTGCATGCGCCTGGGGGGGGGGGGGGCAACCACCGAGCTTTAACCCGCACTTGTGCACTGGGTACCCGGTTGAGGCCCCTTCCCACGGGGCCACTCGGCCCACTCGTGGCTGACGCATGCAATTTGCCGCGGACAAGCGGGGCGTGGCAAGGATGCAGGATGATGCAAGATAGGGGATAAGAGGGTTGGATGTTCAATCATGAATCACGTTGTATGCTGCGTAATGCAAGAAGCTGGAAATATTCACTGCCTGTTGAGGGAATAAGACCCGCAATCGAATAACTTGAGAAAATGGCGACAGCCGAGCACGTGTGTGCAATAAAACAATTTAAGCCCACCATAAAGATGCAACATCGCCAGGAAAAAGGTCAAAACACAAGCAGTTACGGGCATGTATTTCAGCACCCCTACAGTCACACCTCCAGTACCGCCACGGCCACATCTCGGCCGATTGAAGTACTACAAGTTAGTACGAGGGCGACAGTATTGCACGCTTAGTTCGGCAGCACGTAAACGTCATACAAGCTTTCCACGACGCAACCAAGCAAAAACGTATTGGGAGCATATTCATCAGATACCGAAATTTTGCTGTCTGAAAACAATATTTTCCTCTCGAAGCTATAACACTAGTTATTGGTGAGCTCATTGCATCATATATGATGTCTGCTTTAAAATATTCAAATGAGGAGCATTTCCTTTCAGCGAACCGATGCGTAATTTTCCTGTAGCTCACTCCATTCATCCGCTCTTCCCTGGACCCTGCATCCAGCCCTCCCATCCTATCTCAGCTCCTAGTCTGCCTTCACTTCGCACGCTATCCCAGCAGTCGGGCTTTATGAGCGGCAGTGGGCCATTGCCGAGCCAGTCCGCAGCGTGCCACTGCCGTCGTTGTGCCGGCAGCGAGGCCAGACCAACTGGCTGGCCGCCGCCTGGCGCCCCGCTACGCCCCGGTGCGCCGCTAATGGCCTCATCAGCCAAAGAGCGGCGCCCTATTAGGGGCTAAACGCTTGCCGCGCGGGCGAGAAGCCACAGCGGGATCTCCAGAGGTGCGACCGTGTGGGAGGCATGTGTAGAACAGCGAAAACGTGCAACACTGTGACAGCGCAATAGTCTGGCTTATAAAGACGCAGCGGCGTGGACTGCACAGGTGTAACAGTGAAAATCCGCACCGCAGCGGAGTGATTTGCCTAGCATCCAAGTAGCAACAGTGTGTTCTGCGAAGATGCAGTTCTGCGTACAGCGCTTCTACGCAGAGCAGCGTGGATGTGTGATGCATGGTCCTTCATCTTCGTGGGCACTGGCGGCAGCCTACGTGGGCTTGACATTTCAACTAAACCGTGCTGTTCGCGTTTCGAAACAATGCCGACTTCCGGCAGAACTGCCAGTCCGCTCTGGATTCCAGTTCACTCAGATAACCAGTCCACGCTGGATTCCAGTTCGTTCAGATAACCGGTCCACTCTGGATTCCAGTTCACTCAGATAACCAGTCCACGCTGGCCATGCTGTGGCTTCGTGGAGTGGTAAAAACCGAAGCAACACCGCTTCAATAAACAAAGTCTGCGTCGTGTGGACAGCACTACTTACCAGCCGTCTTTGCGACTGTCTCCAACGTGGGTTACAACTCGTCCCTTGTGCATGCAACTTGCACAGTTCAACTTCCTTTTTCATTCATGTTTTGTGAATGAAGCAGATTCGCAAATTTGCAGGAGATTTTACATTTTCACTTTCTGCTCCGTGCAACTTCTAACGAAACTTTTCATAATTCGTTATGCATCTGCTGACCTCGGGCCACTGCAGTATTCATTTCAGTGGGCAGTACGGCATCTCAGCCACCCCCAGTGTCATACAGCTGTTCAATACCTTGAGCACCAACGTTACCACTTCTATAGCACTTTGTTAGTGATCTTTCAATTGTTATTAATTATGCGTGCTGACTGTTTCTCAAACGTTTTTTCTTAAACGTGCCGCAGCAGGAAATGTATTATTGCAAGAACGAAGTCAGTCTAACTCTCGCGACAAGTCATGAAGTAGATCCCCTTTACCATGGTCGAAATCGATATTGCCTCGACCTTGGCCTCTTTCACTGACAAGCAGTGCCTAACTTGGAAACCAATGACATACTATATACGTTGCATTTTTGTGTCAATGTCCATGATACGTATGGGCCCAAATCGTGCAAAAAATACCCTCCTCGTCAAAAAGGTAAGCGTGTGCTTCTCTGATAACCCTCGCGCTATAAGGTGGGGGAGGGGGGTTCGATGCACCCCACCCTTATTTTCTGAGAACACCTCTCCGGCATGCTGTGCGATCACGGCCAAATTTTCAGCAGCCTATGGGGCATCCATCGCGCGCATGGTAATACCAAAAAGCGTGTTCCTAGCTTCCCAGGTTTCGGTGCAGCGACAGTCTTTAGAGACACCGCACGGCGCTCAGCGGGAGACGGGCGGAAGCCCACATGCCGCCGAACGCGCACGCCGGCCGACATTGTTCGATTAACGGAGGCATGCATCATAAATGTATGCTTAAAACACAATTTGAAAATATGCACCATGTACATATGCAAGCATGTACACCGTTGTGCGTCCCGTTTACTCAATTGGAGCGCCTGCTTTTCGATCTTCCCGCCTGTGGCGGGGTTGGGTCGAGGCGCTGTTGCGCTCGTTGTTTGTCCTTGACAGGTATGCCCGGCGACCGGCGGTAGCGGCCGCGCTTAAGGTCACGTCACGTCAGAGGGCAGGAGCAGCATATTAAACTTTCGCCACCAAATGCTGCCATTCAACTGGAATTGCGCGATCGAGTGGTAGGGATCAGCTCAAGCTACCAGCCTTGCTTAGCGTGAACTCGTTCCAGACATTCGTCTTTTCAAAAACATTCGGATTAAATCTTCGAGAAATAGAATGTACTCTGAATTGAAGCAAAGACACGCCTGTTAACGTTTTGTGTGGCCACAAGGCATCTTCTCGTAGTTGTGATGTTGTAAAGTTGACAAAGTGCAATTTTCAAACGAATTCGACCTTTGAATCGTCATAATGGGATCAGTTATTATCCTTACAACATAAAAACTAAAACCAGTCGTGAGATCTCACTGGGACCAATCCACTGGTGTTTTCCGTTGAGCTCTATCTCATTAGTGTGGAAACTCAAGGGGCTCGCATCGACCTCCCCACCCCCTAGCATTATGCGCTACGGAAAAGGCGAGTCGGGGCGAAAGTTAATTATCAACACCATGAACATGATTCGCATATCTCGTACACAGCACTACCGTTTTATTGTCATCAAGATGCCTTTGGTGTCAGATGGCCAAAGTGAAAGCGCTAGTACTTCCAGCTATCTGCTTGCCAAAACTAAGAAACCCCCGTACATTCCGCGCAAAGCTTCGTTGTTTCAAGGATGTGCAAAAGCTAGTGGTGATAACAGGTTATTTTAACAACAGTTCACGCCAAGCTTAAGTGACACCATTGGTCCTACCAACGGTTTTCCATTGCCCTCTGCTGCACTTGTCTTACCGAGATGAAACGTTTCCGAAACAGCATATTTTAAGGAGCCCTTTGAGCCGCCATTGACAGGGATCGCCATCGGCACATCAAGGGGTTCCGAACTTATGAGCCTAGTCGGGACTACCTAGTCGGGACGAATCTGGTCGGGACTAGATCTGATAATCCCACGGTGGCATCACGGCGAGGACACCCCAGGACAGCTGCCTGTTGGAGGCATCACGATACGGGCCTTTTCAATGCTCGTTTTCAAGTACTCCTAAACCGGGCATTCCACAATGAATCGACCGGTGCTTTACGCCCTCACCTCTCAGATGTTGATTTGAGCAGGGTCAAAGGTGGCATCATCAGCGCTGCAGTCGTGTGTGACATTTTTATGCTCTCAGCTGCAGAGTTCCGGGTCAAAGCTTTCGGCAATTTTGAGCTGTTTGGTTGCAAGGCAACCTTTGGTGGTGGTTTTTGCCCACTTGCTTCAAAGACAACTTGGCAAACCTCCACGTCACCTTTTTTCTTTACCGTTACTCAAGAACAGATGACCAAGAATGCCTTCCCTCTATCTCAGCGACGCAATGAACCGTAAGTCAATATCAGGAAACGTAAAATCAAGTCGCGGCACTCCCAGCTAGGAAAAGGGAACAAATATACCGAAGTAGGCGAAGAGGTGGTGCGGACCCGGCGGAAATCGCTGTATGCAGAAGGCAAGGACAAATCACGCATGAGAAGGCTTTGAGTAGTCATAGCCCAAGTCAGCTAATGACAGCCCGCTAGAACTACCTAATAAGCTACTACCACTCATTCACAGCGTTAGGAGCGGTTGCACGTCGCACAAATCGGAAGGGCAATTACCTGGTCGTTCTGGTGTTGGGTATTGAGATGGATGTCCAGGAAGTCCACCCAGCTAAGCGGAGCTTGTTACTGGAAGAACACCGGGCCCCAGCGCCATGAATTTGGGTACAAGTGCATGAATATGGCTATGTCAGAACGTGATTATGGAGCATGAAGGAGGCTAGGTATCGAGTGAGTTACATACATTCAGGGCAAAAAGTGCAATATTCTCAAATGTGCTGGTTACGTTAATATCTATTCACGAAATGCTTGTGGATGGTGTTCTCAACATTGGTTTCCGATCCAGAGATATCAGTTATTGTTGGAAAATATGAAATCATGATATCGTTCCACAACTTAGGGCCATGGCAATATGTTGTAAATAACTATAATCACGATTAGACAAAGAGTGATCTAAATGTTTTACTCGCCTCAAATTCCATTTCGTTTAATTCATAGAGCTTGCATATTGAACCAAATAATGCAGGAAGCTGTCAAGTTAGAAATTTGTACGTCACAAGTAACATTTGGGATTTAGCGATACCCATAATTTCAAAATTTTGTACCGTCTAAAGATTGGCTCGGAGCTTTGTGGAGGGTGCACGCTTTCCATCAGACGCACAGCCAATTTGTTTGCAAAATTACTAGCTGATCTAGTTCAGAAGTATAATTAACGCCCCAAAACAAATAGCAGGTAAGTTTGAATAAAGCATAATTGAAGTGTTATAGACTAGATGTGACGTTGTTTATCAATGGAGTGCCTAATTGTACTAATTATTACAACATTTCTACTTAACATGCTTGCAACTGAATTAATTTGAGGCGTAAATTTCAGAGATTTGTCAATGAGCACACCAAGATATTTGATTTTTTTCTTTTCAATACGTGAATTGTTAATCTGCATTTCGTTGGAAATGCGAAGAAAGGGTAGTAAAATGCTGCGTAAATGTTTTCGATGCGTTGAGTGAACGAAAACGGGCAACAAACCAGGAGGATCCTGGAAGTGAAAGCGGAATCACATTGGTTTGATACTCCACAATATTTTTATTTTTGAAAATAATCGCGGCATCATCAGCGTAAGAAGTGCAAGTCATGTTGGCGCCTAATTTAGGCAAGTCATTTACGTACATCATGAACAGAACTGGACCAAGAATTAATCCCTATGGAACACCCATCGTCACGTTTTTGAATGATGATACATAATTTGTGATTTTGACACACCAAGTTCTGCGCGACAGATAAGAAGGATTTCGTGAGATTTTCGTGGAAAACCGCATTTATGAAGTTTACGCAGAAGAAGGTTTAGGTTAACAGCGTCGAATACCTTTTTCAAGTCTTACTATAAACCTTGGACATATTCCCCGTTTTAAAAGCCTTACTGATAGTTCCCTGGAGAATAATTGGCATGTTAGTGTTTTTGTTCTTATGAGACCCGAGCTGATTTTAGTAAATTAGATGGTCTTGGTTTAGACGAAAAATGAGTATTGGATATCAGTTTTTTTCGAAGCGTTTGGGCTTAAGCGGGAGAATAGTGATAGGCCTATAATTATGTACAAACTGAAAGTCTCCACTTCTAAAGTTTGGTTTGATCACGGCTTTCTTGAAAATTCCTGGAAGTATTCCCAATGAAAAAGAGCTCTTGTAAGATGAAGAGTTGCTTCGAGTGTTACCCTATAAGATATCTTGAATGTTTTTGCATTTATATTGTCAACTCCAGCTCCGGCATTGTCTAACCCATTGATAGCAATGATTAATTCCTCTTCATTAGTAGGGTCTAGACGTATTTCATTTTCCACATTAGCGATTAGCTGGAGAGGGTTGAATGATGATTTGGAAATGTTATCCTTTAACTTTTGTCCAAACTCAGTGAAGAAACAATCAAATGATTCTGCGATATCCTGATCATCTGTGAGGACTTTGCCATTGGCCTCAGTAATCCTAGTTGGATCTGTATCATTTTTTGCCTTGAATTTACGATTGTGTAATATTTTCCATGTTTCCTTGAGGTTACCAGAATGTTTGATTAATTCATCATCGTAGCATTTCTTCTTGGCTAGCACAAGCGACGTACTGAGGATGTTGCGGTAAGAAGTGTATGTTTCATTTTTTTTAGATTGAGGTCCTTCAATTTGTGTTCAAACAGCTCGTTCTTATGTGTCATTGATAGAAGAAGTGCAGGTGACACTCATGGTTTCCGTGGGCTGCTTTTGTCTAGAAATATGCCTTGAGTGAGGGAACCTGGCGATTCCCGCATTGTAAACATAGCAATGCGAGGTGCAATAGTATCGGGCTCTGGTTCATTTTTAACATTAACGAGATGACCAACAAGAAACTGTGTAAATTTTTCTAGCCTTTTTAAGAAAATGTGGTGGTAAGCGTGATTTAACATCAGTTGAGTGTGCGCGAGACATAGTTCATCGACAAAAGTAGGAAAATGATCATACAAATGAAGGAGGATGTCTGCATGATCACTTTTGATAAGTCACTGCAAAATATGTTATATAGAAGAGTACATGATGGGTGGCAAGATGGAGTTGTCCTGGATAATGTAGGGAAGAATACGTTTGAACACATCTCAGTGAAAAATGTTCGCGAGTTAGAATTCATATCAATTGAGAACCTATCAAAGTTGAATTCACCAGTAATAAATGTTATAGTTCAGTTTTTGAAGCCAACTTAGGCATTGCTCGAGCTCTGAATTGAGGTGGTGTTTGTCAGTGTTGGGTGACTCATAAATTTGGCAACTAGCAATATTTGCATTTCACACTGCAGTTCAGCACAAACCACTTCAGCTGTAGAGAAGACCTGCTTGCTAAGTTGTTTCGGATGAAATGATCAGCAATGTATATTGCTGACCCTCCACCTACGCCTTTTGGTCTGCTGCAGTAAAAAGCTTAGTATCCAGGTAATTCATACTGAGATTCCAAAGCTTCGGACACCCATGTTTCAGATATAGAAATTATATGCCATGTTAGATCAGTCTGGGTAAGCAGACTACTTAAATCATCCTGCTTCGGATTGAGTTAAAATTAACCTGCATAAGGTGTAGTGGACTGATGTTATGCTGAATAACATTGTTTACCTTTTCAGGTAAATGGAATGTGCATGCTTCTCTTAGTTTTTTTTCAGAATAATGATATCATAGTAAAGGATCACTATCATCAGTGTTTGAAGCAAAGGGGTTAAACACCGTATCATTGGAGATTGAAGCTATGTACTGAGGTTTTGATGGGCAGGGAGGTAAAAAAATGTGGATGAGCTAGAATGAAAAAGAAAACAATGTGGTTGAGAAGAAGGCAACGATGGGAGTTCGGAGTATATGATCAGATGGCTGTCCAGAATATTTGTTGTTGTCCTTGCAAAAGTCAGCAGATAGCTGTCCAGAATATTTGTTCCTCTTCTTGCGAGAGTCGGTGTACAAAACACGATGATCAGGGCATTTCGAACTTCTGAAAAGCGCGAAGAGTTTTCCTATGGTTTTCCTACTTTTTCTGACTCGCAGTTTAAAGGGCGTACTTAAGTCCCGAATATGAAAAAATAAATGGTTATCCGCTTGGAAAAATGTGGTCCACGCACAGAACAATCATTCGTGAAGCCCGAAGATCGGGCGCGCGGCGCACCGCCGCGGCCGGCTGTGCCCTTCCCCCCCCCCCCCCCCCCCCCCCACGTGAACTGTTGGGGCCGGGTGATTGGAGCAGGAGGGGGCGGGGAGGAGTGCATGCTGCGAGGGTACCGTCTCTTTTGCGTGTGAGGCGATTCAAAAGTCAGACAAAGGCCCAGTGGTAGGGTTTTGGGTCAGTGTCTGCTGCGCGGCTGGAGCGTGGCAGTATGCCAGCAGTGGGCCTCGCGACAATAAAAGCTCGAACAACACCAAATTTGCCGATCCATTTGGGAGTTTAAAAAGTAAGGGCACGATGAGGATTAAAGGAAGTGTTCTATATTCGTAAGGGTTTTGAACTGAAATGCCCACTTTCATGCCCGCACAAATGCCCACATGGAGGAAACGTCGTAGCACCTTCGTCAGTAGAAGTTTTTGTATAGCACTTATGACGTGGATTTGCATAATGTGGTGGCAACAATATGATCTTATATTCTAAAGCCAGGCACCTGGAATGTAACAGCATTTAACCATTTTAGCTGCACATTTTTAGTTCTTCAGGTGCCGAGATTACTGAAAAACACACGTGGGCATTGACGTTTTAATAGCTCCAACATGTCAAGACCTCAACAAACACTATCCTTTCATTATTTACATGTCAGCCTCCAGCTGTTACATATCTGGTCCTTACACAGGCTTGTCCCATGATGAGCGGATAGCAATGACAGCTACAGTTGACACAACTGACACGAGATGAAGGTCTCACAACCGTTCCAGTCAAAATAAATAAGATAATACATACTGGCACCTGCTCATATCACCGTGACTTCGGACCGTACTCTTTCAAAATTTCTGTATTGGTCAACTCTCAGAGTGCTTCGAGTTTTCGACTACGGAGCTCAAAGCATTTCTTGCCCATAACGAGGACAAACTTTACGCAGTCGCGTCTTTTCTATAAGGGAACATGTATCGTTACCTATACCTTCACTGTGGTGGTATGTGATGTTTGTCGGCGATGAAGTGAAAAAACATGACACCAAAGCCATGGCCGGCGGTTAGGTGGCCTTGAAAGCATGATCCTGCGTGTGATTTTAGTTTGTCTTGGATGCGTCAATAAGTCTCACATGCACTGGTCGTTCCCATCCCATTCATTGGTGCAAATCTTTCCCTAAAAGAGCTGCGTTTGCACCCATACATGGCATCTACCCATCGATACTATGGATGACACATCGTCTTTTATTATCATTGTTTAGAGGCCTAGAGTAGACTTCCCATTGCTGCCAATATCAAAAGGTTGGTCAAAAATACTTGCAGGGGTGGGGTGTATTCGGAAAACTGAAAAGGCTTAGCACACTTGGCGTGAGGCAACTGAATGCTGGGCCACTGGGGTATTGGCGTTGTTTGGGTTCCGAAAAGTTTCAAAAGAAGTATCACAAGTGCATCTGGGCTTGATTTGCGAACATGTTCAAGCGAGACAATGTGATCACAAATATTTCCTGTAACAGCGTTTGCGATATGAGGATTAGCGCTTGCGATCCTGGGATGGGAAGTACTGATTTTTGGCGCAAACGAACATCGGCAACCACCTTGGCAAAAAGGCACATGACCTTTTACGAAAATACACGCCACGAATACCTGCGCTCGCTTTTAGACATTTCCTTGCGAACATGTGTAATACGAATGTTGACAGAAACGAACAGAACCGCGTACGAACTTCTCAGTTACGAACATCTATGCTCACGAACATTTTTGCAATGAAAATTTGCTCACAAACACCTGCCTTGCGAACACGCGTCACGTGATAGCCGTGGCCGGTACCGGCTGCGCCCGTGCCTACCATCCAGAGAGCGGCGTGGCGGGCCGAGCAGGGACCGGCAGCTCCGCGCCGCCCGCCATCCGTCAGCCCGAGCGACGGGCGCGACGGCCGGCGGCGATGTGCGACAGTGGCGCCACCTGTTGTCCGACGACTCGATTGGCCCCGGGCGGTGGACGTCGGTTCGGCGACGGATCATGACCGATGGCGATGGCTACCGAAGGGGTGACCGCCGCAGTCTGCACCTGAGCCCAGTGGCGTGAGCAGGAAAGGCCACAAGGCCACCTGCCGCGGGACCACGGCCCCCATGGCTAGTAACGGTTCTGCGTCACAGCAGGACGGGAGGTACAGCAGTCCTGGGTGGCCGACATTCCACTGTCAGGTTGGTCGGCAAGCTTCCCCCGTTCAGAGCGCTTTTTAGAGGCAGGCAAGCCTAAGACCCGACAAGGAAGATTGAGTGCATTACGCGCCGCCCTTATATCAAATCACATGAGCGTAAAGGTCTGTGCGAAGATGAAGTCGTGCGCAACACTCGGCAACATTGGTAATGCCTATCATCCTTACTACCGAGATTTCAGCTGTGCCAGTTGGAGCTGCTGCACTTCAACGATACTAGTTTCGATTTTCCCTTCTCAAACGGCTTCAGCCTGCACAGGTGCTGTTACCAACTTTCGGTTTCGCTTAAGACCTCTGATAAATCTTATTTACGATAAGTAAAATTTTATAGATGGGATAATAGGTCAGACCTTCATCATTCCATTTCAGAACAGTCTGCGAAGGCAAGCGGTGTAAGTCTTATAATTATTGCAGATATTGTATTGTCTTTCTTTATCTACTCAAAACAGAATTAAGCTGCAAGGTGTCAAACCAGCCGCCTGCGTCAATGGTCTCAGATGCGACTCAGAGTCGCTCAGCCGCCTTCAGGCACCAGTGCTGTCTAGCGGCGCCCGAATGGAGCAGCTTCGGCGGCGGTCGGGGCAAAGTTGGATGGTCCGAGCCGTGGTGCAACTTGAATAGGGAGTGTCGCAGCTTGCTGACGTGCAAACACGGATCATCACGCCGCGCCGGCGTCATTTCCAGTGAAAGGGACGTCACGTGCGGCCCAAACACGGCACTGTGAGTCTAATAATACAGGCTTCACCAGCATTGTAATGGCTTTCAAACCGGTTTTCAAATGATGCGACGGCTGGACCACAGGAGCTGACTCATCCATCTTATGTGCCAATTGTGTTGAATAATTGTGGCAATGATAACACCTAAACGCTATTTTGTTAACACCTTATCACTGGTCCCCTACTTTGAATTGCGATAACACATTTGTATAATAGCATCCTTAATACTATATAAATGTGACCAATTGTGCCAATTATGCTCAGGAAGCATAGCGACACTGCTGGCTGTGCTGGCAGCATAGACCCTTTTACTGCGCTGATAGCACAGCACTCTCCCAGGAATATTTTCATCCAAGTAGCATCCATTCGTTTATGTAGTTATGCTGCTTCAATTGTGTCATTAAGTAGCTAACAAACAACAATGTTGTTCATAGATAAGACAGAAGCATTAGCCTTATTCCTCGGAAAAAACCAGGAAAATGGAGACATGGTTAGGTTGATTAGGTTGGGTTAGGTTAGGTTAGGTTAGGTTATTAGGTTAGGTTAGGTTGATATTCGGCACCGTGCCTTCATCGAAACAATAGCTTCAGAACAATAGACTTTAACTATTGTTTCGATAAAGGCATGTTGCCGAAATATGAAAGATGAATATGAACTATATCTCCATTCTGGTTTTTCCAAAGAATAAAGCTAATACTGCTGTCTTATCTATGTCAATAATGTTCCTCGCTAATGCACTGAACAACTTACAACTATTTTTTGCACATTTCTCCACTACTGTTCATTTAAAATTTATGAGGAAAAGTCAATAGAGGTAAGTTTAGAAGACGAACACAAGTTTTGTTTAACAAGCGTGCACCGACAAAGCTATGCATTGCGTTCAACAAGAATATTCATTTAACACAGCTGATGCTGAGCCAGCGTTCAGAAATAGCACTGTAACAGACGGGCTGACTTACTTGTATTTCAATTCTCTTCAGGGTGGTTTGCTAATATAGGCGTGTGAACAAAACCTAGGATCTTTACGTGCGCGGGGTTTGATCTTTTCTGTGTTATTCTTGTGTATTCGTCCGTGACGAAAGTTTTTGCACCGGCCCCTGCATACCGGTTGCGACGCTATCCTTAAGTTATTATTTTCCCAGCTCTATTTCCGTCATAACTGGGAAAACTGTCCGAATGCCTGCATTATTTATCACAAAACGCGGTCCGTGTTTGAAACGCGTTTAATGCCTTAAGCTGGTTGAAAGCCAATTGCTGTCCGCTTTTGGAATTGCTCGTGCTCACGTACTCGAGACACGAATGTGGCAATGATCATATTTTGCTTGATCTAAAACGCAATATGGCCATTGAGGAGGCGGATTTGATGCGACACTTCTGTGACGTCATACATTTCTGGGTGACTGAACATTAGGCGGCGCGAAATAGTCTGCACAAGCTTACGTGCACGTAGCTGAGAACAAAACGGTTTTAGGTCCTAAAAAGAGCATCGCTGTAAAATGCTGGGAGTGATCTTGAGAATGGCCGAGTTCAAACCTACATATAGGCAAAGGCCTGTCATTGCCGCAGCCGCTATAGGAACGCTTTAAATGAGCTATGACTTAAGGGAGCGATGGTTCGACGGCGCCGGGATTTCGCCACCGGGGTCGTATGCGGCGTTGGCGGTGTTTATCTGCTCATACGGTTTCAGCATATAGGTTTGGATCTGCACAGCGCTGGGATTTCCTCGATTGGATTTGTTTTTGAGCACAGCTGGCACTACAGTGACGCATGAGCTGGCAAGCCGATACCTGGAACTGCTTCTTTGTCCTTGGATACACCAGATATTCATATAAGCCATATTGTTATCATGACGACATTGCGATGTTCATACGCATCCATCCTGTTACCAGTCGGTATGAGGCCGGCATAGGCAAAGGCGTAGGATCGGGTGTCTCGTGGGTGACATGGTACCCCCATTTCCGACAGTGTTGAGGATTAGCCCTATGGCGAAGCATGGAAAGAATCGACTTCAAAATTGGTATTGGTACCCCACTTTCCGAGACGCTCCTCCGCCTATGGGCATGGTTATCATTACATTAACTGGATCATGTTTGAATGCGTGACGTCATAAACACGAGTGCCGGCAACTGACAGCTATCCATTGAGGCAGGTGGGTCCGGGCTTGACCGCACAATGAGCGCACCATATTTAACATTGAAGAGCACTGGCCTGGCCTGGATGCCTGGGCCTGGATGATAGTGTTTCAAAGGCCCAATTTACATCGCGCGAAGCCAGAGGTACATCTTGCTGCGCAGGTGGGGCCGAAGCTCTCCCCCGCCCGTCAAATAATTCGACGTCCCTTTAAAACCTGGAAACTGGATTAAATTCATGAAGGCTGTTCCGTTGTAGAGGAGAGCACGAGTAGTTGCTGATTTGACGCGGGGTGCAGATTTGCAAAATACCATCAAACGGTAGTAGGAATTGCCTGTGTGATGCACATCATATACATTTCATTGGAATTCGATAGGAGGCGCAGATACCAGACGGACTAGCACAGGTACTAAAGGCACAATCATGCATTGTTAGTTATTCCTAGTCTTTTAAAACTATCCAAAAGCCTGCATGTGCTGCCAGCCATTAATCAAAGTATAGAAATCGGGTTTTTACTTCTAAAGCAACAGCACCAGAGACAGAAAACCCATGCAGATTTGACTTACACACAAACCCGATTGCACACAGTAATAAGTCTAGGCAAATAATTCATCGAAAAACTAGAAAATAACAACCAAAATTTTCACACTTTGGCCTGATTTCATTGAACAATACTTAGGTGGCTTGTTCATATAAACACAAATCACAATCAACATCAATGGTCAACGAAATTAATGGGAAACTGTGCGCTACTCATTGCTCCAGCCTCAGGCTCTGCCAATACAGCCCGCAGTTACTTACTGGTATATCAAATGCGTCACAGTTGTCGAAACCAAAAGCAATGGCTTCGCCTTTGTCCATTCATGCCCGAAGAACATTCAATTTACGACCAGGATAAAATGGCCTTTTGCATACAATGTGAGTCGCTTACTACGACTATTAATTACTTACCCTCAGTGAAATGGTGATTAATTTTCAGCATATATATATATATATATATATATATATATATATATGTATATATATATATATATGTATATATATACATATATATATATATGTATATATATATATATATATATATATGATTTGTTCTGTTCTTCTGTTTGCTTTTCTGTCTCCTCCACTATCTGTTTTGTATGCAGGCATGTGTAAACAAATTCCAGCTAAATACACGTCCATGATCATCAAAAACACATAAAAACCACATCAAAAACACTCAACCTTTCAAACAAACAAACAAACAAACACAATCGATGAAGATCAAAAATTGCGGTAAGGACGCTATGTAAAACGCGGAAAGCGGCACTAGACGCGCTTTTCACTTTGTTCCCGTAGAAATTTTACTGAAGCATCTAATACTATCTCACGGTCTTCGTGGCATAGCTAAAGGTAAATGATGACACTTGGTGACAACTATGCGTGGACAAAATGTTATTACTACCCTCGCTTGTACGCAGTATCACACAAACTGCGCGGCAATAATGTGGGTATGAAATATGGATGGTGGTAGGGGGGAAATGTTCCCCATTTCAAGGCTGCCATGTGATATTCATTCCATCTTGCTACATAACGTATCCACTCGAAAACAGGGGACAGCAAGAGCCCGCGTGTGGCTTTGAATACAGATTACAGCATCGCGGCGATTGTGGTCCGTGATTGTGCCTGTACTTATGTACAGTGTATTGTGCTAAGAAAACTTTTCATGGCATGAAGTATTTTTCTCCGTCAGCGCGAAGCCACCAGTTGATGCACGCAACTTTAGAACATCTGGAGTGTGGCGTATTGAAATGAGATAGAAGGGTGAAATCTGGTGCATTTCGATAACAAACCGTTTTCAATTGCACCCTCTTCCATTCCTTTGTAAGTTGAAACTGGCATCACGGTGCTTGTGATCTGCTTTGTTACGAAAATTTTTTTATTGTCAACGTACTTTGACCATTGGTCTTTAAACAACATAGTGGTGTCAGCAAAACAATGTCATGCAATGATGTTACCAACATGATATTTATGCATACGTTATACAGAAGTTCTAAAGTTAAGGAGAAATGACAAACTACAAATTGCAATTTACGTAGTATCGGCGGGTTAATGAAGGGTCAACAAAGTAGCACAGCTGGCTTTCGCGACTGGATCGCCGGGCGGGCCGGACTGCGAGATGAAAGGGTCACGGGATGAGTTGCGTCTCCAGCGGGCATGTTAACGTCCCCCCATCTCACCAGAACACTCCATGTAATGCGCACTGGGGTCTATGTAGTCAATTAACAGGCCTGGGCCCTGACGATAGTTAGGCTGATGACGCAAGGGGTACGTAAGATTCCGCTAGCTTGCCAACACCCTTGCCCAGCAAATAGCTGCCAAGACTTGTTCGAGCCTGAAACCAAATGCTGTCTGAGGACGCAACACAATCCCCGTCCGTGAGCTTCAGGGAATTCATGGTCAATGCAGCGGACCAAATGACAACAATATGCCTGGTCTGACAACGGGGTTACGTCATACGACTCTCGACTGTGCGATGCCATTTGAGTATCACATTGGCAGGGGACAGGATCAGAGGCAGGAGATGGGCTCGAGCGGGTCCATCGTCAGCTTCAGCACACGGAGTGCCGCATGGATGATGCCGGTACCGAACTGGGAGCCATGCATCCACCCTGCGAGCGTAATGTTTGAAGGCAGGGTACGCTTGTGACATGCTGTTCGGATTCGTTGGTGTTCCAGCTGGTGGAGCGTGGTGCAACAGCGCTGGAGATCCCTTCCAATCCCTCCAACGGCTCTTGGTCAGTCGATGCTTCCTGATTTGTTAATCGGGATGTTCCACATTTCTATGGGATTTTGGACTGAAATAGTCACCTCGAAGGTTATTCAGTGCAGTTCACAGCCCTGACTTTCTTAAGACCTAACTACTTTTAGTTTCTGGGCTACACGCTCGCGGAGATACAGTAAACTATTTCAGGGAGGGCATTCATGACGTCAAAGTAACGTCACGCAAATCCTGCCTTTCCATTAGCCATGTGGTGATCAAGGCACACAAAAATGTACCTGGTTTATATCTGGCGCTCGTGAACACGAATTCCACGTATAACGGTCCTCAATTAGCTCTCAATGCTGTGGAAGGTACGCTGACGCAATCAAACGATTATGCATCGGAAGCATGTTTGCTTACTTATCAAATTGCGTTGTGTAGAACAGCCTTTTTTACTTAAAAGCATACCAATAGTTATAAGTAATCTTGTTTCATCATATCTAAGGCTTGCTTCAATATTTTCAATGTGACAACAACAATTAGCATATCATAATTTGCGTTGAAGAACCAGAACCAACTTCTTTTGTGGTGTTTGCTGTCATCAAGTGGATATATCATATAAAAACACCCAATACATGCCACACGATAGCTGTGAGATGATCTACATTTTTCGCATAGCACTAACCATGCTCCACCCCCACAACCATTGTCGCGCCATTTATGTAGTACTGCATTGGAAGCAGGGATAGCGATGATATTTTGTCCACGAACATCTGCCCATCCAATGATATTGACATTTAGCAGTGCCAGAAAACACGTGACGTATTGTTGTATACTGTAGAAACAACTTCCATGACCGGAAACCAAATTGGCGTCATTGAGGTCATATTCGAAAACAATTTTTCTTCACGCAAAGCATGTTGAAAAATGATAATCGCAAAAAGGGAGAACGGTATTAGACGCAAGTGTCTTTTGGTCGTGGTTGAAAATGGCATCTTCATACATGATAAAAAAACTCAATGCCATCACTTGCTTAGCTTCGACAACCGTTCGCATTCGATAGACCACTAACTGCAGGCTGTATGGAAAAGGGAGTGCAGCTAGGGCCAGGAAAAGCTCACAGTTTCCCATGCGTTTTGTTGATCCGGGCAATTGAATGCAATTTGTGATGCATGTAAACTAAGGAAGGTTGAGTGCGCCACACCCTCACAATAACAGTGAACTTTAGAATGCTGCTGCATTTATGAGAACCTACCGAACTGCTGCTGAATGAAATCAGACCACAGTTTTGCAAATTTTGGTCGTTTTTCCTTAATTTTGTTAGTGACACGTTTACAATTCAAATTGTGAAACCTGGTGTGATGGTGTGTCATGTTTGCCATGGGTTTTCGGTCACTGGTGCTCTTGCTGTAAACGATAAAAATATGTTTGTTCCATGGCTTTGTTGTGTTTGACAGGCTTCTCTGGTTTTGGGATGACCTGAGGAATTGAGAACTTGAGGAGTAAGCTTGAGGAATGCCAGAAATACATGCTTTTATTTGCTAAAATTGCTGACCCGCCAAGGCCCGTTAAGTCTGTCCCACGGCCCAGCCAAAACCTCGCGGGTTCCTGCGGGTCAGAAATGGTGCGTTGAGGTTTTAAAAATTGCGTCTCTACTCTGCACCATTCGCCTCTTCTACCGCCACACGTACGGTGGGCTTGGTCGCGTCCCGGTGATAAGATTGAGGATGAACCTCCGACCTCCTCCGATGAGAACCTCCGACCGCGAAAGTAGTATAGCGTGGGCTGTTTTGCTGTTATGGATCTTGAAAATCGTAGCTTTTTCCACATGGCATTTTGTTAAACACCCAGCACGCGCACCAGAGGCGTAACCAAGGCCCCCGCCCCCCCCCCCCCCCCTCCAGAGTGGACTCACCCGGCCCACATTACTTCCTTTGTACCTGAAATGACAGACCGAGGCTGTTGGTGCTGACATGCGCAATTTTAAATTCAGCTATCATAGTATTCCAAATTATGGGTTGTTGAAAATGAGCCTTGCCAAGCGCTGAAATGCGAGTTGATCTAACTCCCTAGGTATCATCCTCATCCTTTAGCCCCGGACGCCCCTCTGAGCCAACGGACTCCCAGCCCCGTCAGCACCACCCGAAAAGGCTTCCGTCACCTCCGTGTCCCTCCAGCCTGTCGGGCGGCGAGGGCTGTTTCAGCGGTACCTTCCGTGCCAGGGAACAGCGTCAGGGTCGACTCCGAGCCGCGTAGTTCCATCGGGACAGGATGGCCTCCTGGGGGGGGGGGGGGGGGGGCGTTAGAACGGGGCGATTAGCAGGCTGCAAAGAGGGGGAAAGCGCGTGATGCCAGGGATATTTTGAAGGAGGCGCTGCTCGAGGAGATGCGGGCAGGCCGGGAATAGGTAAGCGCTGGAGGATATGTTCCCAGTCCCACGGAATCGGATTTTGGTTGCCTAGATAATGTACGCGTTTTGTAGCGTTCTCGCTGAGTTACTACTTTCTGTCAGGTTCCAGATTCCCTTCCGATTCCAATTGATCTCTGCAATCCTGATCCCTGCCCCCCCCCCCCCTCCCCATTGCAGAGCCATGGTTACACCCGTGCCTCAGACCACGCAAAATGGTATAAAAAGCATTACCCATGGTCTCAGTCGTTATCTAACATCTACTGAAAGGCTATTCTTTGTTTGGCATCAATACACGCATACGGTAAAATCCAATGATGACATTACAAAGCTTTCTGGCTTCCACCACAGGCTCTAAATTATGCAGCAACAGATATGTCGGTTGCGACGAGAAGCGGCAACACAGCATCGAACGTACCCATAGGGCACCTGTCTAGATGCCACCTCCATGCGCTGCCACTAAGTCGTAGGCCAAGGGCACAGGCCAAGGTAGATAGACTTGGGACAAACAAAGGTGTGAGCTTCCATTCTCCTCCCCAACCACCCTCAAGACCAATGACAGCCAATGTGTTAACAGCTAATGAAGGTTGTCACGTAATAGGCCTTCGGCATGCGCGGATTCGAATTGCGAAATAGGGATACCATTTACCTTAAAGCTTAAAGGGACTCATCTTGTATTTCGATTAGATATTGTGGTCATGCATAACAAACATATTATTTGGTTGGTTACATGCACATTAGTGTGAAATGTCTTACGACCAAGCCTGAAACGTGTAGCACATTTTGACAACATATGGATCGGGAAAAGTCGGGGAAAAAGCTTTAAGTTTGCACTGATATACATAAGTTAGGGCAGAAAGACAAAAATTGGACAACGTTATGCCTGAAGCCTTATCATATGCTTCGATTACAGTTGAAGCATATTTCGTCTGGTTTATATTTAGTGCCTGGCATTTGGTGATAAATAAAGGTTATGGGTATCATAGGGCAAGTTTTGATAGCATTTCAGATGGGGTAAAGTTATCTCTAGTGGAGGGCTGTTGCCTATTTTTGCCAGATTTGAGTCTTCCCCAGCGATCTGATTGACGCATACGCCAGTCTGCAGACTGGCTGGCGACTGTTTCTAAGTTTAGTGGGAGGTAGAATTTTCGGCAAACATAGGCCTAAATCCAAATAGCTTGCGTATCATTCAAACGTCATCAAGTTCATCTTAAAGTTTGCTTGGGTTTGATGAGGCTGAGATTTATTTTACAAAAAAATGTGAGATTTAACTGCTATTTTCGTGCTCAGTTCGCAACCTGGCATCGCTTGTAAGTGGCAAAGGGAATGCTCATAAAATTTTGGTGATTTATGTCCAGATAATGTCCACAGGAACACCTTAACATTTTCAGAGTTTGAAGATCAGCCCCGAGCTGTTACCCTCTCAACCTCTCCCCACTTCCCATGCTCTTGGCCTTCTGAAACACAGAAATAATGAAAATTGGGCATAAATGGTGCTGAAAATGTGTAGGTCACATGTAATGTTGACTGTCTTAGCACTGTAGGACATCATAAAATTGGCTTGATGCCTCAAAAAGTGTTGGTTGCGCACTTAAAGGTAAAAAGTGAGCGTTGAATTGATGGCCTTTGTGGGATTTCTTTCATGTCTAATATCTTGCCGATACAGACTTCATATTTAAGGTGTGCAGAGCAGGGTACCATCTTTCAATGCATAACAAATGAGAGGAAAATGACGGTTCTAACTGGAAAGCAGAACTAACTGGCTCCGCAGAAGGTAACAAGACTTAGGGACAGGGTAATTGATCCATGTAGCATACGGTACTAATGGCTGCAGATGGCCATTTTTCGACAGCATAAGGGGTTGCCTAGGAAAAGGACAGCAGCAACATTAATTGTTAACGTTTTGAAGTTCCAAACAGATGCTGCGTCATGTCATAACGTTAGTATATGAGCGTTTTAGAAATGCCAATTGAAAGTTGATTGCATCAGACTAAACACAGTGACCATCATTTTACTAAGCGGCGGAGGACCACAGGAGGCCTAGCCTAACACTATACATGTAAGGCAAGTGAGACCCCTAGACGTACAATACCCCTGGGACAAACATAAGCAACTCACGCCAAAAGCACTGAGCCTATGAGGCTGAAGGTCAAAATGCTTGCCTTATGCTACCTAAAGCAAACAAAATTGGTAAGGGCAACATTTGAGACATTCCAGAAGGGTTTGAAGGAGTAACATATTAATCAGCCCCCCTCCCCATGCGGAAAACATGCATACAGAACAAAGCAATGCCAATGGGAATGATCAAATGATAAGACGCATTAATGGTGTGGCCAAAATGGCTCCCCCCATGATATTTTCTTTCTGTAACTGCACCATTACTGGAAATGTAAGAGCAGCTTTATCATGTGTGTGTTGGGTCACACTTGGCAACGGTAACTATACAGGGTATGCTTAGCACAGGGTATGATTTCCTATTGAGTCGGGAGACTCCAGTCCCCTCAGGATGTCTGGCCCTCCCTGACACCCAACTTTGAGAAGGCAGTGAGTCACATCTGGGCACAAACAAACGTGTTTGTTGGTGTCGTTTCGGGGTGGGTTGCGTTATTTTAGACTGCTCAGTCCCTCTGGGGCTAATTTTAGTGAGTTCAACTGAGTTGAGTATGAATCGGGTGCCCTAATTCATTGGGCACCCCTGACCATTAACCACTGCTGCAGCACTCACAAGAACACACTTGCCGTATTATCATTGGGATGAGAAGTGGGACACATTACAATTAACCACATGCCAATGATTATATTTTAATATCAAAACATGATAGATGCAGCCTGTAGGCAACCAGTTCATGGCTTGGTAATGAATGCCCATAGTGTTTTTCACCTTTTTCATGTTTGATGTATTATTATGCGCATGCAATTGATCATACATATTCTTATTGTAATGTCTACAAACATACCAGACCTCTAAACTCAAAATATCATTGTTCGATGCAATGCAAAGGTCATGCCAAACTGTGATATGTGAAGGGGGATCAAATCAAATCATATCGCGTTTATACGCACACCAAACTTACCTTCACATACATACAAATTTGAACAGTGGCACAAGGTCTAAAAATAAAAGGTTTGTTCGTTTGTTTTGGTATTTTATGACACAATTCTGGGAATGTGATTACATAAACGTCAGGATAGTTTCAAAGCGGATATCCGCACGCAAATGTCCACCGGGATTAATGAGCAATCAACGGGGTAAAATGCCTATACTGCCCTGCATGCTGCCAGCAGAGCCAGTGCAGCTTTGTGATGTCACCGAAGTACCAGATTTGTGACATTGCCAGCTCTAACCACATTTCTAGCTTTCGAGGATGCTAAGCTAAAAATTCCTGACTGCGGATAATATGTGACCAGTTAATATGTGGCTACCCAATGCTATATAAGTTTTATTATTGCTACACCTATTATGTGAAATCGGCAGATTGGGTCGTTATGATGGCACCAAGTTGGGTCTAGTGTGTTTTAGTGTAATTCTGCCCTCCAACCTGCTGTTATAGGGCCTTAGGGCTGGACTTTCGGAGTTCTTGTACCCGCACCATTGTCCAAAAAGGAATGTTTTCAGTGGGCCGTGTAGAAGGCTGAGTGCAATATGCAAGAATGGTTGGTCACGCCGTACAGGTGGTACTTGCCGTCCCCTGCCCGGCAAATTGGTAACAAGTCCAGATTACCGGCGGAGAAGTGCACAGTGGTACTTGGCTCGCCTCTATTTTAATACTGTCGCAGCGATAATCGCTTCAGGTACATCTTCTTGTGTCACTGGTGACCTTAGCTGTTTTACGAATACGGAGGCGAATACCATTCCGATAGCGAAGAAATCACAAGACCTTACCGGCCAACTGCACATTCACAACCATTGAATGTTTGTAATTTCCAGATCCAGTTCGATAGTCCCGCCTTTGAATTCCCAGCAAGTCAAGAGACTCCCAGTGGCGTGACTGCGCAGTCGTTGCTAGCAACTGAGCTTTGCCCACGGTTCACTTTACCGGTGGAAAACTTCGGGTTGACCCCTTTCTATGGC